>NC_071988.2:195097500-195722500 GCF_028885655.2 Pongo abelii
GTTTTCACTAGACAGGACAGAAAATCGTGGCCACAGGTGGTGCTTGTCTCACCATCTAACAGCTCTGCCATCAGAAAGAAGGGGCGGTGATCCCCACTAGCTCCAGCTAGAAAAACATGAAGGGAAAACCTCTCTTGTGTGGGCCTATATCACAGCCACGTCCACCCCCATGGCTCTGGCCAGGCGGGAAGAACTGTGATTGGCAGCCCCACAGAACCATATGGTGAGAGTGTGTGTGTGTGTGTGTGTGTGTGTGTGTGTGCATGTAGGGGGGGGAGTAGGGAGTGTTACGCACTAGAACATGGGCGTTCTTCTGGGATGACCCAATAATAAACATCCATTGCACCTGGCCGCAAGACCAGACCATAAGCTAAGTATATTGCATGCACCTTATACAAGTTCTTCAGTAAGCCAAATTTTTAAAGTGCCCAGTATTTTCTTTTCTCAGTAATTCTGGAAACCTTATGTTGATAGTTTATAGAAAAATTGCAATTTAAGGGAGAAATGATAACCATTTATCATTCTGAAGATACTGCTGTGAGTGGATGCCAGAGAGCCCTTAAGTTGAAGAAAAACTGGGGAAGGCATCTTTTCTTATCATTCCAATAGTGCTCTAGACAGGGTGAAATAGGGCAACTGGAGTAGGTGAAATCTGCCTACTTCACCCCACCATAGCCGCAAGAAGCCGCATCTCCTGGCTTTCCTCCTCTGCTCTCTGCCTTTCCAAAATCTTCATTCCCTCACACTTGAGCTCCATAAGAATTAGGAACAAGGGCTGATTTGACCAAATACCCGTCATTTATAGTTAGTGTGACTTTAGATTATCATTCTCTCCTGAAGTAAGCAGCTAACCCCAACTCTAATGCCCCATTCTGCAATAAGAGAATATTATTAAAAACAGCATTTCTTGATATCTTGGAATTACAGTGAAAGCCTCGAAACTGAAGTCAGTGGATGGCAAAAACGTCTTTCTACAGAGAGATGCTAAATACTCAAGATAGAAGGGAAGAGTCAACTTCCCCAACCCCTCATTTACAAGAAAAGACTCCCCTTTGGGAGGCTGAGATGGGTGGATCAACTGAGGTCAGGAGTTCGAGACTAGCCTGGCCAACATGGTAAAACCCCGTCTTTACTAAAAATACAAAAAAATAGCTGAGCATGGTGGCTCATGCCTGTAATCCCAGTTACTCAGGAGGCTGAGACAGGAGAATCACTTGAACCCAGGAGGCGGAGGTTGCAGTGAGCCGAGATTGCACTATTGCACTCCAGCCTGGGCAACAAGAGGGAAACTCCATCTCAAAAAAAATAAAAATAAAAATAAACTCCCAAGAATCCTTTAACAGGAAGGGCTGACAAGAGGAAAGGCATCTTACTCTCTGTTTGGAGCCTCCTGAGGTATAGAGAAGTGTGGACCCACCCTGGGTTACCTCTGGACTGGAGAGTAAAAGAAACACTGAGAACCATGAGAGCCCCACATGGCCCAGGAGTGTAGAAGGCCTAAGTGAAGACAGAAGGTGTCTGCCCTATATGTGGAGCAGTCCCAAGGCTGGAGTATGGATGGTGTTGCCCATTACAGTGAGGTAAGCATGGGCAATCAGGGAGAAGCTGGTGGTTTGACCACTCATGCCACTGACAGGACAAGGCACTTCCCAATAGGTCAAGTGGGCAGAGCACCAAGCTTGCAATTTCTTCAAAGGACTGTGCCCGAGAGAACTGCCTGCCAAGGAAAGAAGAGGATGGGCTGCCCTTCTAGCATGGGAATTGAGGGAAGTGGAACCAAGAGATCAGCTGGACAGGAAGACATCAATCATGTCAGGGTGGTCCCTGACAAATGCACCCTTGGAGAGAGCCAATGTCTAGGTACCTACCATGACAGAGAAAACCCAACAGCCAAGAGAGATCTAGAAAGAGCACCAGCTATTCAAATGCCCATTGGCCCCTTTCCTTCACTGTCTCCTTCTCTCACCCTGGAGGAGCCTGAAGCAAAGCAGGGAGAAACGGTGATATAAGGAGAATGACAAAACAATGCTCTCTATCTTCTTCACAGCTTGTTCAAGAACCATGAGTGAGACCTCTGTTGAGGGTGACAGAAAGAGAAGCTTTAAACTGGGGGAAAATTACAGTTTTTATTCTGATTGAATGAGATTTCTGTAATGCCTGAAGAAGAAACTGTTCTCCTTTGAATTCATCTATACCTAAGGTTCTAGAACCTGCTCAAGATGTCACCAAGAAGCAGGAAAGGATAAGCTGACCAAAAGGGTTTGAAAGCAGTGACAGGAGAGACACAAAGCAGGTTCCAGCTTGTGCCCTACCAAGGTCACACAGGTCATTGAAGTGATGAGGCTGCATTGACACCTTGCATTATGCAGTGAAAGGCTTTCTCTTGATAAAGGAATTTGAAACAAAGTGAGTGAGAGGGAGGAGCATGCTCACAAAACAAAAAGTGCTAACAACAACTTCCCACAACCTGGCACTAGAGAACTCCAGCTGGGAATTGCTGGCACTTGAGGGAGACCTCGAAGGATGAGGAGGTTTTGGAAAGGTGGAGGAAGATGAAGCTATTCCAGGTATAGACAATAACATGAGCAGAGTCACAGAGACAGGTCCAGAGAAGAAGAATGATCTCATTTTAACAGAGTCTTGGCTCCATGGGGAGTTCTTGTCAGTGTTAAACCAGAAATACAGTGTGGAGTCCACACACGGTATGCTTAAATCTAATCTTTAAAATTTGGATTTTATTCTTTAAATAAAACCATGAGAGGATTTTGAGCAGCAGACTACCATTATACTAATGGTATCTGTGTTTTAGGAGAATAACTCTGGTGACAGGGTGTACCATCCGGAATAGTGAGAGTAGCAAGAAGCCGAATGCACTCAGATCGGTCAGGAAGTGAATACCATGTGGATACCAAGAGACAAAATCATGGCTGTGGTTCCAGAAATGGAAAAAGTAAAACTGAGTAAGCAGATAAGTTAGAGGTAAGGTAGACAGGACTGACCGCGGCACTCCTCATAGACGTGTCTCTGAATACATTACTGCGGTTTGAACGTTTTCCTACAGGACTTCCAAAGAAATTCCCTCATTTCCTAGGGAAACCTAGAGACCCCCAAAGGGCCAGCCATGCTCTATGATGCCCAAAGCTCAGCCCAGCTAATGAAGAGTGAACCTCCACCTGCTGATGGGGCTTTTGCAAATCGGGGCCACTGTTTTCTCAGGGGTATGGGGTCATCTCTGCTGCCTGGCCGGGCAATGGCAGAAACAGCTCTGCCTCCCTCTCCAAGCCCCCAGCAGAGCCAGAAAGGAGCTCTATTCCAGTCCCAATCAGGTAGACAGCAGAAGGCTGCAGCAGCTTATTATGCGGCCCACTTGGTTCAGCATGGCCCGTTCTTGCTTCTACAACAGCAGGCAGAAAAGAGAAACACCTGAAATGAATGTTACTGTGATAAGTTTTCCCACCTGAAGAAAACCTTGTGACTACCACAGCCAGAAAAGAGCAAAATCTCACAAGCTGTCAGCTTTCACTTCCCTTTCACATCCAGTTAAACTCCTCCACAGATGTCCTTACCTGGGCTGGGGAAGTTTGCTACATATTCTTCAAAAATAATACTTTATGTAGTGCCATGCTCCAAAGCATGATTTTTATCAACCTGTGTTTGGGGATGACTGCCAGTTACCCTTACAAAGGCTTCCTATGAGTTGTGGCAGTTAGATCAAATTGGATACAGAAGCCCAGACATTCTGAAGAGGAGAAAAATCAATGTAAATACATGTAATTTCTACATAAAATATGCTTTTACCTAATTGAAAAGTCATTATCAATTAGCCAAATACAACTTTAATCAGACATGAATGATTAAGGAATTCTATATTTAGAAGAACACAGGTTGGCATTTGAAAACACTCATGTCTCATGCCATTAGCCTTGAAAACCTTTTCCCATGTAACTGAGGTGTGAGTTTTAATTCCCAGTATCAAACCAAGAATAAAATTATTTTAATTATGGTCAACTGGGTAAGGAACACTGACGATCTAATTGCTGAGCTGTAATTCTGTATTCTGTCCCCGAGAGACACACACCTGAGCCAAGTGCTTCAATAATTCATTAAAGCACTTTCCCTGTGCATCAATTATCAAATCATGTGCCTTGATTACTTTACTTAGGGAAAGTTACCCTTGCGAAAAAGACTTTCACCAATTATCAAAACACAGAACCTCTAACCTACATTATACGATTTTCATTAAAATAATACAAAATTGTACAATAGCTCTCAGTTATCTATGTGCCAAAAGCAATAGACAAAATGGTTACAAGGGCCGTAGCCTGACTAGCTTTATACAAAATTATGAGGTAGGCGGGTTTGGGGTTTTACCTCCCTAATTCTGGTTTTGCCAGTAGTTCATCATAAAGAATTGTTTCAATTTTCTTTAAACATCAAAATATTTGTGGTCCAGAATTAGACTGTATCACCTTCATATTCCCATGACGCCAAACTCCATGCTTTGAATATAGAGCACATAGCAGACCATCAGTCCGCGCTTTTCCATAGGTCATTTGTGGCTTTGATCATCCATAGTTATTGTTTTATATATACTGTTTTACCCAAAAATTCATATAAAAAATATATGAAAGAAAGTGAAAAACAGTGAACAAATGTATAAATAAGAGTCTATAAATAGAAACTAACAATAAGATAGTCTCAAAGTATATTTCCTTAGATACATAGAGAAGGCATTCCATAAATATTTGTTAGGTGGTAAATCAACAAAAAAATTAGAAGAGAATAAGAGGGGAGAAAGCCTTCATTTTCAACTTAGTGGCCAAAGATTTTGCCCTTACAGCCAATAAAAAGGAGTAACATTCAATGTGAAATTTAACTTTTCTTCCTGTGCTGATCCACCTCCCTATGATAAAAGTAATTCTAAACAGAAAATCACTGGATTAATGATAGCCAGAGAAATATAGATGAGGAAAGGACAATTCACCGATTGAATAATCAATCCTGGATAGCTAAAAACTACCTTCATGGGGTTCACTAACTCATAATAATAAAAAGCAATGAGTATATTTATCCTCTGTAATTATTTCCATTACCAACACTCTTCTTGATACTGTAGTTTTGGGACCAACATGAACACTAGAATTGAGCACAAGGGTAATGTATCTCAGTGCAACTGTTTTTTATTATTTTTTTCTGTACCTACTATGGAAAGGAATGCCTCCAAAACAGGAACTTAATGTAGTGGACATTTGTCAGTGTTTGCTCGCACAGAATGGAAACACAATTCCTATGTTTGGAAATCAAAGGTGAGGGCAGTGGGGGCAGTTGAGGGATGGGGGGAACAGATCTGAGTTCTGCCTCCTCCCGTCCCACCTCCCACCTGCCACACTGCACTTGTGATCTAGTGATTGTGAAGGTGATCAGGGATTTTCAATCTTGAAAGAATGAGGCATGGGCAGATGTAGACAAAGACTGTTATTCACTGTGGCAGCAGCGGTGAGGGTGGAGTCAAGAGCCCAGCAACGCGGCAGGAAGTGTCTGGTGGGCGGAGTCCAGCCATGCAGTGTGTCCACAGGGATGCGCCAGGGTCAGCTGTCCTGCCACACTGTTCTTGTGGTGGTGGCAGAGGAGTCTTGCCCATGACTTCAATCTCTTCTTTCCCACCTGTTTGCCACACATGGACAATTCTGTGAGCCACCTGTGGTGCTTGTAACAAATTCCTTCTCTGTTTAAGTTAGACAAAGCGGCTTTCTTTTGTTTTGCAACCAAAGTCCCTGCTTTGTAGGATAATAAAATACAATTTTTAAAGGCATAATTTTCTGGGAAACGAAACAGGTGCAAATTCAAAAATTAGACTCGAGAGTTTAAAAATGGCATGCTTTTCCCATCTTTCACCCCTCCCTACTTACAATAACTTCCTCTGATGTATAAAAATAATTCATATAGGCACCAAAGACTCCACTTGACAGCCTGTTTACCCTTTGAAAAATACTTTTTGCCTAATTATAATAAAAAAGTGTCTTAAATTTGGTATTTAGATAAATTCGCAGGTAATCAGGTTAACCCATCACCACAGGGCATAAATGAATGAGGGGGAGAAGAGGAGACTGCCAAATTAGATTATCCAACTAGAGCATCTGTCAATAAACGGAGGGAAGGTGAACTAATTTAGAGTTTGTTTTATTTTACAGACTGTAAAAAGACCAACTGGCTTTTTAATTTAGAGGTAGTCATTCCAGGTTGTCATAACAGCCAGAGTTCATAATAAAGGGACTATTACAGACATAAGATTACATTTTGCTTCAATAAAAAGGTGAGAAGGCACAGGGGTAAATGTCTGCAACCCACACCCTTTGGGAGGGGCCCCAAGTTTGCAGGTCTGAGCCGAAACCCAATGTGAATGTAGCAGTTACCGAAGGCTGCCAGAGTTGTTATGCCTGATATTTCATAGAGGATGTAAATATTGAAGACTGAGAGACTACCTGAAGTTGCTAATCTAATTCTCAGACAATATTAAATTCATGTAATGACAGTTACAGCATCGAATCCTCAGATATTATGCCTATAGTATCTTAATATCACTATGACCTTCTGCAAGGAAACTGACTAATTTAAATTAAAATTCCCTTAATGTTCTTAAAAGTCTTGATTAAACTGTGAGCCATTAGAAAGTCATGGCCACATAGAGGTGTGAAGATAGTGAAAAGTGAGTGTGAGTGTGTGTAATATCTGAAGTATTATCTGAAATTCTTTTTCTGAAAACCTGCTTGAGTCCAGGTTTTTAAGATGCCATGGTCTGATAGATTTTAATCATTAGTAAAGGTCTTTCTAGAATACAGAATTGATATATCTTCAGTCCTTACAGGAGATGAGTTAAGTAAAAGTTCTAGCATGCTTAGTCCTAAAATACAATGCCTGTTTGAAAATGTTGGATAACCTTTGGGGCAAAGAGAGTTTGTTCTAAAACTTAAAACTTCTAACCAGAGAAAAATTATCTTTTCCTCTTTTGAAAACAGGAAGGATCTTGGCAAGTGGCACAAGATCCTCTTGAATGAAACCTGAAAAGCAAAGATTCTTTTTATGTGAACATATGCAATTTTTCAGGAAGATTTTAAACAAAAAAATACATAATGCTGACAGTCAGATTTCTGAAGACTAGTTGTCTTACCCTATAGAGGTATGATGTTAACTCAAGTTCCAGAGCCAGAGGCAAATGCTTCAAATATTTTCAAATTTTTAAATATTTTTAGCACTAAAAATAAACACATCCACAATAAGTGAGCTGCACAAAAAAAGGAACCCTGTAAAATAAATTTAAAAGCATCCGCAAACGTTCCTGTTTGTTTTTCTCTGTACTGCCCGAATTCTAAAGATATGAAAGTATGGTTAATGATGTATTTTATCTCAAAATGTTGAGTCACTAGAACTGTTATAATGTTAAGGCACTTCTTAATTCCTAATCAGACAGTCATCATATAGAAAGTCTGTAAACACTGAATTTAAATTCTATTTCAAAATTGGTTTTAAATTCATCAGTGGAATCGATTGTAGGCCCTTATTCTCAGTCTCAAGTCTTCTGAGCACTCCTCTTTCCCTTCCCCCAGCTGCTGGGCCCTGAACAGCAGTTCTCATGTTAGGATAAGCAAATCTGGATAATTCTCTTCTATCATTGCTAATCCTTTCTCTGAAACTTTCATCATGACCACAATCCTGCTCACCATCCATCCATTCATTTGTTGACTCACACACCAACATTTACTGAACAGCTAATGTGCAAGGCCACTATTCTAGATACTTGGGAGGCAAAGATAAATGAAAGCACAATGAACAGGCTTAGAGTTCATTGTGCAGAAGCACCATGTATACAGAAATGCCAATGACACGCAACATATAGATGTTTTGAAATGGCACAAATGTAACCAATTCAGTGTCTGGCAAATAAATATTCCTGTGAGAGACAAAGATATGTGCTATCCAGATTGTCCTTCAATCAGGACTTGCTACCCCAGCTGCTGGGAGGCTAGAAGTGGATATCCATTAGCTAACTGCCCTTCAGGGACTGGCTCAACACTCTTGCGCAAGACATGCCCTCTCCAGATCAATCCACATCCAAAGATTGATTAAAGGCATGAGCATTTATGCCCAACACAGTGCTGCCTCTGGGGCCAGTGGTCCTTCAGGTGTGCATGCATCTCAATTCTCTGCCTGCTCAATCCTGCCTCTTCCTCCATTCCCCTTCCATAGGTCTTCATTCCTGTGATACTTCCTAAAGAGTCATGCTGCCGCATCTGCTTCCAGGGAAACTCAACCGGCAACATTTCTTAAATAAGTTTTAAAAATAAACTCTGCCCTTAGCTTTCTTGCATTTCCATGAAGCCTCAGAAATATGCTACTGGAAATGGCTGCATTAAACAGAACATTGATAATGGTAATGATAATAATAATAGAATGGCAAAGATTGACATAGGATTTACCCTGTGTCAGGCACTATTTCAAGTGTTCCACGCATATCGGCTCATTTAACCATTGCAACAATTAAGTAGAGAGAATAAGACAAATACCTAGCTCCAAGTTCATGCAGCTACTATTTGGTTCCCAGGCAGCCCCAAAGTGTAATCTCGTAACTACTGTATTAGTCCATTTTCAAACTGCTATAAAGAAATACCCAACAATGGGTAATTTATAAAGAAAAGAAGTTGAATTGACTAACTGTTCCACATGGCTGGGGAGGCCTCAGAAAACTTACAATCATGGTGGAAGGCGAAACAGGCACGTCTCACACAGTGGCTGGAGAGAGAGAGTGTGTGAGTGCACAGGAAAAACTACCATTTATAAAACCATCAGGTCTCATGAAAATCCACTCACTATCACAAGAACAGCATGGGGGAAACCGCCTCCATAATCCAATCACTTCCCTCCCCTCTACATGTGGGGATTACATTTCCAGATGAGATTTGGATGGGGACACAAAGCCTGATCATATCAACCCCTATCTTCTGCCATTTCTCTTATTCTCTAGCATCCTAACAAATGTCATAGCATCATTAATACCTGCTGTGGAATTATACACCTTAGAAGGTCTTTTAGATAATAACAGCTGCCATTCACTGAGCCCATATCACATGCTGGCTCTGTTGTGAGTCCTTATAACTTTTACTTATGGTCATGACATCCCTGTGGGTTAGGCCAGGCTTGGTTATTCTCATTTCACCAATAAGAAAACAGGCTCACAAGGATGAAGTGGCTTACCCGAGTCAGAGTTCACAAGTAGCAGAGATGTTCTCAAATCTAACATTTCTCTCTCTAAAACAAAGTATCTTGAAGTTATCTGGATTTATTTAAACTGTGCTTAATCTATGAACTATAAACTATACTTAACCTAAAATGGCTTAAAGAATTTACCATCTTTAGGATCCATCATTTTTAATTGTGCCACCTTAGCCACTCTCTAAACACATCAGAAATGTAGAAGACAGAATATGGCTCTCTGTCCGTTAACACAGCTATAGCTATGATCTGGAACTTTCTTTTATAAACCTAGATTACTTAAACAGAATTATTCTCTGTATTCTGTGAAGGACTTCCTGAAGGTCTACTAGAGCTTCTGCTCAAATAAAGAGTATCATATTCTTTAGTTTAAGCCCAAGTGCTATGAATGCACCACATTTTATGTTTGATTATGTATTTTATGTTTTAGGGCATTGATGCAAATTCTAGGAAATCCCAGTTCACAAGGTGTAATAATATGATGTTATATCTGTGCTCTGAAGATAATTTTAATTTTGAAAAGACCACCAAGGCCTTTGGCCCATGAGTAATTGATTAAATTCAGCAAGCAGAAGTCATTCCTGTAGGTAAGATAATGGATTGGGGAGCTAGGGGAAGGAGGGGGAGAGTAAGAGGGTTTCTCTTATGTCACTTTTTTTTTTATGGCAGTGAAATTACATGAATTTTTCACCTTGGGAAATACAAAATTATAAATTTATCCTGACCAAAAAAGGACCCCTGAACAGTTTTACTCTAACCAAAGTGAGTCGTGAGGGAAGAGCGGCTCCAACACACAGTGCACAATGCCAGCTTTTGGTAACAGGAACAAATGGACAGAGAATAACGACTTCTGCAAGGCTTGCTCCTTGATGGGGGAAATGCGCTCACTCTTTGTCTCTATTATGTGCTTCCTGACAATTGTTCCCCGCAGTGAAAGGCAAGCTCACCCTCTGGGAATGGGTTCAAATATAAATGACTAAGAGCCCTGTCAAAGGTCCTCTGTAGCTGACACCCCTCTCCTCCACCCCTCATCCCCTCAAGGGCACTTCATTTTCACTTTATTACTTTTTTCCCTCCAAGGGCAGATTAAGGTTCAGGAAAAAATGCCATTATAAATGGAGGTTCTTGATTAGAGGCTAAAATGTCTGCCCTATCTCACCTCCCACTCGCTTTACTTCTGTTCTGCCTCTTTCCAACGTTATCCTTTTCTGCAATTGCAGAATCCCAGTCCCTGGTTTTGGTATTTGAGAGTGGCTTGTGTAATGGCTGCTGTAAGGCCTCTCATGATCGACCCCTAATGAACATGCACAAACCCTGGAAAGCATTGCTTCAGTATCCATTTACTCTGCTCTCAGCATGACAGCTGACAGCCTCCTGCGCTGAGGGAAAGAAAGGCCATGACTTCTGAAGGCCACAGTTTACTTTACTTTTCCTTCCTTGTGAAAGTCAGGTTCACCCATAAAACACTCTTTTCTATGCTCTGGTGTTCTGAAAATAGCAGTCATTTGGCTTCTCGGGAGAGTTAAAACAAAGAAATCACAATGGCAGGAGGCTTGCTATTCCAAAACTTTAAAATAACAAAAATTATGGAATGCATCACAAAAGAAATGACAGATGTCCTTGAAGTGACCCCTCATGACACAGTTCAACAGCCATTTAAAAATAATGGTCAAGCCAGGCAGGGTGGCTCACACCTGCAATCCCAGGACTTTGGGAGGCCAAGGCAGGCAGATCGCTTGAAGTTAGGAGTTACTGACCAGCCTGGGCAACATAGTGAGACCCTGTCTCTACCAAAAACACAAAAATTAGCCAGGCGTGGTGGTGCACGCCTGTTACTCCAGCTATTTGGGAGGCTGAGGCAGGAGAATTGCTTGAACCCAGAAGGGGGATGTTGCAGTGAGCTGAGATCATGTCACTGCACTCCAGCCTGGGTGACAAAGTGAGACTCCGTCTTGAAAAATAAAAATAAATAAATAAAAATAATGGTTGACAGCTTGAATTGGGAGGAGACATAGATAGAAAAGAAATGGCTTAAATTCCACAAAATAAGGTTTTGGCTCATAATGTGTACATTGAGCCATGTTCAACATGATTTCTGACAGAAAAAGTAACGTTTTCCATGGTGGGAAGGGCTGGGAAAGGCACTGGCTCAACTGCGCATTACTACAGCTGACCTTTGAAATCTCAAAATCTCTTCACCTCTACTATCTTTCTCGATTCTCACAACAGCCTTCTGAAGTTGCTGACTGCTGTTAATATCTTCATTTCACAGAGAAAAAACAGTGATGCTCAGAGACTAAGTTATTGCTCAGGCATCGACAGCTAGAGAGTGGCAGAGCTCCAGCACAAACTCAAATCTTTTTCTTCCAAAGCTCATGTGTTTTTCACTCCTCACACCGGATTTTAGTGGCATGGCAAATTCTCAGAGGGTTTCAAGTTAAAATTAATTTTTCTTTCATTATGTTAAATCTGCTTCCTTAGAATGCCTAAAATGAGGAGGTCTCTTTTCTTTGGCAGGCAAAATGGTGACCACATGGCTCTCAGTGTGTTAGAATTAACATTCTTTTAAATGAGAAGTTGATCTACCAAACACGATTTCAGTTAAACAGATGCGCAGTGTGACAGTGTTCTCAGGGTAGGTGCCACAGGTCAATTATGCAAGCATTGCATAAGCAGCTCATTGTTGCCAGTTTCTAATTAGATTCATCAGGGACTTATTAACCTCTGGAAAAAGTTACAAGTTTTGCATAGAAGCAAAATGGAAAAAAAAAAAGTCCTCATTCACACAAAGTAAAATATGAAGGAAAAATAAAATAAAAATAAGATTCTGGCTGGGCGCGGTGGCTCACGCCTATAATCCCAGCACTTTGGGAGGCCGAGGCCGGCAGATCACAAGGTCAAGAGATCGAGACCATCCTGGCCAGCATAGTGAAGCCCCATCTCTACTAAAAACAAAAACAAAAACAAAAATTAGCTGGGCGTGGTGGCATGCGCCTATAGTCACAGCCACTCTGGAGGGTGAGGCAGGAGAATCGCTTGAACCCGGGAGGTGGAGGTTGCAGTGAGCCGAGATTGTACCACTGCACTCCAGCCTCGTGACACAGCGAGCCTCTGTCTCAAAAAAAAAAAAAAAAAATGAAAAGAAAAAAGAAAAAGATTCACCTTATTCACATGCTCGTGAGAATCAATTGCATAAAAAACTCGTATTTCCTGGGCCTCAGAGACATTAATCCAATAGATATCAGGTAGATTCCAGGAACACAGCATTTTGTGCACTACTCTTATGTAGAGAGTACCCCAACCGCACTTAGAAATGTACTGGACTGTGGGTGGGAGGACATGGGGAGGAAGTTGGATTCCTGAAAAAAGCTGCAATTCAGAGTTTGCAAGATGAGACAAAGTTACCCTTCCTGATGCTGGCTTTGAATGAGAGCATTGTTAGCAGTAATATATAATTAAGCTCTGCCTTCAAAAATCATTGAGACTAATAATAACTTAGTAGACAGTAATTTGACTAGTTTTCAGTTTTAAGTCTCTTCATTGCCTCTTACTGTTTGTAGCTAGAATAAAACCTCATTAATAAAGAAATTAAGTGGACTGAAGTGAACCTTTTTACTATTTTTAAATGATTTGTAAAAACAAGAAAAAAGACTTTTTTTTTTACCATCAAATCAGCAAAGGGATTTTTTTTATGTTAATTCTCAGTATTGGTGAGGCAGGTAAGTTCCTAATTACCTGTAGGAATGCAAATTTGTGTAATGTTTAAATTGTTCTGGAAAGTAATTTGGAAATGTGTATAAAAGTTTTCCAAATAGTCGTAACTTTTGGTTCATAAATATAAGTTCTATCCTAATGAAAAATGTGCACAAAGATTTATACATAAATATGTTTATAACAGTGAAATTTTTATAACAATCTAAGTTTCCACAATAGGAAGATAGATAGCCAATTTGTGATACATTTCTATTAAGCATGTCAAGTTACAAATAATCAAATGTATCTAGTGTCCTTCTCAACTGAGCCCTGGCCCCAGTAGGGAAGAGCATGTGTTCCTGACATCCCCAGTTGGAATTTGGAATGCATTTTCCTAAAGAAAATCACACTATAAATAGTCAATGTGATTGCAGGCCAACTAGCAGAAGCCTATTTAACCAAAAAGCTTAAAACTTTAGGAGGAACATGAACCTTAGAAAATATAATAGTGCTATTTCAACATCAAATCCAAAAATGTTATAATTATTACTTGAAAAAATACATTTTCACTGCTAAACAACTGACTTATAAACTGGCATCAGGAACATAATCATCTCGTTATCCGTCTTCTGTGTACATACACAGAACATAACCATATGCCTTTTGAATACTTTCCAAGATAAATTCTCAAAGAATTAGGACAACTGTCAATTTAACCCCCAAATAGTATTATTCAACGATAATAGCAATAGATTTTTCTGTAATATGGCAAAGAAAAATGAGGTTATCCTGTAAAGTGGATTTCAGTTTGTTGTTTTAATTAAGTTATCATGTGGAATTAGTAGTCTAGTAGCATGAGTGGACCTCAGCAATGAACACTTCATTTATGAAGAATGAGTTAAAATCATTCCTATTATTATTGCTAATTTACAGATCAATACCACAATAATGTATTTGTTGCCATGTACACTGCAGGCACTATTGATGAACAGGAAAGTTTAAATCTTAATATATCTGATAAATTTAATCTTAAATATAATTTTGACTACATGAATTTTAGAAGTCTTACGTTGTTTATAACATTACCTGAGAGTAATTTTATTCTGTCCTACAATATATCAAATTTTTTCTTTGTTTCTTTCTCTCGTCCTCTCTCTCTCCCTCTCTTTCTCTTCCTCTCCTTCTCCCTTTCTCTCTCTGCATTGCTCCTGACTTAGGTTTTTGAGGACTACACACTGAAAACTTGTCCATGAATATAAGTCACAATCACCTTTTTATTCATCGGCATGGGAAGGCAATAAAAAAGCGATTATATTTTCTTTTGCCTATAGCTTTAAGGCAGCCACTTGACCTATGGCAAACATGAACCAACCTTTATTTCAGAGGTTTGCAATTTCAGCGGTAAAAGTGGTGCTGCATCTCCCTTGAAGACTTTATTTAAGATAACTCTATCACGCTTATTTGAGTTCTTATCAACTATCTTGGCCTTGAATGTATGTTTTCCCTTTATTACTCTTCTTTGGATCTAGCAATACATTCTATTCCATTATAGAGCTCTCTTTTTAAAATTCATATTTTCATATTTCTTCCACCCAGGTAGACAAAGTTAAGACATGTGCACAAATGAGAAAGTTTGTATGTACTGATCAATTTTTTTGTAAACAGAAGATGAATTTTCTCTGTGTATGCTTGTCTGTATATGTATCTATATATTTATTATTATTTTATTCTAAGTAATTCCGTTGCTGAAAGATTTAATCCTACTTTTTCTGTTTAAGTTGCTATATTATTCCCAAAGGTTGTGATGGATGAATTTATTCAGCAGACATTCACTGTGTTCCTGTATGAGCCAGGTTCTATCCTAAGTATTAGGAATTGGGTGAGCAAATGAGACATTCTCTGCCCTCATTAAGTTTTCAGTCTAACAAAGAAGGTGAACATTCATGTAATCTTCACATAAGTATCGTTTTATATTGCCTCACTTTTTTGAGGGTATAAGGACATCTATGTAAATCAGTTTCCAAACTTTCAAGACACAAGGGATCCCTAAACTCCCAGGGAGAGTGCACAACTGGGGGTCTTAAGATTGCATTTTCACCCAGCTTTCTTCCTCTACTAACCATTAAGTGTGAGAGCTACTTAGAGCTCAGTCTGAGAGACCCTCTATCTACATACACCTCACCCTCCCCATAGGCAATTGTATGATGCACATCTAGAAGCTTTAATCATTGTGTATACAAAGGTGAAGGTGACACACATGTCTATGTCTTAGTCCAAAATTTTTTTTGAACTAGATTTCTTTGGATTGGATTGACATATCCTACTAATGACTTGGCTTCTTCTCTTGGGATATCTTTAAATCATCTCAAAAGTTGTGACCTATGTCTGGTGTACATGACCCTGAAAACCTGCTCCTCTTCCAAAAGAAATACTGCTTCACTGAAGCTTTTCAGATCTGAGCTTAAATGTCACCTCCCCAGGGTAGACTCATCTAAGCATCCTTCCTGTCATTAGCTTCTTTTATAACAGCCCGTGTTTCCTTTTCATTGACCTGTATTTATTACAAGTAATAATTCTATACTCGTGTTGAATATTCATGTAATTAACATAATAATATATAAATATTTTCAGAAAGCTCTGAGTATAATGGAGCTGCTATTATAGCCTCAATATTTCTTAGAATAGACCCTTAAGAAAAATATTAGCTGGATGAATGAATAGACAGGGGAAACGTCTCAGTTATCTGGATTCAGACCCTGCTGGGAAAAGAGAAGCAGTTGCTGGTTTCTTCGGCTCTCTGAGCAAGTTTAAGAGCTCATCTTGAGTCAACAAGAAGTCTGGCACAGCCAAGAGAGTTAGGGGACAGCTGGAAAGGACGCCACTATCTAATGCACATTAAAAGGGTTATTTTTCTTGTAAATTTGTTGGAGTTCATTGTAGATTCTGGATATTAGCCCTTTGTCAGATGAGTAGGTTGCGAAAATTTTTTCCTGTTTTGTAGGTTGCCTGTTCACGCTGATGGTAGTTTCTTTTGCTTTGCAGAAGCTCTTGAGTTGAATTAGATCCCATTTGTCAATTTTGGCTTTTGTTGCCATTGCTTTTGGTGTTTTAGACATGAAGTCCTTGCCCATGCCTATGTCCTGAATGGTAATGCCTAGGTTTTCTTCTAGGGTTTTTATGGTTTTAGGTCTAACATTTAAGTCTTTAATCCATCTTGAATTAATTTTTGTATAAGGTGTAAGGAAGGGATCCAGTTTCAGCTTTCTACATATGGCTAGCCAGTTTTCCCAGCATCATTTATTAAATAGGGAATCCTTTCCCCATTGCTTGTTTTTCTCAGGTTTGTCAAAGATCAGATAGTTGTAGATATGCAGCGTTATTTCTGAGGGCTCTGTTCTGTTCCATTGGTCTCTACCTCTGTTTTGGTACCAGTAGCATGCTGTTTTGGTTACTGTAGCCTTGTAGTATAGTTTGAAGTCAGGTAGCGTGATGCCTCCAGCTTTGTTCTTTTGGCTTAGGATTGACTTGGTGATGCAGGCTCTTTTTTGGTTCCATATGAACTTTAAAGTAGTTTTTTCCAATTCTGTGAAGAAAGTCATTGGTAGCTTGATGGGGATGGCATTGAATCTATAAAATGCCTTGGGCAGTATGGCCATTTTCACGATATTGATTCTTCCTACCCATGAGCATGGAATGTTCTTCCATTTCTTTGTATCCTCTTTCATTTCATTGAGCAGTGGTTTGTAGTTCTCCTTGAAGAGGTCCTTCACATCCCTTGTAAGTTGGATTCCTAAGTATTTTATTCTCTTTGAAGCAATTGTGAATGGGAGTTCACTCATGATTTGGCTCTCTGTTTGTCTGTTATTGGTGTATAAGAATGCTTGTGATTTTTGTACATTGATTTTGTATCCTGAGACTGCTGAAGTTGCTTATCAGCTTAAGGAGATTTTGGGCTGAGACAGTGGGGTTTTCTAGATATCCAATCATGTCATCTGCAAACAGGGACAATTTGACTTCCTCATTTCCTAATTGAATACCCTTTATTTCCTTCTCCTGCCTGATTGCCCTGGCCAGAACTTCCAACACTATGTTGAATAGGAGTGGTGAGAGAGGGCATCCCTGTCTTGTGCCAGTTTTCAAAGGGAATGCTTCCAGTTTGTGCCCATTCAGTATGATATTGGCTGTGGGTTTACAAATTTACAAGAAAAAAACAAACAACCCCATTAAAAAATGGACAAAGGATATGAACAGACACTTCTCAAAAGAAGACATTTATGCAGCCAAAAGACACATGAAAAAATGCTCATGATTACTGGCCATCAGAGAAATGCAAATCAAAACCACAGTGAGATACCATTTCACACCAGTTAGAATGGCAATCATTAAAAAGTCAGGAAACAACAGGTGCTGGAGAGGATGTGGAGAAATAGGAACACTTTTACACTGTTGGTGGGACTGTAAACTAGTTCAACCATTGTGGAAGTCAGTGTGGTGATTCCTCAGGGATCTAGAACTAGAAATACCGTTTGACCCAGCCATCCCATTACTGGGTATATACCCAAAGGACTATAAATCATGCTGCTATAAAGACATATGCACACGTATGTTTATTGCAGCACTATTCACAATAGCAAAGACTTGGAACCAACCCAAATGTCCAACAATGATAGACTGGATTAAGAAAATGTGGCACATATACACCATGGCATACTATGCAGCCATAAAAATGATGAGTTCATGTCCTTTGTAGGGACATGGATGAAATTGGAAATCATCATTCTCAGTAAACTACCACAAGGACAAAAAACCAAACATCGCATGTTCTCACTCATAGATGAGAATTGAACAATGAGAACACATGGACACAGGAAGGGGAGCATCACACTCTGGGGACTGTTGAGGGGTGGGTGGAGCGGGGAGGGGAGGGATAGCATTAGGAGATATACCTAATGCTAAATGATGAGTTAATGGGTGCAGCACACCAGCATGGCACATGTATACATATGTAACTAACCTGCACATTGTGCACATGTACCCTAAAACTTAAAGTATAATAATAATTTAAAAAAAAAGAAATTAACTCTTTCTCCTCATTATTGCTTTTTCACTTTCTTTTGGTGTTGTACTATAGTGAGTTATATTCTCCAAGTCATCGCAACTAGACAGTAAACTCTTTAAAAATGGGAAGTACTTCTATCATGTTTTTCTTTTGTACCTTTCAGAATACCAGGACAGACCCTGCTGTAAGTAGTAGGTGGTAAAATAACAGCAGGTGGCAAAATAACAGTAGATGGTAAAATAATATTTATGAAATTGACTTGGGAAAGATGCCTCAGTAAATCTAGAACACATTTTTACAAAAAGTGACTGATGCCTTACTGAGCTTTCTTCTACAGACAGAATTTAAAATAATCCATCATCTAAGTTCAAGCAAAGCTATGTTTTATTTAAAACAAAAACAAAAAGCAAAAGAGCCCATTTGAAGAGAGCAAATTATACAAGTGGAAAGCTAGTCAGGATCCTGAGAACTTTGAGGTGGAAAAAAAAAAAAAAAAAAAGAAACACACAGAGAATGGTTTTACAAATAGTTTTCCTCAAATGTGGTTCACATACCACTGTGGTGCTTAAGTTTGTCTAAGTGGTAGAAATACACAGTTTTTATTTTTAATATTTTGTATTTATTTTGATTGTAATGGAAAGATATATATACATAATAATAGTTTCCGGGGTATTTTGCTCATGATGAAACTCAATTAATTTAAGTTTAAAGAAAGAATTGAGTAAATAATAAATAGTTCAAATCCTATGGGATGTAATAAAAGTTGTGAGAAGACTACGGAAATGACTGCAGCTTGAGAAAGAATGACCAGTTTCCGTGTTCTAATCAGTCAGCCAAGGTCATGAGAGCTCATTGGAACTTCTGATTTCTCAGTTCTCCTGGCTGATCTCAGGCCACTGTCTAAGGGTCTCTGAATGTAAATCATAGATTTCCCTCAAGAGTTTTCAGCCCTTGAGTATTTGCTTTTTAAAAGACTAGATTCTATCACTGGCCACATTAATACAATTTCTACCAACACCCCAGAATTTCCTCAGCATGTAACATTTCGTTTTTGCACAGCTGTTTCCCAAGGCCACGGGCTCCTGTTGCACCCTGGAACTTGAGTGATGAAGATTCTGTGTTGTTGCTAAAGTGCCTCTCTTCTTCTTTAGAGAGGCCTGGATGTCGATATGCAGCAAACGTCCCACTGTCTGTGGTGCAATCGACATATGTCAACTTGTTTCCAGGCTGGGTCTCTGAAGGGCCAGGTCCAGACTGCATTTTCTTCCCAGTTGTCCAGGCCAACGATCCACACTGTACTGCTTATGAAGGACAGTTGACCTCTCTCTTCAAGGGCTATGGCTTCTAAAACAATGCCGGCCTTCTATTGAAAACAGCTTCATCAGTTGCATTGCTATCCTCAATGATTTTCAGTTTCTCATCAACGTAGTTGGTCCTTCTTGCTGATTCTTAAATAAATGATGATTTACTATTCTTCTTCTGACAACTTGATGATTCCTGACATTATCTTTGTGCAATGAGTGACTGGAACAACTCACATCTGAAACTAAAGCCAGCTCAAAAGCACAAGTCAAATCAGAATTTGATAAAATGGACAATAAAAAATGGTGAGAAACAGAGAAAAATTGTTTTAGTATAACCTTCCACATACAGCATTTTCCCCCACAAACCTTCAAATTATTTTCAAACATCTCATTATATGGGTACTTATTTTCCAGCCTTTTCACTTTTTTTGCCATCTTCCCTATCCATGCTTTAAAAGGAAGTAAGAAAAGACATTGCAAGTTCAAGAAAACACAAGAAGTCAGGGCCATAATTGCACGGCAGGACCATTATTGTTTGTTGCTGTTCACTTCCTAGAAACAAGAAAACAATCTCCTTCTTTTTGTGGACTGATAAAACATGAAGGTTCATTGACTGTGGTTTCTACTCTTCTACCTGTCTGGCTTTACAACAGCTTCAAATTAAAAGCAGGCAGGACAAGGGGATAATAAAGTGTCCAGCCTCATCAGCTTTCAGCTTTTTTATTCTTATGGTAAAGGGGATTTCAGTGTTTTTTTGTCAAGCCTATTTTTAAGAAACCACTTTCACAGCTTTTACAAGAAAATGTCACTGTGCCTCTGGTGCAGGCAAGGGGAAATCTAATTTCATTACAGTTAAGTGCCTGACTCCACATTATCCTCCATAATAGTGTAACATGGTATATTATAGGGCTTTAATAAATAGGAAGGATGTGGGTTGCAGCACATTTTAGTAGAAACCAAATTACTTTGGGCCACACATCTGCCTCCTCAGTTCATCCTATTTGCCACCATTTCACAACCTAATTACAGGATTTTCTGGAAATTGCTGTCCAGCGGTAACTGGATGACCTGCTTTATGTGGCCGAGACAGGCAGCTCCACCGACTTCAGTCTTCATCACTGTCACCATGTAATTGCATTGGACTTCCATGTTAATCCGTGAAGGTGGGAAGTAAATGAAATATTATAATTACCTTTTATTCCCTTGCCCCTGAAGCCTAGATTAGGGCAGTGTGCATCCAAAGGAAAGAAGTGGGGACTGCCTCTAAGAGTATTAGCAATGGTCTGATCAAAAGCTGAGGATGGTCTCATCTTCAGCTTTTGGCCTGAACACCGGCCACATCATTAAAGCCCTATGTCTCATCCACTTAGCAAAGTGTGTGGCCCCCATCTGTTTAACGCAGGATCACTACGAGACACGTTGGAAAGATCCTGGAAAAAAGGCCTATTATATCATTATATATGTGCAAGGCATTGGAATTTGAAAAGACTTTTCTGAAGGAAAGCGATAGGTGAACTAAACTTAACAAGAGAACTAACATTTTCAGACTATTCCCCTTGAAAATATAAAAGTGCATTGCTGTTCTTTTTGAGAAAATTGTATTGGAGTCACTTAATTGACATATCTCACTAAGAATGACCTGAATTATTGAAAAGGTACATGAATTTAAGGCTAAAGTTTTCTAGTCTTTTTTAAAAAGTCTTTAAAATCCAATGATTCTTTAATGAATGGGATAAAAGCAATTGTCTGAATTTAAATTCTACTCATGAGCCTGTAAAAGATATAAAAATAATCCCAATAAAGCAAATCTTGACTTTGAGGAAGGAAATGGCTCTTTGCTGTATTTCATTTACCTTGGTGGGGGTGGGTTGAGTGTAACTGCAGACTAATCCATGGTGACCTGTTGTCCCTGATTACTCTGCAGGCAATCCTTTGAAAATACTTTAAACATGGAGTTCGCTTAATTTCTACTTCCCTCCTGAAGAGTTCTAAGCTGGGACAAGAGTCTGTGTCCTTGAGAAGTACCTTTGCAGTTGCACTTTATGGGAATTATTGAATAGTACTCAATTTAGATATAATTTCCCAAAATGCATTTTTCAATGGCACAGCAGGAAGCATGATGAAAAAGGGGTGGCATTCCCTTTAACTAGGCAACTCCTCCGATAATAGAAACAACACTTCTCAATTTTAAAGTGCTGCTTTCACTGTATGCCAACTTTATCATTATGTCCAGAGCTAAGGACATAGGAATAAACAAAATAGCAATATGTTTGTCCTCTTGGAGCTCATACTCCAGCAGAAAATCATCAGAAAAGTAAACATAACCTGCAAAAATGTAAGATCTGTGAGTAAATATAAAGCAAGGTAAGGGGACAGAGATTACAGGCAGAGGGGTTGAAGGAGTTATTCTCAATAGGGAAGTCAGAAATTCTTCTCTCATATAATATCATTTGAGCAGAAACCTGAGGCAATGGAGCAACCTATGCAACTAACAAGAGGTAGAGAAAATCAAAAGAAAACCTTTGGCTGCTGGCCAGGCATAGTAGCTCATGCCTGTAATCCCAGCACTTTGGGAGGCCGAGGTGGGTGGATCACTTGAGGTCAGGAGTTCAAGACCAGCCTGACCAACATGAAACCTACTGTCATGGCATAGTGTTGGTGAGGAAGCACTAAGCAGACTAAAATCTAAGCTGTCTACTGTTCCTGCTCATTCACATGGTACCTACTCTTCAATATCCAGCAGCCTAACGAGCTGACCCAAAAAAAATGGCGCCACTCAAAGATGAACAACCAGATAAGAACGTGACTGGGACTTGCACTAGATAATGCAGGGAAAAGTTGTAACAAAGACAAATGAAAAATATGCATTAGAAAAACTATACCCACAAAGAAAATTAAAAATGAACAAACCCATCTCCATGAAATCAAAGAAATTATGGTCTCTTGAAAAAAAATAAACAACAAAGTTTAAGGATTCAAGAAGATAATGAGTCAACAAAATGGAATGAAATGCAAGCTGGAGTGGTCAGGAAAAAAAAAAACAATGATAAAGGAAAAGAAAATGGGGTC
This sequence comes from Pongo abelii, assembly GCF_028885655.2. Classification (NCBI taxonomy): domain Eukaryota; kingdom Metazoa; phylum Chordata; class Mammalia; order Primates; family Hominidae; genus Pongo; species Pongo abelii. Next base: position 195,119,893 of record NC_071988.2, read on the forward strand.
AGGAATCATATTAACTACAATTTATTCATTGCAAGCAACAGAAGTGGACTCAAACTAACTTCAACAAAAACGGAATTTAATGACAAGATATGGCAGAGCTCCCAAGGTCAAAGGAAAGACTGAAGATCATACAAAGGAACAGCAAGTTCCAGAGGCCTTGTTGAAGGAAAATTATTATAGTTTTACCTGGTGTCACCCCTGTAATAAATGCATGAAAGGTGACTCTCTAGCTTCAACCTTGTTCTCATCTTTGTTCAAGATTCAAGATTGCAGGAGATTAGGTCACGTCCTGGCTCTTGGTTATACCAAGGCAGTACGTGAAGTGCTTCAGTATAAGAAGCCCATAGAGATCTTTTCCACATCTTTGTTAGAAGGTAAGAATTTATTGATTTATCATCCTCCGAGACTTGCACCAAACAGGGGAGAGGAAATTCCTTAAAGGGAAATAATGCTGCCGTTCATTAAGTAAATGATACAATGCAAAAAACTAGTAACTATCCACTACAGAGACAAGATAGACAGGTTTGAGAAAAAAATTAACAGGGATAGAATAAAAAGCAAAAAATGAAGGGCTTACAAATAAAATCATACTTTTATAAGACAAGGCAGATCAAATGTAATACTATATACTCCAGGGTTTGCTTTTTTAGTAAATCATAAATGATGACTAAGAAGTATTAAAAATTAACGAAATATACTTATCTCCATAATTCACTATCACCTCACTTTTGCAGCTGTTTTAATGCTGAGTTGTGGTGAAGGTGGTGTAGAATTTTTCATAGTTTACTTGCTCCAAATATAATGAATCCAGCAATACTATAGTCTGACTAGTATTTTCTCTTATGGCTGGCCGACACAGCTCCCTCAATAATACAAAGCTCTGGAAAGAAGTGATACAGATACCTTGTTTATTGTTATTTTTAATTCATTTGTTATCCAGGTCAAGTCCATTTATAATAAGCAAATTAGTTTCCCATCCTCCCATGAATTATACTGAACTACTGAACTGATCTGATTATAAAAGTTGCAGAGAAAGCAGAGACAAATCCACATATGTAACTACTTTTGGCCTGCTGCTATTTCAAATTGCAGCTTGGCAGGGGAAAGAAAATACTTACACCTCTGGTTATATTTTTCTACAAAAAATTTTTTTTGAAGGAACACGCAAGGAAAGAAATAAGGAGACATGGAGATACCTGCTTAAGAGATCATCTCCAAGGCCTGTTTAACACAGCACAGTAGGAGGTTACGGTTATGCTGAATATCTGAAATAGAAAAAAAATTCACAGAAGTACTCAAATTATGCAAATTATCTGACCAAATCATCAGACACATATAGACTAAGGGAACCCTGGGTGTTTTTTGTGTTAAAACAGCTGCTGAGACTTTGAGAGGCATGATACATTAAAACAAAATGTCGGAGCAGTCTGACTAGGTGATCCTTCATTGACGATTTGCTAGGGTTTTGTTATCTTTGGGTCACACAGCCATTAAGAACAGAGGCTCCAGAAACAGACTGGGCCTGCGTGTGGTTTCCAGGCCCATTCTTCACTACAAAACCTCACTCTGGGCTTTGTTTTCCTCATGGGTTGTTTTGAAATTAAATAAAACAAAACATGTAAGGCAATGAAAATGGTACCTGAGGTCACAGGTATTTAATAAACATCTGTTATTTTTATTGTCATTAAAAATATTATGAAGGGATAAAACCATAACAATAAAGACAATGAAAAATTGTGATCACTTTGAAAGGCATGCTACTTTGAAATAGAACAAATTCAAATATGTAGCTAACTCCGTCCTCTGAGGAAGAGGTCCTCAAACACCAGGCCACAGACAAGTACCCATCCGTGGCCTGTTAGTAACCAAGCCACACAGCAGGAGGTAGAGGCCAGCAAGCGAGCAAAACTTCATTTGTATTTACAGGCACTCCCCATTGCTTGCATTACTGCCTGAGCTCCACCTCCTGTCAGATCAGCAGCAGCATTAGATTCTCATAGGAGTGTGAACCCTATTGTGAACTGCACGTTGAGGGATCTAGGTTGCGTGCACCTTCTGAGAATCTAATACCTGATGATCTGTCATTGTCTCCCATCACCCCTGGATGGGACCGTCTAGTTGCAGAAAAAATAAGCTCAAGGCTCCCGCTGTTTCTACATTATGGTGAATTGTATAATTATTTCATTATACATTACAATGTCATAATAATAGAAATAAAGTGCACAATAAATGTGATGCACTCAAATCATCCCCAAACCCCCTTGACGTTGGTCTGTGGGAAAATTATCTTCCATGAAATTGGTCCCTGGTGCCAAAAGTTGGGGACCGCTGCTCAGTGATACAAACATTGTGTTTTACGCTTTATAGGTTCTGTGTATACTTCTGTGTTGCACATATATTGTTCACTGATGAGACTGTAACCATTTTGAGGACACAGACTACTTCTGACTCAAATACTTATGATCTGCAGCATATTATACTAAGGAATATAGAATTCATATTTTAATTTTGTTCAGGAGTTGAAAATTAGACAGCTTTTGTTTTTAAGAAAATCAAGTGCAAGCATAATGACAAAAACTAGCATCTAATTGCTTCCAAATACATTAAGACCAAAACTGGCAAGTTTAAGACAGACTGAAATTGGACCTTATTAATCTTTATTTCACAACAACAAAAAAGTACATTTATTGAGGTTAAATATCCCCAGCCTTTTACTTAAAAGAAATAACCTCTATGACTCAGAACATCTGAGTCTTAGATACTCTACCAAAAAGTGCTGAGGAAACTAGGAAAACCAATAAAGATTGCACAGAAAATAAACTCTTATCTTACTGTAATGCTTATAAGTGAAGTAAGAGAAGATGCTTCTAAATAATATTTACAAGGAAAATATATACGAAAATGATGCCTAAAATTGTTACTAAAATGTAGCAGTTAAAACCAAATCACATTAATGATGTTTAAATCACTGGCATCCTACTCAGCCATTAGTACATTTTATAGGTGATTTTTACACTGCTACTTCACAATAATTACTTATCAACTTGGAAATAATCTTTCCCTGATAATTCTGGCTGTTTTTGTTTAATAAGTGCTATGCTTAATAAGTGCTTAAGTGGATACAGAATCCCATATGGCCTCTTCATATAAATGTCACTCCGTCCATCAGCAATATTGATAAGCATGAGAAAAACAATCTACAGCTCAAGGCATCGTGCTTAGCTTACAGAAGAGAAACTTGGATGCTATTTTCTTTTGTCTTGTAAAAATGAAGACTATGTTCTTCATAATGATTGATAGGACATACAAACTAATATTTAGAAACTTCATTTAACAGAGAATATATTTTAGAATGCACTGGGTTAGGTGAGATTTGAGGATAAGCTGGTGAGAAATAAACTTTTTGTTTCATCAGTAGGTTATGCCTAAACTCTCCTGTTTCTGGAAAAACTTTGCTGTGTAAGGGTGTTGTCTGGCTTGGTTTTTGCTTACGTGTGTGTGTGTGTGTGTGTCTGTGTATGTGTATGTGCGTGTTCTGTCACTCATTTGAGCCCATTTCAAAGCATCTGCCCTGAAGAAACTTTCACTTCCTGGATTAATCCAGGTATAGATCGTAAGGACTTGAATAAGACAATGTGGTTACCATAATGAAATCAATGTCTTGTTCAGATCATATAGGAAGATAATCAAGGTGGAGATTACATGTAAGAGTGAGCCTGGGAGGAGGCCTGCTGTGGATTTTAAACTTTAGCTCAGTCCTACCAATATGGTGTGGCTATGTCCCCACCCACATCTTATCTTGAATTATAGCACCCATAATTCCCACATGTCATGGGAGGGACCAAGTGGGAGGTAATTGAATCATGGAGGTGGTTCTTTCCCATGCTGTTCTCATGATAGTGAATAAGTCGCAGGACATCTGATGGTTTTATAAAGGGGAGTTCCCCCGTATACACTCTCTTGCCTGCCACCATGTAAGACATGACTTTGCTCCTCATTCACCTTCCATCATAATTGTGAGGCCTGCCCAGCCATGTGGAACTGTGAGTCAATTAAATCTCTTTCCTTTATAAATTACCCAGTCTCAGGTATGTCTTTATGAGCAGTGTGAGAACAGGCTAATATAGTAAATTGGTACTGATAGAGTGGGGTACTTCTGTAAAGAGGCCCAAAAATGTGGAAGCAACTTTGGAACTGGGTAACAGGCAGAGGTTGGAACTGTTTGGAGGGCTAAGAATAATATAGGAAAATGTGGGAAAGTTTGGAACTTCTTAGAGACTTGGAAAGCTCAGAAGACAGGAAGATGTGGGAAAGATTAGAACTTCCTAGAGACTTGTTAAATGGCTTTGACCAAAATGCTGATAGTGATACGGACAATAAAGTCCAGGTTGAGGTGGTCTAGAACGGAGATGAACAACTTGTTGGGAACTGGAGTAAAGGCCACTCTTGCTGTGCAAAGAGACTGGTGGCATTTAGCCCCTGCCCCAGAGGTCTGTGGAACTTTCAACTTGAGAGAGATTATTTAGGGTATCAGGCAGAAGAAATTTCTAAGCGGCAAAGTGTTCAAAAGGAAGCAGAGCATAAAAGTTTGGAAAATTTGCAGCCTGAAAATGGGATAGAAAAGAAAAACCCTTGGGAGGCCAAGGTGGGTGGATTACAAGGTCAGGAGTTCGAGACCAGCCTGGCCAATATGGTGAAAACCTCGTCTCTACCAAAAATATAAAAAGCTTAACCGGGCATGGTGGCGTGCACCTGTAGTCCCAGCTACTCAGGAGGCTGAGGCAGAAGAATCGCTTGAACCCTGGAGGTGGAGGTTGCAGTGAGCCGAGATCACACCACTGCACTCCACCCTGGGTGACAGAGTGAGACTTCATCTCAAAAAAAAACAAAAAGAGAAAGAAAAAACCCATTTTCTGGGGAGAAATTAAAGCCAGCTGCAGAAATTTGCATAAGTAACCAGGAGCTGAATATTAATCAACAAGACAACGTGGAAAATGTCTCCAGGGCATGTCAGAGAACTTCACAGCAGCACCTCCCATCACAGGCCCAGGAGCCTAGGAGGAAAAAATGGTTTCCTGGGCTGGTCCCAGGGCCCCCTGCTGTGTGCAGCCTAGGGACTTGGTGCCCTGTATCCCAGTTGCTCTAGCTGTGGCTAAAAGGGGCCAAGGTACAGCTCGGGCTGTGGAAGGTACAGGCCCCAAGTCTTGGCAGCTTCCAGTGGTGTTGATCCTGCAGGTGCACAGAAGTCAAGAATTCAGGTTTGGAAACTTCCACATAGATTTCAGAGGGTGTATGGAAATGCCTGGATGTTCAGGCAAAAGCTTGCTGTAGGGGCAGGGACCTCATGGAGAACCTCTGCTAGGGCAGTGAAGAAGGGAAAGATGGGATCAGAGCCCCCACACAGAGTCCCCACTGGGGCACTACCTAGTGGAGCTGTGAGAAGAGGGCCACTGTCCTCCAGGCCCCAGAATGGTAGATCCACTGACAGCTTCCACCATGGGCCTGGAAAAGCAACAGGCACTCAACACCAGCCTGAGAAAGCAGCCAGGAAGGGGGCTGTACCCTGCAAATCCACACAGGCGGAGCTGCCCAAGGCTGTAGGAGCCCATCTCTTGCATCAGTGTGACCTGGGAGTGAGACATGGAGTCAAAGGAGATCATTTTGGAGCTTTAAGATTTGACTGCCCCACTGGATTTCAGACTTGCATGGAATCTGTAGCCCCTTTGTTTTGGCCAATTTCCCCCATTTGGAATGGCTGTATTTACCCAATGCCTGTATCCCCATTGTATTTAGGAAGTAACTAACTTGCTTTTGATTTTACAGGCTCATAGGCAGAAGAGATTTGCCTTGTCTCAGGTGAGACTTTGAACTGTGTACTTTTGAGTTAATGCTGTGAACTGTGGGCTTTTGAGTTAATGCTGAAATGAGTTAAGATATTGGGGGAACTGTTGAAAAGGCATGATTGGTTTGGAAATATGAGGAAATGCGATTTGGGAGGAGCCAGGGGTGGAATTATATAGTTTGGCTGTGTCCCCACCCAAGTCTCATCTTGAATTGTAGCTCCCAAAATTCCCATGTGTCATGGGAGGGACCCAATGGGACGTAACTGAATCATGGTAGTGGGCCTTTCCCATGCTGTTCTCATGACAGTGAATAAGTCTCATGAGATCTGATGGTTTTATAAATGGGATGCACACGATTCCCCTGCACATGCTCCCTCTTGCCTGCTGCCATGTAAGACATGACTTTGCTCTTCCTTTGCCTTCTGCCATGACTGTGAGTCTTCCCCAGCCATGTGGAACTGTGAGTCAATTAAACCTCTTTCCATTATAAATTACCCAGTCTCAGGTATGTCTTTATTAGCAGCATGAGAACAGACTAGTACACCTACCAACAAGCTCTTGCTTCCTAACTTAAGAATCCCAGCACATGCTTCCTTCTCAGACCCTTTCCCATTCATCTGCTCCTTATCCCCTTCCTAAAAGCACACAGTAACCCACCCATAGCATTCATCAATGCTTTCTCCCCTGTCCTAGCTAGAATCATAAATAAGTAGAATGGAGCTCACCTAGTAAGCTGAAGAACAGCTTACAGTGTTGGAAAAACTCTAACAAAGAAGAAATAGAATAATTTGAGAAGTACTAGAATAATCTGTGAAATTAATCAAGAATGCTCTGTCCCTATTTAGAAGGTGGCATAAGAATTTTCGCGTGGGTCCATTCTGCTTATATAACAGTTTGCTGTTTCCCTTGGAGAAGCCATGATATCTCTATTTCAGTTTTTTTCACTTATAATATACAGTCATCTGTTTATAGGGCTGCTTAAGATAAAATGGGAAAATGTTGATTAACAATATTTCCAGATCCTTAAAAGAAAGCTTAGTTTAATCTATTAGAAATCTCAAAGTTACATGTGATGTTAAGGCATATCACATATATTAGATTGGATTTGTAGAATATTTGTTTCCTTTTTTCCTTGACATTGTCTTTGATGTTCTATTTCTATCTTTACTATGTTTGTATATATGCCTCTTATTAAAAGTATTTAAAATTATTTTGGAAGGGGACAAGTATCAACATAAATAAAGTAAAACTTTTAGATAAAGGCAAATTATCAGGGGAACAATAGCCATAGACTATCACTGTTATAATTATAGTTGCATAATTGGATCTGCTTGCCTGAAAGGATTTGGGTTTTGTTATCTTCCTAGAAAAAAAAAGAAGTTGAGAAACTATGAACCTTTGATAACCTTTACAATATTTTTTCAAGTTTGCCATGTGCCACCAAGGGAACATTTCCAGGCAGAGCGGAAAATTCATTAGACTTGAGTGTTTCAAATATCTATATCAAGGACAAGGACAAAACTGCTGTCATGGAGAAAAGGCTGGTGCACTAGGGCACAATAACTTCAATTTTTCTTCATCTGGGTCTAGTGACCCATTCCATAAAAATGCCAACACTGCATTATTTGATCCAGAGGAACTGAGGTGATAACATCAAGATAAACGCTGTTTGTTCAGAAAGTCCCATGCACAGCACCACAAGACTACAGTCCTGATAATATTCACAATCTCATTCAGTAGAGTCAAAAGTGACATCTGGTTTGGATGACATTTGTGGAAATTTTGGCTGAAGTCTTTCTGTTTCCCAAAAGCAAAAACTTTAAATCAATGGGAACAGTAAGTTTAAATTAAGGTATATTTTATAGTAATCAGATAATATTAGATGTTTGATTAATGAGGTGAACAACAACTATAATTGTGATACCTTTATGTACCAATTTAGCTTTGCAAACTTTTAAAATATACACATAAATCACTGTTTAATTATTTTCTAAAAGATACATTACCCCATTTTATATCACCTCCTCTTGCTCTGTCTCTTCTCTTGGCTTCTGTGCCATGATTTTGTCCTGACTTTCCTCCTGTCTGTCTCTTCTCTCCCTCATGAGCCTCTAGTTTCCTCATGTCCTGGGCCTCTTCTGTTCTCACTCCATGTTTGTCCTGGGTCTTTTCATCTGATTTTATGCTGATGGCTTTTATGTCTACAGACATCTGTACCACTACCCCAGGTCTTTCTCCAGAGTCTCCAGTCCTGCACATTCTACTACGTATTTAATAACTCAATTTGGATATTGCACAGACAACTCAAATCAAACATGCCCCAAACCGAACTCGTAATCTCACCTGTTTCCATGCCCAACTCTCAGTTTCAGGGAATTGCACTGCCACCTACCTGATTTCCAAAGACACAAACCTTCTAAGTGAAACCACATTTTCAATCTCTCTTTCGACTTCTTGTGATCCTTTGTGCTCACAATCTCTTGGACTCTTTCCTTCTTCCCATCCTTACTGCCTTCATCTTGGATCAGGTTCTCACCCTTCCCACTTGGATGCCTGTAACAGCCTCTTAGCCTTCCCACCTAGGATACCTGTTCAGGTATCCTGCTCCAAACTTTGAATCCCAAACGTCTCCCTACATAGCCTCTCTAAAATAGAAATCTGATGATGCCATTTCCAGCTTAAACACTTCAGTAAATCCTCATTGACTATGGGATGGTGGATGTGAGTGCATATACGAGAGAGAGGAAAGAGGCGAGGAGAAAGAGAGAGAGAGAAGGAGAAGGAGCATAGGCTAGGCTTTGGTGTCACACCCTCTTGATTCAGATTCACACAACCATATGACATCAGTCAGATCACTGAAACTCTTTAACCTGAGATGTTTCCATTGTCCAGTGGGGATAAGAACTGTATCTGACTCATAGGGGAGTTGTGAGAATAGATTGAGATAAAACATGCAAAGCACTTAGCCCAGTGTCTGGCATATAGTTAGATGTTGATCATTGTTGGTTATTGTTACATTACCTGACAAAGTCCAAACTCCTCAGCATTACAAACGGTCCCTCTGCTCAACCAGCCTGCACTTACTGCCTCCCAGCTTCACCTTTGCTCTGGCCCTCACACCCTAAGATTCTGCCATGTCCTGTGGTTTCGCCTGCCTCTTGCAGTGAGGATGCTGCTGCTCTGTCTGAATTGCCCTGCCTTTTCCCTGGCCAATTCCCATTCACCCTTCAGGGCCCTAACAAGCACATCTTTCTCTAGACCATTTTCCCTGACCCACGTCCCTGTCTGTAGTATGGGCTTGTGCTATGAATTTAATAATTACTTCAATCAAAAACTGAGTGCATTTTATGTGTCAGTCCTATGGCAAATGAGAATAAATTGATGTCTGAGAATCCAGATCTTGTCCTCAGAGAGGATATAGGTTAGAGTGAAATAGCAAATAGACAGGTGTGTCTCCAAGCTTCATGGAAATATGTAGAAGGGGTCCCTCATTCAGTCTTTAAAAGTCTAAGAAAGCTATCTGGAAGAAATGGAATTTTCAGAATCTTCTGAGTATGCTAATCTTGACATTCATTAATTTGTTGCCCAAAAGGAGACACTCCTAAGAATAAAAGAGGGTGCTATTAATCATTACCCTGGGCAATAAGCATAAACCAGGACTGCCTAGGACAAAAAGGGTATAACATCCCCCCTACTTGTAGCTATGTTGTAATGAGTATGTCTGCCACCCGTGCTATAAAGTGACAAGTCTACTATGGAGTGCACTTCCTGACATAGCTTAGTAGACGCTAAGTAGGTGTTTGTGGTTTTAGAGGACAGAGGTGGTACATCTGAAGACAGTCAGAAAACAGAAGAGGGCTGGCAGGTCTCCAGAGCAAGAAGAAGCCTCTATCCTTCTGCGTAGGAGCATGGTGGCAGGAAGAAAAACGAGAGAGGAAAATGGGCTTCCTAAACAGCAATAAAGTGAAATCTTCCTGGTGTTGCTGATTTGTCCATATAAGTCTCGGCCTACATCACCCGTACAGTGTGGTGAGGGCAAAGGAGATGAAGGCGCACGATGCTTTCTGAGCATCTCATGTTCTTCGCCACTAAGGCCAACAGCAAAGCTTTAATTCTCCAGATAATATCAGGCTTCATCACATGACCAGACTTCCCTATCTTTGTAGCACAGGCAGGTATACCTGTGACCCATGACATTCAGCAAAATGAATGGCATTCACCAAAATGAATGGCTGTAGGGAACAGAGAACATTATGACCACACAGGGAGGAAAGCATATCTTCGGAATATGGTCATCTGAACTATCCAATTGGAGTGGCAGCAGAATAAGAACACCTGAAACACACAGTTAAGTTCAGCCAGTGCTTAACATAAATTGATGCATGGGCAGAAATAAGAGGAGAGTCCTCTCTTGCACACATAGTTGCATATTTAGTACCCCAAGGGAATGCTAATAAACATCATATTACAAAGGCCAGAAGACGATCCTTTGGGCTCTATTTTTGTATTATCAGAACATAGCAGTGAATAGAATGAGCTACATGCAGTTATCTATTCTATTTACAGCCAAAACTGAATATTTAGAAGCCAGGGGTGACCTGTTGACTGAAATTTGCAATGCCTGAAGGGATGCATAAACATAGATATATGATTCAAATCCTGCAAAGCCCATCACAACACTATGCAACAATCACAGGCTCTTAGAGCTAATACCACCCAGCTTAAATGGAGACCCTGCCTCCAAGTAAGTCAAAGCACATGGAAGATCCTTTTTCACACTTTATCTTCTCCACATCTTTGGGAGCTAGGAAGAGGAAAACATTGTAAAATTTAGGGAGATGAAAAAGGATATGAATATATGATATAAAAATCTCCTAAGAAGAAAGAATCCAGGCAGTTGAAATGTTAATTGTCTGCCTTTTTATAACAGAGAAAACCTGCTTTTAAGATGCATACTATTGTACTTCAGAACAATGCACTAGTGGATCTTTGCAAGCTCTATAAATTCCAAGAATTACTAGGGCAAATAGAAATGTAAATTTATCTAGCTATTTCACTGGTAGAATATAACAGGAGCACCAAGCTAGGAATCAGCCAATCTGCATTAGGACCTGTCTCTGAAACTTGTAATGGAAGCAACGCTCTGTACTTCATCACTGGTCTAAGCATCAGATGAAATTGTATATAGAAGATTTGGCCATTCATGGAGTACTGCGCAAATCTAAAATACTGAGCACTCTTTCCTTTTCACTTTTCTTTCCTATTTTTAATCCTGGGACTGGAGGGCACTGAACAAATGAACTGAGGAACACAGTCCTGCCTTCTAAAATTTGTTCTGGCCATTACCTCTCAGCACACCATAATCTATCAGGCTGACATGCTCCATGACAACCTGCTAATGTGTAGTTATATCCTGTGCATTCCATTAATTGTGCAGACATTAAATACTAGATCTAATTCCAAATAATTGATTTCTTTGGTGTATTTGAGAATATTCTATGCTGGAAGGCATAGAGCTGTCTTTAAAAAGCAGGAAGTGTGGATAAGAAAATTGTATTCAGTCAAGGGAACAGAAGAATTCTACTGCAAATAAATTCTGGCCACTAGTAAGTTTAAAATACAAAATATTTAAGAAGACAAGCTTAAAATGATGAACATAAATCAAATCCACCTAATATAAATTTCTAAAATAAACAATAAACAGTAAGGAAACTGATATAGGTGGAGTTGCCTGAAAGCACAGCTTGAGACACAAATTTGCGTATATTTGATTTCTTAGTGGAGTGTGCGTCAGGAAAGATCTACAAGGGAGCTGGAGAAAAAGACAGAAAAATGAAAGGGGCCAAGAAGGGCATGATCTGATTCAGAAAGGTCTGGAGCATAAAGTGCATGCAGAGGTGGGATTTCTCCATGAGAAAAGGGCGGTGGGCTTTTCCATCCCCACATCTGTCTGGTTCCCAAGTCTGGGCTCCTAAACACTACTCTACATTCAATCCTTAACACTCACTCTCAACATAATGTGAACTTATTTCCAATGTCATCTAAGGTAGAATTACTTGTGAGAAAAGACTATAGTATATTTCCATTTAGATGCCAGCCTACATCCTTTTACCATCTTCTGGTACCCACACCCTGATTTCTCTCTGGGAAGAATTCCCTCCTCCACCTCATTCTCTCTGGTTCCCATGAAGTGGACTCTACCCTCTACTCTAGAAATGGAGCAGTCAACCCATGCATAAACTAATCAATACGTTCACATGTGTTAGTCACCCCTTCTTAGGGTCTGGAAAGACTCATCCAAATAGACAAAGACATGACATAGCCCACTCATGACACAGAGTGGATTGTTCTTAACTTCTTTCATTTCCTAATTCCCTTCTTCTTTTCCCTCAGTCCACACACCCTGGTATTTGCTCTGAAATACACGGGTCCAGGTGACCTTTACTGTCATCATCCTCATCATCATCATCATCATCAGATGTTTATAAAAAGATAGAAATTCCAGTGTACCCCTAACTATTTTCCCTGGGAATCACAAGAACATTTAAGGATCATAAAGATCCTAGGAGTCAAAAACAGCCTACTATTTGAACAAATGTATGTTTAAATTTTTTTAATTTTTTATTTGCTTTTAAAGATGGGTCTCAGTATGTTGCCCAGACTGATTTTGAAAGCCTGGCCTCAAGTAATGCTCCTCCCTTAGCCTCCCAAACCACTAGTATTGCAGGCTTAAACCACCACGTCCAGCCTGAGCAAATTTCTATATTGTCCTTTTGCTGCTGTAATTGTACATATTTTTGTTAACGGTGAGTTTAAAATTGTAAAGTATTTTTTTATTATGTCAGGGCAAAGAATCCATTTCTTCTGTATTTTACAACACAAGACTATTTCAGGTAATAGCCTTTCGCTTTGGCCCAGGGCCTGTGTGCATTTCTCTCTTTGATCTCTTTTATGAGGAATAGTTTTATAGGTTTGACATGAAATGAAAATTTGCTCCTCAAAACTTTTAGCTGCGACACAACAGGTTACAGGGCAGTGTGAGCTACAGAGCAAAGCAGATCCTGCTCTGATTTGGAGATAGTTGAACCGTTCAGACCGGCCTAGGACAGAGACACCTGGTTTACTGATGATAAATCTTTAACGACACTACAAGTACATGATAAATTCATCTCAGGATTATTAGAGAAATGTGACCAGGATTAAAATAAGAAAGTACTTACTCAGAAAGTGTCATGGAGTAAATTCCATGTAAACTTGTATGATATTCTCTGGACCCACTGAAAATAAGTTGGAAAGAGACAAGGACAATTGAGGGTACAGTTTCATACTGACATTAAATGTGGATATTCTTACAAATGATTTTCAAACATGTTTTGTTCAGACCCAGAGTGTTTCATCTGCTGGCTCACAGAGTTGGGAGGCTACAACTACAAATGCCAAAAAAGAAAAATTTTTTTAAGTAAGGGGGTATCAGGGGAAGGCTTTCCCTCTCTCTCTTCACAGAGTTTCTGCTCCATACCCTAATTACTTCTGGTCCCAACCCATGCCAAGGGCCAGGCCTTCTAAAACAACTCCTTCTGACTCCCAGCTTTTGTCCCTTCCTCTAGAGATAATAACAATGAAAATAAAGCTTTTATTTTATTTCCTTCAGGTTCTCGAACATTCAAACTGGCCTCTCCACAAATTGAACATGTTCTTATCTGGTTTCAGAAACTCCACTGTGAGTGATGAATGTGCCTCAACAGAAACAGGGTTACGTGCCCTCCTGTGTCTCAGTCTTCCCAAGCAGGAAATGGACCCAGCAAATAGGCTCTTTAGATGTGGCTATACTGATCTACTTTTCCTTCATTCTTTTTCCATATTTTATTAGTGAGAAAAATGTCATAGACTTTAGGCATGCATGTTCCAGGCTTCACATTCATACTTTTTAGCCCAACAGAGGGAACAGTAGGATCTATAGTCTCTGACTCTGGGTGGTGTGTGTGTGTGAGAGTGCGCGTGTGTGTGTGTTACATTGTATATATAAAAGTTGAGAAATAACACTCAAAATTGTCCTTCAAGGCAAATGGTGCAATTGTTTCTCAATGGTCAGTTTGGAGAGACTAGTAAAGTTTAGTATAGTTTTTTGTTTGTTTGTTTGTTTTTTTGGTGATGGAGTTTCGCTCTTTCACCCAGGTTGGAGTGTGACGGCGCAATCCTGGCTCACCACAAACTCCTCCTTCCGGGTTCAAGTGATTGTCCCACCTCAGCCTCCTGATTAGCTCCGATTAGCTGGGATTACAGGCATGCGCCACCACGCCCAGCTAATATTGTATTTTTAGTAGAGACGGGGTTTCACCATGTTGGTCAGGCTGGTCTCAAACTCCTGACCTCAGATGAGTCACCCTCCTCGGCCTCTCAAAGTGCTGGGATTACAGGCGTGAGCCACTGTGCCCAGCAAGTTTAGTATCTTCTAAACAAAAAGATACAGAGATATTTGGGGATTCATTTCTGCTGTAACAACACTGAATTTTGTCCACAGTGGTCATAAGAAGTAGAGTTTTGATTACGTGTATCCTCCATGCTAATTTGCAGAACAGAAATAGGAAGCAATTATGTGATTGTCGGGGCGGGGGAGAAACTAATTTTTTTCCTCAGATTATTTTTAGGATAAAAATGTGAATGAAAACAGCATCCTATACTTCTGATTTTGATGAATTTTGACTGCCCTTCCCCTCAATTAGGACAAATTAGTAGAAGTTTATTCTAATTACCTTCTGTTCATCTCAATTATTTTAAGCATTTCTATTTTAATGTGATTTCTAAATCAGCATGCTTGAGTTTTAATGTAAATACCTTCTCCTAAAAATGCAAGATGCACTACAATGTAGTGAGACTTTAAATAAAGAAAAATGCAGAAATATCCATCCAAATAAGTTTTTCTTCAAAAAAGAATAGCACATTGTTTAGCCTCAGGAGATTGTTCCAAAGAGTAACTACAAGAAACACTTTTGGAACTCATTTTCCCAGATTACTTTTGGAGTCTGCTTAAGAGTCAAACCAGAAAAGAAATCTCACTCTTTGCAGGCAGATCTTACTTTCTGACCCAAAACTGTAATGTTAGCTTGATCTTTTCTGTTTTCGTTACACCTGCATTTCCTCTTTTCTTGACTAGTTACAGGCCTATCCCACCCCACCTCTCCCGTCAATCACTACCTCCTGCCAATTTTACCTCTTAAATATTCATCCTATTTATCTTTGTTTCCACGGCACTAGCAAAAGTGCCTCATCTCTCCAGGACTGCCATTACCTCCTAACGGGGCTCTGTGCTCTGGTGTTGTCACCCTCAAGCTCACCCTCTCTATGCCATCCAAGTACTCCATCGAAAACAGAAATCTGCATGTATTATTCTCCTGATTAAAATTATTCAGTGGTACCCAGTCACATACTGGCTAAAATTATTAACCCAAGATTCATAAACTTTCTTGGATTGGCCTTCCAGGAGCATCTATAATTCCCTTGAATCTTTATACAAAATTTTGTGTTTGCATTTATGCAAGGAAAGACCCTTCCACCAGTCTCCCTGAGGGAGGAAAGAATAACAACCAAAAGTTCCCAATCAAAGCCATGCTACTTAATGTGTTACAAAGACTCTCAACATTAAGTGCTTCCTCCTAGGCTGGTGGCTTCCATGTAGGCTGAATTCTCTCACGATGACTCAGAGCTAAAAGATCAAATGTTCCAACAAACAAGACAGGAGCTACATGGTCTTTCATAAAGCACCTCGGAAGTCACAGGGGGTGAAGTCTGCCATCTCCTCTATGGGTCAGAGCACCCGCAATCCCACCCAGATTCAAAAGGAGGGACACAGACCCCACTTCTCAATCAGAAATGGTTTAAGATTTTGTGAACATGTTTCAAAGCTGCCGTAGATCGTGAGGGAGACAGGTAGAAACAGAACACAACAAGGGTGCTGTTTTTCCCTCCTGTCAGAGTTAGATGAAACTTCTTTGTGGATAGGCTTGACCTAGAGGGGCAAATAAGGTGATGCTTTTTTCCAGACTTTTGATAAGTTATACTTATAGACTTTTTGCTTAAGAACTCTTCTTCTCAGGTCCTTTTTTTTTGTTGTTGTTGTTTTTTTAAGAAATTAAGGTCATTAAGCAGGGTGTAAACGTACAGTATAAATTTATTAAAAGGTAAAGGGCTGATCAGAGGTATTAAAAAATCCATGCCACATGCAGTAAATTTTTACTTGATATAAAGTGTCAGGAAATGAGACCAAAATTGCCTTTGAGTTGCAATCAGTGCTGTAGAGAAAAAGCATATTTTGCCTTCCTTACTAAGATGAAGGAGTAATGTTTTCATAAGAAGAAACTGTCAAATGTGTATTAAATAAATGAAGCATAAAACAAGCTTTCCTGCAGTTTAAAGCATGCTTGGATTTTAATAACAAGCATTTATCCCATGAATGAAAAGTTATATTTGTATCCAAGAAGAAAGGCTCTCCACTCTACGCTGGGTATTTTCAGCTTTTAACAGTCTCCATTACGGATGAAGTCAGTGATTTGCTCTGCCATTTCACATCACATTTCGATGTTGGTGTTTATGGGAGAGATAAGAGCCTAGACTAAAGAGGGGAGAGCAATGGGAAAGGATCCTTCCAGGGTTGGATGGAGAGTGTAAGGGAATGTGGAAACAGACTACAATTAAGATGGGACACAGAAGCTAAAGCCCAGTAGTGTGCACTCATCAACATTGTGTCAGTGTCTCAGGGATCCCTCTGTGCCAAATTGTGGATTTAGAAAGGGGCAAAGGTCATGTTGGAGGACAAATGAGGTGGAAAACAGGAGGGTTTCAGAGTCCCCATCCTGATAATGTTATAAGATCTAATCTATGTTTTATGTAAGAGAAGTTGGGTACCTTTGCTAAGCCCAAACTGGGATTCAGAGACTGACAGTGCTGGTGAGCCGGTGACACCCTGGGGCATCTATTTACATATATCGCTAGATGTGTGGTTGGCAATTTTTTTTAAGCTAAAGAATTAGAGGAGCATTTGGGAAACTGGGAGAGGAGCAAAAGGCAATAAGGAGAACCTCAAGGTGACACAATGGCGTCTGCTCCTGTCTGGCCTGAGAGACTGCATGGTGGCCCATGTGGAGAGCAAGGTGAATTTCAAAAGAGAAAGAGCTGTTTTGACAAAAGACTTTGTGAAGCTCGGGGCATTTGCAGTGTGGCTTTAGCACTCAAGCCTAGGACAGGACACACAGCTCTAGGCCTAGGTCCCAGGGCAACCTTCCCCAGAAAGGCCACTCCAGGGGACCAGCAGCAGGGTCTGACCATGGCTGGCAGAGCAGCTGCCAGCTGGAGGGGGCTGGCAACAGGCACCATAGCAAGGTGACTTCATGGGCCAGAGGAGAAAAGCACGAGCAGACTAGTTCCTGGGGTTACAGTCACATCCCTGGGGACTCTCAGAAAACCAGGAAAATCCAATGGGCAAAACACTGAAGCACTGCTATCACACAGATGGACCCAAAGACCCTTGTCATCTGGCCATTAATGTTAATGCAACCTCACTTCTCCTGTCAGGCAGGGTGAGTTTGCACAGAGATTGCATAAGAAAATGATTAATAATTGAAACATTACCAAGATCATTATCCTATTATGTAATGTGAATCTAAGGCCGCTTAGAAATTAGAAATGAATGAATCCAGTAAGAATTGCAGGATAATTAGACTAGGGGCATAATTTTGGAATATAAAAAGAAACTAAAATCTATACTTTAGCCAAGGTTCTAATCCTTCTCATTCCTCAGAGAGAAATGGACAGGAAATGACTTAACAAAATAAGCCATCATATTTACACTTTGTATGTCCCCAGACACCTTTGAGGAGACTTCTTCAAAGGAGACAAGATGTGTTCTGCCATTTTTAGGAGTGGAGTGTGGGTGACCCCAGCAGATTGTTTACCATCCACCTACTGAACAGCAGGAAAGATCAGCTCTATCCACCAGGCGAAGCCATCTATCACTCACTGTAGGAATGAGGAAGGGAATTTTGGAACCCTCCATTGTTGTTAGATCCTCCCTTTGCTCATACATAAACACACACATACACACACACATAGACACACACACACACACACACACAAATGAGAACAAAACATTTCTGACCACAGAAAAGTAACTGAGGGACAAAGCATCTTGGTCACATAACAGAAGACTAAGACTGAAAAAGTCTTTACAGTATCTTATCCATTTACCTCCTGTACCCACTAAGATATTGTTGATGTAGGCCTTTGGCATCCACAGTTTTCAATTTCATCTCATGTAAAGATCAGTGCCAACCACTGAAGATATGGAGGCAGCAATATTCTGAGCCACTTCAGAACCAACAACTTAATTGAAACATCAAACCAAGGCCCTCACACAATATTTATGGCTATAGTTTGGTTTAATGCCTTATATAATTGGTACTGACATACACAAGATTTCCATCAAGTCTTTATATCCTTTCACAGAGGAGTCTACTAGTCTACATATGAAGTAAGCAGCAAAAAGCATATTCAATCTTATAAAACCTTTTAAACCATAACAGTATTATATGTCATTATGTGTGTGATAAAAACAGAATTATAAATCATGGTACAAAATAGCACAAAATTTGTACCATGATTTATAATTTTGTTTTCTTCCTCATCTTATCCAAAAAGCTGAGAAGTCATAATTCTGCCACCTGCTTTTGGATAACTAGTTGGCCTTATTCCTTTTCTACTAACGCTTTCCTAAACATTTGCATTTGCATTTGTAAATCTAGGAAAACAGAGAGCTTTTTTATTTTTAAGAAGCAGCTTCCACTTTCATTTTGAGAAGCTCTGAAATCCAGTAAATCCAGTTATACATTGCAATATACCCTGGGGTATGAGTGCAGATAACTTTTCAAAATGACCCCAAAACAATGAGCCTATTTCAGAGAGACTTTAGAAATAAAGAAACTACCCAAAAGCCTGTCTCTATCAAGGGCTATTTTCATCTATCAGTAGCATAATGGAAATGCTAATATGTCTTCCTTTAAGAGCTTGAATCTCAAAATGAAGTCTGTTATCTGCCATCTATGGGTACACCACAAACCATCCCAGAACTCAGTGGCTTAAAAGAGCAACTGTTTTGTTGGTTCACCGTTCTTAGGGTCAGAAATTCAGACAAAGCTTGAGTAAATGGTTGTTCTGTTGGTCTCTTAAATAGGGTAAACAATTTATCTTGTTCGCCTGGGACTTTCCCAATTTTAGCACTAAAAGTTCAGCATCCAGGGAGACTCATCAGTCTCAAGCAAACCAGGACAGTTGGTCGCCCTGTGCCTGGGGTCTTTCATGGGGTGCTGGGCATCTGATGGTTCAAATGGAGCTGGGTGATCTAAGACTATCTCACTCGCATACTTGGTAGTTGGTGCTGATTGTCATCTGGGCCACGTGTCTCCAACAGGCTTCCTGAAGCAGTAAGAGGGGGTGCAAGCCTCAATGCATAAGACCTGTGCTTGCACCACATTTGTTGATGTTGGCTACACCAAGTCACCTGGCCAAGCCAGTCAATGTAGGAGTGTACCACACAAGGGCATGGATACAGAAGCCACAATTCACTGGGACCATTATGCTTACCATCTAACATAGAGTCGCATTCCATTTAGTTCAGATTTAACAAATCTGAGATCCCCATCTTATTAATGCTGTTACTTTGGGAGTCTGTCCTCTACTGGTAAGTCAAAGAACTCCTCATTCCTGGGATACAATCCAAGTTAACTATTGTTTCTCAGAAAGAAAAGCAGAAAACCTCTGTTTGTTGCTATTTTTGCTTTTGTTGCCTCTTATTAGTGTTTAAAAAATAAAAATTCCAGCAGTCTGGTGCAGTCTAGTGGAAGAAGTAAGAAGTGTAATGCTGCTAAGACATAGATCACTCACTTATTCAATACTTCCTCAGAGTCCATCGAGCACAGAGTAAGCCTCGGTTTACTCAGCACTGCTGTCTCCGGACACAGGCCTGGGCACTTGGTGGGAAACCTCTTCACTTACACAATTTGTTCAGTTCCCATGCTATCAGAGCTATTTTTCCCATTATACATCTGTAGTTCCAAGATGGATGACTCAGGAGAAAGCACAGCCTTCTAAGATTGGAATCCATTTTTTCCTCCACTTCTGCATCCTGGTCTTCCAAAGAGGACACATTTCTCCCAGCCCAGGAACAGCTTCTATCTTTGCCCCTAGAGTGATCACCTCCTTGCATACCAGGAGAATAGTCCTCTCTCATCCCCATAGAATCCCGTGACACCATAAAAAGTAAGCAAATTATAAAAAATGGTAATTTTTAAACATAAATTATACAAATGAATGTATCTGTAGTTATTTAGCCACTCTTTTCAAAATTCTAATGTAAACAATGCTTTCATACTTCAAAGTGTTTAAAAAGAGTGTTTTAACCTGAAATATCATTTTACTCCACAATTGAATTCTAGCTGAAAATAATTATATTTTAGCTGCAAGTGTTCTGAGTCATGGGCCAACTAAAGATTTCTGGTTATATAATTGAAAATTATGTGGTTCATCTTTATGTTTATTGACTTGGATTGACTGAGTCCTGAGGGAAACTGTGCCGTTTCATTGCTGATCAAAGTCACATCGCAAGCCACATGTCTGGAATGCTCACTGTGGCCATTGAAATGAATGGAAATTGTGAGCCAGTTTATTTTCTAAGAGGCCAAATTGGTAGTCTCCTTTAGTTTACTGAACCTAAGTTTTAATAGTAAGTAAATTTTTAATAAAATTCTTTATGTATGTTTATCTTTCAATATGATGTCTTTTTTTATTATTCTGACCCCCAAAGATTATACAAGATGCATTAAAACTTGAAATAATGTTGTCTGAAAATGTGAGAAAGTAGGCAAGAATAAGCCAGAGAAATTTTTTTTAATTAAACTCCACCATTTTTTTCATTTATGGCATAAAGAGTCAATATGTGAAATAGTGAATATCAGGAAGATCAGCAACTCCTTAGAATACTGTAAGAGTCACTCAAGGCTACAAGCATTAAGTACTGTATCTTGGTTTAGAGAAGATGACCAACTACACATTTTGAAAAATGCATTCACAAGTGAAAACATAAAGAATGTTTTCCTGATACCAAGTAAAGAATGGTTTTAGTACACTTTACCCTATAGCCTCGTTAATTTAAAATTTAGCTGAGTTTAGAATATAAAAATTGCTATAGAAAAGTAAACTAGTCTACCATATAAGTAAAAAGGAAAGCATATTTATTACCTTATTTAACAGACAACATAAAATAGAAAATTGATTTCCATTAAATATTCAGAAAAGTCATGTATTTCTATGGCCTGTAGAATAAAAAATCTTCAGTAAGAACATGTTGCTTCGTGATCATATTAATTTTAAAAGGCATCTCATGGATAACAGGTTTGTATTAGTAGCAAAATTCAAAGCCTGATCTGTGATATTGTGAGCAATATTCATAAAGTACATTAATATGTTAAAAGTTACATGGACACAGAGCCACCTTAAAACACAACTGCAATGTGTTAACATTTTCAGGGAAACAAAAATAGCAAGAATATTTTGCAAGAAAACAAACAATGTGAAGATAAACAAATGGGAGATTGTAGGCAATAGAACCTATGGCTAAAGTTTCAAGTAATTAATATTATATTTTAAGCGAAAGACTGGTAGAACATGCTCAAGACTGGAATAAACTACTCTTTTTCATTTCCTCTAATGAAAAAACAATGTGACACATTAAAATCTTTTATCTTTAATGTATGGGGGAAACAGTCATCCTTGTTAACTTCAGTACAACACTGCACAATAGTTAACTCCTCTTTTGGTGGTGGAGTATGAATTTCAATCCACAAACTCAGTTGTGCGTAATACATCACAATTTCAATTTTCCTTAGGGCCACTTATTTCCAACAGAATACAGAAATGGTGTTCATAATATAATTTCATCTATATAAAACGGTGTTCAAAATAAAATATTATTTAAATCTTTTTAAAAGTTAATTGGCCAATTAAACAAAAATAATAATAATACAATGTGGGATTTAAAACATGTGTAAAAGTAAAATGTATGGTAACAAAGGCATAGGCTGGGGGAAGAGAAATAGAGCCATACTCTCAAAAGATTTTTATAGTATATGTGAAGTGACATAATATCTCTGGAACATAAATTGTGATAAAAGAAAGGTATATGCCATAAACCATTATGATAACAAAGAAGCCACTTAAAATGAAGAAACAAGGAGTTTTGTCATGTCAAAAAGGATAATAAATGAAATTATGAAAAATATTCAGTTAATCAAAAAGAAGACAAAAAATGGGGAAAAGAAACAACAGGTGAGACAAATAGAAGAGAAAGAGGAAGATGATAGATTTCAACCTAAACACATGAATAATCATATTGAAAGTAAGTGATCTAAATAACCCAGTTGACATGCAAGATGCAACTATATGTTACCTATAAGAAAACTATTTTAAGTGTAAAGACACAAATAGTTTAAAAGTAAAAATATAGAAAAAGTTATAAATACTAGTATTTAGATAACACAAATCCAAATAAAGCTGGAGTGACTATAGTAATATGAAGACAAAATAGATGACAGAGTGAAGAATATTATTAGGGATAATAAAAGTCATTTCATAGCAATAATAAAGTTAATTCATCAAGAAAAAAACAACAAAAAAGCCTGAACATTTATGCATCTATTAAGAGAGCTACAGAAACATGATGCAAAAAACTGACAGAATAGCAGGAAGAAATAAACAAATCCAGAATTATAGTCATAGATTTCAATACCCCGCTTTCAGTAATTGATACATCAAGGAGACATAAAATCAATAAGAATATAGGAGATTTGAACAACAGTATCAACCAACTTGACCTAATAAATATTTATAGAACACTCTACCCAACAGGAATAGAATACGCATCCTTTTCAAATACACATGGAACATTTACCAAGATAGACCATATTCTAAGCCATTAAAATGTCATAATAAATTTAAAATAATTCAAGTCATACAAAGTGTATTCTCTGACCACAATGGAATTAAATTGGAAATTAATAACCGAAGGATCTACAAAAAATTCCCCAAATATTTGGAAACTAAGTTATATATTTCTATATAACATATAGGTCAGAAAATAAAATAAAAGAGAAATTAAAAAATATTTTGAACTGAATGAAAATAAGAACATGATGTATTCTTATATTTGTAGTAGTCTGCTAAAGCAATAGGTAGGAAGAGATTTACAGTACTAAACACCTATATTAGAAAAAAGTCACAAATCAGTTATCTCAGTTTCCACCTTAAATAACCAGGAAAGCAGAGCAAATTAAATCCAAAGTAAGCAGAAGAATTAATAAGACTAAAGAGAAATCAATGAAATATAAAACAGAAAAACAATAGCGAAAATCAATGAAACCAAAAGTTAGTTTTTTCAACGGATTAATTAAATTGATAAGCCTCTAGCCAGACTTACTAGGAAAAAAGATAAATGATACAAACACGTTAACATTATTAATAATTATGGAAATGCAAAATAAAACCAAAAGAAGATACCACTACACACCGATTATCATGACTAAACTTCAAAAGACTGACCATAATAAGTGTTGGTGAGGACATGAAGTAAATGGAACTCAACACTGCTTCCAGGAATAGAAAATCATACAGCCACTTTGGAAAAGAGTTTGGCAGTTTCTTGAAAGATTAGACATACCTACTATATGATCTAGTTATTCCACTTCTAGGAATATTCCCAGGAGAAATGAAAACACACATCCACACAAAGATTAGTACACAAAGTTTATGGCAGTTTCATTTGTAATAGCCCCAAACTGGGAACAACCCAAACGTCCATCAACAGGTGAATGGATAATCAATTGCGGTAAATTCATGCAAATAGAATACTACTCTGCAATTTAAAAATAATGAACCATTTATACATGCTACAGCATGGACGAATCTCAAAATAGTTACATTGAATGGAAGAAGACAGATCCCCCCAAAAAATGTATACTGTATAATTCTGGGTATATATAGCTGTAGAAAATGCAAACTAATCTACAGTGATGGAAAGCAGATCAGTCATTGCCTGTTGGAAGGAAATGAGAAGAGATTACAAAGAGACATGAGGAAACTTTGACAAATAATGAATAGGTCCATTTTCAGTGACGGCTGCACGGAGATACACACAAGTCAAAACCTATCAAACTGTACACTTAAAATATGTGCAATCAATTGTATGTCAATTACACAACAATTAAGCTGTTTTTAAAACTCATGGACAAATATGAGTAAACACATAAATACAGTAAATAAAAAGTTTATTTCTTACCTGTCATTCACACCAATCAGGACAGGAGATACCAATTTATTTAGGTCTTTGTAGGAACATCAATAAAGGTACAGAAGATCCATTTGAATTTATGTTATTATATGTCTAAAATAACCTAAGATACACTGCATGGGTTTTTTATAAACTCGTTAAGAAAACAAGATTATTGTGTTTCTGACAATTTGTAATAAAAACTCAATTTAGAATTTTTCTTGCCCAATATCTTTAACACTGTATCTATGGTGGTTCTAGTTTTGAGATTCATTGTGCACAGTGTAAGTTTTGGTGCCCTTTGTCTCATGTTTTACACAAATGAGAATATGTTTGTATGACTTGGGACCTTTCTATTTGCAGTTCAGATTAAATAAGACTGAGAATTTCTGACTACTTATAACCAACACTTGCAGAAGTAATGCTTACAATTGGTAAAGTGTTCTTTGGGGAACTGCACTCGATAAATGTTACAATCCTAGTTTGTTGCAGCTTCAGTTGTAATTCCACTCTGAAATTCAGTGGGTGAAAAATGGGAAAAGATCAGGCTGCTAGAGAGAGGGATAAAGTAAGGTACATATGATTCTAGGATTTTTATTACAAACAAAAAATTACATGAGAATGTCTTTATATTATTTTCTGAATTCTGCCCACTTTCCCGGAGAAAAACCTAAATCTCTCTTCCAGTCTTGTAATCTCTTCATCTGCATAAAGCCTACAACTTCAAAACAATTCCTAGACTGAAGTAATTAAATCAAGTACCATCTTAGCATGCAAACTCTTTGAAATATATAATACACTTAGACAGATTCAGGTTTATGTTCCCCAAGGGCCTCATAAAGCATTACCAAGACTAAGTTCTCAGTTGTTCAATAAATTGGTGTCTACTATGGTTATGCATATCTTTTTGTGTATATCAACATTTGAAATGTTGTACTGTTATTTATAAATATCCTTTGTTTCAACAAAATTTTCAAAACTGTCACTTCAATTATGTGTTTTTATCGATTTGCTTGATCTGCATAAGGGTGTTCTCTGTTTCATATCCATTTGTATATAGTTATCTCTTTTTGCCTCCGAACATTGAAACAGAAACAGTGTTGTGGTGAAGAGCCCTAGCGCAGCCTCACCACACACTAGCCTCAGCCTTGGGCAACATTCCACCTCTTCTGCGTGATTCCTCAAACCGTGTGCATAGGGAAGTTGTTCACAGGGTTGTTGTGAGGATCGATCAAGGTAATTAGGTATAGATTTTATCCTTTAGACCAGCACATAGTGAGCAGTCCAAAAAAAAAAATGAACAAGAGCACCTTTGAACTGCAAAAATATTTAGGGCAGGGCCCACCAAGTGGTTATAATTATCTTATTACATGACTGAAATGCATCCTAGCAGGAGTGGAATACTTGAAATTATTATTTAATCAAAATTAATATTTCTTAGGCAGAGAAGACCTAAAAAGAATAGTATAAAATGAAAAGACTTAGTTTAAATTTCAACTTTGGCACATTAAACAACTAATTCTGGTTTCTTATTTTATTCTAACCTGCCGATCTGTAGTTTGTAAACTGGACATGACCTGTTCATAGTAGATGCTTGGTGAATGCGTACTGAGAGATTACTCAAAGATATTGTCTAGAAAAGCGTTTTCAATACTTTCATATGTCTGATAGTATAAGATCCCTTTAGTTTCAGGAAAAACCATAAAATTGAGTGACATTTCTCATTTTATGGGCCATTATTACTCATGTAGTAATATTTCTCACTAGTGATAAACAAGTGGAGCAAATGTGGCTCTGCAGGGCAATTGTTGCATTAAAACCTGAACTGCAAATATTTAATGCTTACAAGAATTCTTCTCCCTCCCCATCCATGTCCACTTCAGTGAGAGACCCAATGAGAACCCTATATCCACTTACAGAAAACCAGTGCTGAAAATTTCCACACAGCTGACCACTAAAACATATCTTGAATTTTACTTTTTTCCCGAGGAAAATGCCATTGTCTGTAATGTTCATAGTCCTTTAAAGATTATTTTGTTCATTTCACAGGTCTCCTGTTATGGCTGGAGGTCTCTTTGCTGTGGATCGGAAATGGTTTTGGGAATTGGGTGGCTATGATCCAGGTTTAGAAATCTGGGGAGGAGAACAGTATGAAATCTCTTTTAAGGTAAGCCCCGAGACCCTCTTCACACTATGTCTACATAATTTTGACAATTCTGATAGAATATCAGCATGTTGCTTTGTGACCTATGTTCTGGGATGACTTAATAATAATAATAGATGTGTCACCTTCCCAAGTGAGCTCTTGTAGTTTCTTTCTTTTTTGGTTTTTGTTTTTATTTTTTCTTGATATATAATCATTATACATATTTGTGGGGTACATGTGAAATTTTGAAACATGTATACAATGCATAATGATCAAATCAGGGTAACTGGGATATCCATCACCTCAAACATTCGTCTTTTCTTTGTGTTGGAAACATTACAATTCTTCTCCTCTAGCTATCTTGAAATATACAATAAATTATTGTTACCTATAATCTCCCTACTTGTATAAGGCCATTTTTGCATTGCTATAAAAGAAGTATCTGAGACTGGGTAATTTACAAAGAAAAGCAGTTTAATTGGCTCACAGTTCTGCAGGCTGCACAAGAAGTGTGGTGCTGGCATCTGCTTCTGGTAAGGGCCTCAGGAAGCTTTTAATCATTGTGGAAGGCGACAGGGAGCCAGCATATCACATGGTGAAAGCAAAGGCAAGAGACACAGGGGTGAGCTGCCACACACTTTTAAACAACCAGATCTCATGAGAACTCACTCACCAGCAAGGGGGTGGTGCTAAGCCTAATTCATGAGGAATCCATTCCCCATGATCCAAACACTTCCCACCAGGCCTCACCTCCAACACTGCGGGCCACATTTTGACATAAGATTTGGAGGTGACAAACAACCAAATTGTATCACCACAGTACTATCAAATACTAGAACTTATTTCTTTTATTTAACTGTATTTTTGTACTCATCAACCAACTTCTTTTTTTGCCGCCTCCCCACCCCCACTCCCTTCTATTCCCAGCCTCTGGTAACCACCAATCTACTTTCTACCTCCATTAGATCAATCTGTTTAGTTCCCCATATGAGCTAGGACATGAGATGTTTTTCTATGCCTGATTTATTTCACTTAAAATAATGACCTTCAGTTCCATCTATGTTCCTGCAAATGATAGTATTTCATTCCTTTTTATGACTGCATAATATTCCATTGTGTATATATACTACATTTTCTTTATCCATTCATCCAGTGATGGACACTTAGGTAACTATTGAGACCATTGTCACAAAACAACGGGAATGCAGATATCACTTCTACATACTGATTCCTTTTCTTTTGAAAATATACCCAGCAGTAGGATTACTAGATTATATGGTAGTTCTATTTCAGTATTTTGAGGACCCTCCATACTTTCCCCTAATTGCTACATTACTTTGCATTTCCACCAACAGTGTAGGAGCATTCCCCCTTTCTCTGCATCCTTGCCAGCATTTTTTTATTCTTTGTCTTTGAGAGAATAGCCAGTTTAACTTGGGTGAGGTATAACCTCAATGTCGTTTTGATTTGCATTTCTCTGATGACTAAAGATGTTGAACATTTTTCGTATACCTGTTGGCCATTTGTTTGTCTTCTTTTGAGAAATGTCTATTCATGTATTTTGCTCATTTTTAAATTGAATTATTTGAGGGGTTTTACTATTGAATTGTTTGAGTTCATTATATATTCTGGTTATTGTCAGATGGATAGTTTGCAAATATTTTCTCCCATCCTATAGGTGTCTCTTCACTTTGTTGATTGTTTCCTTGCTCTACAGAAACTTTCTAGCTTGATGTAAACGTGTCTATTTTTGCTTTTGTTGCATGTGCTTTTGAGGTCTCACCCAAAAAATACCTGTGCCCAGACCAACATCCTGTAGTGTTTCCCCAGCGTTTTCTTCTAGTAGTTTCATAGTTTTGGGTCATATAAATAAGTCTTTAATCTATTTTCAGTTGATTTTTGTACACGATGAAAGATAAAGATCTAATTTCGTTTTTCTTCACACGGATATCTCATTTTCCCAGCATCATTTATTGAAGAAACTGTCCTTTTCCCCATTGTATGTTCATGATGCCTTTGTCAAAAATGAGTTGGCTGTAAGTGCAAGGATTTACTTCTGGGTTCTCTATTTTGTTCCATTGGTGTATGCATCTGTTTTTATGCCACTACCATGCTATTTTGATTACGATAGCTTTGTGGTGTAATTTGAAATCAGGTAATGGGATGCCTCCAGCTTTGTTCTTTTTGTTCAGGACTGCTTTAGCTATTTAGGGCCTTTTCTTGTTCCCTACAAATTTTTGGATATTTTTTCTGTTTCTGTGAAGAATGTCATTGGTAATTTGATAGGGATTACATTAATTATTTAGATGGTTTCTGGTAGTGTAGAGATTTTAACAGTATTAGTTCTTCCAATCAAAGACCATGGTATATCTTTCCATTTTTTGTGTGTCTTCAATTTCTTTCATCATTGGTTTGTACAGGTTATTTCACTTCTTTAGTTAAATTTACTCTTAGGTATTTTTGAGCTATTATAAATGGGATTGTTTTCTTGATTGCTTTTCAGATTGATTTCTGTTAGTGTATAGCAACTTTATTGAATTAATTTATCAGTTCCAAGAACTTTTTGTGGAGTCTTTAGGTTTTTCTAAAAATGAGATCATGTCATCTGCAAAGATAATTTGACTTCTTCCATTACAATTTTGATGCCCTTTGTTTCTTTTTCTTCCCTAAGCACTCAGGCTAGGACTTCCAGAACTAGGTTGAATAAAAGTGATGAAAGTGAGCATCCTTGTCTTGTCCCAAATCTTAGTGGAAAGGCTTTCAATTTTCCCCCTTTCAGTGTGATCTTACATGTGGGTTTGTAATGTATGGCTGTTATCATATTGAGATATTTTCTTTCTATATCTAATTTGTTAAGAGTTTTTATCATGAAGGAATGTTAAATTTTACCAAATACTTTTTCAGTATGTATCAAAATGATCATATGCTTTTTGTCCTTGGTTCTCTTGATGCGATATATCACATTTATTGATTTGTATATGTTGAGCCATCTTTGCATCTTTGGGATGAAGCCCACTTGATTATGGTGAATGTTCTTTTTAATGTCTTATTGAATTATGTTTTGTCGAGGGTTTTTACA
Organism: Pongo abelii; assembly: GCF_028885655.2. Lineage (NCBI taxonomy): Eukaryota > Metazoa > Chordata > Mammalia > Primates > Hominidae > Pongo > Pongo abelii. Next base: position 195,149,328 of record NC_071988.2, read on the forward strand.
TCTATGTTTATGAGGAATGTTGGCCTATAGATTTTTGTGCATGTGTATTAGGTATCAGTTTAGTTTAGGTATCAGGATAATACTGGCATTATAGAATGAGTTTGGAAGAATTCCCTCCTCTTCAATTTTTTGAAATAGTTTCAGTAGAATTGGTATTAGTTCTTCCTTAAAAGTTTGGTAGAAATCAGTAATTAATCCATCAAGTGCTGGGCTTTTCTTTGTTGGGAGACTGTTACTGCTTTGATTTCATTATTCATTATTGATCTCTTCAGGTTTTCTTTTTCTTCATGGTTCAATCCTTATAGGTTGTATATTTACAAGAATTTATCTACTTCTAGGTTTCCAATATTTTGGTGTATAGTTGTTCATAATGATCTCTAACAATCCTTTGTATTTCTGAGGTCTCATTTGTTGTGTTTCCTTTTTCATTTCTGATTTTATTTATTTGAGTCTTCTCTCTTCCATTTTTAGTCTAGCTAAAGAGTTGTTACATTTGTTTATCTGTTTAAAAAATTGGCTGGATGCAGTGGCTCACGACTGTAATCTCAGCACTTTGGGAGGCCAAGGCGGGCGGATCACAAGGTCAGGAGTTCGAGACCAGCCTGACGAACACGGTGAAACCCTGTCTCTACTAAAAATACAAAATTAGCTGGGCATGGTGGCACATGCCTGTAATCCCAGCTACTCAGGAGGCTGAGACAGGAGAATCGCTTGAACCCAGGAGGCGGAAGTTGCAGTGAGCCGAGATTGCACCATTGCACTCCAGCCTGGACAACAAGAACAAAAAACTCCATCTCAAAAAAAAAAAAAATTTTACAGTTCATTGATCTTTTGTATTATTTTATTAGTCTCTATTTTTAAATTCAACTTTTATTTTAGATTCAGGGGGTACACGCACAGGATTGTTACAAGCAAATATTGTGTGCTGCTGCAGTTTGGGTTATAATTGAATGCATCACCCACATAGTGAGCATGGTATACAACAGGTAGTTCTTTAACCATTGACCTCCTACTCCCTACCCCCTCTTGTAGTGATCAGTGACTTTTGTTCTCATATTTATGTCCATGTGTACTCAATGCTTATCCTCCTCTTATAAGTGAAAACATGTGATATTTGATTTTCTGTTACTGCATTAATATGCTTAGGATAATGGCCTCTAGCTGCGTCCATGTTGCTGCGAAGGAAATACTTTTGTTCATTTTTTATGGCAGTGAAGTATTCCATGGTGTATATGTACCACATTATCATAATTCAGTCCACCATTGATGGGCACATAGGTTGATTCCATGTCTTTGTTATCATGAATAGTGCTGCAATGAACATATGAGTGCATGTGTCTTTTTGGTAAAATGTTTTATTTTCCTTTGGACATATACTCAGTAATGAGATTGCTTGGTTCTATTTTTAGAACCAGCAACCAACCCCAGCATGGTAGTTCTATTTTTAGTTCTTTGAGAAGTCTCCAAACTGCTTTCCCCAGTGGCTGAACTAATTTACATTCCCACCAACAGTGTATAAGTGTTCTTTTTTCTCTGCAGCCCTGCCAACATATTCTATTTTAACCTTTTATTTATTTATTTATTTATTTATTTTTCAGATTGAGTTTCACTCTGTTGCCCAGGTGCAATCTCAGCTCACTGCAACCTCCGCCTCCTAGGTTCAAGTAATTCTCCTGCCTCAGCCTCCCATGTAGCTGGGACTACAGGCACCTGTCACCATGCCTGGCTAATTTTTGTATTTTTTGTAGAGATGGGGTTTCCCCATGTTGGCCAGGCTAGTCTTGAACTGCTGACCTCAGGTGATCTGCCTGCCTCGGCCTCCCAAAGTGCTAGGATTGTAGGCATGAGCCACTGCACCCGGTCTCTATTTTTACCTTTTAATAATAGCCATTCTGACCGGTGTGAGATGGTATCTCATTGTAGTTTTGATTTGCATTTATCTTACAGTTGGTGATGTTGAGCATGTATCAATATGTTTCTTGGCCACTTGTATGTCTTCTTTTGAGATGAGTCCTTTGCCCACATTTTAACAGGTTGTTTTTCACTTGTTGATTCATTTAGGTTCCTTATGGATTCTAGATATTAGACCTTTGTCAGATACATAGTTTGCAAATATTTTCTCCCATTCTGTGGGTTGTTTGTGTACTCTGTTGATAGTTTCTTTTGCGGTGAAGAAGCTCTTAAGTTTAACAGGCCCCACTTGTCAATGTTTGATTTTGTTGCAATTGCTTTTGAGATCTTAGTCATAAATTCTTTGCCAAGGCCAATGTCCAGAAAAGCATTTCCTAGATTTTCTTCTATAATTTTTATAGTTTGAGGTCTTACATTTAAGTCTTTAATCTATCTTGAGTTAATTTTTATATATGGTGAGAGATAGGAGTCCAGTTTCATTCTTCTGCATATAGATATCCAATTATCCCAGCACTATTTATTGAATAGGAAGTCCTTTTCCCATTGCTTATTTTTGTCAAGTGGATATCCAGTTATCCCAGTGCTATTTATTGAATATGGAGTTCTCTTCTCATCGCTTATTTTTGTCGACTTTGTAGAAGCTCAGTTCATTGTAGGCGTGCTACTTTATTTCTGGGTTCTCCAGTCTGTTCCCATGCTCTATGTGTCTGCTTTCGTACCAGTACCCTCCTGTTATGATTACTGCAGTCTTGTAGTACAGTTTGAATTTAGGTAATGTGGTACCTCCGGCTCTGTTCTTTTTGCTTAGGATTGCCTTGGCTATTTGGGCTCTTTTGTTTCTTCCATATGAATTTGAGAATAGTTTTTTTCTAATTCTGTGAAAAACGACATTGGTAATTTGACAGAAATAGCGTTGAATCTACAGATAGTTTTGGATAGTATGGCTATTATAACAATATCTATTCTTCCAATCCATGAGCATGGATTTTTTTTTCATTTTTATGTCATCTATGATTTCTTTCATCGGTGTTTTGTAGTTCTCCTTGTAGAGATTTTTCACATCCTTGGTTAGTGTAGTCCTACATTTGCTTTTGTGTTCGTGGCTATCGTAAATGAGATTGCATTCTTGATTCAACTCTCAGTTTGAATGTTATTGGTGTATAAAAATACTACTGAATTTTGTACATTGATTTTGTATACTGAAACATTACTGAAGTCATTTATCAGGTCTGTAAGCCATTTGGCAGAGTCTGAGGGGTTTTCTAGGCATAGAATCATATCATTAGTGAAGAGAGGTAATTTGACTTCTTTTCCTATTTGGATGCTTTATAGTTCTTTCTTTTGCCCAAATGCTCTAAGTAGGACTACCAGTACTATGTCGAATAGGAGTGGTGAGGATGAGCATCCTTGTTTTGTTCCAGTTCTTAAGAAAAATGCTTCCAGCTTTTGCCCATTCAGTATGATGTTGGCTATGGGTTTATCATAGATGTCTTTTATTATTTTGATATATATTTTTAATGCCTAGTTCGTTGAGGGTTTTTATCATGAAAGGATAATGGGATTTCTCAAAAGCATTTTCTACATCTATTAAGATGATTATATGGGCTTTGTTTTTAATTCTGTTTATGTGGTGAATCATGTTTATTGATTTGCATATGTTGAACCAGCCTTACATCCAAGGAATGAAGATTTCTTCATCATGGTGAATTAGATTTTTGATGTACTGCTGAATTTTGTTTGCTAGTATTTTATTGACGGTTTTTGTGTCCATGTTCATCAGGGTGACTAGCCTGTAGTTTTCTTTTTTCATTGTGTCTTTGTCAGATTTTGACATCAGGGTGATACTTTTTCATGGAATGAGTTAAAGAAGAGTCCCTCCTTGTCAATTTTTTGGAATAATTTTAGTAGAATTGGTACCAGCTCTTCATTGTATGGTTGGTAAAATTCGGCTGTAAATCCATCTGGTCTGGGCTTTTTTTGTTTGCTGGTTTTTCACTACTGATTCAATTTCAGAACTCGATATTGGTCTATTCAGTATTTCAGTTTCTTCCTGATTCAATCTTGGGAGTTTGTGTACTTCCAGGAATTTATCCATGTCCTCTAGATTTTCTAGCTTTTATGCACAGAGGTGTTCATAACGGTCTCTGAGGATCTTTTTTATGTCTGTGGAATCTGTTGTAATGCCTTCTTTGTCATTTCTGATTATGCTTACTTGGATCTTCTCTCTTTTTTCTTTATTAATCTTGCTAGCAGTCTATTGATCTTGTTTATCCTTTCAAAGAACCAACTTTTTATTTTTTTGATCCTTTGTATTGATTTTTGAGTCTCAATTTCATTTAATTCTGCTCTGACTTTCATTATTTATTTTTTTCTGCTAATTTTGGGGTTGATGTGTTTTTGTTTTTCTAGTTCCTCTAAGTGTAATGTTAGATTGTTAATTTAATGTAGGTATTCAGAGCTATAAGCTTTCTTTTTAACACTGCTTGTGCTGCATCCCAGAGATTTTGATATGTTCTGTTTCTGTTTCCATTTACTCTAAAGTCATTCAGGAGCAAGTTGTTTAGGTTCCAAGTAATTGTGTGGTTTTGAGGGATACTCTTTGTATTGATTTTTATTTTTATTCCACTGTAGTCTGAGAATATGCTTTGTATGAATTTGATTTTTTTGAATTTATTGAGACTTGCTTTATGGCTAAGCATGTGGTTGAGGTTAGTGTATGTTCCAAGTGCCAAGGAGAGGGATGTATATTCTGTGGTTTTTAAGTGGGGTATTCTGTAGATGTGTACTTTGTCCAATTGGTCAAGTGTTGGATTTAAGTCCAGAATTTCTTTGTTAGTTTTCTGCCTCAATGACCTGTCTAACACTGCCAGTGGGGTTTTGAATAGTCCCTATTATTGTGTGGCTGTCTAAGTCTTTTCATAAATCTAGAAGTACCTGTTTTATGATCTGGGTGCTTCAATGTTCAGTGCATATAGATTTATAATAATTAAGTCTTGTTGTTGAATTCAACCATTTGTCATTATGTAATAACCTTCTTTGTCTGTTTTTACTGTTTTTGGTTTAAAGTCTGTTTTATTTGAAGAATAGCAACCTTTGCTCTTTTTTGTTTACCATTTGCATAATAGATCTTTCTCCATTGCTTTCCTTTGAGCCTATGAGTGTCATTACATGGGAGATTGGTCTCTTGAAGACAGCAGAAGGTGGGCCTTTTTTTTTAATCCAACTTGCCACTCTGTGCCTTTTAGGTGAGGCATTTAGACCAATATGCGAGGTTTTGATTCTGTCATGGTGTCAATGGCTGGTTGCTTCATGGTCTCAATTGTGTAGTTGCTTTATAGGGTCTATAGACTACGTACTTGCATATGTTTTTGTGGTATCTGGTATTGATTTTTCATTTCCTTATTTAGCGCTCCCTTTAACATCTTTTGTAAGGCAGGTCTAGTAGTAGCAAATTACCTCTCTGGAAAAGATTTTATTTCTCCTTAACTTTTGAAGCTTAGCTTGAGGGGATATAAAATTCTTGGTTGGAATTTTTTTATTTAAGAATGCTAAAAATATGCCTCCAATCTCTGACTTATAATGTTTGTGCTGTTAGCCTGATGGGGTTCCCCTCATAAGTGACATAACCCTTTACTCTAGCTGCCTTTAAGATTTATTTCTTTGCGTTGACCTTGTAAAGTCTGATGATGATATGTCTTGGGGATGGTCATCTTGTATAGTATCTTGCAGGAGTTCTTTGAGTTTCTCAAATTTACATTTCAACCTCTCTAGCAAGACTGGAAATTTTTTTATAGATTATATTCTCAAATATGTCTTCCAAATTGCCTATTCTTTCTTCTTCTCTCTCAGGAATGCCAAGGAGTCATAGGCTTTGTCTCTTTACATAATCCCATATTTATTGTTGGTTTTGTTCATATTTTCAATTCTTTTTTATTTTTGTCTGACTGGGTCTTTGAGCCTTTACATTCTTTCCTCAGCTTGGTCTAGTCTTTTGTTAAGACTTCCAGTGGTATTTTGAAATTTTCATAGTGAATTTTTCAATTCCAAAAGTTCAGTTTGGTTCTTTCTTAATATGGCCATGTCATTGTTCAAGTCTTAAATTGCTTTTCTGATTTCCATGCATTGGCTTTCAATTTTCTCTTGAATTTCATTGAGCTTGCTTGCCATCCAAATTCTGGATTTTATTATTGAGCTTCCTTGCCATCCAGACCCTGAATTCTATGTCTGTTATTTCAGACATTTCAATGTGGTTAGGACCCATTGCTGGGGAGCTAGTGCAATCCTTTGGATGTAAAGAAATGTTCTGACTTTTTGAATTGCCAGAGCCCTTCTCATATGAGGAGGCTGGCAATTCTTTTTCCTTTTTAAATTGCTCTACTATGGATGAGGCCTTTTGTTTTTATATATTCCTTTTCCCTTGAGGGTTTGACTGTGGTGTATGTTGTGTATAGTTGATTGTCTTCATTTCTGAGTGCTTTCAAAGGGCCAGGGCTCTGTATGGGCTCCTTACTTGTGGATCGTTTCCTGCTTTGGGTTTCACCGGTGTTGGGTGTTGAAGAAATTTTTTCTTCGGTGGTGTAATTCAGGATGCGAACCAGTAGATGGCGCTTAAGAGTAAGGGCCAGCAGATAGGCTCTTAGCCAAGCTCCTCTTGGAGCTTACTGTTGTCGGCTTTGTTCATATTTTTAATTCTTTTTTTTTTTTTTTTTTTACTGCTGCATATGCACTTACACCTTTTTTTGTTGTTGTTACTGACTGCTGCATATGCCATATGCCCTTACTTTTAAGTGGTCTGGAGATGGGAGATGGGGGGCAAGAGATGACTCCCTCACCAACTCCATTCCTAGGTCTTGGTAGAGACCTTTTCAATTATTGGTGTTGCATCCATGATTTCTTAGTCTCAAGCGAAACGCTGGCAAACTGCTTTCCCTCCTCCCTCAGGGGCAGCCCAAGGAAAGGTTTACATCACCAGGAAATCCACAATTATTTAGGGACCTACTGGTCCTCTGAGCTTGGCAGAGTCAGAACAGGTTGTGGTGTGTGTCTGCAGGTGGTCTGGTGATGCAGTGGGTCAACAGCAGAGGATGCCCAGGCAGAACAGTAATACCATACATGTGGCACCCACAGCCTGCTGTTCTTAGCCCAGCAGATGGCTGTGGGGCCAACCCAGCTCACACTTGCCCAACCCAGTAAGTCTTTCTGCAGTGTCTGCCCCAGGAGTGGGCCTGACCAGCTAGACTTGTCCCAAACTTTCTGTGCCAAGATTGCTGGGCAGTTCCAGGTGTTCCACGCTGTAGGGATCCCTGAGGAAGAAGGTGCTACTGGCTAATAGGCCACACCCTTCCCAAAACAGTCTTGTCGAGAGAGGGACACCCAGCTCCCACACCAGCACACAAACCTGTGTATCACTCTTCTAAGTGTTCTGGGGCGGGGGGAGGTCTTCCCCTTCTCAAACTCAAGCCAAAGATCTCAGCTCCAAACCCCTGGACAGTGTGCTCGAATCCTGGGGGTTTTGGGACCACGCCTACAGTTTTGTCTGCTGACCCCTCAGGGTCCAGTGCTGGCTGTGCAGAAGGAGCCAAACTACTCCCAGGCAACCAGCAAAACACTCAGGCAGGACAATGAAAGCTGTGCTGTGGGCACCTTCCTGAGGGAGTGACCAGGTAGGCAGTCTTGGGAAGATCTGGTGGACAAGGGGGCACAAAGATCGGATGCACCGCAGTTCCACGGAAGAAATAGCCAAGCCCTGCTCTCTCCCAGCCTGGAAGAAAGCAGGAGCTGTAGTCACTCAGAACAAAATGGAGAGCCTGGGGGGATGGGTACCTATGGTCACATTTTGTTGCAGCTGCAGTGTGCACTGCAAAACCTTCTGGGATCCAAGCAAGTTTGAGCTCTTCCTCTGCCTTATCTCCAGGCAGTTCCCTCTGCCAATTCAAATGTCTCTGGAGGTCACAGGATCTCATGTATCTAGGATCCCAGATGTCCACAGTGGGAGTGTGGAGTCCCGGAGCTCCTTCACTCGCCCCTTCCTTAGGACCTAGTCAGGTTTGGGAGCTGGTCCTCAGCATTCACCAACTCCAGGCAAGCTTCCCAGCTTATTCCCTCTTCAAATATGTGTCTATGTCACCTATCAACTTTCAGTATTTTCTTTCAGAAGATCTGTTCAAAGTGTGAGGATTTGCTCAATATTTTGGTTCCTCTCAGTGGGAGCGGTGTCTCAGCTATGTCTAATTAACCATCTTAGTTCAATCACTGTTTTATTGTCTCAGTTTCACATATTTATGTTCTGATCTCTATTATTTCTTTTATTTTGCTAATTTTGGGGATCGGTTTGTTCTTGCTTTTCTTGAGGTGTATCACTAGGTTGTTTATTTGAAGTATTCGAAGTTTGTCTATTTTTTATGTAGGCATTTATTGCTATAAACTTCCCTCTTAGTACTGCTTTTGCTGTATCCCATATATTCTGGTGTGTTATGTTTCCAATTTTGTTTCAAGAAATATTTCAATTTCCTTCTTAACTTCTTCATTGACCCATTGGTCATTCAGGGCATATTGTTTCCATGTACTGGTACAGTTTACAGAGTTTTGCTTTTTATTGATTCTGGCTTTATTCCATTTTGATCAGACATGATTTCAACATTTTTTAATTTGTTGAGACTTGTTTTGTGGTCTAACATATAGTTTATTCTGGAGAATATTACATGTGCTGATGAAAATAACCTGTATTACATATTAATTGGATGAAATGTTCTATAAATATCTGTTAGGTCCATTTGTTCTAGTGTATAGTTCAATTATGATGTCTCTTTGATAATTTTCTGCCTAAATGATCTGTCCATTGCTGACAATGGGGTGTTGAAGTATTCTACTATTATTGTATTGCATTCTCTCTCTCCCTTTAGATCTGTTAATATTTGCTTTATATGTCTGGGTGTTTTGGTATTGGTACTGGATGCACATGTATTTACAATTGTTATATCCTCTTGCTGAATTGATCTCTTTATCATTATATAATGATCTTGTTTTGTCTTTTTTACAGTTTTTTTTTTTTTACTTAAAGTCTCTTGTGTGACATCAGTATAGCTACTCTAGCTCTCTTTTTATTTCTATTTGCATGAGTGGAATAAATTTTTTTCATCCCATCACCTTCAGTATATGGGTATCTTTATAGATAAAGTGAGTTTCTTATAGGCAGCATACAGTTAGGTCTTGTTTGTTTAATTCATTCAGTCACTGTGTCTTTTAATTGGAGAATTTAATTCATTTACATTCAATGTCATTATGGATAAGTAAGAAATTACTACTATCATTTTGTTACTTGTTTTCTAGTTGCTTTGTAACTCTTCTTTTCCCTTCTTCCATTTTTCCTCTCTGTCTTTGTGGTTAAGTGATTTGCTCTGATAGTATTTTTCATTTGTTGCTTTTTACTTTAGTGTGTATGTTATACACTTTTCATTTTTAGTGTTTTTGGGTTTTTTTATTTATTTTATTTTATTTTATTTTTTTGCTTTCAGCACTCTGAATATATGGTTCCACTCCCTCCAGGCCTGTAAGGTTTCTGCTAAGAAGCCTGCTGTCAGGCATATTAGAACTCCCTTAAATGTTATTTACTTATTTTCTCTCATTGGTTTCAGAAATTTTCTTTGCCTTTTACTTTTGTGAGTTTGATTATAATATGTTTTAGGGTATTCTTGTTTGGGTTGAATAAAATTGGAGACTTTTCACTTTCTTCTGCATGGTTATTTATATCTTTCTCAAGGTTTGGAAAGGTCTTTGTTATTATTTCTTTAAACAAACTTTATGTTCGTTTGTCCATGTCAGTTCCCTCTTTAACTCCAATAAACTGAATATTCGCCCTTTTGATGTTGTCCCATAGATCCCATAAGCTTTCTTCATTTCTTTTTATTCTTTTTCTTTTTTTCTCTTCTGTCTGTATATTTTCAAATAGTCTATCTTCAAGCTCACTGATTCTTTTGTTTGATCAGTTCCGCTATTGATACTTTCTGTTGCATTTTTCATTTCATTCATTGCATTTTTCAGCCCCAGGATTTCTGTGAGATTTTTATTATTATTTCAATCTCTCTGTTAAATTTCTCTGATAAATTTTTGGATTAACTATCTGTGTTTCCTTTAGGTTCATTGACTTCCTCAAGACAGCCATTTTGAATTCTTTGTCTGAGAGGTCACACATCTCCCTCATTTTAGGGTTGCTCTCTAGTACCTTACTTTATTTGTTTGGTCATGTCATATATCCCTTCATGTTCTTGATGCTTGTGGATGTGGAACAATGTCTACACATTGAGGGATTAGGTATTTATTTTAGTCTTCTTTGCCCAGGTTTGTTTGTGCCTGTTCTTTTTCCAAGGGCTTTTCAGAGATTCTAAGCAGACTGACTATTATGTTTCATGAGTCCAGCTATAATCACTGCAGCCATTTCAGCAGTAAATAACCCCCTAAGCCCAGGCATTCTACAAGTCTTCAAAGGACTCTCAGGTTGATGTGGTTTTTCAGTCCAGACAGACCTGGGGAAGGCCCAAAGAAGATACTTGTGTGGAAACTCTGTACAGGGCTGTGTGGAAACTCTCTACAGGGGTTCAAGCCTAGAAGACTGTCCCAGTGGCCCAGACAAGCATGTCTCCCAGCAGATCCCTGCACAGGCAGGATGGATCCTCAATTGCAACAAGGAGAACTTGAATTGCGACTGGGATCCCTCAGGATCTGCTATGGGAAGGAAAATAGCATGCCTGTCACATTGGCTTAAACTGGTACATGTCTCCTAGCAGGACCCTCCACAGATAGGATACTTCCCTGACTGTAGCAGGAGGGGTCAAAGCTGACACTAGGCTCTCTTGCAATTTGGTGTCAAATAGAGACTGGAAACCCCAGTCTCAGCTCAGAGGGTACATGTAATGCAGCAAGTTCCTGCACAGATAGGACAGTTTCCTAATTGCCGCAGGAGAGCTGGGAGCTGATACTGGGCCTTCTAGAGATCTGCTGTGGGACAGTGGCTAGCATGCCTGTCAAAATGGCTCAGACGGGCCCACCTCTCCCAGCAGGTCCCTGCACAGATGGGATAATTCCCCAACTGCAGCAAGAGGGACTGGAGCTGAGACTAGGCCTTCTTGGGATCTTCTGTGTGACAGAGGCTAGAACCATCTCCTTGGTTCAGAAAGGCAAACATCTCCCAGCAGGTCTCAGCACATACAGGATAGTTCTCCAACTACAGTGGGAGGGGTGAAAGCTGAGACTGAGCCCCCTCGGGGCGCTGCTATGGGTAGAGGCTGGAAAGCCTGGTCTCATTGCTAAGAGGGACGCATGTCTTTCAACAAATCTCTGCACAGGCAGGGTAGTCCTCTGATTGCAACAGGAGGGTTTAGAGCTGGGAGTAGGCCCCCTAGAGACCTGCTGTGGGACAGAGACTGGAGAGCCTATTAGGCAGGCTCAGACTCTCAGGCTGCACGATATGGGCAATTCGCCCTCTGGGCCCTTGTGAGAGCCACTCTGAGCTAGGACCTCAGCTGAGAGAGGCTGGAGCAACACCATGGCAATTTTCAGGTTCACTGCCTAAACTGATGTCAGTGGGCAGATGAGCCTTTCCACCAATAAGCTGACGTGCAAGGGTCCTTCCAAACCCCTTGGCAGATGGTTTTGATTGTAGGCTCGAAGAAAAATGGGGTTATAACCAAGTTCCTTGCGGGGACGGGTCTGCTTCCATGCTTGAACTTGGAAGCAAGCTTGATGGGACAAAACATGTACCTTGGTGTTGGTCCACACTCTCAAAACAACCCTCCTAGGTCTTGGGCTCTGCTAGGGTTTCACAGACTCCTACCTGAATGTTGAAGCTTCTTCAGAGAGACTTTTGACTGTGGATGGGTGCAGAATATTTGTTTTTGTAGGGGGATGTGAGCAGGTTGCCTTCTATTTTGCCATTTTGGTGATGCTGCTCCTCTCAAGTAAGTTTTCGAATGAGAAAAACTACTTCCTTCTAATCTTTCAGTGAGATGTAGCCATGCCATATGCAAAAAGAAATAATTCAAGCTTTCATTTGCAGGGAGGAAACTTGGTATTCTAGTAGATCTACTGTTCCACTAACAAGTGCGTTCCTTCTAAAGCACTTAAAACATACAAGTAGAAGAATTAAGACAAACTAAAATGAAAGAAATCAAGTTATTGAAGCTTTTTATGTTTGTATTGTTTCTAGAAAGAGTAAGCCAGGTTTTGATCTTAAGCAATTATTTCAAAATTGCAATAACAGAAGAGGAAACTTAAAAATACAAATGACAATGTACAGCTCTTCTTCATATGTCTCATATGAGCAAGTTTTTTGATTATTTTTATCTGAAATTGCCCAGTTCTCTACTTACTTTGATCAGTAAAATTATATACTTTATTACATACACACACACACACACGTATATATTTAAGATAAAATATCAAATTTCAGAGCTTATAAATAAAAATAATTACAATAACATATGAAGATGCTAACCAAAGGAAAATAAAGAGCAAAAGGTTGTACTCCAAACTACCAAGATGGGTATTTTTTTTTAAAAAAAAAGTTCTCATAAAGTAAAAGAAAACTTTTTTCACTTTTTCCTTCATTACAGTCATTATTTATTAGAAATGTAGGTGGATTCTTGCAACATTTCTCATACAGAAATCTCTTATTAAGCAAATCAGCTGTTGCTAATTACTTCTATTATAAAATCAAACCAGTTATTGCTGAAGGAAAAAAATGCATTCTGAATATAGTACAAGTCAAATGTAAGAATACAGCTAACTTTTAAAATGTATGCATAAAAAGCAAATGATAAAACTGATTTTATTAAACTATAACAGCTATATTCAAATAAGGGAGGAAACCATCCCTCATATTATCTTATGCCCAATTTCTGCCTCAAAGAAAAAGTAGGTGTTAAAGAAAAGACAGAAGTGAAATCAGTAGTCAGACAGCCCAGTGCTGCATTCCAGGCCTGGTAGTTAAACATCAACCCCTGACCTAACCAGTTATGTTATCTCTAGATTCCAGACATTGTATGGAAAAGCACTGTGAAAATCCCTGTCCTGTTCTGTTCCCTTCAGATTACTGGTACACGCAGCCCCCAGTCACATACCCACTGCTTGCCCAATCGATCACAACCCTCTCAGGCAGACCCCCCTAGAGTTGTAAGCCCTTAAAAGGGACAGGAATTGCTCACTCAGGGAGCTTGGTTTTTGGAGACGTGAGTCCACCGATGCTCCCAGCTGAATAAAGCCTTTCCTTCCACAACTCGGTGTCTGAGGGGTTCTTGTCTGTGGCTCGTCCTGCTACACAATGTGTTAACAGAAATGTTATGTTGTCTTCAAAGTGTCATATAATAAGATCACCAAAGAGAAAATAAGAAAGCATAATTGTAGGCTTCAGAACATCTAGAAATTTCCCTCTCACTATGGTGGCAGTAATCCCTGAAATACCATCTATTAAATTAGTGCTTGTTTTCCCCAACACTCAAACTCATCTAATTTCACATCTAAGGCACTTTTAAGACTTTTTTGTAGATGCATTTTTAAAAATCTTTGAATTTACTAATGTGTTTTGGGTTCTTCTGGTATAGCAATAGTTGTACACTTTGTTACAGTGTGTGTGGCAGGAGGTAATACTAATAGTACTGGTAACTATAGAAATAGCATCTACTACCTTTACTTAGTAGTGTTACCAGAAAGGGGTCCTGATCCATACCCCAAGAGAAGGTTCTTGGATCTTGCTCAAGAAAGACTTCAAGGCAAACCCATAGAGTAAAGTGAAAGCAAGTTTATTAAAAAAGTAAAGGAATAAAAGAATGGCTACTCCATAGGCAGAGCAGCCCCAAGGTCTGCTGGTTGCCCATTTGTATGGTTATTTCTTGATTGTATGCTAAACAAGGGGTAGATTATTCATGCCTCCCCTTTTTAGACCATATAGGGTGACTTCCTAACGTTGCCATGGCATTTGTAAACTGTCATGGCATTGGTGGGAGTAGCGATGAGGACACCCAGTGATCATTTTTGTTGCCATCTTGGTTTTGGTGGGTTTTGGCTGGCTTCCTTACTGCAACTTGTTTTATCAGCAAGGTCTTTATGACCGGTATCTTGTGCAGACTTCCCATATCATCCTGTGACTAAGAATGCCTTAACCTCCTAGGAATGCAGCCCAGTAGGTCTCAGCCTTATTTACCCAGCCTCTATTCAAGATGGAGTTGTTCTAGTTAAAACACATCTGACGGAAGTACACACCAGATGCTGAGCTGAGTGCTTTGTGTGCATTATCTAGTTTAAAATCATAACTCTAAAAGGTGGGTATTCTCATTTCATTTTATAGATGAAGAACCTGAGATTTAAAATTTTAAAGATTATTAGATTAATGTTTTTAAGTTTTAAAAATCATATAAATTACCCAATGTCACTTAGGGATTAAAATGTTCTGTTTCTGTTTAATTGCAGAGAATGCAGAAACACGAAATTTTCTGACATCCAAATTATATCTACCAACACCATTCTCAAGTTCACTCTTAACCTTTTGATCCCTACCTAATGGTTTCTCTCATTAAGACTAGTCTCTTCACTAAAGTCTATTAATACAGCAACAAATTTTCTGCTGATCCTGAAAAACTACTATTGATTATCAGATATTGTTCAAATATTATCTGGGTGCAAAGTTTATAATTGCACCTTGAACTTGAAGAACAGAATATTACATTTCATCCTTAAAGAAAAAAAGAAAAGTATTAAAGCATTAAAGAAAAAAATGGCATTTCTGTATTTGCAGTATCTCTGAAATTCAAGGGATATTTTTTAGTTTTCACAGTTCAAGAGGTTTTTTTCTTAAATTTTCTTAATTCATGAATTCTTTAAGCTTAAAGTGTTATTCAGAAAATTCCTATTAAGCAAGAGATACCTGGCTTTGAATAATAAACTTGTTGGTGGATAAAATTGCTATTGAGAATCTGGAGAGTTTGCAAAATATATATTTTGCATTCTAAATCACAAAGGTGTTTTTTAGGCAACCGTAAACTTGCATCTCTCACTTCTCTGTCACTTGTGTCTATCACATCTCTTCTGAGTGACCTGAGATTTTATTGCCTCATTTCCTATTTTTCAGTTATCTGTCATTCTGAACGATATAATTGGAATGCAGCCCTATCATCTTTGTCTAGAAACCATGGCAACAGTACTGGAAGTTCAGGACTAAATTGCCCCAGGTTGTTTGGTGGGAATGATAGATTCTTTGGTGACAGCTCTGTCTTAAAGGGGTCCCATTTCAGACATAGTCCTTCATTCTTCTCACTATCGTTTGCTGACCCTGGGGGTTCCTGTCCCTCCCTGTTAGTATTTGTGACATGAATGGGATGAAGTTAAACAGGCTTTGGTAGAATTTGCAGTGAGACAAGAAGAATTTTCTGTGTGTGAAAGGAATCAAAAGAGTTGCAGACAAAAAAAAAAAAAAGAGTTGTAGACAAATAGCTCTGTTAAATGGTAATGAAAACAGAAGACAAAAATCAAACATCTGCATTTTAGAACATTTTTCATCAATTGTGATTAATTTTTACAGTGGAAAGCACTGTAAAATATACCTAGTCAGCATTTAAGGTCTGGAAAACACATCTGGATAACTGAGAGTTTACTAGCCAATTTTAGGCCATAATATAGAAATTAAGTCCAGAACTTAGGTGTTCTAATTCAAAAGACTTACAAATGGTCATTATCATGCATCTTTGTTTCCTGTTTACCCTTGAAACAAAGAATCATTTCACTAAAGTGTATGACAAAACTTCATGGCCGAATGAAAAAAATTCCAGAAAATTGCTTTATCTGAAGGACTGAGTTTTTGCTCAAACAGTATTTGGCTAGGAGTGCTCTTCAAATCTGTTTCTATGTAAATATCTTTCCTTTATTTTCCTAAAATTCTGACTAGATGAGTAAATTTCACGCCATAACATAAACATCTACCCTGTAGAATTTTCAGGAGTCTGCTGAGAAAATGAGCTCTCTGGAGAAATGATCTGTCTGCACTGCGCCCAGTCTTTAGTCTCTTTTCATATTAATCTGGATTCCTGAATGGCTCACAATTATCCAGCTGCCTTTCAAATGTTTCTAGATTAGCCAGCTGCAGGGGTTGGGTGGCAGAGACAGTATTAAGTCAATCCTTCAACCAGCTTTTATTGAGCATCTAATGTATGCCAGGCATTGTTCCAAATCCAGGTACTTAATTTGGAGTTGCCTCTGGATACACAGAGGAGCCGGAGACAGACCTCACGACGTGCATAGAAGACACACATCCCACATCTTAAATGTTGTCTACTGTTTAAGTTACTAAAATGATATTAAAACCACAAGTCTCTAATTTTTCCAGAGTGCAATTTTACATTTAGTCCCCAAAGATTAAAGTCCAAATATTAACATTTTCAAAAGATCAGTCCTTTGATTGCAAAAACTTTTATCAAACTAAAAGTGATTAACGACAATGAACACTAATTAGACACCCACAAGAGACTGAGAAGGAAGCCCTGGGACTCTGCTCTGCAGAATCCTCTGGTAGGAGATATGAAGTCTCAATCCAGGTTGAAGAACACCAAATCTGGTTTCCACTGCCTTTTCCATCCCCAGGAGCTTGCCAACATGGTCCCATGTGGATCTGACAGTTCTTGGGCCATCTATAATTCCAGGAAAAGCTCTTGATCAATAGCCTCAGCAAGGCAGAAACATCCAAGGTTCCAGCTGAGACAAGTATGAACACCGTCTGTCCTAGAATGAATCTAACAAACTTGGGAGCCCTACAGCCTATTGCAAAACCATTCTAATGAATTATAACAAACTAGGTAACCACCTTTGTTGTGTTTTGTTGTCCCACCTATGTGGTAAGCTTAAGGCCCAGACATTTAAGGAAATGTTAACTTATCTCTCTCACAGTCGTTCAGCCCTTATCAGTCACGAATTCATTCAACAGACATCTACTTATTGATTACAACGTGCCAACCCTGGGCTAAGCTCCTGAGATTCAAAGGTAAACATGAGAAGTTTCTATCGCTGAAGGAGCTGACTCCCCAGTAGCAGCCTGGAAAATTAATTCACTACAATTCCTCATCGTCACTATTGTTTGGAATATATTTTATTCCCACATTCACCGTAATAATTCAAGACATAGCCAATAGCTTTTTCAATAGCCTTACCTTGTCTAATCTTTCTCCTCTTTTAATCTACCCAATATTTCATTATTTTTTCCCTGAGTAGCTTTATTTTCCCCCCTAAAAGTTCACACTTGTCACTAATTACTACACAAATCAAATTAACATATTGAATCATAAATCATAAAACTTTCTATAAATTATCTGCTCACCTAACTGCCTCAATCTATACTGCACACCATCCTAAACGTGTTTTCCTCTCCTTCCTAAAAAAAGATGGAGACTTATACTTCCATTTTTGTCCCAATTTACTGCAGGGATTTTAACTAACTAGTCAGACTTGGTTGGTTCTGTTTCTGAGAAATTTGTTTATTCTCTCTAACAATACTAATCAGCAACCTGCACTGTGAGTCCATATAACGTGCAAGCTTAACTCTGCAGAAAAAGGCAAAGGAAGCCCAGTAGAAGCCTTTGGATCAAGTACAACTGAGATGACTATTTCACCCATTAAACATAAACATCAATTAAGCAGGAAAGCATATAAACTACATTAATAATTTTCTCTAACATAAAACCTATAAATGTACATTTATCTATTTACCAGTCTTACACAAGGGAGGCAAAAGTTTTTTTTTTTTTTTGGCACTTGAGCCCAGTAATTGGAGTAAAACTACAGGTGTATAAACTACTCCCATACTGCATTCTCTGTGATTTCTAGTTTGAGTTCCTTTAAGTTGGAATGAGAACCTAAAGACACATAAAAGCAATCTTAATGCAGTAATAGAATCCTTTTGGGCATTTGTTTTATTATTTTACTCAATCTTTTATTGTTATCTTGCCCACATCTATATTTTTCAACTTTTATTTTAGATCCAGGGGGTGCATGGGCAGGCTTGTTACCTGGGTATATTGTATGATGCTGAGCTTTGCAGTAGAAATGATTCTATCACCCAGGTACTGAACATAGCACCCAATTGTTAGTTTTTTAATCCTTGGCTCCCCCCCTGCACATCTATTTTGACAGCATATTTTAACAACTTAAACCTTCCAAACTATTCAAATTAGTTTTGACATGAACAACAATTCTTTCTGTTTTTATAACTGTATTTCATCAGTTTAAATAATATTTAATTAAATTACATAATTACAATGGAAAAACTAGCATAATCACATTTTGGGAAGAAATGCACTGCCTTTGAAGTAAGCATGTAATTTAACTATCGGAAGTATGGGGAGCAAAAGATGACAGGTGTATTCACTGTAGCCTATACGTTTATTGTAACATGGATATCATTCAATGTGTTTACAGAAGAAATAGAGAGCGATGGTTAATACCTTTAATTGGTTAAACAGAGCTTCAGTCCTTGCTCTTAAAACCCTTCTGTCTAATAATAGAGACAGGAAAAGCATCTGTAGCAGGGAGGCAGGGGCACTGCTGCCTTTGCATGGAGGTTAATTTCCCACTTGCTCAGTTTTGTTATGGGATGAGGCTGTCTCTTCTGGTCTTTGTCCTAACCTAGGTGCCCCAGTCCCCTGACTTCTGTCCAGGAGGCTTACAGGTGCCCAGGTTTGTTGAATGGCCTGTGTGCTTCAGTGATGAGTCTGTTGGGGAGTCAGTCTTAGAGAGTTGGTCCTCTCCTTTGTCCCTTCCTCTCCACCCTGGTCCTCCAGACCTGTTCCTTCTGCAGTATTTTTAGTTACTTACTTTTAACCACTTATTTTTCTCATCTCCCAGGCCCAGTTATATGTAGTCTCTCTTAAGCAGAAAAAAAAAATTAGTCCTAAAATAACCCTCAGGAGTTTCTTTGAATCTTTGTTTCTACTTTGATGTGGCGCAAAAAACAATGTTCCTGGAGTGAGAAGAGAGAATATGGAAAACACACTGGGCATAACCAGACTAATACTTCAAGGTCTAATTCTGCCACACACAAATGCACATATACAATTTAAAGGGATTGAAATATGTCTGAGATTTTAATAGACAACATCTCTTTTATTTTGTGCCCCTTTATGATTTATAGAATATTTACATTGTATCCCTAAGTTCAGGCCTCTGTATTTTTTCTATGGCGATGATAACTATAATTTGAGCCTTAACAAGGAAAAGTAATGGGTTAGCACTTGAATGTCATCAAATTTAATTTTTTATCCCATTCAACACTAGTGCAAAATGAAAAAAGGAAAACATCTGTGTTATAATCACAAAACAGGTATTACCTAGTTCATATCAAAGCAAGGATTCAAATTTGGGTTGCTCTCAAAACCATTAACCTAATTTATCTTAGCTGGAGAAATTGAAGACTATACGGTCTTATTAAAAAGTGGCTACTGCTACTTTCTGAAACTACTTTTAAAAGGAAATATAGCTTCTTCCTGTCTGACCTTTATTAAAGAGAAGACCCGAAAAATCTTGTTATGATTTAATTTAATATTTAATTTTTTACTATGTTCAAAGTGCAGTGGCTACTCAATAAGGAATGAACATGCATAAGAGAGACTAATCATTGAGTACAGAGCATTTAGTTCTAAAGAATAAATTCAAACAAGGCAACAGCTATCACTACAGAATTATCATAGCTCAGGAAACCACATACTCTAGAGTGTAACCTCATTACAGAACTTCTCAAGAACAACATGGATTTTCACTATTTGTGCCTAAGATAAACTCAAAATTAGTAAGTCTACAAAATTAGCCAAATTTAAAGTTTCCCTACATGGTACATAAGCCACCAAAAATGTTTTAGTTATACTTTATTAATTAGATGTTATATAATTACAATATATTTAGAGTTTTAAGATGGAAAAGAAAGACCTTCTCCTAGGGTTCACTCAAAAAAAAAAAAAAAAAAAAGGAGAACAAGAAACAGGAAAAATAAAAAACCTAAATTTATCCTTAACAAAACCGGAATCTTACCCCCCAACCACAACCTTTAAGGAAGGATATCATATGCAGGATGGCAAAACAAGGCCATGGAAAGATGCAATGACCGCAACTACAAATCTCACTTGAAATTGTCAGATATCAATTCTCCAAAGTAACTGGCACATCCCACTAAGTGGGGAATCAGCAATCGCTTGCTTGAAACAATAGCAACAGATGAGGTTGCTGGTGGCCAGAACTTCCCCTAGATGAGTTTGGCACAAAGGAGAAGCAGATTTTGTTTTTAGTTTACATGGCCAAAAGGAAATATTTAATAAGAGATATAGGTAGATGTGGAGACAGATAAATTCACGAGAAATGGTTAAGCGGCCATTAAAAAAAAACACACACAAATACCCAAAAATGATAATGGGGAAAAAATTAAAATTTCAGGAAAATTTAAATGAGATTACTTTGCTCAATTCTATGCAAATAAAGTTAAGATTATAGGTGAAACAGATGATTTCTAAGAAAGTATAAATGGCAAACTGACCTTCAAAAAGAAAACACCTAAAGTGACTGTGTTCATTTTCTATTCATGTATAACAAATTATCACAAACTTAGTGGCTTCAAACAATACAAAATAATCTTACAGTCCTTGGGTCAGAACTCCAGCATGTTTTAGCAGAGTTCTCTGCTAAGGTGGACATCAAATGTTCAGCCAACTCTGTCCTTGCCTGGAAGCTCAACTGGAGAAACCTCTCCTTCCAAACTGGCTCTGGTTGTTGGCAGAATCCATTTCTTCGTGGTTGTGGGACTGAGCCCCCATTGTCTTGCTGGCTGTCATCTGGAGATCACTTTCAGCCCCTAGCAGCCACTCTCAGGTCCTTGCCATCTTGCCCACTCCAGGGCCCTCTCATAGCATGACAACTTACTTCTTCAAGGCCAGCAGGAGAATTTCTCTCGCATTTCAGAATCTTCAAACATCTTCCTTGAGGAAGGGCCAAGTCCCATTTTAAGACTTACTTGTTAGGTCAGACCTATCCAGGAAAATTTCCCTTTTGATAGAACCATAATTATATCTGCAAAACCTCTTCACCGACTTCACAGAATGTCATCTAATCACAGGTTTGAAATCCATCATATTCAGAGTCCTTTCTATACTCAAAGGAAGGAGATGATACAAGGGCATGTATACTCCAGTGGGAATTTTGGGAACCATCTGAAAATTCTGTCAACCACACTGACCAACGACCTTAGAAGAAGGAGAAAATCATCAACAATCTATCTTCTCCAAAAAAAAAAAAGCACCAAACCCCATTAGTTTTTTCCAAACCTTTAAGGAGCACATACTATAATGTTCTAAAAAAACTTTTTTTCTAAAATCAGAAAAGAAATTCTTCAAATTGAATATAAAACTATCACAATATTTTTAACAAAGCTTCACCAGGGTAGCAAAAAAATAGAAAGTGAAGGTATATTTTATGTATAAATACTCATACTGAAAAATGGTAATCATAAATATAATATTACACAATAGACTAGCTATTTAAAAACTATACATCAAATTAACTTGAGCTTTCACAGGTATGTTTCAATATTGGGATATGTATTAACAAATTCACCTTAATAGTAAATTTTAAAGGTTATCATCATCTCTACAGATAACATAAAAGCATTTGATAAAATTTGCAAACTGCTTTTGCAAAATACTTAATACAGTAGATCCCCCTTATCCATGTGGATACATTCCAAGACCCCAAATGGATGCCTGAAACCATGGATAGTACCAAATCTGATTGCTGTCGGTTGGAACATGTTTCTGTTCCAGTCTTCCGCTCACAAATTTAATGCCTTTCCCATCGTAACTAAGCACTTAACATGCCTTAACAAGCACTGTAGCTATAACTTTTGCAGTTTGAGGTGTGACAGTAAAACTAGCATGAATTTCTTTTTCCTCCTGCACAATTTCATGGGTAGATTTGTTCTTAGGATAGATCTTAGCACCTCCGCCTATGACTTTTTTTCTTTCCTTATTAAGTCAAGAACTGTCACCCTTTCACTTAAAGGAAGCACTTTACAGCTTCTCTGGCACATTTCAGTTGCCAGAGTCATCACTCTTGCATTTGGGGGCCATTATTAATCAAAATATGAGTTACTTGAACACAAGTACTGCAGTAATGTCACAGTTGATCTTATAATCAAGGCTATCAGGTGACTACAGGCAGACAGTGTAGCTAGCATGGAAATGCTGGGCAGAGGAATGACCCATGTCCCAGGCAAAATGGAGCAGGAGGATGTGAGATTTCATCACACTATTCAGAACAACACACAATTTAAAACGTATGAATTGTTTATTTCTAGAATTTTCTAATAATATTGTTGGACTGTGCTTGACCACAGGTAACTGAAACCATGGAAAGAGAAGTCATGAATAAAGAAGGACTACTGTATTTAGCATGATTAAAATATAAATATGTGTGTTTGTATAATGGATATATTTCAACTGAAAAGCTATCAATTTCTTAATGAGAAAACGCTAGGAATTTTTCCATTAAATTATTATTTAACGTTATTTTATATTATTCTGCAGATAGTAGCAATGCAATTAGATAAGAGATAAAAATACGATATAAAAATTAGAAAGCAGGTGGGAAATTTTCTATTAGGTAATATGACCTGCCTAAATAATGCAGTGAAATCAACTGAAAAATGACTATAAACAGTAAGAAATCCAGTAAATTACCCGGGTAAAATGTGCGTGTGTGTGTGTGTGTGTATGTGTGTGTGTGTATTTGTAAATATATGGAAAACAATAGCCTTTATAAATATAAAAAGAAACCACCCAAAAGATAACAAGAAAAACACAATTTACCACAGCAAAACAAAAACTAGGAATAAATTTAAGAAATGTGCAAAATTCTATCAAAGAATGTTATAATCTACTAAAGGACACAAAAAAAAGACTTGAAAAAAATAAAAATTTATAAAGAAGATTCTCCCTAAGTATACTCATAAATTTAAGGCAATCTCAGTAAAAATGGTAATAATTTTTTTAGCTAAGTGCTTCTAGTTCATAAGAAGAAATAGAATAATAAGAAAATTTTGGAGAAAAAATGATAAGGGGCTAATCATAACAAATAATAAAATACATAATAAAATTAGCCTGAATAAACACAGATATCTATAGCACAAAAGTTGAATAGACCCAGATAAAAATGTGAAGTTAACATAAGACAAAATTAACATTTCAAATCAAGGAGACAATAGTTGCCTCAGCGATAGTACAGAACAACTACCCATTCTGAAGAAAAAAAAAATTGAATCCCACACTTCATACAAAAAGTATGAAGATCCTAAGAAGACAAATCATTTTAAGCATTAAAAATGACAAAAAAATATAATTACAAAAATTACACAAGAATTAGAATAGAGATAGTCTCCTAAGTGTGATTTAAAAAAAATAAAACTAGAAGCAATCAATGAAAAGGTTAATTCATTTACATAAAAAAATTTTATGTGAAAATAAAAGTCAAATGACAATCTGGGAAAAATTATTTGCACCTAATACCCTTCATACATAAAGATCTCTCACAAATCAATAAGATTAAGCATTATTTTTAAAAGGCAAAATATTGCGACAGTTCACAGAAATGAAAATACAAATAACTCATCCATCAAAAGTTATTGATTCTCAATTATGATAAGAAAAATGTGAATTAATATTATAATGATAGATTTTTCACTTATCAGATTTGCAACAATCAAGAACTTTGATAGCAATGTGTTGGTTTAGAGGAACAGACGCTTTCAAATACAGTCAGTCGCTGTAGTTAAAAGTGGTACAACCTCTAGTTGGAACGATTAGAAAATATGTTTCAAGATGTAAAATGTGTGTATATGTTGGCTCAACAATTTTATTTCTATTCACATAAACCAAAGATAAACTCACACCTGTGTGAAATGACACATATACAACACGTGTATCTCAATATTGTTCTTATGGATGGAAAAAATGGAAAACACTCAAGATTTATCACTAAGGGACTGATTGAATTAGTTATTATCTACCTATGCTATAGATTACAGTATAGTCTTTAAAAATAAAGCAACTTTATTTTTACTAGTATGGAATAATATCCAAGCCTATTGGTAAGTGAAAAAAAGGCAAAGTATATAGAACAACTGTGCAAAAATTAAAATGAAGGGAATACAAATGTTTTTATTTATATTGAATAATTTATATATAAAACATATATAGTATATGTGAACATATTTATAAGACAAAATTAAAATAGTTTCATATGCAGACAATATTCATAGATGTCCTCATGAATTCAACAAATATTTGTTGAAAGCCTATTATGTGAAAATGACATTGTTATTGAAGATAATATAATATTATAATCTGCAGGAATGACAAGGTCTCTACCTTATGAAATTGAGTGCCAAGAAAGATTATACATAAACAAATATGATCATTTAAATCAGCCAATATTATAAGGCAGGATGCCCATAATAAAACAGTTATAACTGACCACGTCATTGACTTGGCATTTATATGCCAAGGTGGAAGAGGGCAGAATGGGCTGTGCTATTTCCTGGCCCCCATTTCTCACATATTAAACCCAATACCTGGCTCAATATGCATTCTCTGTTGGCCCCTGAAGGCCCCTGACTTTTAAGACCCTCCTAATGGAAGGAATTTAGTTTGGATGGTCAGAAAAACCTTTTAAAATACATCTATATCTGCATTCATGTGTTAACATATATTTACATGAATCTCACAATTGTTTAAATACAAACTCTAGAAACAAATCCAAGGTATCGATTAGGCCAAAACTTCCAAGCTAAAGGAAGGACTTTGGTCCACTAGGAAACCCCTGAGCAAAGAGAATGAGCGATTTGTTGAATAGTGTTCTCCGCATGGCATCCCTTCCACAGGTCTGGACCCCAGGGTAGCTTCTTTTCTTCACCCCTTACACCTCCAACCTTGAGTCTCTCTCATCCAGCCGTCACCAAAGCACTGTTTGCAGTGAATGTTCCATATGTTATACAATTCACAGATTTGTAAGAGAAACTACAAAATCATGACACACCGGCATCCTAAAGAAACGGGTTGTTTCTGGGCCCTTGTCCCCAAGCCGGGTGGTTGGCCCCCAGCCTCCACACTTGCTAACTTGCCAAACACTTGGTTCCCAAGACAAACCACTGTCAAAGAACCTCAGTATTAATTCATAAGCATTTTCACTTTCTCCATAGTTGTCTGAAAATACAAAAGCCCCCCAGGGTGTTTAATTTATACTCCTAAAGTAGTTCATTTGCCTCCCTGGAAGGGTACAACTCAATCTCATTTTAGGATTTTACACTTTTTCCCTTAAGCCATCTCTCATTAAACTATCATGACAATGCTTTGTACACATGGTTTTGTTAGAAATAAATTCAGCCTTATAAAATGTGCTCATTAGAAATCCTTTTTATGCCAAGGATGATTCTAAAATATTTTATATACCTTCTCATAGCCTTTATGAGACAGTTGTATTAGAGACCACTCCCTACTTCTGAGCTTGCAAAGTAAGTCAAAGTGTAGTTGCATTTCATATCTAAAATGTGACAGAAGCCTTTTTATGGCACATCACTTACCCCCAGATACACAAGAAAATATCTGGAATTGTTCCTATGGAATTTTTCATACAGTATTTGGCCTAGATGACATTAAAATATCCATTTTAGTTCAGCATACCCAGAATTGATCTTCCAAAGAAAATATTAAAATGACTCTAAACTCATTCAGAAACTCAAAGATAAACAGAAACAGCTGCTAAATGTCTCACCAGCCAGTCTGAGATTCAATTACCCAACAAAAGATACCTCAGGTGTATCAGAGCACTTTCAAGTTAAATTTTATGTCTATTAGATATAAGCCTAGGGGCAAGTATGAATTCCTCCCAGTTGTTACTTCCTTTATGTCTAATGGCATTTTCCTAATTCCCTGTTTAATTTTATTTTAGCTTTTATAGATAGTTGTAAAGTGAGCAAGCTATAACAGTTTACATGGCATTCAGTACCTGTGGTAAGGTCAATTTGACTTCCTATAGAAATCTTTTTAATGTTGAGATTTTTTTCCAAAGTTTTCTATTTTTCTGGTTGCCATTTTTCCCTAACAAGAAAAATGAAATATAATCTAATCATGCTAATGCTTCTAACACATCAGTCTATATAAAGCAAGTCAGTTTGCCCCCCATACAAGAGGTATTTGTACAGAAAGTTTCAAAATAAAACACCTCTTCATACAGTCCTCAAGTCCTTCACCCAAATCCAAATAACAATATTATTGTGAGCCTTCAGAGTGTATACACACATTAACTTTAGAGGTATAAGAATTTGATTTTTGGTTCCAAGATGGCCAAATAGGTCTGCATGAGCAACGCAGAAGATGGGTGATTTCTACATTTCCAACTGAGGTACCAGATTCATCTCACTGGGACTCGTTGGACAGTGGGTGCAGCCCATGGAGTGTGAGCCAAAGCAGGGCAGGACATCACCTCACCTGGGAAGCACAAGGGGTCAGGGAATTCCCTTTCCTAGCCAAGGGAAGCCGTGACAGATGGTACCTGCAAAATCGGACACTCCCACCCTAATACTGCGCTTTTCCAATTGTCATAGCAAATGACACACCAGGAGATTATATCCCATGCCTGGCTCGCCAGGTCCCACACCTACAGAGCCTTGCTCGCTGCTAGCACAGCAGTCCAAGATCCAACTGCAAGGCCCCAGTGAGGCTGGGGGAGGGGCGTCTGCCATTGCTGAGGCTTGACTAGGTAAACAAAGCAGCAGGGAAGCTTGAACTGGGTGGAGCCCACCGTAGCTCAATGAGGCCTGCCTGCTTCTGTAGACTCCACCTCTGGGGGCAGGGCATAGCTAAACAAAAGGCAGCAGAAACTTCTGCAGACTTAAACATCCCTGTCTGACAGCTTTGAAGAGAGCAGTGGTTCTCCCAGCATGGAGTTTGAGATCTGAGAATGAACAGACTGCCTCCTCAAGTGGGCCTCTGATCCCCGAGTAGCCTAACTGGGAGACACCTCCCAGTAGGGGCCGACTGACACCTCATACAGCCGTGTACTCTGAGACAAAGCTTCCAGAGGAAGGATCAGGCAGCAACATTTGCCATTCTGCAATATTTGCCGTTCTGCCGCCTCCGCTGGTGATACCCAGGAAAACGGTCTGGAGTGGACCTGCAGCTAAGGGT
The DNA here is from genome assembly GCF_028885655.2 of Pongo abelii. Taxonomy (NCBI): domain Eukaryota; kingdom Metazoa; phylum Chordata; class Mammalia; order Primates; family Hominidae; genus Pongo; species Pongo abelii. The sequence continues at coordinate 195,176,489 of NC_071988.2, forward strand.
CCTGACTGTTAGAAAGAAAACTAACAAACAGAAAGGAATAACATCAACAAAAAGGACATCCACACCAAAATCCCATTGTAGGTCACCATCATCAAAGACCAAAGGTAGATAAAACCACAAAGATGGGGAGAAACTAGAGCAGAAAAGCTGAAAATTCTAAAATTCAGAGCGCCTCTTCTCCTCCAAAGGATTGCAGCTCCTCACCAGCAACAGAACAAAGCTGGACGGAGAATGACTTTGACAAGTTGACAGAAGTAGGCTTCAGAAGGTTGGTAATAACTAACTTCTTCGAGCTAAAGGAGGATGTTTGAGCCCATTGCAAGGAAGCTAAAAACCATGAAAAAAGATTAGATGAATGGCTAACTAGAATAAACAGCATAGAGAAGACCTTAAATGACCTGATGGAGCTTAAAACCATGGCACGTGAACTACGTGATGCATGCACAAGCTTCAGTAGCCGATTCAATCAAGTGGAAGAAAGGGTATCAGTGATTGAAGATCAAATGAATGAAATGAAGTGAGAAGAGAAGTTGAAAGAAAAAAGATTAAAAAGAAACGAACAAAGCCTCCAAGAAATACGGGACTATGTGAAAAGACCAAATCTACATTTGATTGGTGTACCTGAAAGTGATGGGAAGAATGGAACCAAGTTGGAAAACACCCCTCAGGATATTATTCAGGAGAAATTCCCCAACCTAGCAAGGCAGGCCAACATTCAAATTCAGGAAATACAGAGAATGCCACAAAGATACTCCTCAAGAAGAGCAACCCCAAGACACATAATTGTCAGATTCACCAAGATTGAAATGAAGGAAAAAATGTTAAGGGCAGCCAGAGAGAAAGGTCAGGTTACCCACAAAGGGAAGCCCGTCAGACTAACAGCTGATCTCTCAGCAGAAACTCTACAAGCCAGAGGAGGGGGGGCCAATATCCAACATTCTTAAAGAAAAGAACTTTCAACCCAGAATTTCATATCCAGCCAAACTAGGCTTCATAAGTGAAGGAGAAATAAAAGGCTTTACAGACAAGCAAATGCTGAGAGATTTTGTCACCACCAGGCCTGCCTTGCAAGAGCTCCTGAAGGAAGCACTAAACATGGAAAGGAACAACCGGCACCAGCCACTTCATAAACATGCCAAATTGTAAAGACCATCGATGCTAGGAAGAAATTGCATCAACTAATGAGCAAAATAACCAGCTAACATCATAATGACAGGATCAAATTCACACATAACTATATTAACCTTAAATGTAAATAGGCTACATGCCCCAATTAAAAGACACAGACTGGCAAATTGGATAAAGAGTCAAGACCCATCAGTGTGCTATATTCAGGAAACCCATCTCACATGCAGAGACACAGATAAGCTCAAAATAAAGGGATGGAGGAAGATCTACCAAGCAAATGGAAAACAAAAAAAAAGGCAGGGATTGCATTCCTAGTCTCTGATAAAACAGACTTTAAACCAACAAAGATCAAAAGAGACAAAGAAGGCCATTACATAATGGTAAAGGGATTAATTCAACAAGAAGAGCTAACTATCCTAAATATATATGCACCCAATACAGGACCACCCAGATTCATAAAGCAAGTCCTTAGAGACCTACAAAGAGACATAGACCCCCACGCAATAATAATGGGAGACTTTAACACCCCACTGTCAACATTAGACAGTTTAACGAGACAGAAAGTCCACAAGGATATCCAGGACTTGAACACAGCTCTGCACCAAGAGGACCTAATAGACATCTACAGAACTCTCCACCACATATCAACAGAATATACATTCTTCTCGGCACCACATCGCACTTATTTCAAAACTGACCGCATAGTTGGAAGTAAAGCACTCCTCAGCAAATGTAAAACAACATAAATTATAACAAACTGTCTCTCAGACCACGGTGCAATCAAGTTAGAACTCAGGATTAAGAAACTCACTGAAAACCTCACAACTACATGGAAACTGAACAACCTGCTCCTGAATGACTACTGGGTAAATAACAAAATGAAGGCAGAAATAAAGATGTTCTTTGAAACCAATGAGCCAGAGGAGGGGGGTGACAAAAGACAAAGACAGAACATACCAGAATTTCTGGGACACATTTAAAGCAATGTAGAGGGAAATTTATAACACTAAATGCCCACAGGAGAAAGCAGGAAAGATGTAAAATCGACACCCTAACATCACAATTAAAAGAACTAGAGAAGCAAGAGCAAACAAATTCAAAAGCTAGCAGAAGGCAAGAAATAACTAAGATCGGAGCAAAACTGAAGGAGGTAGAGACACAAAAAAAAACCTTCAAAAATTCAATGAATCCAGCAGCTGGTTTCTCAAAAAGATCAACAAAATAGATAGACGGCTAGTAAGACTAATAAAGAAGAAAAGAGAGAAGAATCAAATAGATGCAGTAAAAAATGAGGAAGGGGATATCACCACTGATCCCACAGAAATACAAACTACCATCAGATAATACTATAAACACTTCTACACAAATAAACTAGAAAATCTAGAAGAAATGGATAAATTCCTCGACACATACACCCTCCAAAGTCTAAGCCAGGAAGAAGTCAAATCCCTGAACAGACCAATAACAAGGTCTGAAATTGAGGCAGTAATTAATAGCCTATCAACAAAAAAAGTCCAGTACCAGATGGATTCACAGCCGAATTCTACCAGAGGTACAAAGAGGAGCTGGTACCATTCCTTCTGAAACTATTCCAAACAATAGAAAAAGAGGGAATCCTCCCTAACTCATTTTATGAGGCCAGCATCATCCTGATACCAAAGACTGGCAGAGATGCAACAAAAAAAGAGAATTATAGACCAATACCCCTGATGAACAGTGATGCAAAAATCCTCAATAAAATACTGGCAAACCGAATCCAGCAGCACATCAAAAAGCTTATCCACCACAATCAGGTTGGCTTCATCCCTGGAATGAAAGGCTGGTTCAACATATGCAAATCAATAAATGTAATCCATCATATAAACAGAACCAAAGACAAACACCACATGATTATCTCAACAGATGCAGAAAAGGCCTTTGACAAAATTCAACAACGCTTCATGCTAAAAACTCTCAATAAACTAGGTATTAATTGGACGTATCTCAAAATAATAAGAACTATTTATGACAAACCCACAGCCAATATCATACTGAATGGGCAAAAACTGGAAGCATTCCCTTTGAAAACTGGCACAAGACAGGGATGCCCTCTCTCACCACTCCTATTCAACATAGTGTTGGAAGTTCTGGCCAAGGCAATCAGGCAGGATAAAGAAATAAAAAGTATTCAATTAGGAAAAGAGGAAGTGAAATTGTCCCTGTTTGTAGATGACATGCTTGTATATCTAGAAAACCCCATCGTCTCAGCCCAAAATCTCCTTAAGCTGATAAGCAACTTCAGCAAAGTCTCAGGATCAAAATCAATGTGCAAAAATCACAAGCATTCCTATACACCAATAACAGACAAATAGAGCCACATCATGAGTGAACTCCCATTCACAATTGCTTCAAAGAGAATAAAATACCTAGGAATCCAACTTACAAAGGAATGTGAAGAACCTCTTCAAGGAGAACTACAAACCACTGCTCAAGGAAATAAAAGAGGATACAAACAAATGGAAGAACATTCCATGCTCATGGACAGGAAGAATCAATATCATGAAAATGGCCATACTGCCCAAGGTAATTTATAGATTCAATGCCATCCCCATCAAGCTACCAATGACTTTCTTCACAGAATTGGAAAAAACTACTTTAAACTTCATATGGAACGAAAAAAGAGCCCACATTGCTAAGACAATCCTAAGCAAAAAGAACAAAGCTGGAGGCATCACACTACCTGACTTCAAACTATACTACAAGGCTACAGTAACCAAAACAGCATGGTACTGGTACCAAAACAGAGGTATAGACCAATGGAACAGAACAGAGCTCTCAGAAATAATACCACAGGTCTACAACCATCTGATCTTTGACAAACCTGACAAAAACAAGAAATGGGGAAAGGATTCCCTATTTAATAAATGGTACTGGGAAAACTGGCTAGCCATATGCAAAAAGCTGAAACTTGATCCTTTCCTTACACCTTACACAAAAATTAATTCAAGATGGATTAAAGACTTAAATGTTAGACCTAAAACCATAAAAACCCTAGAAGAAAACCTAGGCAATACCATTCAGGACATAGGCATGGGCAAGGACTTCATGACTAAAACACCAAAAGCAATGGCAACAAACGCCAAAATTGACAAATGGGATCTAATTAAACTAAAGAGCTTCTGCACAGCACAAGAAACTACCATCAGAGTGAAATGGCAACTTACAGAATGGGAGAAAATTTTCTCAATCTACTCATCTGACAAAGGGCTAATATCCAGAATCTACAAAGAACTCAAACAAATTTACACGAATAAAACAAACAACCCCATCAACAAGTGGGCGAAAGATATGAACAGACACTTCTCAAAAGAAGACATTTATGCAGCCAATAGACACATGAAAAAATGCTTATCATCACTGGCCATCAGAGGAGTGCAAATCAAAACCACAATGAGATACCATCTCACACCAGTTAGAATGGCGATCATTAAAAAGTCAGGAAACAACAGGTGCTGGAGAGAATGTGGAGAAATAGGAACGCTTTTACACTGTTGGTGGGAGTGTAAACTAGTTCAACCATTGTGGAAGACAGTGTGGAGATTCCTCAAAGATCTAGAACTAGAAATACCATTTGACCCAGTGATCCCATTACTGGGTATATACCCAAAGGATTGTAAATCATGCTACTATAAAGACATATGCACACGTATGTTTATTGTGGCACTACTCACAATAGCAAAGACTTGGAACCAACCCAAATGTCCATCAATGATAGACTGGATAAAGAAAATGTGGCACATACACCATGGAATACTATGCAGCCATAAAAAAGGATGAGTTTGTAGGGACATGGATGAAGCTGGAAACCATCATTCTGAGCAAACTATCACAAGGACAGAAAACCAAACACCGCATGCTCTCACTCATAAGTGGGAATTGAACAATGAGAACACTTGGACACAGAGTGGGGAACATCACACATTGGGGCCTGTTGTGGGGTGGGGGGAGGCAAGGGATAGCATTAGAAGAAATACCTAATGTAAATGATGAGTTAATGGGTGCAGCACATAAACATGGCACATGTATATATATGTAACAAACTTCCACATTGTGCACATATACCCTAGAACTTAAAGTATAATTTAAAAAAATAAAATAAAATAAAAAATAAAGAATTTGATTTTTATATTCTACATCAAGGTCAGCAATCTATAACACATAAGGCCAACAGAAGTTACCCAGCACTCCCTTTTCCTCTCCAAACAGCTGAGAATACATATAATGCCTTTCTTCACCCAACACACACATTCACAGACCTGCATGTTATCGTACACCCTGACTCCTCTCATGGAGGCCAACATATGGATACACGTCAACCACCTCATGTAACCCCCAACATACCAGAAAAATAGGCTGTCCACTAGGTAGACTATACCGTGTAATCACCATTCTTGAGCACCTATAATGTGCCTCCTCCAAATGCTGTGTGTATTATTTAATTCAGTCCTTACAACCACCTATGAAGTAGATACATCACCCCAACTTTATGGAAGATGACAATGAGACTCAGAAAATGGTGGAAACCACCAAATTGAAGCTGGGGTCACTGTGCCACATCGTGAAAGTGTATCAACTTTTCCTAGAGGTAGAAATAATTTGCAAACACCATTATAAACCTTCAAGAGTCTTCACATTTTTTATTTTGGTGAAAACATCTTCGTATTGAATATTGCTAAAAAAAAAAAACTAACAAAAAATTTAAAACTGAATTTCTATTTGATTCTTTGAAGTATTTATTGCAATGCTGTTCATTTGAGTAGCATTTGACTGAGTGCTTGTTTTAAAGTGCACCCTTGGCTCCTAGAAACCCAAACCCTCACTGTTCACGAAAAGAGTTTTTAAATGTGGATGTTTGACTTGCAAGAAGACAGAAACCCACCTCATTTTAACTTAGAAGAAAGGAAGAATTCGGGAGGAAGCTCATGGAAACAGTGCAAAAGTCAAGAAAATGGATGAGTCTCTTGGTGGCCTGAGGGCCTCAAGTGCTGCTAGGACCTTTGCTCTGAATGTCTCCCCACCATGCCTCTCAGTGTCCGCTTCATTCCCTCTCGTGGACTCCCCTCCTGCCCCTCAGGCATGGCCGCTGTAAGCTCTCGGGCTTTCATTTTCTGCTTCACCACCAGAGAGGTAGTTCCAGCCAGCAAGATGAAACCTCAGAGAAGGACTTCAATTCACCTGGCCTGAGACATGTTCCCACCCCTGCCATCAGGACATGGCAAGATTGACAGCCCAAGTGAGGGGCAAAGGAAAATCCTATTTGAATATTTCTGTAAAAGAAGGAAGTTTCTGTTCCACTACAGAAAGTCAACTCTTTAAAAATGTTTTTAAAACTTTGATTATATTTTTAGCAGATGGTGAATCCAGAAAATTTAAGCAATAAACTCAAATTCTGGAGACATATGGAAATATGGTAAAAAGCAGGTGCTTTGCCTCTGATGTAAATTCTAAGCTGCAGAATAACAAATTAAGGGAAATGACAGGTTAGGTCCTTAATTACATTTTACCCAAAGAAGCACTCTTCAGATGTTCAAATCCAGTTTTTCCTCCCCAAGACTTAAAGTTTTGAATAAACATTAAGTGATACATCTGTTTTTAAGTTTCATTCCCCGCCCCCAAATCACTGTTTTTAAGACTGCTTAATGTTACTGTAGAAATTGAACACTTTCTTAAAAGTAGTGATCCCGTGAACAATGTAACCTCTGAAGCTCTTCTGCTACCACTCAAACCTCTAGAAACTCATTAAATGCAAAATTGACCACATTTTTTATACTGACACAACAGAGCGTTTCTGACTTAGAAAAAATTCTAAGCAGATAACTCAAGAAATAGGGAATTTTCCCCTGAAAATAAAACCATCGTATTCTCATTAAAGACTATAAACACATTTCTAACTTCTACTTTTATTTCATTCTGATCAACAAATAGAAAAGGGGGATCAGGACAAGTCAAAATAAGCTGTTCTTTTTTTCTCGCTATCTCAGAGAATAACCTCAAAATCCAGATTTCTGTGAATAAAGGAAAGCAATGCTTTGTGGAAGTGTATCTTCCCAAAGTTACCCTTTTTAAATGTAGTTTTATTACATCTAGCCCAGAAAAGTAGTTTAATGATAGACATAGCCCTTTTCAAAATCTATATCCCAAAGCTTTTCAGGTTAACAATATTTTAATTTCTAGATAGATGGTAAAGTGCTTGACTATCTAGTCTTAAAAATTTTTTCAACCTTACCCGGCCTAAGTCATACCATACAATTAGAAAGTTATTTTCTGGTCCTAGAAATTTAATTATTTATGTATATACAGACTGCTGTATTTTTAACATCACTCATTTCTTTAATTTATAGTAAACCACTTGTGAATGAAAATAAGCTCAAAAAAGCTTATTCCCTTGAAATTTACATTTGAATGTACTATGATCGTAGCTGTTATTTTTAATGGCAGCTAGCTACAGAGTGAGTTATCATTAAGTAACTCAGTTGTCTGGAATTAACCTGACTTTATATTAATAAACCAATAACTCATTCATTCATTCAGTCAACAAATACCTACAGAGTACCATGTGTCAGGCACTGTTAAAGGTGCTTAGGATACATCACTTAATGAACATAGTAAATAAGTGAGATATCTACTGAGTTAGAAGGTGTGAGAACACAGGCAGAAGAGGGTGATGAGTACTGAGAGTATAGGATGGATCAAAAGGATTTGGAGCTATGACTTGAAGGAGATGAGGGAACTAGGCATGTGGAGTTCTGCAAGAAGAGAATTCCAGGCAGAAGAAACAGCCAAGATAATGCCCGAGGGTGACAGAGTATCTGGCTTGTAGGAGGAACAGAAAAGAAGCCAGAATAGCTTGGGCAGAAGGAGGGAAGGAAAGAAGCATAGGAAATAAGATTAGAGAGATAGCCAATTTTGGGACTGAATGCTTTTAATAAATACTTTTTTGAGAATTTGAATTATTACTTCCATAAAGCATATTATGCTTCATCTTATACCTGATAATAATGTTCCCTTATTATCCTCCTAATAACCAGTTTCTTATTGAAACTAATTTCATAGTTCATGTGACCAGTATAATTGTATGATTCTATTGAATTTAATATTCTCTATGTCCAAATTTCAGGTTGTGGCTGATATTGAAAATTGTTTTAAAAATAAGACAAACATTTAATTATTCCATCAATTTGACCTACATTATGACAAAAGAAAAAATGCCAGGCCAGGCACAGTGGCTCATGCCTGTAATCCCAGCACTTTGGGAGGCTGAGGCAGGTGGATCACTTGAGGTCAGGAGTTCAACACCAGCCTAGCCAACATGGTGAAAACTGTCTCTACTAAAAACACAAAGATTAGCTGGGTGTGGCAGTGGGCCTCTATAATCCCAGCTATTTGGGAGCCTGAGGCAGGAGAATCACTTTAACCTGGGAGGCAGAGGTTGCAGTGAGCCATGATTGCTCACTGCACTCCAGCCTGGGTGACAGAGCAAGACCCTGTCTCAAAAAAAAAAAAAAAAAAAAAAAAAAAAAGCAAAGAAAAAAATGCATGTGTTCATTCACAGCTGAAATAACATTTCTTCAAAATATTTATGCTGTCAAAAGAAGACACATTATTTGCAAATGTAAAATATTTCTCTAAGAGTTAACTACTAAAGTATGGCGATATGGTTTGACTGTGTCCTCACCCAAATCTCAACTTGAATTGTATCTCCCAGCATTCTCATATGTTGTGGGAGGGACCCAGGGGGAGGTAATTGAATCATGGGGGCTGGTCTTTCCCATGCTATTCTCATGATAGTGAATAAGTCTCACGAGATCTGATGGGTTTATCAGGGGTTTCCACTTTTGCTTCTTCCTCATTTTTCTCTTGCCACCACCACGTAAGAAGTGCCTTTCACCTCCCACCATGATTCTGAGGCCTCCCCAGCCATGTGGAACTGTAAGTCCAATTATACCTCTTTTTCTTCCCAGTTTCACATATGTCTTTATCAGCAGCATGAAAACAGACTAATACATATGGCATGCCAATTTTTTTAGACTATCATCACATCATACTACCAAAAATGTCTTTTAAAAATATAATCCATATCTTTCAGAACAAATATGGAATTTGATACCTGCCACAACAGTGTGCTTTCCTAAGGAATCATGTTCCCACACTAATACCTAAACAATCTACTGTATCAGAATGTGAATGCTTCTACTGAAATGTGCATAGTTATTGGAAGACTGAAAAAAAAAATAAAGTAGTGCATAGTGATATCCAGGGGATAGAGACAAAAACAACTCTAAGATTAAAGATAGTGGAAGCAGTGTGCTATGGTAAAAGTAAGGGGGCCCTGAGGTTGTGTGAAGCAACACTAAATTAAAAAAGCCTTAGGGGCTTCCACATAAGTAGGAGCACTAAGTATAATTGAAAGAAGAAGCCACTGTACTCACCTACTCCACAAATATTTATTGAGTGTCTTCTATGTGCTGAACCCTTCAACAGTAGCTGGAGATATAATAGTGAAAAAAAAAGTCATGGAATTTATAGTCCGGTGAGGGGAGGCAGATGCTAAGCAAATCATACAGGGGCACTCAAAGAAATAACTTCATTACAGTTATCCTAAGTGCTATTGTTAGAGTAGACAGATAGCTAGGCATGAGCAGGATGGGGAGCCCCTGAGGAAATGGAGGTCTGGAGAAATCTCACACCTCAGAGATCACCAGAAACAGGTAGGCCAGTTATAAGCAGAGAGGAGGGGAAATACCTATGTTGGAAGGACAGCTCCTTAAGAGACCCAGTAATCGTCTCTTTGCAGTTAACCTGTCAGGATGTAGCTAGGTGCGTGCTGAGAAGGAAGGGAAGAGGGTTTATTAGTCTGTTTTCACACTGCTGATAAAGACATACCCGAGACTGGGCAATTTATAAAATAAAGAGGTTTAATGGACTTACAGTTCTACATGGCTGGGAAGGTCTCAGGATCATGGCGGAAGGCAAGAAGGAGCAAGTCACATCTTACATGGTGGCAGGGAAGAGAGAACTTGTGCAGGGGAATCCCTCTTTATAAAACCATCAGTTCTCATATGACTTATTCACTATCATGAGAACAGCACTGGAAAGACCCACCCCCATGATTCAGTTACCTCCCACTGGGTCCCTACCACTACACTTGGGAATTGTGGGAGCTACAATTCAAGATGAGATTTGGGTAGGGACACAGGAAACCATATGAGAGGACAGAGAAATTCCTAAGAAATATGCAGGTACAACAAGTATAGATCTGACCTCTATACAACCTTCCTGGGATGGTGCTAATGAGCAATGCAGCCACTAGGTAGACTTAATATCCAACACTGCCCCATGCATGCACACTAAGGGGAGTATATTAGTCTGTTTTCACACTGCTGATAAAGACATACCCAACACTGGGCAAGTTACAAAAGAAAGGTTTAAATGGATTTATGGTTCCACATGGCTGGGGAGGCCTCACTATCATGGTGGAAGGCAAGGAGGAGCAAGTCACATCTTACTTGAATGGCCTCAGGCAAAAAGAGCTTGTGCAGGAAAACTCCCCCTTATAGTAAGCATCAAATCTCGTGAGACTTACTACCACGAGAACAGCACAGGAAAGACCTGCCCCCATGATTCAATTACCTCCCACCGGGTCCCTCATACAACACGTGGGAATTCAAGATGAGATTTGTGTGGGGACAGAGCAAAACCATATCAGGGAGGGTCCCACAAGCCTGGGGTGGGAACTAGGCAGGGAAAGGTCAGGAACTTAAGGCAGAAGCAGGAAAACTAGACAAAGAAAAAAGGTGATGACTTAAGACAGAGGTGAAAACTTCAAGAAAAAAATCCAACATCATAAAAACCCAATGCAGAACTCTCGGTGTGTGCCTGGCCCATTCTCTTTCAGCAGCCCACTCTGCCTCATCTTTCACAATGTCCTGTCCCTTTAAATAAACTCTCTGCTCCCTCTTTCCCTTCAAGTAAAGCTTTCTACTGTCTTTGAAATGGCCAAAACCTTTCTCCCAAGACTATTAAGGACTGAGGATTCCCACACTTCTGGGCAACACTGTCTCCAATTGAAAGAAGGCTCCATGTGCTCAAAACTTTAAGTGGGTCACACATTAGAGCTTCTGTCTGGGACGGATGCTTGGCACCTAGTGAGTGCTCACTACGTATTTGTTCACTTAACGAAGTATATGAAAGAGAAGCACAGGATAGAGTGAGAGCATGAAACAGGGAATGCCAACCACATCTGGAGGCTCAGTGTGAGTTAAGCTGAAATCCGGAAAATATAGAGGAGAAGACAAGGAATAGGAAAGAAGGAAAGGGAAGAGGAGAAGGTGGGAGAATTTTCTTTGGAGAAAACAACTGATGGCAGCAAGCTCTGAGGAGGGAAACCTGATCCTCCCTAAGGAATTAAAAATCGCTCTGGCCAGGGGAGTGGGAAGGTAGTGACTGAGAGACAAGTAGGCAAAGGCCAGATCCTGCAAGGTCTTGGAACCTTTATGGAGCAGTTGTAACTTTGCCCTAAGAGCAATAGAAAACCACTGAAGGATTTTGATAGAGGGATGGTATGCTCAGATTTATGTTTTTTCGGTTTTTTGGGGTTTTTTTGTTTTGTCGAGACAGAGTTTGGCTCTGTCGCCAGGCTAGAGTGCAGTGGCGCGATCTCGGCTTACTGCAAGCTCCAACTCCTGGGTTCACGCCATTCTCCTGCCTCAGCCTCCCGAGTAGCTGGGACTACAGGTGCCCGCCACCATGCCCGGGTAATTTTTTTGTATTTTTAGTAGAGACGGGGTTTCACCGTGTTAGCCAGGATGGTCTCGATCTCCTGATCTCGCGATCCACCCGCCTCGGCCTCCCAAAGTGCTGGGATTACAGGCATGAGCCACCGCGCCCGGCTTTTTTCTTTTTTTTTAAGTGATCATAGGGGCCCTACGGTGGGAAAAAAAATAAATCGCAGGATTCTATAGTTTTCTCAACACTGAATTTAGAATTTAAAAAGTCTGCCCAGAAGTTTCTTGAATTTGACTTAACTACACAGAGAAACTTCTGAGGGGAAGAATTTTAAGAACCAGGATGAGGTTATCGATAGAAGACATGAATTTAGAGTCCTTGGAAATGGTGGTAACAGAACTCTAAGATGACCCTCTTCCCTTGGTTTATTCACATGAATATGTCAATGTTACAGGTAAAAGAGATTTGGCAAATGTAATTAAGATTATCAATCAGTTCACTTTAAGAAGAGGAGGTGGTCAAGGTAGGCCTCGTCTAATCACATGAGTTTAACCACTGCTGGGATGGAAGTTCTGTGAAGCAAGGAACTAAAAATGGCGTCGATAAGCTGAGAATGGTCCCCAGTCAGCAGCCATCAAGAAAATGGGGATCTCAGTCCCACAATTTGCAAACTGAATTCTGGCAATAACCTAAATAAACTTGAAAGCAGATTCTTCCCCTGAGGCTCCAAGTAAGAGCTCCACCCAGCAGACACCTAGACTTCAGCCTTGTGAGACCCGTGGTGGAGAGCCTTGTTGAGCCCTCATGGACTCCTGACCTACAGAACTGTGATACAGTAAATGTATGTCGTTTTAAACAACTAAGTATGTGGTCATCTGTTATGCACGTAAATCTGTAAACACAGTGTTAGAGTGACCCTGTGAGAATAATTAGTTGAAATTTTATTACTGTGTGTCTATTAGGTTGTTTTGCTATATCTTAAAAAGGAAAGAGTCTTACTTACCCATTTGGGCTGCTACAGCAAAGTGCTATAGACTTATAAATAACAGAAATTTATTTCTCACTGTTCTGGATGCTGCAAGTCTGATATCAGAGTGCCAGCATTGTTGGGTTCCGGAGAGGGCTCTCTACCAAGTTGCAGACTGCCAACTACTCATTGTGTCTTCACATGGTGGAAAGACAGTGAGAGAGTTCTCTGGGGTCTCCCTACCTCCAAATACCACCACACTGGAGGTTAAAATTTCAACATATGAATTTGATAGGGTGGGTGGATACAAACATTCAATCCATAACAGAAAGCAATAATGATTTATTGAACTTTCTCTCGCGGCAGTTTTCATTCTGCAAATACTCTCCTAAGAAGCATTTAGTTCACTTCTGCTCACTTTGTAAGTATTTTACAAGATCACATGAAGTGAAGAATAGGTTAAGGCCAGAAAATGTAAGGCATTGCTCCAGACCTTGATCCCACATCTTGTCCTCACTTGTCACCATCTCCTAGTCCTGCAGGAGAGATTGGCCACCTCCACAAGCTAATCAATATTGTCACTTTTTTGTGAAAAATAAAAAGCTGTGCCAACAAATTCCTATCTCCCAGCTGCAGATGATAAGAAAGTTTCTTTGCCTTGACATTTGCTTATCTTTGACCAATAAGCACTGATATTTGATTATACACTGGACTATCCAGCATTCTCCTCCCTCCCATTTCCCACCCCATCACCTGTTGTCTAATTACTTTTAAATTCTACCTCTTTAAAATGCACGAGTAAGAATTAAAGTAATCTCTCAAATAATTACAGTCACTACATTTGATTTAAAATATCAGAAGAGGCTGAGAAAAAAATGACTATTAATTAGGGTGGAACAACATCTATAATAAATCCAAAATCTTGGTAATTTAACATTAATAAGAATTTTCTATTGCTTGTCTCACAATTTGGAGGAGGAGGCATGAGCAATGCTTCACCCAGTTTTCAGCAACCCTGTCCCCATCCATTTAATGATTCTACCATCTGCTAGGGCCTCAGAATCCTCCTGTGTATCTTCTGCAATTACTCAGGCTCTGAGGGAAAAATATATTCTAAATAAGGTAGAGAAAGAAGTCCACTTGTAATTTCTTTGGCCCAGAGGTGATGCGCATGACTTCCATTTGCATTCCACTGGCAGGAAACAATTACATAGTCACATCTAAATACAAACGAGCTGGGAATTATAACTTGGCTGTGTGCCCAGGAGGAAGGGAGCATGGAGATTGCTGAGTCCTAGCTCTGTATCCCGTACAATAGAAAAAGATGAAATCTATGAGTGATCCATAAATTTTGGTTATCGGTGTTAGTAATTCACCTTTATCATGGATTTAGAAATATGTAGTTCCAATTACTACTGTTGCATAACAAAGCTTAGCACCATAAAGCAACTGTTTTATTAAGCTTTTGGATTTTGTGGGCCGCAAATTCAAAAAAAGGCACAGAGGAGATAGCTCGTTTCTGCCCTGTGATATCTGGAGTCCCGGAGGGATGATTCAACAGCAAGGGGCTGGAATCACGTAGAGGCATCTTTATTCACAGCGCTGGCAGCTAATGTTGGTCATCAGTTAAAACTCCAAGCAAAGGTGTTTACCCAATGCATGACATCTCAGGTGCTTGGACTTTTTCACAATGGAGTAGCCTCAGAGAGTCAAATTTCTCACATGGAAGCCCAGAGTTTCAAACACAAATGCCCCAGAGGACAGGCTATGTGCCTTTTATGACCTATCTTCAACCACTTCTGTTGTACTCTACTGGTCTAAGAATTCATAAGCCCACCCTAATTCAAAGAGAGGAGACATAGACCGATCCGCTAATGGAAAGTTGGTTACCAAGGTCACATTGCAGAGGGGTATGTGCAATGGAAGATATTGTGGTGTCTAATTTTGGAAACTATAATCTCCCACATACATTATCTTAGAATCACTGAACTTTAGTGTTTGAAAGGATTAATTTCCTTATAGAACAAGAGCCAGCAAACAATAGTCCACTGCCAGTTTTTGTAAGCAAGGTTTAACTGAAATACGCCATGCCTATTTGTTAGCAGATTTGAGGAGTTCCAAAAGACACCATATGACCTACAAAGGCAAAAGTATTTATTATCTAGCCCTTTACAGAAATAGTTTGCATAATCTGTAGATACAATATCAATTAAACACGTGGACACTGAAGTTAGACTACTAAGTTTTCAAATCTCAGTTCTGGAAGTGGCCAGTTATGTGGCTTTGAACAAGCTACTCAGCGTCTCTAGGCTGCCATTTTCCCACCTTCATAATTGGGGAAACAGTAAAGTCTGTCACTGAATTGTGAGCATTACATGAAATAATTAATGAAAAGGGCATAATTAGCTTTCATAAATGCTAACTTGTGCTGTAGAATTGCCTTAAATTATCAGCTAGATCAAATGTCCATTCGAGTCATGTGTTTATCTCCAGTGTCATCTGCTGCAGATTTCAACACATCTAATGATACGGGAAGTCCATTCTATCTTTAATCATTTTATTAGAAATTTCTTCCTACTAGGTTGAAATCTGCCCCCTTATAGCTATATGCAATTAATCCTGGTTCTATCTCCTAAAGGCTCTACAAAACATCTCTTCCAAATATTAGGTTCTTTGAAAAGGCTATCTCTGAATTTTATCTTATCAGAACTACACATGTTTAGTTCTTTCAATTGCCTCTCCTAAGACAGAGTTCACATCACTTTTCAACTTTAAAATTCCCTTTAGAAGGAAATATAAAGCATTTATCCAGAAATTAGCAAAAGACTTCAGGCCTGCAGATACATCTAGATCTTTGGTCCCTAAATTCTCCATAGTATGTTAATGATGTGTGTTTTGTGCTACTCAGTCTTTTTCCACACTTCCTGCTGTGGAAGAGTTGATTTCTTAAGATCCTGGGACAGGTGTTTATTGTTGCCTTTTTATGTTCAGTGTTATAGAGCTCCAGCCTGTGGAGATCTTTCCAGATGTTGATAATGTAGTTTAGACTGTCCACTGCCCTTACCAGCTTTATATCACCCACACATATTTCTGAAGGCTTGATCCAAATCGTTAATAAATATCCCATCAAGTTGAATTAATACTATGAGTAATTCTGAACTCAATTATAGTAACTGAATGTTGCTTTAATAATTGCACTTCTTCCTTCCTGGACTTCCATTGACCTTAATCACCATTTGTTCAACGATTCTCACTTGGGTGTCATTCCTCTTAGTGAAAGAAGTTGGAAGCAAATATAAAGGAAAACATAAGCATTTCTCTTTCTCTCTTTCAATATTACACTTCAAATCAAGATATGTATCTGTATTACTCAGGGGTCTCAGAGACCCCTGTATTACTGTATTACTGTATCTGTATTACTCAGAGAAACCAAACCAAGAGGAGAGAGAGATTAATTTTAAGGAATTGGTTCACATGATTGTGGAAGCTTGGTAAGTCCACAATCTTCAGAGTAGGTGGGCAAGCTGGAGACCCAGGGATTCTGCTGGCAGAATTCCTTCTTTCTCAGTAAAAGGCAGACTTTGTTCTATTAACATCTTCATCCAATTGAATGAGGCCCATCCACATCATGGAAGGTAATTCACTTTACTCAAAGTCCACTGATTTCAAATGTTAATGGAATGCAAAAAACACCTTCACAGAAAGATCCAGAATAGTGTTTGACCAAGTATCTGGGCACCATGGTCCAGCCAAGTTGAGTCATAAAATTAACCATCAGAGTATCTCTTTTTATAATCATTTATCTTACAATAAAAATAGCTAAGACTATAGCCTATATGAAGCCTGGATTTATGTTTTGATAATTAGTTCTTTTATAATAGAAGATCTGTTATATAAAACCACAATTAAGTGTGCGTCTGTCTGAGAAGGTAGTCATGGTTAAATATAACCATGACTTTTGTTACTAAATATAAAAGTACAGCATCTAGGGCCAGGTGCAGTGGCTCATGCCTGTAATCCCAACACTTTAGAAGGCCGAGGTGGGCAGATCACCTGAGGTCAGGAGTTCAAGACAAGCCTGGCCAACATGGTGAAACCCCGCCTCTACTAAAAATACAAAAAATTAGCTGAGCGTGTGGTAGTGGGCACCTATAGTCTCAGCCACTTGGGAGGCTGAGGTAGGAGAATTGCTTGAACACAGGAGGCAGAAGTTTCAGTGAGCCAAGATCACACCATTGCACTCCAACCTAGGCAACAAGAGCGAAACTCCATCTCAAAAAAAAAAGTACAGCATCTTAACTGATTATTTTCTGTACCTAAGAAAAAGATCAGTGGGGGGCAGAAATGAGAATGCAACTCTGATTTTTAAGGTTAGCACTGTTGCAAGTTTCAGAATGCAACTTAAAAGGTATGATATGCTTGTGTTCTTTAAAGCATTCACCTATTTTTAAAATTTCACTTTTTATATGTTAAATTTTTAAATTGGCATTTTAATTTCAAATGTTATTTCTTCAAATGATTTTACAAGATTATTGAAACAAATATCTATATAAATAAGATGTCTAAGCATGAAATGTGAGTTCAATACAATATTTGTAACAAAATTTTACTAGAATTTTTCTTAAGCCAACATGTTGTCTATGGAAACAGGATTTTATTGAACTAGTATTTTAGTTTTGGTTTTGTTTTGTTAAGACAGGGTCTCGCTCTGTTGCCCAGGCTGAAGTGCAGTGGTGCTAACATAGGTCACTTCAGCAAGCCTACCTCAGCCTCCCAAGTAGCTGGGACTGAAGGCTCACACCACCACACACAGCTAATTTTTGTATTTTTTGTAGAAATGTGGTTTTGTCATGTTGCCCAGGCTGGTCGTGACCACCTGGGCTCAAGCAATCCTCCCTCCTTGGCCTCCCAAAGTACTGGGATTATAAGCATGAACCACTGCACTCAGCTGTATTTTGGTTTTAAACTTTTATGAATCTAGGTTTTAAAAAAAAAAGTGGTTTTCTTTTCTGGTTAGCCATTTATAATAAGTAGAAATTATTGATTTAAAGACTTTTAGAGATTTTAAGATGGTTTATGAGTCCTACTGATTATTCCTTTCTTGTGTGAAATTCACTGTTGTCTTTTGTTCTATTTTTCCCTCTTCAGGTTTGGATGTGTGGAGGAGAAATGTTTGATGTTCCATGTTCTAGAGTTGGTCATATCTACAGGAAGTACGTTCCATACAAAGTTCCATCTGGGACAAGCCTGGCAAGAGTGAGTAACTCAGCATCAGAACAGACTGGGGTTGATATGGCTTTCTGAAACCAGAGTAACCAACCTTGCCCATGGCACAGTCTGAGAAAAGCTCTCCAGTGTATAGAGAGCTCCTCTGCTTCTCAGAGTCTTATTTCCATTGCTTAAAGAAGTATTAACTATAATGCTATTTCTTGTTACAAATTGTTTCAAAGTATTTTCACATACATTATATTTAATCTTCATCATTAGCTTCTGAGGTCTGTGTTCTTATCTTTATTTTTGTAGATGGGAAAATGAAGTCTGAACTAGGTGGTTGTTCATGCTCACATGAATGCCAAAAGCAGAGCAGGTCCGCGAACCTGGGGCAGCCAGTTCTCTCCACCCACATGGAGTGTAGCAGGATCTGTAATAAGTCAGATGGAAAAAGGGGTAAATGGGAGATGGGCAAAGGTGGATGTCCAAACTCTGCCTTCTTCTCTTTTATAAGTAGGGCCAGCTCTGCCTCAAATTTTGCCCCATCCTCAACATTTCAAAATTGGCTCAGTCTAAGATTTTTTTCCAATATTGTTTTGAATAAAACCTTTCTTGTAAACCAGATGCAAAGATGCTCTTCTCTTCTGCTGTTTGAAATATTTTTATGCATGTTTAGGAGAACAGACTCACAATACCATCTCCAAACAATCCTGACAATTTCTCTGCTTTCTATATTACTTTCTTCAGGGCTGGGTCAGTTTTTGTCACCACAATATGTACCTGCTACTGCTCAGAATCCAAATCTAGAAAAAGAGAATTTTATCACACTGCTACCCTAGAAATCAAATCCTGAATTATTCATTTTGGTTCTTTTACTAAGGCTGCAAGATATAACTATTTGATCTTTTATATAAGGCTCACATAACAAGCTTTCGTAAAAATAAATAAACGAATCCACCAGGAATCATTAGAGTATCAGTAACACAAGGGTAGATCTTTGGTCTGTGTTAGTTACCGCTGTACTCCCAGAACCTAAAACGGGGCTGAGGGAACACTCAGATATTTGTTGAAAGAATTAATTAATCAGGAAAGCTAAGAGAGGAAAATGCTGGAGATTTAAGTTGTTACTAAAACTTAAATACTTTTTAATGAGTATAACAAAATTTTCTTTTACAGTGAATCTTTGTGGGGCGGGGGGAGTTGTTCTTCCTTATTCCCTTTCTGAGAGTATTCATCAACTGTCCATTTTTCTTTAGCCACATCCATATTCTTTAACAGCAATTAGAGCTTCTAGTAATAACATTACCTTACACACACCTTGAATGGAAATACAGGCTGAGTATCCCTCATCCAAACTGCCTAGGACCAAGAGTGTTTCAGATTTTCAGATTTTTTCCCAGATTTTCAGATTTTTTCCAGATTTTGGGATGTTCACATATACATAATGAGATATCTTGGGGATAAGACCCAAGTCTAAACACAAAATTCATTTATGTTTCATATACACCTTATATACATGGCCTGAAGGTAATTTTATACAATATTTTTAATAATTTTGTTCATGAAACCAAATTTGTGTTAGTACTTATGTGTGGAATTTTCTACTTGTGGCACCATGTTAGCACTCAAAGAGTTTTGGATTTTGGAGCATTTTGGATTTTGTATTTTCAGATTACGGATGCCCAACCTGTAGTAATATTCCTGCTTTCTCTAACTAAATTAAAATTTTAATTAGATGCTAATAACATATTCCTCTAAGTAGCTGTCGAAATACACTATTTGAAGGGAAAAAGCAGTCACAAAATCATAAAGTAATTAAAGAGCTGCATTTGGGTAAGGAAATATGGTTTGATTTAGTCATAAGACTTAAGACATATGAATCAGAAAACAATAGTTCACAGGAAAGTAAATGATTGAACAATTTAGAGCACATGTCACCAATCAGCCTGGTAGATATAATAAATGATAGCAGTTTAAAATATCCTAAAGATAATAATATTCTCTCATGTATCCACTTTTATTCACTCATATGCTCCCCCGCTTGTGCTCTGAAAAGAACCATCCTTGCAAGACAATGGGTGTGTATGCTTGCTTCGTAGTCTAAAGTGGAGTGTAAAAGCTTGTAGGGGAATGTTGTGCTGATCCAAAAGGACCTATTTTCAAGAAAATAAAACTGTTCATATATTTTCAAGAAAGAAATTAAGTACTTTTTCAAGGATTGTCAAATATGGAGAAACTGGGGTTGGCACATAAAACTTCCAGGAAAAAGTGAATATTTATTCAACTGAAAAAAAGTCCATAATTCTGAATTTTAATCTTTTCCACTCAAATTTTACTTCAGGGCTCATTTTTATTTTTTTTTTCTAAACTGCTAGAGCAATCAGAAAGTCATAAATATTAAAGCTTGACTGTCACTCTGAGAAACATTTTATGGTTTTTTTAAGTTAAAAAAAGTACATTAAAATGAAAAACAATTCTGATATTTTGTGGGAGCACCTCAACTACCTTGCTACATGCTACATTATTACTATATCATCAAAAATGAAGAGAGACTTTATATATACTTCAAATGCAGGGCCACGTCTACTCAACTGGTATTTTAATCTTGCAGCCTCATCAGGAAATGCAGATGAAGGTGGAGACTTGACTCCAAAGGCTTATTTTCTTACTCTACAAAGCTCAATTAATTCTTCAAAAATGTGCACTTTTCACATTGATGATTCCAAAAGACTTCCAAAACATTTAAACACACACATAGACACACAAATGTCTGAACAGCCTTAAACAGCCTGCTGGTTGGTGTATACTATAGAAATACATTTGTAAAATTAGTTCTTCAGTACCTTCTATTTACCTGGCATTAGAGTCTGGTTGCAAGAGACAGGATATCCATATATGAAGTCATTAGAGGACAGTACAAGACAAGTAACTGCTTAAATGTATCATAAGGATATGTATAGGTAGAGGGAAGAGGAAGAAGTAGCACCATAGCTGTGACCTTCTTCAGTCCTCTCAAATTAAAGCACTTGAAAGAGGACCTTCAAGAATATGTCCACTGAATTAACGAGTTTCATATAACAGTGGTTTCCAAACTCAGGATGAATGATGAGAGCCAATTCCTGACTAACATTTCACCCAGCCTCAGTGAACTAAGAAAAATAATAATCCCAAAGATAAATCTGTTCAACTTAATAACATCTTTTTATGCAGAAACTATAAGCTATTTTTCATTGGAAAAAAAATAGAATGCAAGATAGTAAATTTTTGTTAGTGCCCTTATTTGGCAAAAACAAAAATCAGCATCACTTTGTCATTTCCCACAAAATGTAAAAACCTAGGACACCATAACTTACACTTCAGCTTCATCTGGGAATCAGAGTATTCACTTGTCATTAATAAGCCTAGATAGTTTTACTGAGTCAGCTCGGGGCCTAATGTCAGCACACTGGGACACGGTTGTGGTGTCTTGCCACAAGGAACAAGCAGCGAGTCCCTGAGGGAAGGGATGCTCGTGTCTAGAGTTGCACGGAGACTAGAAAGACAGCAGGGCTGTGGTGACAATCATCCTTTCTTTGGGATGGCACTGGCCATCCTTCATCACAGAAGTGTGAGCACCTCCTCAGCAAAGATCCACTGAGTGTCGCTTTGCACAGCCCGAGGAGGCTGAGTGGCAAATAGGTGGAAGAATCTCAAAGAAGAGATTCTTCTCTTCCTTTCGACAGGTTTTTATGTGAGCCAGGCACTCTGCTGAAGGATCAGCTATTACTGGCACCTATGGGGCCAGTCCCCAAACTCCTCTGTGAATGTCAGTGTGTTCAGGAACAATCAAAGCCACTGGATCTGTAACAGGTGGCTGTAATAGCAGGGACATGTCAGAAGTGGAGAGCAGTCACCCCATGGCTAAACATACCAGCTGATTGTCACACAGCAGTGGTCTTCACGGGAACAACTTGGCCCATGAGAGTTTCCTCAGACGGTCACCATGCCAGAGTGCTGCCCTGCAGACTGTGAGTGGGGCAGTCCTGGAAGTGCACACAGCCACCCTCGCCAATACAAGACAAGGTTAGAACCAAACACTTACCCCAAGTCTGTAAGAAATATCAGAGAATGCAAACCTGTATATTGCTGTATTTCACCTCTGGCATAGTATCAGTAATTTTTTCATTTTAAAATTTCACCCTAATATCAAAATTAAAAGAACTAGAGAAGCAAGAGCAAACAAATTCAAAAGCTAGCAGAAGACAAAAAATAACTAAAATCAGAGCAGAACTGAAGGAGATAGAGACACCAAAAAAACCTTCAAAAAATCAATGAATCCAGGAGCTGGATTTTTGAAAAGATCGACAAAATAGGTAGACTGCTAGTTGACTAATAAAGAAGAAAAGAGAGAAGAACCAAATAGATGCAATAAAAAAAGATAAAGAGGATATCACCACTGATCCCACAGAAATACAAACTACCATCAGATAATACTATAAACACCTCTACCCAAATAAACTAGAAAATCTGGAAGAAATTGATAAATTTCTGGACACATACACCCTCCCAAGTCTAAACCAGGAAGAAGTCAAATCCCTGAATAGACCAATAACAAGGTCTGAAATTGAGGCAGTAATTAATAGCCTACCAACCAAAAAAAGTCCAGGACCAGATGGATTCACAGCCAGAGGCACAAAGAGGAGCTAGTACCATTCCTTCTGAAACTATTCCAAATAATAGATAGAGAGGGAATCCTCCCTAACTCATTTTATGAGGCCAGCATCATCCTGATACCAAAACCTGGCAGAGACACAATAAAAAGAAAATTTCAGGCCAATGTCCGTAATGAACATCAATGTGAAAATCCTCAATAAAATACTGGAAAACCAAATCCAGCAGCACATCAAAAAGCTTATCCACCATGATCAAGTTGGCTTCATACCTGGGATGCAAGGCTGTTCAACATACGCAAATCAATAAATATAATCCATCACATAAGCAGAACCAATGACAAAAACCACACGATTATCTCAATAGATGCAGAAAGGACTTTGACAAAATTCAACACCCCTTCATTCTGAAAACTCTCAGTGAACTAGGTATCGATGGAACGTATCTCAAAATAATGAGAGCTATTTATAACAAACCTACAGCAATATCATACTAAATGGGCAAACACTGGAAGCATTCCCTTTGAAAACCAGCACAAGACAAGGATACCCTCTCTCACCACTCCAACCTAGTATTGGAAGTTCTGGCCAGGGCAATCAGGCAAGAGAAAGAAATAAAGAGTATTCAAATAGGAAAAGAGGAAGTCAAATTGTCTCTGTTTGCAGATGACATGATTGTGTATTTAGAAAACCCCACCGTCTCAGCCCAAAATCTCCTTAAGCTGATAAGAAACTTTAGCAAAGTCTCAGGATACAAAATCAATGTGCAAAAACCACAAGCATATCTATACACCAATAATAGCCAAATTATGAGTGAACGCCCATTCACAATTGCTACTAAGAGAATAAAATACCTAGGAATACAACTTACAAGGGATGTGAAGGACCTCTTCAAGGAGAACTATAAGAACCACTCAAGAACATGGGAGACTTTAAATTTTTTTCTAGTTTCAGGACAGGAGCTAAAACTGAAGTCAAATCTCATAAAAGCCAAATTGTACAGGCTGCTTCCCAGGTCCTGAAAATGTTAACTTAGAGTAAAAGGGATAGAGGTTAAATGGTAAAGGAGTAGAGCTGGGTCTATGAACTGAGGTCTGTCTGGTCGAGGTTCATGCTGCTCACCATAATGTTTCTTCTAGAGTGCTTGAGACAAACTGGAGCAGCCTGGGCATCTCTGGTAGGGCACCAGTTTAGCAAAGTACCAAGTAGAAATGGGCAGGCAGAGAGTTACAGAGGGTGTGCGTGGGACCTGTGGAGTTAGCCTTGGAAGACCCTAGATGCAGATCACAGTGTTGACCTTTACTCCTTGACTGTAGGGCCTTGAACAGGAAGTGTCAGGATAAAAATAGAAGAGGCAAAATAGAAAAGTCAACCAACAAATTATTAAAATGGAGAAAGTCTAAAGAAAGTCTAAAGAAATTAACATTTCGAATGCAAGGAGCATTTGTAAAAAAAATCATAAAAGATTTTTATTGATTTGCTACACTGTGCATGGAGGTGGGGCTCACATGTGACTATGAACTTTCCATCTCAGCATCCCAGAGAAAATAGTATCAGTCAAAAACAGGGAAGGGAGGAAGAGGAAAGAGGAAGAGACTGAGACTGGTTTTAGATAAAGTTAAGTGACAGCCTGGGATAGCCTGGGACAGCCAGATCTGGAGAGATACCCACAGATTTTCCATCCAGAATTCTGAGAGCACACAAAAACTTTTGACAGATTTTCTTTGGCAAATAAATGTTTACTTCTGAAAAAAGAAATGCTTACTGTGCCAGTCACTGTGCTAGGCCCTGGAAGTTTAAGTGATGAACAAGTCAAACACAAATCTCAACCAGACAGTAATGTAGAGTCCACACCATGCAGCAGTAATCCATGTATTCCAATGCCAGAATATCGTGAGGATGAGAAAACGGTTAAATGAAAATAATAAAGCGCATTATGGAATGAAATCTGTATCTTATATAGTTCACTATTTGGAAACTGTTTTTTAATAAACTGTCATATTATAATTGAGATTATGATGTAACAAAAGAGAAATATATGCCCTATATAGCATATAGCATTGTTTTATTTATAGCAATATATATTTGATATTAACAAATTATGTTTAATGACCCAATAGGCTAATCTACATACAAGTTACAAACATTTTTGACTTTATGCATTTACCTAGGGTTTCTTAGCAAAGTGTAATGACCTTTGACGATTTCCTATGGTTATTATACTTCACAGGCACAAAGTTCTAAGTCTGAGGTCTGAGGGAGAATTGCGGTTGTGCCTCTGTAAGCTGTGAAACGACTTCTTTATATACTTCCCAAGATGCCTTTCTTCCTTCCTGTGCCATCTCCCTGGTGACATCCAGCTCTTTTGATTCCATAGATCCTCTCAGACTCTTGAAAATGATGGAGGTTGGGAGAGGCATAGAGAAAGGGAGGAGGAGGAGGTGGAGGCAGAGGGCTTCAATGTAAAAGCCAGACTACCCCAAGTCGATTAATAAATGCTTCTTCATTGTTGACCATGGTGTCAGCTTTCCCATCTGAAATAGCTGAAATAAAAGAGCACAATGTCAGGCAAACACAGCTCGCCCTTGTTTATGTCAGAAAAAGATATCAGCCGAGGAAAAGCATTAACAAAACCAAAATGACTAGTTTGATATCTGAAAATAAAATCACCAACAAGGTTATAAAGTATGGTGATGAATGGGAAATCTATACTCCCTCAAATTGACCTTTCTCTCCCGATGACTGTAAATCACTGTACTCTCTTAAAGCTGCCCAGCATACAAGAGCTTGTGGCACGATAACCTTGGGACACCAACAGCAGCACCACTTCTCTCTCCTGCTCTTAAAACTGCAGGGTTCAGATGCTCTATTTGAAACCATCATTGAGTTCAGGGGCATGGTGGCCTATCATGGGATTTCTCCCAAAATGCAGGAAATGATAGATCTTCCCTCAGGACTCAGCCCTCATAAATGGCTAGGACTTTTGCGCAGAGGCAATTCTTCTGAAAACAATACCTTTCTCTAACTCTTCCTTACAATATAACCTAAAGGGCAATAAGGCTGTCTAATAGTTTTGCTCAAAACTAAAGATGATTCACATACTGCAATTATATGTTTGCTTCTCTCCTGACTTGGCCACAGTTTAAAATATAATACCTCAGGACAGGCATAGTGGCTCATGCCTGTAATCCCAGTGCCTCAGGAGGCTGATGCAGGAGGATCACTTGAGGTCAGGAACTTGAGAACAGGCTGGGCAACATAGCAAGGCCCCAGCCTTAAAAAAGTTTTTTTTTTTTTTTTTTTAAAGTTACCTGGGTGTGGTGGCATGTGCCTATAGTCCCAGCTACTTGAGAGGCTGAGAAGGGAGGATTGCTTGAGCCCGGGAAGTCAAGGCTGCAGTGAACCACGATCAAGCCACTGCCCTCCAGCCTGGGTGACAATGTGAGACCCTGTATCAAAAATAAAACAAAACAACACAAAATATAATACCCTCTACTTAGGAGCTTTTTATTTTAAAAATTAAGGCATCTTCCATAAATAATGTCTCATTATTCTCCATGATTGATATCCTCTCTAAAAGTCAATCATAAATTAATGTGACAATGATTCAATAAATCATTAAATACCATGAGTTCATTGCATGCTATAAAGATAAATGTCATCTCTAACCTCAAAGAAGTCTCAGGCTAGATAAATCCTATTAATAAATATTTATCAAGTGCCTACTATGTGCCAGGCAGAAATGCACACAGCATGCTATGTATCCTAAGCAAACAGCATTGGGCCTTGCCAGTTAGATCAAGCCACCCCTTTGTGATGTAATGTCACCTTACCTTGGGGCATCCCCTGCACTGGGGATGAGTTTCTGGTAGACGACACTGGTAGAGCACTCACTCGCCCTTCAATCCTCCTTTTTAAACATTGAGCATTTCCTGCTTGTGTTAACCATGAGAAAAATTAGACCAAGGGAACCATTCTGTCAGCCAAGGACCCACAGAGAAGAAATGAGAAAATATGAAACACAAATTTATTCGCCACTCAACCCTCATCTACTACCTTAATTCCTAACCCAATGGCATCAGAATTTTTAAACTGTCTATATATTTTGTTAGTTTAACAAATAACAATAGAATCCTACATTGCTTTTAAAAATTTTAAACAATATGGAGGTAAAGCATAGATTTTTTTCATATCAAACATAGACACTAAAACAGAAAGTAAAATAGCAAATTGCTGGCAGGTATAGTCTCTTGCCATTTGCAAGTATCATGAAAAAAATATGTGAGGTAAAGACGACATTATTTTCAAACTTGGTAATTTCCCACAAAACCTCGCAAAACTTTTTTTTTTTTTTTTTGAGATGAGGTCTAACTTTACCTAGAAGGTAAAGTTGGCCATTGATATATGAAATAATGTTTAAAAAACAGTATGGACTGATTGCAGTAAACACATACGAACTCAAAACTAACTCCACTTCCCAACTAGGAATCATTTATTTATAGAATACAGAAAGTAATTTTTTTTCTTTTTGAAATGGAGTCCCACCCTGTCACCCAGGCTGGAGTGAAGTGGCGTGATCTCGGCTCACTGCAACCTCTGCCTCCCGGTTTCAAGTGATTCTCCTGCCTCAGCCTCCCAAGTAGCTGGGACTACAGGCACATGCCACCATGCCCAGCTAATTTTTGTAATTTTAGTAGAGACGGGGTTTCACCATGTTGGCCAGGATGGTCTCGATCTCTTGACCTCATGATCTATCCACCTCAGCCTCCCAAACTGCTGGGATTACAGGCGCGAGCCACCACACCCGGCCAACATTTTATTATTATTATTTTTTAGAGACAGGGTCTCACTCTATTGCCCAGACTGAAGTGCAGTGGTGCAATCTGTGCTCACTGCAACCTGGAACTCCAGAGCTCAAGCCATCCTCCATCTCAGCCTCCCAGGTAGCTGGGACTACAGGCACACGCCACCATGCCTGACTAATTTTTGTATTTTTGGTAGAGATGGGGGTCTCACTATCTTGCCAAGGCTTGTCTCAAACTCCAGGAGGCCTCAAGCAATCCTCCAGCCTCAACCTCCCAAAGTTCTGGGATTATAGGCATGAGCCACCATGGACAGCCTCAAAACTATTTTTTAAGTTTAGTTTTTTCCAACTTATTTACTCTAAATATTTTTTCTTCAAAAGTTCTCACAGATGTTATATTCTTCCCAACATTAAGGAATTTTGCTTAATTTAAATTTTTCAAATATTCCATGGTGCTTTCCCAAGTTTCAGCTCAGCTATGACTCGTGATTCAATTATCTGATGCTTTCCATTGTGCAAAAGACAGCTTGTAATTGAGTCAGGTAGTCCCCAAGCTATGAGGACAATATTAAGCATTTCTTGAGCTATCACATGAGGACAAAGATTGTATGTTAGCTTTTGTTTATGCCTATTGGGATATTTCATAATGTAAATAGAATATCTGAATAGTGATCCCAGTTAATTGCATAATAACAAGCTATCATGACTAATCATTACTTTCACTTTGTCATTCTTAATGAAATTAAAATGGGATTTATCTTCCACTTCCTATGGGATCTTTTCCAGTTTGTTTTGGTTATTCTTTCTCCTACCTAGAGACCTTGGCATTTCAGGCAGTTATTGAGCATTTATATAACTTTCTTTTTTCAAAACACTTGAGAAACAAACTACATGGTGAGACAAGTTTGTGGACTAGAGAGAATTTTAATTGCATTTTTATCATTATCCCCATTAGAAGTGACCATTTACCTGTATTCACAATTCCACTAGAGTCTCATAAAGGAGAATGCTGGCTCAGACAAAGTAGGTCCCTGCTGCTACAAAATAAAGCTGCTGAAATTTAAGCAAACTCAAATATTTTAGCATGCCATAATCTCAATAACCAAAAATGCAACTCTTGCAAAGAAGAGCGGGGCTGGCCATTTAATAACTGTCTTCCAGGAACCCAATCCCACATCTAAGCCATGGGAGCACCTGGATGGTAGGGACTCATTTCATGGAATTAGCTTCTTCCCATGAGATGTGTGAATGCACAGTACCGCAGTGCTTGGGGCCTCTGCAATTTCATTCACATTCCAATCCTCCATGTTTCCAATGGTTTATTAGTTCATGGCAAGAATTCCATTTCCAACTGCAATTCCAGCCCAAGTGTATCTCCATTTTAGTGCCAGTTGAGATACAGAAAGTAGTTCTAGTTGCTATTTTGTAAGCTGAGAAATGGTCAAAAACAAAATGGCAGCTTTGTGGTGTGTGGATGCTTCTGGGTGTTCTAACTCTGAAAACAGTTGATAGAAATAAAATTTTGCAGATTACTTACAATTTGGACAGATATAATTTTCAATCTAAGACCCCTGTAATGGGCATTTAGAAACATAGGGATTTTATTTTCTGCCTGTTTGAAAGTCTGGGAAATAAAACAAGGTTTATTAATAATAATTGGAATAAATGCTATAGCACCTTTTAGTTCAACCACAGTTTGTTTGAATGCTTGCTGTGGATGTTCTTGTGAGGGAACCAAACTCTTGATAATCTCTTTGGGTGCTGATTAGAAAATGCTGGTTGTGATTTATAAAAAAATATCAAATGGATTAATGATAATCATCTAGAAATAAGGTCGTACTTCATTTTATACCTAAGTTGTGATGACATGAGGCACCATTGGCTTGATTACCAGGAAGAACACCATTCAGATTGTCCTCCAACCATCTGTAGACATCCCCAAAAGCCTCCATCACATATGATTGTGCACCCACTTGTCAGAAGCATACCCATGCTGCACTGCCCCGGATTTGCTTCTTTTGTTTCTGCTTTCATTTGCCTTTGTCTCCTGCCCATGAAGCTGTAGGTGAAGGCACACCTCCACCGCCACTCACAAAAGCATCAACCACTAGCTCACAATGCTGAGTCTGGAGGAACTAAGACTTCAGTCGTTAAAGTGCCAGAACTTCTCTGGGTCCTGGGTAGACTCAGTCAAGATGGCTGTCTCCTACCTGTGGGCCATGCATACTCACTTGGACACAAATGACCTGTGTTTCTGTGGTCTCTCTTCAACAGTTCCAGCTTCTGATTATCTCCACTTTTCCAGGGTTTCAGAAAATCAATCACATAAAATGATTCCGACATACTCTGACCCTCAAACCCAGCCAAAACAAACAAATACAATCTTAAGGGATACATGAAAATTAGCAACCATACTTTCATTTTAGTCCTATTATCCTTTTTTTTTTTTTTTTTTAACTTCCAAGGTAGGGCATAACAGACATTACAGCTTTCTCCTTGTTCTCTTGGATGACTTGCTTTGGAAGAAGGCAGCACCAAGTCATGGGGATACCCAAGCAGCCCTGTAGAACAGCCCGTGTAGCAGAAAGAAAGCCGAGTCCTCCCACTCAGCACTCATAACAAGCACCAATTTGACAGACATCGAGTGAGCCACCTTGCAAAAAGATCTTTTAGCCCCATCGAAGGCTTAAGATTACTGCTACCTCAGCCAAAATCTGACTGGAACTCATGAGAAATCTGATCCGGATTGTACAGCCTATTTTATTCCCAAGTTCCTGACCCACAGAAACTGTGAAGGATAAAAAATATTTTTTATTGTTTTAAGCCACTCAGGTGTGAGACAGGGTGTTATTTATCAATAGGTAATGAATACAGTTGTTTCTGCTTAATAGTCTTTCATCGGCAACACTCAGACTAATTTTATCTTCAGGGACATGATTACCTCAGGTGGCACATTTGAAGCTCAAAAATTAGGCAAGCTTGTACACCAAAGGACACTGTTCACAGAATGAAAATCCAGCTCACAGAATGAGAGGAAAAAAATGCAAATCATACATCTGATAAGTGTTTAATATCCAGAATATAGAAAGAACTCCTACAACTTAGCAACAACAAACACACGACCTGATTGATATATGCAAGAATCTATTTCTGGAAGAGAAGAGAGAGCCCAGAAATGGATTCTTGCAAATGGTCAGTTGATTTACATAAAGGTATAAAGGTATACATTGGAGAAAACATTATTTTTTCAACAATTGATGCTAGAACAATTAGACGTTCATATCCAGAGAAGTAAATAAACAAACATCAATCTGTATCTTGCACCATATACAAAAATTAATACAAAATCAATCATAGACTTTAAATATAAAGGATACAATTATAACATTTCTAGAACACAAAAACAAAGAAGAAAAATTTTTTGAGATGAGGCAAAAATTTCTTAGGTATGACACCATAGAAAAAAACTGACAAATTGAACTTCATTGAAATTAAAACCACCTATTCTTCAAAGGCACTGTTAAGAGAATAAAAAGACAAGGACTGAAAAGAGATATTGGCAAATCACATTTCTGGCCAAAGGTTTGTATCCATAATACATAAAGAATTCTCAAATTTTAATAATAAGTAAAACAGCACAATTTTTAAAATGGGTAAATGATTTGAAAGACATTTTACCAAAGAAGATACTCAGGTGGCAAATAAGGACATGAAAAAATGATTAACATCATTAGTCATTAGGAAAATATAAATTAAAACCACAATGAGATGCTACTGCATGCTTTTATAATGGCCAAAATTAAAAAGACTGACCACACCAAGTGTTGGAGTAACTGGAAATCTCATACAATGCTAATGGGAATGTAAAATGGGTACAACCACTTTGGAAAACAATTCACATTTTTTTTAAAAGTTAGACACATACCTAGAGTACAACCTAGCCATTCCACTTCAAGATTTTTATCCAGGAGAAATGAAGGCAAATATCCATAAAAGACTTGTACAAGACTGTTCATACAGTTTTATTTGTAATAG
Source organism: Pongo abelii (assembly GCF_028885655.2). Taxonomy (NCBI): domain Eukaryota; kingdom Metazoa; phylum Chordata; class Mammalia; order Primates; family Hominidae; genus Pongo; species Pongo abelii. Next base: position 195,208,047 of record NC_071988.2, read on the forward strand.
CCCCAAACTGGGAACAACCCAAGTGTTCATCAACAGGTAAATGGATAAACAAATTGTAGTTTTTTCATGTGATAGAATACAATAAGAATGGGCTGGGCACAGTGGCTCATGCCTATAATCCCAGCACTTTGGGAGGCTGAGACAGGAGGATCACCTGAGGTCAGGAGTTCAAGACCAGCCTGACCAACGTGGTGAAACTCCGTCTCTACTAAAAAAAATACAAAATTAGCCAGGCATGGTGGCGTGCACCTGTAATCCCAGCTACTTGGGAGGTTGAAGCAGGAGAATCACTTGACCCCAGGAGGAGGTGGAGGTTGCAGTGAGCCAAGATCACACCATTGCACTCCAGCCTGGGCAAAAAGAGCAAAATTCCATCTCAAAAAAAAAAAAGAATACTATAAGAATGAATACATGCAGCTGCAGCTACATAGATAAAGATCAAAACACTTATACTAAGTGAAAGAAGCCAGACAAAAAGAGCACATACTGTATGATTCTATTTATATAAAATTCTAAAAAATACAAATTAAACTATAGTGAAAAAAAGTACATCAGTGGTTGTCTGGGGACATAGAAATGCCACAGAAAGGAGATCGGGAAAGGGATTTCAAAGAGGCATAAAGAAAGAAACCTTTGCAGGTGATGGACATGTTCCTTATCTTGATAGTGTTGATGACTCCACTAATATAGTATATACATATGTCAACATATACCAAACTATTCACTTTAAATATGAGCAGTTTCTTGTATATCAACTATTCCTCTATAAAGCTGATTTTAAAATTAGGCTTACCAGCATTTTTTAAGACACATTGTTAGCTCATTTGGGGTTTTTGTTTGTTTGTTTGTTTGTCTTATATCTAAAGGCTACATTAAATGCCATCATAAACACCACCATAGATATCCAAAATATTTGGGCAAAAATACAATAGAGATATAAAATCAAAGAGAAAGCTAACCCTTGTTCATGACAGCCCAAAGAAGATAACCACCTACAAACAGCTCACACAGACTTGGGGAAGAAGGAAAAGGAAATTGTCTGTCAGAGAAGCTCTCTTTATAGGACTAGATTAGCCTCCTCTCCTTATGCTGAAAGTTTCCCACTGACTTCAAAGAAGTGCTCAGATCAGAGAAAAGTAGAGCTAGGCTGAATAATTGTGGTGAGGTTGGGGCTGTCTTAAAGAGAATCTCTTTTGAGCTGTACCCATGATGACATTATCATATTATCAATGATAAAAGGGCTGTGGGGTGGGACTACTGAGCCACAAAAGCACTCTTAAGCATCAAAGAGGAGGCAATAAATAAACGCAGAAATTTAAAATCATGGGATACGGATACACCTCCTTGCTGTAGGAGTGACTGTGACAAATTAGAAACTGTTTCTGTGTGGGACTGGCTTTACTAGTTATCACTAGTTTCAGGGGGAAAAAGCATGTGTGTGTGTATGTGTGTGTGTGTGTGTGTGGTGTATGTGTGTGTGAAGAAAGAGGATTCACTGTAACACAATCCACCACAATACAATAGCTTAATATTGACACAAGCACGATTTGTGAAGCGGGATCTTGCCAGGACACATGTAATAATCACACCTTGCACAAAGAAATAGAAACACTCTACTGAGGTAGGATGGCCCAAATAATACAAATACAGTTGACTCCCAAATAATACACTGAGAAACTGAACAGGGATTGAATAGTCTAACAGTAAGATCTAAAATGTTGCTGGTAAAAATAATAATAATTAGTGGATAGATTTATGCAGTTTCACAAGCCAACAGGAAAAATTGAACTATCTATTTTCCTCATGCTGTACACCAACAGTGATCAGTCAAGCTGGAAATATGTTCTTATGACCTGAGGTAGAAATGTCATTAATGTTCCTGGTAAAATATCAATTCAAAGACCTGATGAGTATTAGAATTAAGGAAAGATTTAGTTTTGGATAGCACAAAGAAAACAAGACTAGAATTCTAAAGACCTCTAATGAAAGGCTGAATGTGTTGATAAATATTTGAGCAACACAGAAAAGAGACATTAATACCAGTTTGGGTTGAATAGAGGAACATATGTGATACACAAAGAACCACAGACAGGTAACATAAAAATAGAGAATACTGTTAACATCTTGTACATAGAAGATGCTCCAAACAACAGTTTCTATTTCATTTATCATTCAAGAAGATGAAGGTCTGCAGATTTTTAAAATAGAAGAATCTTTCATTGGCTTTCTACAGCAAAAAGTAAATATATTCCTCAGCTCCAGTAGCCATCTTTATCAGTCTCTTACATGACTGCCATGCTGGGTACATCCCTAGCATATGAAAACCTCTTGGATCCAACCTGAATGGATTTGGGTCCTCTCAATTTCCCTTGTGCACACTGAACTTGGGGCCTAGATGAAAGCCAACTCAGATGTACAGAAACAGAAAGGCTTCACCTACTTATTTTCACACTGAGGTTAGCATTAAGCCCTAAACAGTTCATTCTGGTCATGCTGAGCCTCACCTCTAGCTACCAATTAGTCCTGCTGTTTCCTCAAATTCTGTGACTGCTTCCCTGTTTGCTTCACAGATAGAGGGCCAGCAGGATCCCACCTCTTAGAAAACAAAAAGCAGTGGGATTGTGTGTTTATATTCTATCAGCTGTGTGTTATGGCAGGCTTCTCTGCAGAGAACTGCTTGAAACTCCTCTGGAATAATTTCCACAAAAGCAAAACATTCTTTATGTATTGGCAATAACAAGACATGCCGGATTCTGCATAGATGGTCACTCAATGAATTAAAAAACATTCACAGAGCACATGTTATATGCAAATTATATACATCAGGAGTAGGATTGCCATTATTTAGCAAGTAAAAATACAGCATGCCTGACTAATTTGAATTTCAGATAAATGACAAATAATTTAGTACAAATATGTCCTATATAACATTAATAATACAAGTATTAATTACATTTACAGATTGATATGGTTTGGCTGTGTCCCCACAAAAATCTCATCTTGATTTGTAGCTCCCATAATTCCCACGTGTTGTGGGAGGGACCCAGCAGGAGATAATTGAATCATGGAAGAGGTTTCCTCCATACTGTTCCCATGGTAGTAATTAAGTCTCACGAGATCTGATGGTTTTATAAGGGGAAACCCCTTTCACTTGGCACTCTGATTGTCTCTTGCCACTGCCATGTAAAACGTGCCTTTCACCTTCCACCATGATTGTGAGGCCTCCCCAGCCACATGGAACTATGAGTCCATTAACCTCTTTTACTTTATAAGTTACCCAGTCTTGGATATGTCTTTATCAGCAGTGTGAAATGGACTAATATACAAGTTATTTATTGTTATCTGACATTCAGTTTTAACAATGTGCCACATATTTTATCTGGCAAGTCTAACTGAAAGGAAAAAGAAAAGCGTTTTAAAGAGCGGGTGGGATCAGACAAATAGGAGAGGACATTGAGTCAGGAGAACCTGTACAGACAGACAAGTGCAGGGAGTAGTTGCATTTTTTTCAGAGATGATGAACAGAGCAGTTTACATAAGCAGAGGTTGCATGTAGGGGAATAAAATTCAAGATAACCATTAGGGACCTATTTTGGAATGTCTGAAACAGTGGGCAACCTGTATCTAACAAAAAATTGGAGGTGGGGTGTTATCCAAGGGCAAGTTGTTTCTTTTTGGAGAATTATCCTGTTCAGCAATCCATTTTGGTTATGGAAAAGCAGCCAACATGGTTTGCCCAGGATAAGCAAGGACAAACAATGAGAAAGATGAGTTGCCAGGCATGAAAAGAGAGAAGAAATTGTAACATTCTGGTACAGCCCCACAAAAGAGACGTAAGAGAGAGATTTTTGAGTTGGGCAGAACCATGGCAGGAAGCTAAAAGACAGAACGAGGAAATTTTAGCCAGGGAGAAATTCCCTTTGGCAGCCAAGGGAAAAGAATCCAAGGGGTCAAATACTTCATCTTACATCATCATCTGTGCTGTTTTGTTATCTAAGTCTCTGCTACTGCCCGAAAATCTTCAGTAAAAGTTATGCCCAGTTGATGTACCAAGAGACATTTGAGAGATGAGGGAAAATACCTGTGCACCCCACCCCATTCAAGTCTCTGCAGGACAGAAGGTAGACAGCAAGCTGGGGGCAAGATGCCAGGAGGAGAGAGGGATCACAAACAGAAAACTGAAGTGAAGGATGAATGTGTGAACACCCCTGGAAATCCACAGAAATCTTCAGGAGGACAGGGACATGCAATTTGAGGTTAAAGTATTTTTATTTAAACCTCAAAAAACAAGAACCCCAGCTAACACCTGGCTCTGTAAATAAGGCAACCTCTAGAGATGCAACATCTGATAGTTCAAGAGTAAATGATTACATGTATAGATCTCCCAGCATTCATGCTTGACTCTTTCTTTCCCCTTGATAACTTTTTTTTTGTTTTGGACATCTTAGCAGGTCCACCAATGTCCATTCAATCTCAGAGAAAGATAGGACTACTCAGATTGATTTATTTTCTCTTTTACCATCTCTGGCACGAGGTGTTATTGGGATGTTTCCATTTCATGATTCTACACATGTTTACACAGCCGTAAGTGTTCAAGTGAGAAATATTGCTTTGCTCCTACTCCACTATCTCTGTGTATGTGAATGTGTGGTATGCATGCTCCTACATAAATACCCCAACGAACTCCAATGAGTATACGATTGTACTATTTCTTGGAGTGGGTCAGTTTATTGTACAATCTATAAAAGACCAATGAAACTCTCTTTTTGCAACTGTTTGCAATATTTCTCAGCTGTGGTACCAATGTTTTCCCCAAAACTAAGTACTGATTTATGATTCCAGTGACAAACTAACACAATGTTTTATTATTTCCAGAATAGTGACCTCAGAAAGATTTTATTTGGCCAGCCACCTGGTTAGTTGAGGAGTGAGGGCTATTCCTTGAATATAATAATTGACACTTTATAAAGTTTCTCCTGATAGTAAATTCTGGAGAACAGGCATCTATAATCCAAAATGTCTAATGAGCCAATCGGGACATTAGAGAATGGTCAGGATGTTTTACTTATGTTTAAATGTTTATGTAACACTTATAGCTAGAGGGAAACTTGTTATTGCCATCTTTGCAATTATTATGTTGTTTCTGTTTTACCATCTCTTGTAAAACTACAGAAAAGGAATCGATGATTTGACATGATCCTTGGAATATGTCCATGATCCACCTGCTTGCTTTGGAGTGGTTTTTTTGAGGGGGGCTTTTTTGGTTTGATTTTTCTTTTTGCTGCTGTTGTTGTTGTTTTGTTTTTCTTTGAGACAGAGTTTTGCTTTTTTTGCCCGGGCTGGAGTGCAGTGGTGTGATCTCGGCTCACTGCAACCTCCGCCTCTCGGGTTCAAGTGATCCTCCTGCCTCAGCCTCCCAAGTAGCTGGGATTACAGGTACCTGCCACCAGCCCAGCTAATTTTTTTTTTTTGTATTTTTACATAAAAATAGAGATGGGGTTCCACCATGTTGGCCAGGCCTGGTCTCAAACACCCGATCTTAGGTGATCCACCTGCCTCAGCCTCCCAAAGTGCTAGGATTACAGCGTGAGCCACAGCACCTGGCCACTTTGGAGTGTTTGAGAAATCAACACACCTAGTGTCTTTCAACTTGAAAAGGACACGATGATGCAGAGCTACCTGGTTAGTTCCCTAGTTAACTATACTAAAGCCTACTTGACCCTTGGTGACAGCTTTCCAACATGCTGACTTCTGCCTCTTTTACTTATTGATATTGCCTATTCCGGTTAGCATTTATCATGATCCTCTGAGCCACTTCCCGTTGACTGCACCGGAAATAGTTAGTTCCTCTATGAGTTTTGCAGTAATTGCCATATCTATTTCAAAAACCCAAAGCAACAATTTACCATTTAGCAACAGCACTTGTTTTTAATTGTTCCCATTTCAGTGCTTTTATCAATAGATTCATATGCACACTATGAATTTGTTCACATTCATTTCATCATATGGTCTTTCATTAATTCAATGATTAGCATGCCCAGATGAGCACACACATGTTTCTGGAACCACACAAGATGCTAGGTCTTTTAAGGCAAAAATAGATATATCCCTAACTTCATGGCACTTATAGTCTGAAAGTGCTTACTTATCAAGTCAAAACAAAGTCCTGAGGGATAGATCTTTTCTGCAAGCTACCAGAATTTTAAAGGCATATTTTTCTTAAGAAAGTCACTTTCTCATTATTACTGGGTCATTTGCTTCTGCTTTTTGCTATTCCCCAACTGTATTCATTTTCACTTATCACAGAGGTGTAAATTGATGAAAATTCAGTATTTCCACTTTATTTAACATTGCAGTTTAGGGGAAAAGATGGTAACTACAGCCTAAAATCAATTTTGAATATAAAGTTTTAATATTACCAATTAATTTTTTTTTCATTCTAATCCTCATTAAAAAATTTGGCCTGGCTGGGTGCGCTGGCTCACACCTGTAATCCCAGCACTTTGGGAGGCCAAGGCGGGTGGATCATGAGGTAAGGAGATCGAGACCATCCTGGCTAACACAGTGAAACCCCATCTCTACTAAAAATACAAAAAATTAGCCAGGCATGGTAGCACACACCTGTAGTCCCAGCTACTTGGGAGGCTGAGGCAGGAGAATTGCTTGAAGCCGGGAGGCAGAGGTTGCAGTCAGCCAAGATCGCACCACTGCACTCCAGCCTGGGCAACAGAGTGAGACTCTGTCTCAAAAAAAAAAAAAAAAGAAAGAAAAGAAAAAGAAAAAAAAGAAAGAAAGAAAAGAAAAAAAAATGTGGCCTGGGGACAAGTAAAATAGAATGCATTTCATACAGAATGTTTGTCAAAATGAAATGAAAATAGTAAGATGATATTACAGACTCACGTTGAGGTTTTATGTATGTAGTACAGTGCCATCCCAGAGCAGGACTCTCAAGACATCATCTGTTTCCTTTCTGGTCCCCAAATGAATCAGGCAATTCCGAATTGGTGGCAAGGGCTAGAATATTACAAAACCACGTTGACTAAGATCATCTGTCTGTTAAGGTAAACTGGAGTCCAAGGAGTAGAAAGCGCTATGGGCCAGGCAATGCTGAAGGGATGGTAGGGTGCACAGCAATGGCAAGTAATAATCTCTCAGGGAACAATTCTCACACTCTCAAGGTCATTTCCCTATCTTCCTATCTATGCACCCAGGCACCTTAGAAAGAAAGGAACACAGAGGGAACTGAGAAATCAGAGCTTTCTTTGTGGCTCTGTCTCTTTTCTGCATCTTGCTGGGTTAACAGAGCCCTTCTTGGTGCCCACCATCCACCAAAAGCACCCAAGGAGTGCACGGAGAATGAAGAGCAGGGACAAGGTCAGACAGGAGAGGCCCGCTGGGAGACACTAAACACACAGAGTGGGTGAAGCGGAGTAAGAAAATGTATGGTCTCATCAGGAATGAGGTACCAGTGATGGTGTCTCCAAATCCAGCAGACCTCTGGGCATAGTTCCAGGCCTGAATTAGGATTTTGTAGTCATTTTCAAGATAAAGCACTTTTCCTAAATATCACTAGCTTTTACTTTAGTCACCGATGTCTGATTCTCATTAAAGTTCCTGGCCATTGCAGTCATTTTATCTTCTAAGTGCAAGTGAGAAACAGGAGTGGGTCAATGCTTGCACCAACTGGGCACTTGAAAGAAGAATTTGAACAGGACACAAGAAGTAGAGACTATGGGACACCAGCCTATGAAAATGTACTGCAGCACATTTAAGCTGGAGGCATCAAAACTGGTATCTTCTACACAAATACAGCTGTTCTCCCTACTGTTTAGCACCATAGAGCTTGAAGGCACATCAGAGAGCATCTCATCTCAGCTAATGCCTTTCCTAAAGGCCACAGGAACAATTCCATTAATGTGTGGCCAGCTCAACACCCAGGCTCTCCAATTTCCAATCCTGCACTCTTTTTACTGCTAATAATAGCTCTACTATTTGTGGTACCTATTATGTGCCAGAGACTTATTCTAGGTGCTTTACAGGTGTTGCCTTGCTTAATCCTACAGCCCCCCCGTGATGCAGGTATGTATTACTGTTGCCATTTTCAGGTGAGGAATCTGATACCCAGCATGGATGAGTAACTTGCTCAATTCCAAAACTGACAAAAGGGCTGAGCTTCCTACACTGAATCCACACACTGTCCTACACCTACGATCCATGCTTATTCCCCACCACCAACCTTCTGCTTCCTTCACCACAGGGACACATCTGTGGAAAGGACTGGCTACTTGGTGCTTCCTTTAGCCCCACTTCATCATGCAGTAAATTACTAAATTCTGATTGATATCTGTGTTGCACACATAGAACATCAGAACACACAGTTTTAAATGTACTGATGCTCTGTGATCTCTCTAAAGTTGGGGGAAAAGAATAACAGCTTGTTTGTCCTCATTCTTTCCAAGATTCTTGTTTCTGGAAATGCTTTAAGCAATTTGATGCCTGAGAGGAATTTCATTCTCTACAGTTACAACACCTTTAGTTTTATGTAAAAAATAAAAAATGTATAATCATGAAATAACAGAGGGAATGAGAAAGCTAATGTAATAGTGAGCTGAATCTTTACTGGCTCTGATAAATTAACTACCAAATTGGCAATTGAACCCCATGCCAGAAGTAGAAATGTGTGCGAAGCCACAGGCTAATTATATCATACCCCTCACTGTTACGAAAACTCTCATTGTTCATAAACCACCAACCAGGGCTGCTTGAGGTTGTCTGCTATCTTTTCCTTTTCTTTTTTCAATTTCTCGTGCAACGAAAAACACCTTTTGAATGAATAAACCAATAAATGACTTTTTTTTTTCCTGCTGCACAGAACCTGAAGCGGGTAGCTGAGACCTGGATGGATGAATTTGCCGAGTACATTTACCAGCGGCGGCCGGAGTACAGGCATCTCTCCACGGGGGACATCTCTGCCCAGAAGGAGCTGCGCAAGCAGCTCAAGTGCAAGGACTTCAAATGGTTCATGGCTGCTGTGGCCTGGGACGTCCCTAAATACTACCCTCCAGTGGAGCCCCCGCCTGCTGCCTGGGGGGAGGTGAGGAAAGGTTGCCTGAGACCTGCGCCTACCTGTGAGACTGTGTGCCTCCCCCATAGCCTCAGGTGGTGGGAGGGACTGCTAAAACCTTCACTTTTACCTTCCAGCCAAGTAGCATTCATTTAAATCATCTCAAATACATGAATGTTCAACCTCCTTTTAGCAATTACTAGATTTAGCTTCAGAGTTGATAGCCTAACCCAGAATTAGTGACCACTGTTGATTCCCCAGATGATTTTTTTTTTTTTTTTTTTTTGAGATGGAGTCTTGCTCTGTCTTCCAGGCTGGAGTGCAATGGCGTGATCTCGGCTCACTGCAACCTCCACTTCCCAGGTTCAAACGATTCTCCTACCCCAGCCTCCTGAGTAGCTGGAATTATAGGTGCACACCACGACACTCAGCTAATTTTTATATTTTTAGTAGAGACGGAGTTTTGCCATTTTGGCCAGGCTAGTCTCAAACTCCTGACCTCAGGTGATCCTCCTGCCTTGGCCTCCCAAAGTGTTGGGATTACAGGCATGAGCCACTATGCCTGGCCATAAATTTTTAAAATACACCTAGAAAATATTTTTATTTGAGATTAGGGAAATCACCATTGGCGTTTGTAGAGAACTGATATATCTGTCATACAAGTGAGTAAATATGAGCACCTGATATACGTGATAAAAACCCTCTGTCCTGGTGCACAGCCTTGCTGCTATTGGTATATGCAAGTACAAGGCAATGAGGGGCTTAGCTATTTTCCCCTCCAGGCTGTGCTGTGCAGAATCATAAAGAAATGCATTTCCATAACATACAGAACTGTGACACAGGCAGCCACATTGATTCTTTAAATAAGCACCAACCTTTCCACCTCTGAACACTTCTATTCAGTGGAAATAGAATGGAAAAAGCTGAATAGCCCCAGGCCCCAAATTTAAAATATCTATCTTTTGGCATAGAAAAGACTATTGCACTGGGTTTGGTTCCATTCAATACTGTTACTATAGCCTTTCTCCGTAGAATAGAGTGTGCTAAAAGCAGGACTAAAATTGGATAGGGTGGATTTATCCTAGCAATTCAACCTGCTCTGAACTGAGGATATCAGGGGAAATGCATCAAGGCTAGATGTTCACACCATCCCACTTCTCCAGCCTTTCAGAAATCAAGAGTTGATTGTCTCGCATTGTGGAGGAGTATCATCAGTGTCCTTGGTTTTATAGTCTCTGAAAGAAGATGTCATTGCCTAGATAGTGTCTGTGGCTGCAGAGCTCTGAGAAAAGGCTACCCCAGGGCACGGTAGGAGAGGCCAGAGGACTCAGGCAGTGTTCCTGGGCGAGCTGTTCCAGATCCCCATAGAAGACGTGTTCAGCAAGTCACAGGTGCACTGCTTGTTGTGTTCAGAGGGTCACTCTTCATACCTGGGACACCCAGGATGAAGGAAAGAGTCAATCCTGCCACTATACCCTCCATCTCCTCATGGTTTTTGCATGTGTATGTCATCCTGACATTGTCTGCTTAATTCAAGTTAGTAATTTGGTCTCATCCTTTGCATCTTAAACATTTTATTAAAACATCCCTAGAATATTAGTACTATTAGCCTGCTTGTATTAATTTAACTGTCTACCACAGACTCAATTCACAGCAGTGGAAATTTGAAAAGAATTTTCTTATCCTAATGTGTTGGAAGGCATGGGAAGTGAGCTCCTTCTACAGTTTTTTTTTTTTTTATAAGGTTCTGTTTGTCATCTTTCTATGATGATTCAAATGCTGTCCTGCCTAGTGACTAAGAAATACACTTGAAGAGCCCACAGTATCATTGTGTGATTCACTACAGGGCTAAAATCTCATCAATCTTTTATCTGCCTTATGTGGAAACGTGAATTTTTCTTCCTACCAGTTACTATGTTCTGCAAACTGCAACTGGTCACATTTTTCCCACAGTACCTGATTAAAACATAACCTAAATTTATATAGCACCTTTTCTAAATAGACTCAAATCTTCCACTCAGTTTCTAGGAAAGGTACAACCTTCCAGGAAGATGGTTCCAAAATCAGAACCAACTTAAGCCCAAGTAGGCTATGCCAGTGTGTTTATATCTATTACCCTAGATTGCCTCATACTTTTACAACACTTGCCTTATCCCTGGAGACATTTGCATTCATTATTTCCGGCTTAAACAATCAGACATTGAGATCAGATTTTTTATTTTTCCCGAGACAAGGATTTGCTCTGTCACACAGGCTGGAATGCAGTGGCATGATCATGGCTCACTGCAGCCTCAAACTCTTGGACTCAAGTGATCCTCCCACCTCAGCCTTCTGAGTAGCCCAGACTACACATTCACACCACCAGTCCCAGCTAATTTTTTAAATTTTTTGTAGAGACAAGGTCTCAATATGTTGTCCATGCTGATCTTGAACTCCTGGCCTCAATTATTCCTCTTGCCTCAGCCTCCCCAAGTGCTGGAATCGCAAGCATGAGCCACCACACCTGGCAACAGATTTTTTTTTTCTTTTTTAACACAATGGCGAATTTCTTTCCCCAAAGCCTCAGAACAGTAAACAAATAAAGGTCATATTTAAGTTTAGGAAAGAAGAAAATGGGGACATAGTTTATGGGCCAGTTGCATTCAGTTGTATTTGTTCAGTGAAGATGTGATGCATAGCAAGAATGAAGACATAGAGTATGGGAGGAAGGCAAGAAGAAAGGAAATCAATAAAAGACAAGGGTTTGCACTGTTAAATACTAGTTTTTAAAAGTATCTAATTCTCAGGCAGAGTAGATCTCTGAGAGTATAAGTGAAACACGTACATTTAATGCCGGAGGCAAGTGAACGATTTGAAATGCAGCTTAATCAAAATGAAATAATGAAAAAAGATTATTTTCTAACTCTAGGTGGGTAATAATATTTTTAAGAGTGGCTAGGCTGGGCACAGTGGCTCAAACCTGTAATCCCAGCACTTTGGGAGGCAGAGGCAGATGGGTCACCTGAGGTCAGGAGTTCGAGACTAGCCTAGCCAACATGGTGAAACCCCATCTCTACTAAAAATACAAAAATTAGCTGGGCATGGTGGCATGTGTCTGTAATCCCAGCTACTCGGGAGGCTGAGGTAGGAGAATCACTTGAACCCGGGAGGTGCCACTGCGCTCCAGCCTGGGTGACAGAGTGAGACTGTCTCAAAAAAAAAAAAAAGAAAAAAAAAGGATAAAAAATTATTAAAAGTGCAGAATATATGTGTTGAGCAACTTAATCTCTGATGAAAAAAAGACTTTCAAAATGTTGACACATGCAATTTCTTTTGCCTTTCAGAGGATTTCTTAAAATAAACTTTTTATTTTGGAATAATTTTAAATTTACAGAAACATTGCAAAGATAGTGCAGGAAGTTCACATATACCCTTCACCCAGCTTCTTCTAATGTTAACATTTTATATTTACTTTCACTTGCGTCCCTGTGAAGAGACCACCAAACAGGCTTTGTGTGAGCAACAAGGCTGTTTATTTCACCTGGGTGCAGGCGGGCTGAGTCCAAAAAGAAGGGAGATAGGGGTGGGGCTGTTTTATAGGATTTGGGTAGGTAAAGGAAAATTACAGTCAAAGAGGGGAGTTGTTCTCTGGCTGGCAGGGGTGGGGGTCACAAGGTGCTCAGTGGGGGAGCTTTTGAGTCAGGATAAGCCAGGAAAACGAATTTCACAAGGTAATGTCATCAGTTAAGGCAGGAACAGGCCATTTTCACTTCTTTTGTGGTGGAATGTCATCAGGTTAAGGCAGGAACCGGCCATCTGGATGTGTACGTGCAGGTCACAGGGAATATGATGGCTTAGCTTTGGCTCAGAGGCCTGACATTCCTGTCTTCTTATATTAATAAGAAAAATAAAACAAAATAGTATTGAAGTGTTGGGGTGGTGAAGATTTTTTGGGGGTGGTATGGAGAGATAATGGGCGATGTTTCTCAGGGCTGCTTCAAGCGGGATTAGGGGCGGCGTGGGAACCTAGAGGGGGAGAGATTAAGCTGAAGGAAGATTTTGTGGTAAGGGGTGATATTGGTGATATTGTGGGGTTGTTAGAAGAAACATCTGTCGTATAGAATTATTGGTGATGGCCTGGATATGGTTTTGTATGAACTGAAAAACTAAATGGAATAAGACAAGGAGAAAAACAGGTATTAAAGGACTAAGAATTGGGAAGACCTAGGACATCTAATTAGAGAGTGCCTAAGGAGGTTCAGCATAGCCCTGCCAGCAAAGATTATTTATTTACTTTAAGAGGGAGTTAAGAGTGGCAGTTTGGGGATAGCAGCAGGAGATATCAGCTGTGATGGCTTGGAGAAAGTGAAAACCGGCAGTTGAGAACAGTGCATAGGAGCATGACTAGACAGAAGATAGTAGAGATGAGAACAGTGAATAGGAGTATGACTAGACAGAAGATAGTAGGGATGACAAGTTTTTTGGGGCACAGTCCAAGTTGGTCTGGTGTCTGGAATGAGGCTGGGGCCTAATAAAAAGAAGCATCTACACAGGAGCTTAAATGGGCTGTACCTTGTAGCATTCCAAGGACAGGCCTGAATTATGAGAAGGGAAAGAGGTAAAAGTACTGTCCAGTCCTTTTTAAGTTGGAAGCTGAGCTTGGTGAGGTGTGTCTTTAAAAGACCATTAGTCCATTCTACCTTTCCCAAAGATTGAGGATGGTAAGGGATATGAAGTTTCCACTGAATACCAAGAGCCTGAGAAACTGCTTGGGTGATTTGACTAGTAAAGGCCGGTCTCTTATAGGACTGTATAGAGGTGGGAAGGCCAAACCGAGGAATTACGTCTGACAGAAGGGAAGAAATGACCATGGTGGCCTTCTTAGACCCTGTGGGAAAGGCCTCTACCTATCCAGTGAAAGTGTCTACCTAGACCAAGAGGTATTTTATAGTTTCCTGACTCGGGGCATGTTGAGTAAAGCCAATTTGCCAGTCCTGGGTGGGGGCAAATCCCCAAGCTTGATGTGTAGGGAAAGGAGGGGGCCTGAATAATCCCTGAGGAGTAGTAGAATAGCAGATGGAACACTGAGAAGAGATTTCCTTAAGGATAGATTTCCATGATGGAAAGGAAATGAGAGGTTCTAAGAAATGGGCTAGTGGATTGTAACCTACATGGAAGAGGTTATGAAATGATGACAGAATAGAATGGGCCTGTGAGGCTGGAAGGAGATATTTTCCTTGGTCTAAGAACCATTTGCCTTGTGTGGGAAGAGATTGATAGGTGGAAGTTTCAGCAGGGGAGTAGGTGGGAGTGGCCAGATGAGAAGGAGAAAAACTGGAAGTGAGGGATAGAAGTCGGAACGCTAGCTGCTTTTTTAGCTATCTTATCAGCATAAGCATTTTCCTGAGTGATGGGATCTGATGCCTTCTGATGGCCTTTGCAGTGAATGACTCTAGCTTCCTTTGGAAGTAAAGCGGCTTTGAGAAGCGTTTTTATTAAAGACGCATTAATGATAGAGGACCTTTGTGTAGTGAGGAAACCTCTTGCATGGTAGTGCAGGATATGGAAGGCATATTTAGAGTCAATATAAATATTGACGTGTAGTCCTTTTGCAAGAGTGAGGGCTTGACTTAAGGCAATGAGTTCGGCTTGCTGAGAGGTAGTGGAGGGGGGCAGAGAGGTAGCCTCAATGATAGATGTGGAAGATAATATAGCATAGCCTGCCTTTGCCGGTGAGTGGTGATTAGGCCTGGTGGAACTGCCATCAATAAACCAAGTGTGTTCAGGGTGAGGAACACGAAAGAATATGGGGAAATGGAGTGAATGTCAGGTGGGTCAGAGAGATACAGTCATGGGGGTCAGGTGTGGTATCAGGAATAATGTGGGAGGCCGGATTGAAGTCCGGGCCAGAAATAATGGTAACTGTGGGAGACTCAACAAAGAGTGAGTACAGCTGAAGGAGCCAGGGAGCAGAAAGTATATGTGTCAGGTGTGAGGAAGAAAATAGATTTTGGAAGTTATGAGAACTATAGAGTGAGTTGAGCATAGTTTGTGATTCTAACGGCCTCTAAGAGTATTAAGGCAGCGTCAGCCGCCGCATGCAGACTTGAGGGCTAGGCAAAACAGTAAGGTCAAGTTGTTTGGATAAAAAGGCTACAGGGTGTGGTCCTGGTCCTTGTGTAAGAATTCCGACTGCACAGCCCTGCACTTCAGCTGTGGGTAATGGAAAGGGTTGGGATGAGTCAGGGAGAGCTAGGGTGGGGGCAGTCTCTAAAGCTGTCTTCAAGGAATGGAAAGAGGAGTGGGGAAAGGATTTAGGATCTATGGGGTCAGCTGGGTTTCCTTTTGTGAGTTTATATAATGGTTTTGCTAGGATGGCAAAACCAACTATCTAAAGTTGAAAGTATCCAACCATGCCTAGGAAGGAAAGGAGTTGTTGTTTTGTGGAAGGTGCTGGGGTTTGAGAGATCAGTCAGACATGATTGGCAGGGAGAGCATGTGTGTTTTTATGAGAATTATGTCGAGACAGGCAAAAGATGAGGAAGAAATTTGGGCTTGACTGAAGTAATGGGGTCTGTCTGTAAAGCCTTGAGGCAGTACAGCCCAGGTAATTTGCTGAGCTTGATGGATGTCAGGGTCAGTCTAAGTGAAAGCGAAGAGAGGCTGGGGTGAAGGGTACAAAGCAATAGTGAAGAAAGCATGTTTGAGATCCAGAATAGAATAATGGGTTTGTGGAGGGAAGTATTTAGGATAGGAGAGTATATGGGGTTGGCACCATGGGGTGGATAGGCAAAACAATTTGGTTGATAAGGCATAGATCCTGAACTAACTTGTAAGGCTTGTCTGGTTTTAGGACAGGTAAAATGGGGGAATTGTATGGAGAGTTTATAGGCTTTAAAAGGCCATGCTGTAGCAGGCCAGTGATAACAGGCTTTAATCCTTTTAAAGCAGGCTGCGGGATGGGATACTGGCATTGAGAGGGGTAAGGGTGATTAGGTTTTAATGAGATGGTAAGGGGTGCATGATCGGTCACTGAGGAGGGAGTAGAGGTTTCCTATACTTGTGGTTTAAGGTGGGGAGATACAAGGAGAGGACGTGAAGGAGGCTTTGAACTGGGGGAAAAGGTGGCAATGAGGTGTGGCTGTAGCCCAGGAATAGTCAGGGAAGCAGACAATTTAATTAAAATGTCTGGACCTAATAAGGGAGCTGGGCAGGTGGGGATAACTTAAAGCAGTGCTTAAAAGAGTATTGTCTAAGTTGGCACCAGAGTTGGGGAGTTTTAAGAGGTTTAGAAGCCTGGCCTACACCTACAACAGTTATGGAGGCAAGGGAAACAGGCCCTTGAAAAGAAAGTAATGTGTAGTGGGTAGCCTCCATGTTAATTAAGAAGGGGATGGACTTACCCTCCACTGTGAGAGTTACCTGAAGATCAGCATCTGTGATGGTCTAGGGGGCTTCCGAGGCAATCAGACAGCGTCAGTCTTCAGCCACTAAGCCGAGAAGATCTGGGATGGAGTCAGTCAGAGAGCCTTGGGCCAGAGTTCCAGGGGCTCTGGGAGTGGCTTCCAGGTGAGTTGAACAGTCCGATTTTCAGTGGGGTCCTACACAGATGGGACATGGCTTAGGAGGAATCCCAGGCTGTGGGCATTCCTTGGCCCAGTGGCCAGATATCCGGCACTTGTAGCAAGCTCCTGGAGGAGGCGGACCTGGAGGAATGCCTGGCCACTGTGATTTAGGCATTTGGAATTCTTGTGTGCTGGAGATGTGGCTGGGGTTTGTCTCACAGTGGAGGGAAGGAATTGCAACTCAGAAATACATTGCTACTTGGCTGCCTCTACTCTATCATTGTACACCTTAAAGGCGAGGTTACTTAAGTCCTGTTGTGGGGTTTGAGGGCCGGAATTTAATTTTTGGAGCTTTATTTAATGTCAGGAGCAGATTAGGTAATAAAATAAAATGCATATTGAGAATAAGATGGCCATCTGACCTTTCAGGGTCTAGGGCTGTAAAGCATCTCAGGGTTGCTGCCAAACAAGCCAAAAACTGGACTGGGTTTTTATATTCAATGAAAAAGAGCCTAAACCCTAACTGATTTTGGGAGGGGTCGGATAAAGAAAAAGGAGCATTAACCTTGACTATGCCTTTAGCTCCAGCCACCTTTTTAAGAGGAAATTGCTGGGCAGGTGGAGGAGGGCTAGTTGCGGAATGAAACTGTAAGCCAGACCAGGTGTGAGGAGGGGAGGTGATAAAAGGATTATAGGGCAGGGGAGCAGAGGCTGAGGAAGAATTGGGACCTGGCTCAGCCTGGCGAGGAGCAGCCTGGGGAAGAGGGGAGAGGTCAGATGGGTCTGTAGAAAAGGAAGATTAGAAAGATTCAGTGACGCTTGGGGTTGGGACTGAGGGGACAGGTGGGAGGGAAAGAAGGAAGATTTGGGATGAGTCACATTGGGAACAGAGACTAGGGAGGGAACAATGTGTAAAAGAATGCCTGGACATCAGGCACCTCAGACCGTTCCCCCATTTTACGACAAGAATTATTTAGATCTTGTAGGATGGAAAAATCAAAAGTGCCATTTTCGGGCTATTTGGAACGACTGTCGAGTTTGTATTTGGGTCAAGCAGCATTGTAAAAGAAAATAAGGCATTTAGGTTTTGGGTCAGATGTGAGTTGAAGAGGTTTTAAGTTCTTGAGAACACAGGCTAAGGAAGAAGGAGGAATGGAGGGTGGAAGGCTGCCCATAGTGAAGGAGGCAAGCCCAGAGAAAAGAGAGAGTAGAGACATGGAGAGAAGGGGTGGGGGGTGCTTGCTCTCCAGGAAAGGGGAGAAGGGGTAGAGACACGGAGAGAAGGCGTTGGGGGGTTCTTGCCCCCCAGAAAAGCACAGAAGGGGTAGAGACATGGAGAGAAGGGATGGGGGTGCTTGACCCCCAGGAAAGTGGAGAAGGGGTAGAGAGAGAGAAGGGGTCAGGGGGTTCTTGCCCCCCAGAAAAGCAGAGAAGGGGTAGAGACACAGAGAGAAGGGGTTAAGGGGTTCTTGCCCCCCAGAAAAGCAGTACTTGCCACTAAGGATGAAGGACCAAGGCAGGCATCCCCGCATGGTCAGACACCTCTGAAACGTGGGTGAATAATCAGGCAGGTGTCCCCATGTGATTATACACTAAGGGAAGATTGTCTTCCCAGTCTGTGACCAGTGCCGGAGTTTTGGGTTCATGGATAAAATGTGTCTCCTTTATCTCTATCAGAAAAGGAAAGAAACTGAAATTAAGAGAAGGGAGAGATTGAAAGATGGCGCCAAGATTGAAAGGAGAAAGAGGTTGAGGGATAGTGAGAGAGGTTGGAGAAGAGGATAAAGAGAGGCCGCTTACCGGATTTAAAATTGGTGAGATGTTCCTTGGGCTGGTTGGTCTGAGGACCAGAGGTCGTAGGTAGATCTTTCTCACAGAACAAAGAGCAGGAGGACAGGGGATTGATCTCCCAAGGGAGGTCCCCTGATCTGAGTCATGGCA
This sequence comes from Pongo abelii, assembly GCF_028885655.2. NCBI lineage: Eukaryota > Metazoa > Chordata > Mammalia > Primates > Hominidae > Pongo > Pongo abelii. The sequence goes on from NC_071988.2 coordinate 195,226,596, forward strand.
CCAAATTTCACATGCGTCTGTGTGAAGAGACCACCAAACAGGCTTTGTGTGAGCAACAAGGCTGTTTATTTCACCTGGGTGCAGGTGGGCTGAGTCTGAAAAGAGAGTCAGTGAAGGGAGATAGGGGTGGGGCCATTTTATAGGATTTGGGTAGGTAAAGGAAAATTACAGTCAAAGGGGAGGGTGTTCTCTGGCTGGCAGGGGTGGGGGTCACATGGTGCTCAGTGGGGGAGCTTTTGAGCCAGGATGAGCCAGGAAAAGGAATTTCACCAGGTAATGTCATCAGTTAAGGCAGAAACAGGCCATTTTCACTTCTTTTGTGGTGGAATGCCATCAGTTAAGGCAGGAACCGGCCATCTGGATGTGTGCATGCAGGTCACAGTGGATATGATGGCTTAGCTTTGGCTCAGAGGCCTGACATTTACCACATTAACTATGGTATATTTAATCAAGCTAAGTAATTAACATTAGTATAATACTATTAACTAAACAGGACTTTATTCAGATTTCACTAGTTTTTTTTACTAATGTCCTTTTTCTGTTCCAGGATCCAATCCGGTATATGAAAGAGCTTTTTAGTTTCCTATAAACTTTAAATTAATTGTCAGAATGGGCAAAGTTCCTAAATAAATGTAATAAGTCAATTATTATTTTAGTAAGAAAGTGAAAAGGGGAATGCAGACTCGGTGGTTCTTTTCAAGCAGTTATGGGAAGGAACCACAAACCTCCAGCAATGTAAACACAAGATTCCTTTATGGGAGATCTGGGCCAAGAAACAGGGCAACTCACCATTTTATGCACTTGTACTTGGAACAGTTTTCCACCTGCTTGTCTGTGCCAGCCTGATTCTGGGTAAACAATGATGTGCTTAGGCAATTTTTGGCTCTGGTACTTGGAACTCGGCTTGTAAAGGATATGTTACAGACCATAAACAGCCTATAAACCGCCACTCATTTCCCTGACAAATTCAGCTGGATTACTGCACTTGTCTCCTGGCTCATCTCCCTGCTTCTGCCCGCCCCGCTTCAGTTTATTCTCAACACAGTCCACTTAAAACCAACTGGAGACGAGGCCACCACTCGTCCATTCAAGCTTTCACTGGCTGCCATCTATCTCTAGGTAAAAATGAAAGTCCTTACCTATAAGATTCTAAACAATCTGACCCCTGTTGTGTCCCCTCCAACCTCCTCTCTGACTCCTCACCCCCTGGCTTCCTCCTCTCAGGGCCCACTGGCCTCGTCACCAGTCTTCACACAGGCCAGGTCAGTCTGACCTCAGCACCTTTGCATTTACTATTCCTACAGCTTAGAATCCTCCAGTCTCAGAAATCATACGGCTCCCGCCCTTACTTCCTTCTGGTCCTCACTCAAAAATTCATCTTCTCAGTAAGGTCTTCCCTAGTCATCCTATCTAAAATTGCAACAACACCCACACACATCCACATGCATACTTACACACTCCCTACTCCCTTTCCTCCTTTATTTTTCTCCCTAGCATCCATCACTATATAACAAGCCATGTAATTTATTTTTTTATCATGTTTCTCATCTATCTCTCCCACTAGAAAGTAAACTCTGTGACACAAGGATTTTGTTGGTTTGTTGTGTTGCTACTGCTCTTTCGCAGAAAGACATAGTGTCTAGCATATAGTAGGTGCTCCATAAATATTTGTTGAATGAATGAAAGATGAATGAATGGGGGATCCTGGCTCCGTGTTGTCCCACCTGCCATTCACTGCTTTGCCCACACACCTGTGTGTGTGAAGCCTCCCCAGGGCACACTAGACACTCACTCCCTCCACGGCCACACAAAGTCCACTTCTTTGGAAAGCTCGGCCAGAAAGGCAGTTTGAGTAATGACCCTCAGGTAACTGATTCTCATGAACGGTCGGGTCTATGGTCCATTTCATAGTTAAGCAAGTTACAAAATATTCCGTTCTGACATCTTATGGGGAAAAAAGAGAAACTCCAAAAGTTAAAAGCCTCTGTTCAGCAATTTCCAAACTCTGCCTACCAGCTTCCTATTTAAAAGGCAGAAGAGATTACAGTCACATCTGATACAGCAGTACTCTCCAGAAGTCATTCCATCCTCTGGTAGGCAAGGAGAGTGGGTAGAGTGGGGAGGTGATGAGTCCCAGAGAGAATAAATAGGATTCTGAACCATGGAATAAATTGAACAGCCCTCAGTGCTGTTCAAATAGAAGCAATGTGCTTTCCCCCATGCTATGTTGGATAGGGTAAGAACAGGTTTAAAGTGGAAAACTATTCTTAAACCACTCACATATGGAGTGCCTCTTTTTGTGTCAAGATGCTAAATGAAAGAAACTGAATTTCCTATTATTTTCCCCTTCTCCTCCTTAGAATTCATGAATTTGCTAAAGTCATTTAGAGTGCTCCTTTATAGTCTAAAAAGAAGAGTTCTGCAGAATTCTAAATATCATGTGTAAGAAGGAATAAAAGATGTAAAATAGACAAACGTGTCTTTTCCAAGCAGTGCCATAAATTCTTTTAAGAAGTGTCTGCTTACTGTCCTCAATGTGCCAATCTGGGCACATCCATTTGTCACCTTGCAATTGTGCAAACTTTTAAAAAAATCTTTATTATAAAAATTCATGTCAATACCGAACTACCTAGGCTGTTTATTTGAATTCCTTCCTCAAGATTAATGTCACCCTGAATTGTGGAACATTCACAAAGACAGGCACCCTAAATAATTCCAGTTCTCCTCCTCTGCTGCAGGCTGCTGTTCTTAACTTCTTTTCACCTGCTTGCTTCTTTCTTTTAATGTTCTCTCAGCGCACAAGGCTTTTCAGGTTTCTCCCTATCAGCTTACACAAAAGGAAGTTCAACACTAGGAGGTGCATTATCTCAAAGACCATCTGAGGATGCGATGTCTCAAAGAAATTCTGTGTGAGTGCTGCTGATGTGTGATGCAGGAGTAAAAAGCAGGTGCTTTCTGCAAAATGAGCGAGGCTCCCTCGCATTCTTTTGGAACAGCCAAAGCCAGCTTTCCTGAATTCCCCTGCAACCTAGTCTCACAACCAGGAAAGCTGCAAAGTGAGATTGTCCTCCTATTTCCCTGGCAACTATGCAGGGTACTGTCTTTGCCCTTTAAGTGCTATATCTCATCAACCCAGATCTTTAAATTAAGCACTCATTCAGAGATGATTTATCATTCAGACTGTATTAGACTTGACTTGATCTGTCATTTATTTTCTCAGGCAGAGGCAGTGCTCGTACACTATGCTATGTCATCTCTCTAGGGCTCAAAAACGAGGTTGGGAAAAATGTAACAACACATAAAGAACTGCATTATCCTCTCAAATATTTCTGTGCTTTCTGAGTTTTCAACATTGAGACAGGGCTATGAAGACAAACTTAAAGTGTCCTATAATAAACACAATTTGGCCAGGCGTGGTGGCTCACGCCTGTAATCCCAGCACTTTGGGAGGCCGAGGCAGGCGGATCACAAGGTCAGGAGATCGAGACCACCCTGTGAATGGTGAAGCCCCGTCTCTACTAAAAATACAAAAAATTAGCCAGGCGTGGTGGCGGGTGCCTGTAGTCCCAGCTATTCGGGAGGCTGAGGCAGGAGAATGGCAGGAACCCGGGAGGCGGAGCTTGCAGTGAGCTGAGATTGTGCCACTGCACTCCAGCCTGGGTGACAGATCGAGACTCTGTCTCAAAAAAGATAAATAAATAAAATAAAAATTAAAAATTAAAATTAAGAAAAAACTATTTTAATTCCACATTCCCAGATGAGCAAATTGGACATCTTAGTGCCCCAACAGTGGCAACTTAATTCAAGTCATAACAGAATCAGAGGTGCTTCCGAGTTAACCAATATTTTTTTTCTTCTCCTATCTGGCGTATATAAATTAGGCAAACAAAACATTCTGTCTTATCTTTCTATTTTATAAACATATGTATTTGTATTTGATATATGTTTACACACATAAATATATACTTTTTTTAAATTTTTTTATTTATTATTATTATTATTATTATACTTTAGGTTTTATGGTACATGTGCACAATGTGCAGGTAAGTTACATATGTACACATGTGCCATGCTGGTGCGCTGCACCCACTAACTCGTCATCTAGCATTAGGTATATCTCCCAATGCTATCCCTCCCCCCTGGGTAGGAAGAATCAATATCGTGAAAATGGCCATCCTTCCCAAGGTAATTTACATAAATATATACTTTTTTGGATTCATGTGACAGGAGTCCATGACATTTTAAGTGTATGTTAGCCTACTCATCAATTTTTCCTAGTATTTAATTTTCAATGAAAATTAGTGTCTTTCTAATTCCAAGAATGACAGTAAATTAATAGAACTTAAATAGAATGAATAAAATTAATCTTTGCCAAAATTAATCAGTTGGGAGAATGTTAGACCGAAAAATTAAGACAATTGAATAGAATTCACTCAACTATCATAGCAAAATTTCTAATCCACAGCCTTAGAAAGTTAACATATATAGAAAAATTCAATATAATGTTTCCAGTCTTGGACATAGGATACCTCCACCCTACCAATGGGATGACAAAGTGACCTGCTGGCTTCTGTGATAACTAAGAGTGGCCTCTGCAGTGGCAACTGCCCTCAACTTGCCTTAAACATCCAGTAACCATCCACAGGCTGGTGGACAAGAATAGCGCAGCCAAATAAAAAGGAGCAAGGGAGGTTCCTGGGGTCCTGGGATGAAATTTTTTAAAACAGGGAGTCAGTCTTTTTTCTTTTTGAGATGGAGTCTTGCTCTGTCACCCAGGCTGGAGTGCAGTCGCGTGATCTCGGCTTACTGCAACCTTTGCCTCCCAAGTTCAAGCGACTCTCCTGCCTCAGCTTCCCAAGTAGCTGGGATTACAGGCATGCACCACCACGCCCAGCTAATTTTTGTATTTTTAGCAGAGACGGAGTTTCGCCATGTTGGCCAGGCTGATCTTAAACTGACCTCAGGTGATCCACCCACCTCGGCCTCCCAAAGTGCTGGGATTACAGGTGTGAGCCACCACGCCCAGCCCAGGGAGTCAATTCTAAGACTAATGCCAGTATGCATTATTGGGCTTGAAATTTTATTTTAATCATCTGCAGGCAGGCAACAGTTTAAAAATCAGAGCCAATGTTCCTCTAAGTGTCCTTGCAATGTATTGAGCCACTGTGTTAGCAGCAGGCCATCATGGGCACTGCTCCAAGCTCTGAGAAGTGTGGTGACTGTGCTGCTAAAGGGTAAGTTGTCTCTTACATTCACAGGAGGGACCTTTTTAGCAACCCGAAGGTCATCGATCAGTCTTAGATTTTGTAAGCAACCCAAAACATAGGTACATCTGTCGTGGTTTGGGAGGTATGCTCCCCATTGGCCTCCGTGGCTAAATTCTTTCTCCATGTTTCATTTTCTCACAATTATCTCCGTGTCTTTGATCCACTTGATTGCATTTCCTCCTATTGACTTTAGGAGATGCAGGAATTAACGTTTACCTTATATTTCCAAAGTTCTCTGTTTGTCTAATTGATAACCTAGTTGTATTTTGCTCAGCCTTCACTTACATTTTGCCTTAGACCTTTTCCTTTTTATAGAGCTTGCATGGCTCTTTGTGTTGAGATTTTATTGCCCGATCGAAATGACGCCTGGTCAATTTCTGGAAAGGATGGCCCATTGTTTAGGCCCATTCCAAAGAGAAACTAAAATAACAAGATAATCTTAGGAGGAGCTTAATTTTCTATACCAATCCCTAGCACAGGAAGTACAAATCAGCTTTTTCAAGTCTTGTTTTAGACTCAAGTCCTCCGGAACTAATCATATACATTCAAACTCTTTGCCTATGCTTTTTTATTGTCAGAATTGCATATAAGTTTGTAGCAAATACAGAAGTCTTCCATTATCCATGGTCTCACTTTCTGCACTTTTGCCCAACTATATTATGAAGTCTCAACTATAATATTATGGGACTTCAAGATATTATATTATTTTGGAACAGAGAAAGAGAGACCACACTGACATAACTTCATTATAATATAGTGCTATAATTGTTGTATTTTATTATTGTTGGTGTTAATCTCTTACTGTGCCTAATTTATAAAGTAAACTTTAACATAGGTACATATGCATAAGAGAAAACATTGTAGCCATAGGGTTTAGTACTATCTGTGGTTTTAAGCATCACTGGGGGTTTGGAATGTATCCTCCAAGAATAACGGGGGACTACTGTAGTTTCGTTTCAAATTTCAATACTCAAGTACTTCCCTCCTGTTGAAAATGATGGAATGATGCCAGAAATAGAAAAGCTACATTTTCTACAGTATTCTTTACTTAGAATATATTAGCATTTCTGATGCTAAAAGCATGGCAATGCCATGGTTTTGTTTAATCATCAAGACCAGACAGAACATTGAGGATAGCAAAAGAAAGAAACAAACAACACGGACATGATCTTACATAAAACTGATGACAAGAAATCCCTCAAGTACTACAGATCATAGGTTAGTGTCACCAAAACACCAGACAGCAGCAGATCCAGTGTGGGGCCAGGAGAGATGAAGAATTGGTAGAAAAGAAAAAGGGGAGTACTGCTACTTCTCCAAGAAGAGTACTCAGAAATCAACAACAAGCATTCATTCCCAATAGGAGAAGAGCCTTTCCAGAACAGGAATGAAGGCAATCAAATCTGCACCTTACCAGTGGAATTAAAAGACCCTCTTACAGGCTCCAAGCTGAGGCCACTGCAAAGAGACCATAGGGAACCAGTAATGTAAACCATGCTAATGCAGAGTTACCCTGCATATATCTGAGAAACACTCCAAAGTACTACCTTCTGGAAAGACAGAGACTCATCCTCTCCCCTCCTCCCCACACAAAAAAAGAATAAGAAATCTGCTGTGAATTCAATCTAAAATATAACACTGAGGAAGCCAGCAAGACAAAAGCTTCCAAACCAGAGAAGGAGGCATCAGAGATAGATCTCAGAAAGTACAGAATGACAAACACATTCAAAGGTAACAATACTGCTTTGAAAGGAAAGACCTTTAGAACTCTAGACAACACAGAGTTAGAGCAGGAAGTTTTTGTGAACTAGGCAGAGCCCTAAGAGACAGAGAAGTGCCCCTATAAAAATGCCATATTTTTTAATACTTCACAGTAACAACAGAGAAGAGAGCCCTACACAGGAATCTTCCTCTAATAGTCCAAGAAAATTATCTCATTTATATATGAGATCATTCATATATGGAAAATAAAAGCAGTTTACAATAAAACCCCATGCTGAGATACGAGGATAAAGATAAGAATTAATCAAATATAGTTCCAACACATAAAAATATACGACAAAAGTGGCTATAAAGAAGATGAAAACTACAACATAAGATTTCAAAATGAGCTAAAACAATCTTAAAACTAATCAAAGCTTGAAAGAACCATACAAATCAGAATTAGAACTGCTCAGAAATAAGATGGCTAGAACAATATGAAACATCATTTTATGGAAAGAGAACTGAGAAAACTCAGGGATGAACTAGAAAAGAAAGAAACAGTATTTCAGAAATGAAGGGTATATTAGAAGAAACAAAAGGGCAATAAGAGACCATGGAAGGCACAGTAAGAGAAACTGAGGTTAGAAGGGAGAATGAAACTAATAAAACAGACACAAAGAAAAGAGAACAAAAAGAATTTGTCAAATGATTTGGAGCAATAAGTGAAGGAGATTCAACATAAAATTCCCAAAAGAAGGAAGCCCTCTGAGAAGAAAAAACAACTAATATATAAAACTATAATTCAAAGAAACCTTTTCAAAATAAAAGATTTGAATCTATGTATTAAAAGGACCATCTGGGAAATCCAACTAAGAACCATCAACACTGAAACACTTTCTAATAAAATGGTTGTATTGTTAAAACAAGAAAAAAAATTGCATCCAAGCAAAGAATGAATCAGACTTTGAAGTATACACATTTTGTACCAGAAGACAATGAAGCAGTATTGTAAAGATGCTCAAGAAAAGAAAATACAAGCCAAAGATTTTATATCCAACCAAACTATCCCTCAAGTATGAAGGTGGGTTTATGATTTGAATTTGTCCCCTAAAGTTCATGTGTTGGAAACGTAATCCTCAATGCAACAATGTTGAATAGTAGGATGTTTGAGAGGTGATTAGGTCATGAGGGCAAAGCCGTCATGAATGCATTGATGCTATTATCACATATCGGGGGAACCAACCCCCAATATTTCAATGTACGTTCTTTCTATTTTCCGTAAGTGTCAGCTGGTCTGAGAAATAAAGAGAAAGAACACAAAGAGAGGAATTTTACAGCTGGGCCGCCAGGGGTGACATCATATATCGGTAGGTCTGTGATGTCCCCCAAGCCACAAAACCAGCAAGTTTTTATTAGGGATTTCAAAAGGGAAGGGTGTGTATGAATAGGTCACAAGATCACATGCTTCAAAGGGCAAAAAAGGAGAACAAAGTTCACAGCTTCTAAGGCCAATAAAGATCACAAGGCAAAGGGCAAAGCAAGATCACAAGGCAAGGACAAATTTAGAATTACTGATGAGGGTCTATGTTCAGCTGTGCATGTATTGTCTTGATAAACATCTTAAACAACAGAAAACAGGGTTCGAGAGCAGAGAACCAGTCTGACCTCAAATTCACCAGGGCAGGATTTTTTCCCCACCCTAATAAGCCTGAGGGTACTACAGGAGACCGGGGCGTATTTCAGTCCTTATCTCAACTGCATAAGACAGACACTCCCAGAGCGGCCATTTATAGACCTCCCCCCAGGAATGCAATTCTTTTCCTAGGGTCTTAATATTTAATATTCCTTGCTAGGAGAAGAATTTAGCGATATCTCTCCTACTTGCATGTCCGTGTATAGGCTCTCTGCAAGAAGAAAAATATGGCTCTATTCTGCCCAACCCTGCAGGCAGTAAGACCTTTGGTTGTCTTGCCTTGTTCCCTGAAAATTACTGTTATTCTGTTCTTTCTCAAGGTGCACTGATTTCATATTGTTCAAACACACGTTTTACAATCAATTTGTACAACAGTGGTCCTGAGGTGATGTACATTCTCAGCTGACAAAGATAACAGGATTAAGAGATTAAAGTAAAGACAGGCATAAGAAATTATAAGAGTATTATTTGGGAACTGATAAATATCCATGAAGTCATCACAATTTATATTCAGAGATTGCAGTAAGGACAGGTGTAAGCAATTATAAAAGTATTAATTTGGGGAACTGATAAATGTCCATGAAATCTTCACAATTTATGTTCAGAGATTGCAGTAAAGACAGGGTAAGAAATTATAAAAGTATTAATTTGGGGAGCTGATAATTGTTCATGAAATCTTCACAATTTATGTTCCTCTGCCATGGTTCCAGCCAGTCCCTCCGTTCAGGGTCCCTGACTTCCTGCAACAATCACAGGAGTGGGTTATTGTGGGAGCAAGCTTCTAATAAAAGAATGAGTTTGGCTCCCTTCCCTCTTTCTCTCACCCCCATAGGATGATGCAGCAAGAAGGGCCTCACTGGATGCAGCCCCTCAGACTTGGACTTCCCAGTCGCCAGAACCATGAGCCAAATAAATTTGTTTATTAAAAATTATAGTCTGTGATATTCTGTTATAGCCGCACAAAACAGACTAAGACACGAGGCCATCAAAAAGCAGTTATAAATATTCAAGAACTCTGGGATTATTTTTACCAAAAGCCTTTCTGAACAATCTGCTGGAGAAGGAGCATTAGAAAACCAAGAGCTGCTTGAAGAAGCTTGTTGCAGGGTCTGGTAGAAACTGGCTACAGGATAGAGGAATATACAAATTATATATAATCTGACAATGTAGAAATAATACAAGTAACAAGTGGGGAAAGTGAGTGGAAAGCAGAATACATTTGCTGATTGTCGCATAGGCATTAACCAGGAGTAAAACAGTATCATCTATGTTTAGACACTGGGGAGGATGGAAGAAAAGCAGTAATAATTATAGCCAACTTTGGTATTGCTTAGAGAAAGATAGAGTTAGGCATTAATTTAAAAAGAGAAGCATCAGCTATTATAAATAATATTAGTGTAAAGGCAACAAGTGGAACAAAAACACAAACTATATTAAATACTAAAGATTGGAAAGAGAAAACAGGCCATATGGGAAAAGACCTTCTAGATAACAGTAACTTATGTAATAAATCAGTATGTCAGAGCTGAGATCAAACATATAAATCCACTGAAAGAAAAAGATTCAGACTGACTAAAAAGGCAAATCTCTCTGCTGTATATGAGACATACCTAAGTCAAGATGATACAGAAAGATTAAAAATTAAAGAATATGCGTAAATATACCAGGCAAATTTAAGTAATAAGAAAGAAGGGCTTGAGATCTTGATAGGAAGCAAGGTAGAATACAGAGAGAAAAAAAGTTAAAAGAGGCTGAGAAAGGCATTATAATATCAAAGACTGCAATCCATTGAAAACAACTTACATAAGGCAGAAACTGCTAAAAATCTAAGGAGAAACAGAAAGAAACATGCTAATAATAGAACCTTAACACACCTCTCTTGATCCAATAATGAATAAGTGGACCAAAATGAATAAGAATGTATAGAACCGAAACCATGTCATCAATAATGTAGATCTAATATACCTATCTAACTCTAAAGCATTTTTGGAATTTACTTTCCTTTCAAGTGCACAAATTTAAAAGTATGTTAATATTATAAACAAATAAGATTTTTGAACAGGTATCAAAAGATATCTAAACCTAAAATTAAAGAAACAAATACCCTACAATCTTAAACTTGAATTAGAAATTTCAACGTCAGCTACTTTCGGAAAATAGCCACATTCTAGTTTTGTCCACTGAAAAAGTCTAGAAATAACTTCAATCCAATCAGTGAGCACACCTAGCTTTCAATTGTGGTCTCTAAATAGAATTGTTCACAAATAGAACTAAAGATTCATGAAGAAATAGCTGATTCTAGTTGTGGGGCAGGAAAGGTAGACGGTGGGCTGAGATAGTTTGTTACTCTAGAAAGCAGAAAGGGAAGAAAGCTTTCAAAGGCTGGTGGAGGTCATGTCAAAAGGACATGAGAGTCAGCTACAAGGGGATCCCACTTGCCATAGATGAGACAACATGAACAATAAAAAAGTGACCCCACTAATTAAAACAAATTGAATATACAAAATGTGGTAAAATTAAAATGATATTTTTTAAAAGGGGGTTAGGAGAGAAAGAAAAATAAAATAAAAGTCACTGGGCACCAATGGCAGTTGCTTGGGCACCAAATCATGACTCTAGAAATTGACATTTAAAGGGAAACAAGCATTTGTCTGGCTTTTCTGGTATAATGTGCATTTCAGGATGTCCAAAGAGCTCTGTAGTTGAGGGATTTTATACAGATGCTCAGATAATAAATTCAAAAGGAAAGAATTTTCTAAATCAACATTTTGCAATTCCTGATGTAATAACTGATTAAAGAAATGGTCCTCATTAGATAACAAAACCTTAGATGAAGTATTGATGATAAACTTCACAATAAAATTATCAAGCTACCATCACCTAAACCCACTGATCAATTTTAGCATCACTGAATCATACACATTCTGGTATGATATGATGCAACGTGAAAGCATTTTAGACAAGCCAGGAAATCAAGAACCATGCATGGAATATTCTTTTTATAAAACCAAAAGAACATCTAACTGAATTTAATCAAGTCTTTAACTTCAGTCTACAGGAAATTCAGAAGTTGAGGGAAACTTGAATAGCACCTCAAGCCAAATCTAGAATGTAGGAATCTAATTTAGTCAATAAGTCCATGGCAGAGAGAAAAGAGGAGATAGGAAGAACTGTTCTAGATTACAAGATACAAGGCTGAAGTACAATAAAATGAAACCTGTTTAAATCATAAATATTATATATGCTATGATTTCATATAATCATATATTCTACTAGTTCAGTTAATCATGGAATAAGTGAAAAGAGATATTTTAGACAACTAGAGGAATGTAAATATGGAGCAGATACTGGATGATATTAAGTATTAAGTAATTATTGTAAATTTGTGGATACGTAAGAAAATGGTTTTTTCTCTCTCTTTCTCTCTTTGCCTGCCACTTTCACTCTTTCTCTCTCCCTCTGTCTCTGTCTTTTTCATTTGGAAAAGCTTGCTAAAATATTAGGAGTGAAAGGACATGCTGCATGGTATTGACTTCAAAACTCTGCAGTAAAACAGAGAGAGATTGGGAAATGTATAGATGAAGAAGTATGTAAAATGCTGATGGTGTTCAAAGTTCAACGACTGGCTCATAAAAATGTTCATAATAAATGTATTTTTTAAATGCAATGCCTTTGAAGGTATGTGGGAACATAATAACTATAAGAAAGACAAAGCATACACACGCTTTTTGGTGATATTGTAGGTAACTAGGTATCAGTATTTTTATTGTACTTATGCCCTACAGCTAAAATAATTATATTGAAACACATCACCATATCCTGTTATGTTGAAATGGCATAGTGCCACAATAACAAAAAATTTCATTCAAAGTTTATATTTAGGATATGTATTTGTTCTATCTTAGGACTGTTGTGAAAAAACATGAGACAAGGTGCTGTATAATATATGAGCAGACGGCACCTTTCTGTCTACCTCTCTTCCTCTTTCTCTCTCCCCCATTTCTTAATGTTGGAGCACTGATTATCAGTTACCTAGAGTACTTTCCTCTTTCTCACCAATAAATAAAATAACTTTTGAAATTATACTACAATTAGTAAAATTTATAGAATAATTCATGTTTTCAAAATGCTTACTGTAATTAAATTCTCAAAACGTGTATGAAACATATGAGCCAATTATTCATCATTTAACTAGATAGCAGTAGAGGCCACACTGGTGTCACGGGATCCTTGGGGTGTTGTTTTGCCAGCCAGAAGCCTCTGTGGCCAGTGGTATCTTTGCCAGAGTTTTTACTCAGGCCCACTGGGCTCATTCCACCCACTCAGCCTGGCAGTCTGCACTCAGTTCATCCTACCAGCCTGAATCCCATGCCTGTCAAGGGCGAGCCAGGTGCAGACTGGTGAGGGGTGTGTGAGTGAGCACAGGGTCTGGCCACTGTGTAAAGCCAGGCATGCCGGCTGCAGCAGGGCAGGCAGCTCCAGGCACCGGCACGGACCCTGGCTCCCTGCGAGGCTGCAGCTGCACCAGGCATACCGCAACCAGCTTCTACTGTGGGCACCAGGGAACACAGTGATGCTCAGAAGCCTGGAGACACCAGGAACCACAGAGCTCCAAAGAGGGTGTCACAGCCCTGGCTTGGGGAGCTCCTATGTCTGGGCTCCCCAAAGGACTACAGCTCTTCCCTCTCTTCTCTCCTTCTGGTTGCCCCCACGTGGCAAGCAGGGGATGGGTGTGTGTTTCAACCATTTGTGTTACAGCTCTCTTAGTCCCACCTTTTGGCAAGTCTTGAGTTTTTGCCCTGCATCCAGGAAGAATGAGGTGTGTGGACAACTGCAGGGTGAGCAAGGTGAAGAGTTGCTTTATTGAGCAACTGTACAGCTCTCAGGACACCCAAAGTGAGTAGCTCCTATCTGCAGGCAGGTCATCCCATTGAGTTTGCAGCATTTAGTGGAGAGGAGACCCAGAGTGGGTAGCTTCTATCTGCAGGCAGGTCATCCCATCAAGTTGATGAGACCAGAATTGGGTAGCTCCTTCCCACAGCTGGTAGTCCCCACATCTGTCTGAGTCTCGCTGAGTCCGGGGTTTTTATGGATGTCAGAGGAAGTGCATGCTGACTGGTCCATGGGAGGCCATGGGTGGGCCCAGAAATGGCACTAAATGGCACCATAATTCTCATTCTGGTCCACTGAACTGACAGCCTGGCCACCAGGCTTCAGGGAGTCCCTGGTTTGAAGGTGGGGCTTCACCAGGGACCTGTCTCTTTCTACCCAGGAGCCTGTTCCCTGCTGTCATCCACAGTGCCCAGGCTGTTCTGAGGGATGCCTGCAGGCACATGCTGAGCCATCCTCAGCCCCTTGCCTCAGCCGCCCTTCCATGCTCATCCGCGAGGGGGCTAAGGAAGGAGGAGCCTGGCATGTCAGCGCCAGCCGGAGCACACACACACACCCAGCCAGGTCACAGCCACCCAGGCTCAGCCTCAACTTTGCTTCGAAATCTGAGTGGGCAACAGGATCGGGGAGAAGCCAGACAGCAGGAGTAGGCACTTCGGAGCCTGCAGGGTTGGGCCGGGGGTGGCTTCCCAGGCCCCTGAGTGTGCAGGGATGCACAGCTCCACAGCTACAACTGGGTGGCTGCAGCTGCGCCTGGGAGGACGAGGCTCCTCCCGGTTAACTGGGAAGGGGGCGGAGCTCCAACCTGTTCCTGGCTCCCACCAGCTCCCTGGAGTGCCCACCGCCTGCCATGCCTCCCCCGCTGTAGCCAGCTCCTTGGCAGTCACTGCTCCAAGTGGACCACCACTGCCATCACTGGTATTTAAAAAGGAGAGAGAAAATTAAAAAGAATTGCTATTGAACCAGGTTGAGGAGATCCTAATCACCACAACCAAAATTACTATGTAGCAATCTAAGTTAGTCATTAAAAGATCAAAATAATCAGTCATTTTCTGGTATAAAAAATTCTATTTAGAGGAAGTTAAGTAGCTAAAGCTCATAAAATAGATTTTTAAATTATAAAATTGTTTAAAACTCTAAGACATAGAAGTCACATAACTGCAAGACTTAAGCATGTGTCTAAGGCAGGGCTTCTGAAATCACATAAGCATATCCCTGCAGGAGTACTCAGCTGCATGCCCAGAAGTACAGTACGTGGGCCACAGGAAACCACAGCATCTCTTTCCAGAACATCAACTGTACTTAAAGTTTAGTAGGCAAAAAAATCATATGAAAATAAAATTGACACAAAATAGATCAGTTACAGAATAGAATGCACACTTTATAACATTTTTAAAATAGAAAGAATGCTTCAGGAAAATGTTGTATTTCAATCTAATATTGCTGACTCCCCAGACACCTGTCCACCTTTTCTGATTTCAGCCTGGTCCACACAGAAGGATTTGAGAGACAGCAGCCTAAAGAAAAGGCTGGATGCAAGAAACTGACTCTCTTCTTTGAAGACCTAGAAACACTCTTTTACAGCCTTCACAATGATAAGGTCCCCAGGACTGATTGTCACCAACTAAAATGCACAGGAGCCTGAGATCAACACCAAAATATCCACTATTAATAGACAATGAAAACTATTTAATACAAGTGTCACAATGCTCAGAAATCCAGGTGTGAGTAAAATCAGTGAGTTTGGTCTCAGAAAGCTATGTAGACATCAAATGTTCATTGGAAACCTCTTTGTTGATTTTGCATGAGAAATTACTGTCAAACGAATAGAAAAACATGAAATCCATATCATCAGCACATTCTCTCCATGTAAGCAGATTACACAGAGGTCAAAAAGTTGTTTGATGAACATGGAATCAGAACACAGACGAAGAGGCTGTTCACGTTATCAGGGAGGCCATTGGGTTTGTTTGCCAGAAAAAACAACACTCTGGGTCTATTGGCGAAAGAATCCTACCTTCAGCTCCATCCCATGGACAGCCCTTCCATTGAGGCTAGGAATATTTGAGTCAGTGTTTATCCTGAGTAGCATTTGAGAGGCACTGCCAAAACTTACTTCTCAGTCACCTTTTTCTGTCCTTCCACAACTGAACAACTCCTCACATTCTTTCTCTTGTCTATGCCAGGATACTGAGTGGGTCATTGTGGAGTTTTGCTGTCTCCATCAGATGGTTGTTGGCTGTCGTGAGACCTCAGTTTTTGTCTTCTCAGTTTAAATGAATGTAAACGAGAGACACACAGCAAAGAAGATGCAGCATAGAGCAATTTATTGTAAAGAAAAAAGAATATTTGGAAAGTTTGGTGCAGAATACACCGCACACTCTGAGAGAGAGAGGATTCGGGGCGGGCTGCTGGTAAGGATGAGACAGCAAAGATCGGCACTAGGGAGACTCTCTCTAGGGGAGTCTTACATGATGATTCATAAGCGGGTGGGAAGAGGTGTTACTAGGAAGCATGTTCTGGGTGGTCCTCTGGGTGCACATATACAGTAGCTGTACATGCTTGTTCATACGTCGCATGTCTCATTAGCATCTTAAATCTTCACCTGTGTGTTTGGTTTTTGTTTTGTGGCGCATTCTCGCTCTGTTGCCAGGCTGGAGTGCAATGGCGTGATCACAGCTCACTGCAGCCTCTGCCTCCCAGGTCCAAGTGATTCTCCTGCCTCAGCCTCCCAAGTAGCTGGGATTACAGGTGCCCACCACCACGCCCAGCTAATTTTTTGTATTTTTAGTAGAGACGGGATTTCACCATGTTGGCCAGGCTGGTCTCAAAGCTCCTGACCTCAGGTGATCCATCCGCCTTGGCCTCCCAAAGTGCTAGGATTACAGGTGTGAGTGTGGTTTTACTATTATAATGAGCAAAGGGTCAGTCTGAGAATAGGTAAAATAAAAATTTCTCTCTACAGGAGAAATTTCCTACTGGATATAACTTTGCTTGAATGAGTTTGACTATGATGCAAATGCTGAGGCTTCTTGGGTTGACTGTATAGTCCCACAGTTGCCGAATCCCAAGAACATGATTACTAATCACAAAGGAAAAGGTGAGCATTTTAGACACTAGTTGAGCTCTAATGAGGATGAGCTGCTTCCATCATTTTGAGCAGCAGACATCTCACTCACAGGATACTGAGTAAATCCTAGAGCTCTTGAAGCCCTCCTAATTGTGCACAATGACTTCTGAAGAGACCCCATCTCCACAGCCACAATATGGCAGACCGCAACAGAGTTGAAATGCATTGTTCTTCAGTAGTCCCAGCCTGTGCACCCCAAGAAAATCAAATCCACAATTCATCCCCTTATATTAGTATGTTACCCAATTTCAGTGCATAAAATGAGCAAAAAAATTCCATATTGAAATAACTTCTAAGTTAACATTTGAGATATTTAGCACAATGCTAAATATTCATTGGCTTTCCTCATTCTTTAATTCTACAAACATATATTGAGCTCATTCTGCCACAAATAAGGCACAACATGCAATGTTGTGGCAAACACAACGATAAACAGAAAATGATCACTGTTCTCAGCTCCTCACAGATTGGCACACATCCTCAGTTCTATTGAATTCCCAGGCATCTCTGTTTAAATTTCAGCTCCAACATTTACTGGATGAATATGTTAGAATCAGGCAAGTCACTTTAATCTCTCTCAGTTTCCTTAGCAGTAAAATGAGGATAGTAGTCCCTGTATTATAGAGTTTGTTGAGGATTAACTATAAATAATTCCTGCAAAGCTCTTACCTCAATGTCTGGTACATGACGAGTAATCAACATAAGTCACCTGTTAGTACTGGCAGTGATTTTGGTACTAATAGTGGGTGGTGGTAGTGTAAATATTTGCACATCCAAATTAATCGTTAACAGTAACTGGAGTGTTGGGGTTTTTTAATGGCCCCTGGCCATATCAAAGCCAAATGAATGCAGAATTACCCAAAGATTCATGCGTGCCAAAATTATTGACAATGAAAACTTAAAGTATGAAAACTTAAAGTACCCCATATCTAAAAGAGAAATACATTGAATTCCCTTCCATGCCAAAGTAAAAGTGACCAAATATTCTCTCTTGAAGAAAATTGTTCTTTCCTTCCCTAAAGGTCCAATTCACCAGAAAATATTCTGGATAGAAGTTGCAAGCTACATAAAATAATAACTGAATATGGAAAAATAAATTGCTTTCAATATTGTCAGGCTTCATTGTGATGTTCTGAGTAAAGAGTTCAAGTTCATATCTAGCGTATACCTTAGTTAAACTGAGTAGAGCAATGCAAGAGCCTCCTACTTTTCAAATATTATTTCCTCTTCCTGATCCTGTCTCTCTAAGTGAACTATAAAATTGCTTATGGAATTTAAAAGCAGATTGGTTTTGTATCTTCCGGCTCATTCAAATATTCACCTGGCTTTAGGAGCCCTTTGAGTTGCCCCGCTTGGTTCTTAAACGCTGGTTGACACCTACCACTGGAAAGCTTGGCTGTTAACTACTTGAACAATACTTTGAAAAACCAATCTTTGTTAGCTTCTCAAGAAGACAGCATGCATTGAAAGGGACAATCTCAGATGAAGCAGGAATAGAGGGATAAAATAAAAACAAGAATGCTTACCACTTTCTAATGTCCTCCCTGCAATTGGAAGTAATCCCCGTCCTTTTGGGAATTTCCAGTTGTTATCTCTCCTAAGACAATTATGCACCATCATGGAAAAACAGATAATGCTATATGTCTTTGTAACATTTCTCTTTATGTATAAAATGAGGGTGAAACACCTCATCGGTGTGAGATAGAGTCAGCTCTAAATATACTGAGAAAATTGTATTTACTCAGAGGCCGTATTGACTACATCTCTACTTCTTTCACCTCACAGAAAAGGAATTAGGTCCTGCCTTATGTGATCTGCTAGTCCCCATCAGACCCTACAACTTGGTTTCTTCTCTTGCAGAGATTTACACAAAGCAAAAGCAACACTGTCCCAATCACTACCAAATAGACACTGTATGATATTTTTGTATTATATACAGACTTAACTTTAAATTTGCCATTTTAATCAGTGGCATACCAGTACAGTGACATTAGCATGCATTCACGTTGTTGTGCAACCAGCACCACTATCCATCACCAGAATTTGTTTTATCATCACAGCCTGAAACTCTGGAGCCATCTTTATTAGTCACCTCTGGCTGCTGTAACACAGTGCCACATAGTGGGTGGCTTGTAAACAACATACATTTATTTTGTCGCTGCTCCTGGAGGCTGGAATTCTAAGATCAGGACACTAGCATGGTCAGGTCAGGTTCTGGTGAAGGCTGTCTTCCCGGCTTGGAGACAGCCACCTCCTGTGTGTTCATATGGTTGTGCATGTGCTGGGTTTGGTGGGCAAGGGGAAGACTCCTTTTCCTTCCTCTTGTTGTTAAGCCAGTTTTATCAGATTAGGACTCCATCCTTATGACCTCACTTAGCTTAATTACCTCCTAAAAGCCCTATCTTCAAATACAATTACATTGACGGTTAGGGCTTCAACATATAAAGTGGCAGGGGAAAGAGAGGGGCACAATTCAGTCCATTACACCATTAAACAATAACTTCCTATTCACTCTTCCCCCAATTCCTAGTAACTTCCATTCTACTTTTGTTTCTATCAATTTGACTATTTCAGGTACCCCTCATATAAGTAGAATCATACAATATATTTCCTTTAAATACTGGCTTATTTCGCTTAGCATAATGTTTTCATACAACATCCATGTCATTGTATGTATCAGAACTTGGTTTCTTTTTAAGGCTGTATAATATTCCATTGAATGTATATACCACATTTTCTTTATGCATCCATCTGTCAATGGACACTTGGGTTGTTTCCACCTTTAGGCTATAGTTAATAATGCTGCTGTGTACATAGGCATATAAATATCTGTTCAAGCCCTTGCTATCAATTGTTTTGGGTATACACCTAGTAGTGGAATTCTGCATCATATGGTAATTCTGGGTTTAACTTTTTGAGGAAACGTTAAACTTTTCTTCCAGAGCAGCTACACCATTTGGCATTCCTACAACAGTGCACAAGGGTTCCAGTTTCTCCATATACTTGCCAACACTTGTAGTTTTCCATTGTTGTTGGGATTTTTTAATAGCCATCCTAATGAATGTGAAGTGGTATGTCACCGTGGTGTTAATTTGCATTTCCCTAATGACTAATGATGTTGAACATCTTTTCATGTATTTATTGAACATTTATATTTTTTCTTTGGAGAGATGTCCAAAACATCTTTTGCCTGTTTCTATTGGTCTATATGTCTGTCTTTATGCAAGTACCATACTGCTTTAATTACTGTGGCACTATAGTAAGCTTAGAAATCAGGAAGTGTGAGCCTTTTGACTTTTTTGTTCTTTTTCAAGATTGTTTTGGCTATTTTGGGTCCCTTGAGATTCCACAGGAATTTAAGGATACATTTTTATATTTCTTTAAAAAAAAATTGAGATATTGATAGGACTTGCATTAAATCTATAGAATCCTTTGAGTAGTATGAACATCTTTTTTTTTTTTTTTTTGAGATGGAGTTTTGCTCTTGTTGCCCAGGCTGGAGTGCAGAGCGATCTCGGCTCACCGCAACCTCTGCCTCCCAGGTTCAAGCAATTCTCCTGCCTCAGCCACCCAAATAGCTGGGATTACAGGCATGCGCCACCACCCTGGCTAATTTCGTATTTTTAGTAGAGACAGGGTTTCTCCATGTTGGTCAGGCTGGTCTTGAACTCCTAACCTCAGGTGATCTGCCTGCCTCGGCCTCCCAAAGTGCTGGGATTACAGGCATGAACCACCACGCCCAGCCAAACATCTTAACAATATTAAGTCTTTTGATCCAAGAACACAGGACATCTTTCCATCTACTTATGCCTTCTTCAATTTCTTTCTGCATGTATAATATTTTAGCCAAATGTTCCCACAAGCTCACTGCCCTTCTGCCCAGGCAGGTCCCAAATGCAGCTCAGCAGGCTTCCCAGGTTCCTCAGAGCCCTCCCTCTGCTCTCTCCATGATACCATCACCATGGGACGTCTCACACCAGAATAAACCCAAGGAGCTAAACTAGAGGGAGGAACTGTGCCCTTAACGTGATATTTGGCTTTATTGTCCCTGGCTAAGCTTCTTTGTTTATTTGTGTGAGTCAGCTTCAAATTTCCTCCAGAACTGAGACTGCTATCAAAATGGGCCCTGACATGTTAGCCAGCAGCCAGTCTATATACATAAGACAACGGTCCTCATGACTGAAAGTCAGAAGAGACGCTCAAGTCTACAATTAGAAAGTGTGGGACTTTCACAAGCTCTTGAGGCCCCAAGACAAGGGGTTGGAATCCCAGGTTTACTACTGACTCACTATAAATTACCTATGTATTGTCTAGCAGGTCAAATGAGGGCCCACAAAAAGATATGTCACATCCTAATTTCAAGAACATGTGAATGTGACTTTTTTTGGAAAAAAAAAAAAGAAAAGTTTTTTTCAGATGGAATGAAAAGATAATGCAAAAAAATTTTTTTTCCAAAAAAACATTATCTGAGATGAGATCATCCTGGATTTTCTAGATGAGGTATAAATCCAATGAAAAGAGTCTTTGTAAGTAGCCAGGCACAGAAGGTCAACTATCACATCTTCTTACTTATAAGTAGGTGCTAAAAAATGTATACACATGGATATAGGGAGTGCAATAACAGACAATGGAGACTCAGAAGGGTGAATGGGTGGGAGGGAGGTGGATGATGAGAAATTAGTTAATGGGTATAATGTACTTTATCTGGGTAATGGATTCCCTAAAAGCTCTGACTTAACTACTACACATTCTATGCATGTAACAAAATTGCACATGCACTCCATAAATTTATACATTTTTTAAAAAAAGAATCCTTGCAAGAGACATTCAGGGAAGGCAGAGATTGCATAAGCAGCCACAAGCCAAGGAATGCTGGCAGCCACCAGAGGCAAAGAACGTAATCTCCCCTAGAGCTTCTGGAGGAAGCACAGCCCTGCCAACACCTTGATTTGAGACTTCTGGCCTCCAGAACTGTGAGATAATAAATTTCCAGCCACCAAGTTTGTGATTATTTGTTACAGCAGCCACAGGAAACTAAGACACCCTGTTTCCTCATTCAAAATATGAATAATGGACAGGTGCAGTGGCTCACACCTGTAATCCCAGCACTTTGGGAGGCCAAGGCAGGCAGATCATTTGAGGTCAGGAGTTTGAGACCAGCCTGGCCAACATGGTGAAACCTTGTCTCTACAAATAATACAAAAATTAGCTGGGTGTGGTGGCACATGCCTGTAATACCAACTACTCTGGAGGCTGAGGCAGGAGAGTCACTTGAACCTAGGAGGCAGAGGTTGCAGTGAGTCGAGACTGAACCATTGCACTCCAGCCTGGACAGCAAGTGCAAAACTCTGTCTCAAAAAAATATATATATATATGAATAATAATAGTACCTACTTCTAGAGTTGTTGTGATGGTTAAATAAAATTATCATGGAAAGCAAGTAGCATAGGGCCTACCGCTATAAACTCTCAATAAAACCCTGATTAGCATTACAAATGGAGGAGGGAGGCAACACAATGCCTAAGCTTATAAGAGCCAGAGGTCCAGGAAAATAATTGTTTTTGCCTGCGACATCTCCCAGTTGATTTTTTTTTTAAGGTTAAAAACTACAGTCATTTTCTTGCTTACTGAAGTCCATGGGCTATAGACAAAATATCACATTCTGCATTCCAAAAAATAAATATCAAACTCCCATGTGTTTGTGCAATGGGAGGTGGGGAGAAAACTATATATGTAACAAACATATGAAAATGTTCTTAGGCCACCAGATATAGAAAGCAAAAATACTTTGTGTGCCAACTGTTGTGTCTGTATATGTGTAGGTATTGGTCCGTTCTCAGATTGCTAATACAGACATACTAGACTAGGTAATTTATAAGGAAAGAGCTTTAGTTGACTTACAGTTCCACATGACTGGAGAGGCCTCAGAAAACTTACAATCATGGCTGAAAGCAGCTCTTCACAGGGCAGCAGGAGAGAGAATAAGTGCTGAGCAAAGAAGGAAGCCCCTTATAAAACCATCAGATCTCAGGAGAACTCACTCACTATAACAAGAACAGCCTGGGGGAAACCGCCCCCATGATTCCACTATCTCCACCTGGTCCTGCCCTTGACATGTGGGGATTATTACAATCAATTCAAGGTGATATTTCAGGGGGGGTGGGCACAGAGCCAAACCATAGCAGTGTACATTTCTTCTGGAGAGTTCATAACTTTCATCAGATTCTCAAAAAGAGTCTGTGTGGAAACAATAGACACTGGGGACTCCGAAAGGAGGGAGGGGGCGAGGACGGCAAAGCCTGGGAAACTTCCTACTGGGAACTGTGTTCACTGTCTGGGTGACAGGATCAATAGAAGCCCAAACCTCAGTATCATGCAGTATCCTCTTATAAGAAACCTGCACATGCACCCACTGAATCTAAAATTAAAATTGAAATTAATAAAAATAATAAAACAAATCAATAAAATTCTTTCAAAAACACTGCCATGGAAGATTAAAGGAAATTATAATTGCTCTAGGAAATTAACATTTCTAATTACTATAATAATGAACATTTTTTATGCAACAGTGGATACTAATGGGAATTTATGCTATTAGAAGATTACACTGTGTTAACCCTAACAAAAAAGAGTCTGTACCCCCAAAAAATGTTAATCACTTACATAAAATAATAGTGATGGCCTTGAATAAAATGCTTAAAGCCAGGCTCTAAAAAATAAACCAGGCAAGTATTACATTCAGCCAGGGGGCTACCTGTGGCTCAAAACGTCATTGCTGGAGCCTTGCCCATGACCCAATTCCAGCAATATGAGATGAGTCTGGATTCGAGTAAGAGATTTGAGAGAGAAATGAACAGCAAGTGGCTTCGACAATATAGCAATCTCCCAGTTGTGTAGTAACAGAAAGTGCATTTAAACATGACCTGCAAAAAGTTCTAGCAATAAATTACTTTTAAATTGTTTGGTGAGGCCTCTTTGTGAAACTCTAAGATTAATTGTAAAAAAAAAATAATAAATTGCTGTCATTGTGACCCCTCACATTCATAATCAGACAAACTAGATAGAAAATATTTAACATTTTTTCTTTATTTAAAAGGCAATTATTGAGTAAGTACTATATCTTTGTAACCACCTGACAGGTTCATCTTGCCTGTTGCCTAAACAGCTGATTTATCAAGACAGGGAATTGCAATAAAGAGTTTAATACATGTAGAGTCAGCTAAATGGGATGCTGAAGTTTTCTTACTACTCAAACCAGCCTCCCTGAAAATTCGAAGACTAGGATTTTTTTAAAGATAGTTTGGTAGTCAGAGAGCTAGGAAATGAGGAATGCTGAATGGTAGGGTGGGAATGAAATAATAGGAAGTCAAAGCTGTCCTCTTATGGTGAGTCAGTTCCTAGGTGGGAACCACAAGACCAGATGAGCCAGTTTACTGGTCTAGGTGGCACTAGCTGATCTATCAGAATTCAGGATCTGAAAAATACCTCAAACATCAATCTTAGGTTTTACAATAGTGGTTATCTATAGGAGGAATTGGGAGTTTGAATTCTTGTGGCCTCTGGCTGCGTGACTCCTAAGCCATAATTTCTAATCTTGTGGCTAATTTGTTGGTTTTACAAAGATAGTCTGGTCCCTAAGCAAGAGGAGAGGGGAGGTTGTTTGGAGAGTGGGCTTTTTACATTCTTCTTTTCAAAGTTAAATTATAAACTCAATTACTCCCAAAGTTAGTTCAGGCTACCCCCAGCAATGGACAAAGGCAGCTTGGAGGTTAGAAGCAAGATCAGCTGATTAGGTCAGATTTCTTTCACTGTCATAATTTTCCCATGTCAAATTTTTCTCACTGTCATAATCTTTGCAAAGGCAGTTTCAATCTCCCCTCTTGGGTTTCATCGCACATTATTCTTAAAGGTAAGAGGAATGAAACCACTTTGCAGCTGTCTGCATGTATTCACAGGTGCCTATTTGGGGTTTCAAGACTTGCATGACAATGATGTTACTACTCTCATCCACAGTTTTAGCACAGCACTTCAATGAGCAGCAGACTAGAAGATAATGAGTCTTAATGTCAGGAGTGAAAGTCCGAGCTTCAGTCTTTTTTGTAGAATTGATTTGAAACTCTGGGGGATTCAGGCAAATAGCTCTGAGAACCAATCAGACATAGTGTCACTAGTAGAGAGAGATTTGGGTCAGGTTGTTAGAAAGACAAATTGGGACACACAGAAAAGAGAAAATTTAAATATATCATCTCATATATTTTTAGTCAGCTTTTTAGACCTGAGAATAGATCAGTTGAGTTAAACAGTAGTGTCCCATTCTAGGAGGTGGCATTGCAGTTGGGCTATGCTCCTATAAGTGAAGAAGGTAAACAAATTTTTAATAAGAGGTATTTCTATGGAAACAGAAGAAAAAGGTTAATGTTAGGCACAATCTATCCAGATGTCCAATTCAAAACACTTTTAGTTACAGAGGAGGAAGACTGTGGTAATTTGACACATTTTTCTTGACTGTAACCCAAGGAATAAGCTTTAGCTTGTAGGGCCTCAGGGAAAAAAGAAGGTAGTAGTCCAAATCCGAAATATGGAAGAAAAATATGTAAGCATTAATTTGGGGACTTGCAGGCCAGAAAGAATTTCAGTCAGTCCAAACTGTAGAACATATTTTTTTTAATTAAAAACAATGAACAAGACCAAAATCTAACAACAATTGTAGTGTAGCTTTTAGAAACATAATTTTTCTCTCTCCAGTCTCCCAATTTTATTAAAGACAAATCATAGTAGGACTGATTTACTTGCAAAATAAGCTTTAGTTCATGTATTAGTCCATTCTCACACTGCTAATAAAGACACACCCAAGACTGAGTAATTTATAAAGGAAAAAGATTTAATTGACTCACAGTTCAGCATGGCGGGGAGGCCTCAGGAAACCTATAATCATGGTGGAAGGGAAAGCAAACACATCCTTCTTCACATGGCGGCAGCAAGGAGAAGTGCTAAGCAAAAGGGGGAAAGCCTCTTATAGAACCATCAGATCACATGAGAACTCACTATCATGAGAAGACCATGAGGGTAACCACCCCCATGATTCAATTACCTACCACTGGGTCCCTCCCATGACACATGAGGATTATGGGAACTACAATTCAAGATGAAGTTTTGGGTGAGGGTACAGCCAAACCATATCAGTCCAATTATACTTGGCCCAATTATTTGCATAAAGTACAGCAAGAATGATTATTTGTTATATGGTGATATGATTTGGATTTGTGTCCCCACCCTAATTTTATGTTGAATTATAATCCCCAATGTTGGAGAAGAGGTCTGGTGGGAAGTGACTGGATCATGGGGGCAGACTCTCCACTTGCTATTCTCATGATAGTGAATGAGTTCTTATGAGATCTGGTTGTTTAAAGGTGTGTAGCACCTCTCCCTTCTCTCTCTCTTTTTTCTTCTCTGGCCTTGTAAGATGTGCCTGCTTCCCCTTCACCTTCCACCATGATTAACAGTTTCCTGAGGACTCTCCAGCCATGCTTCCCGTACAGCCTGCAGAACTATGAGCCAAATCAACCTTTTTTCTAATAAATTACCCAGTTTCAGGTATTTATTTAAAGCAGTGAAAGAATGGACCAATACAGAAAATTAATACTGGGAGTGGGGCATTGCTATAAAGATACCTGAAAATGTGGAAGCAGCTTTGGAACTTGATAGTGGGCAGAAGTTGGAACAATTTGGAGGGCTCAGAAGAAGACAGGAAGATATGGGAAAGTTTGATCTTCCTAGAGACTTATTAAATTGTTGCAACCAAAATGCCAATAGTAATATGGACAATGAAGTCCAGGCTGAGGTGTTCTCAGATGGAGATGAGGAACTTATTGGGAACTGGACTAAAGGTCACTCTTGCTGTGCTTTAGCAAAGAGACTGGCAGCATTGTGCCCCTGCTCTAGGGATCCGTGGAACTTTGAACTTGAGAGAGAGGATTTAGGGTATCTGGCAAAAGAAATATCTGTGCAGCAAAGCATTCAAGGTCTGCCCTGGCTGCTTCTAACAGCATATGGTCATATGCATGAGAAAAGAGATTATCTCAAATTGAAATTTTTTAAAGGGGAAGCAGAGCATAAAAGTTTAGGGAATTTGCAGCCTGACCATGTGGTAGAAAAGAAAGATTCATTTTCATGGGAGGAATATGCCTAAGTAAAGAGCATATTAATATTAATAGCCAAAACAATGGAGAAAATGCATTGAAAATGTTTCAGAGACCTTCATGGCAGCCCCTCCCATCACAGGCCTGGAGGCCTAGGAGGGAGGTATGGTTTCATGGGCCAGGCCAAGGACCCTGCTGCCCTGTGCAATCTTGGGACACTGCTCCCTGCATATTGTCTTCTCCAGCTCCTGCTATAGCTAAAAGGGCCCCAGATAGGTCTCAGTCCACTGCTCCAGAGGGTGCAAGCCCTAAGCCTTGGCAGCTTCCACATGGTGTTAAGTCTGCAGGTGCACAGAAGCCAAGAGTTCAGGCTTGGGAGCCTCCACCTAGATCTCAGAGAATGTATGGAAATGCCTGGATGTCCAGGCAGAAGTCTGCTGCAGGGGCAAGCCCTCATGGAGAACCTCTGCTAGGACAGTGCAGAGGGGAAATGTGGTGGCAGGGCCCTCACACAGAGTCCTCAAACTGGAGCACTGCCTAGTGGAGCTATGAGAAGAGGGCCACTGTCCTCTAGACATCAAAATGGTAGATCCACTGGCAGCTTGCACTGTGCACATGGAAAAGCTGCAGGCACTCAATGCCAACCTATGAAATCAACCAAGGAGGCTATATCTTGCAGAGCCACAAGAGTGGAGCTGCCAAAACTTGGCTGATTTCTACCTTTGGGAATAGGTGTATTTATGAAATGCCTGTACACTCATTGTATCTTGGACATAACTAACTTGTTTTTTATTTTACAAATTATATGCAGAAGGGACTTTCTTCGTCTCAGATGAGACTTTGGACTATGATCTTTTGAGTTAATGCTGAAATGAATTAACACTTTGGGGGACTGTTGAAAAGGGGTGATTATATTTTGCAATGTGAGAAGGACACGAGATATGGAGGAGCCAGGGGAAGAACGATATGGTTTGGATTTGTGTCCCCACCCAAATCTCATGTCAGATTGTAATCCCCATTGTTGGAGTAGGGGCCTGGTACAGGGTGATTGGATCATGTGGGCAGACATCCCCCTTGCTGTTCTCATGATAATGAGTGAGTTATCATGGGATCTGGTTGCTTAAAAGTGTGCAGCACCTCCCCCTTCTCTCTCTGTTCCGCCTTCTTTGTCCATGTGAGACGTGTCTGCTACCCCTTCACTTTCTGCCATGACTGAAAGTTTCCAGAGGCCTTCCAGCCATACTTCCTGTACAGCCTGTGAAACAATGAGCCAATTAAACCTCTTTTCCTATAAATTATCCAGTTTCAGGTATTTCTTTATAGCAGTGCAAGAATGGACTAATCCATATAGACTTTTTAAAAATTGGCTTTTCTGGAGGTTTCTCCTTAAGGAATCTCACATTAGACTTTTTAAAGCCTTGAGCCCAGCCACAAATTTATCTGTGCCTTCAAATGCGTATATGATTGGATGAATTTCTCTCCTCTTGAGCCTGGGCCCATCAAAAATTACCACAGGTCAGAAAATCTGTACAGGGACTGTGTAAATAAGATATAAGTCCAGTTCTCCCAAGGGGCTTTTATTGGCTCTGTAAGTCAACTCTGATTCATTCAAGCAGTCTGTTTATATCTGAAAGCATATCATTCCAATTTAAACCTTGATAAAGTAGCCAATGTCTCCAATTGTGTCCTGTTATAAAAGAAAGCAGATCCTTATTGCACCTATGCAAATAACTATATTGCCATAAGTTAAGAAAACTCACAAGTAGTTTCCAAATTCTGATAAATTAGGTAAAGAAAGAAACATTTTTTTAATTTTTGTTCATAGGAGTATACTTTCTTCAATTGTTAAAAGCTATAAATAACTCAAAAGAAAAAGTTTTCTATACTCTGAAAAACAGAACAAAAAAGATCAGCAGTATGTCAAGCAGTAAGTCATAAAAAGGTTATTTGGGTCTTCTGTTAGTTCAGTTCATGCAATTAACCCTTGTTCTTCCTGTTGTTGAGCCAGCAGTGCTCCTGAACACATCAGCTGTCTACAAGAGTCCTGAAAGTTTTTTTTTAATTCCAATGACCCAGTCTCCCAAGTTATCAAAAATCTGCACTCAAAAGCAGCTGTCAGAGTCTCATAGCGGATTATAAACTGCCGTTTGTAAAGGATAAAAACAAGATAACAATTATCTGGGGATAACAAAAATCTTAGTATAGCCACAATTAAAGACAAAATCAATGAGGAAATCTGGTCATCTCTGTGGCACACAATAATTTAACATAATCATTATTAATCATAACATATACTGAGACATATCAGAATTACAGAAATCTTATAAAGTTTTGAAGCACAAATTTATAACACATTTCTATGAATATAAAGAAAATTAAAAACCATTTTATCTTTGAAAATGCTTTCTGTATGATTTTAATATACCAAATAAGCTGAATTTGTCCCTTTTTGGAATTCAGGGGACATAATTCTTAAAAAGTTAATGAGGCCAAAAAAGACTTAATTTAGAATTTGATTTTGGAAAGTTTGTCAAATATCAAAGATTTAAAACACTTGGTATTATAAAATAGAATTCCATGTTACTATAAGTAATTTCTTTAACAAAAATGATAACTCAAAAATTTTAAAAAGACATAAACTTTTACTCATTAATAGAGGGGAGATTCAGCTTTCCAACCAACAAGATCCAATAAAGACAGTATGAAGACAACTGAATCTATCTCTTCTCTCTTTTTGCATTTTTTCTGTAGTTGATTTAAAAGGCAAAATATATTTTATTATCTCAATATTACATGAAAATCTTGTTCAAAAGAGAAAACCCTATTTTACTTTTGTATTCGCATATGATTTTTGTTAAACCCAGTTTTTTTGTTTGTTTGTTTGTTTTTGAGACAGAGTCTTGCTCTGTCACCCAGGCTGCAGTGCAGTGGCATGATCTCAGCTCACTGCAATCTCTGCCTCCCAGGTTCAAGCAATTCTCCTAACTCAGCCTCCTGAGTAGCTAAGGCTACAGGGGCATGCCACCACACTCAGCTAATTTTTGTGTTGTTGTTTTTTTTTTGAGTAGAGATGGGATTTTGCCATGTTGGCCAGGTTGGTCTGGAGCTCCTGACCTCAAATGATCCTCCCGCCTCAGCCTCCCAAAGTGCTAGGATTATGGGCATGAGCCACTGCTCCCAGCCTAAACCCAATTTTTAATAAAACCTCATAAACAAATTTATCTCATTTTAATTAGTGTGAGCATAAGATAAGGTTTTGACAACTCCATTATTACTTTATAATTTCTTGTTAAAAAGCAGATCAATATTTTAAGAAAATCTTGTTATTTTGACACAGAGCCCAGATCCGGCCCTGCATTTTATTTTAATGTTTCATTTATGGGAAAACTAAATAATATCCTTTTAATTTTAGCCAATTTGCTCACACACAGAATTTCTTTTACGAGATGAATCTATCATAAACCTTATAAACTTGCTTAAACTTTTAGTTTTATCTTCTCCTTTATTAAATTTAGAACAATTCCTAAACCCTCTAAGCTAGACCCAAAAAACCAAATTCTTATGTCTTTTTACCAATAGCACACAACTCCTATTTTTAAGCATAAGCAATTTTAGTTATGTACCAGGTGCAGAGCCTATGACACAGGACAGAACTGCAGATAATGTCTGACTCTTTCCAACTAGCTAAGGGACATGGCTAAATCCACATGTCCTCAGGCCTTGCTTACGATTTAAAATTTGGAAAATATTTCTAAAGCAGGCAAGAAGACACCTATCAAAAGTCATAGAAGCAGTGTGTAACTTTAAAGCCTCTAGTAAATACAGTATCTGAACTGCCTAATTTAGATGAAATGTGTAAATTGTGAAGACATTTTTATTTTATTTTACCAATAATCTTTAAAACTGCCTTTATTTTTCAAAGCTTATTAGAGTCCTGTGAACCAAAAGGCATTAAAGTTTCTATTTTTCTGGCAAAATATTTGATTTCAGTGCTTATTTTTAAAGCCAATTAATTAGAGCTCTTTTATATATTTTAATAATGAGGCATCACATATACACATGACATATATGAATACACAGAAGCAGATCTGGTAGAATCTGCTGCTTTTAATTTTTTAAACAGTCTGGGTAGCACCAGCTAATCCATCAGAATGCAGGGTCTGAAAAATACCTCAAACATCAATCTTAGGTTTTACAACAGTGATGTTATCTGTAGGAGCAACTGGGAGGTTATTATCTTGTGGCCTTTGGCTGCATGACTCCTGAGCTATAGTTTCTAATCTTGTGGATAATTTGTTGGTTTTACAAAGGTCATCTGATCACTAAGCAAGGAGGGAGTTTATTTTGGGGAGGAGATGTATTGTCTTTTTTTCAAAGTTAAACTATAAGCTAAATTACTCCAAAAGTTAGTTCACCCTACCCCTAAGAATGAACAAGGGCAGCTTGGAGGTTACAAGTGAGATCAGTCGATGAGGTCAGATTTGTTTCACTGACATAATTTTCCTATGTCAGATTTTTCTCACTGTCATAATCTTTGCAAAGGCAGTTTCATCTCATGAACTGAATTGTGTCCCCCCAAAAATTCGTATGTTGAAGCCCTAATCCCCAATTGTCTGTATTTGAAGATAGGGTGTTTAGAAAGTGAAACAGGTCCCAAGGGTGGCGCCCTAATCTGATAGGACTGGTGTCCTAATAAGAAGAGAAGAGACACCAGGGATGTGTGCACACAGAGAAAAGGCTATGTAAGGACACAGGTAAAAAGTGGCCATCTGCAAGCCTAGGAAAGAGGCCTCAGAGGAAGCCAAATCCTGCTGACACCTTGATCTTGAGCTTCCTGACTCCAGAACTGAGAATCTCTCTTGTTTAAGCCACCTAATCCGTGGTATTTTGTTATGGCAGCTCTAGCTATATACCAAAACCATTCCAGGTGCCAGTTACAGAGGTGATTAAGGCAAGCTTCTCCTAAAGAATGTCTCACTGGCATGAGGTTACATTACAGACCACTGCAAGAAATAGATCCCACTCAGCCTCTCATGGCCACTTGATAAGCTTTCACTTGATATGGCCTGGACTGGCTGATTAGGTTGTCCATGCAATGGGGCTCATTAGACTAGAACTAGACTACTGTTCACTTCCCTCAAAACCTCTTTTGTTTTGCTCTGTTATCATTTTGTTTTGTTCTGTTCTGCTTTATTTTCAGGGAGAACTCATCTCACTGTCTTCCCAAGAAAGGATAAATGTTGGCTTTTCCGGGCATGGTGGCACATGCATGTAATCCCAGCTACTCGGGAGGCTGAGGCAGGAGAATCACTAGAACCCAGGAGGCGGAGGTTGCAGTGAGCCAAGATTGCGCCACTGTACTCCAGCCTGGGCAACAGCAGAGAAACTCCATCTCAAAAACAAACAAACAAACAAAATCTTGGCTTTTGACACCCACCCTTCATATCACAGTCCAACCAAACCCCAACCCGTTCATTGTCAGAACTATCCACTCATTGAATCTAGCAGGATTTGTTGCATCCACAGTAAGAAATTTGAGAGGAGGGAGATTAAATAAAATGCTTAAATGAGAAGCACATATGAGATTTTTCAGAAAGCTGACTGGAGCATTCACATCAGATTACTACAGTAACTGTTGTATAAGATGGTGCCCTGGGTGGCATTTCTGATGTCACTGGTTTGGAAGGAGTATATTCGCTTTTTTATAGAAAATATCAATCAGTTTTCCCTATCAGTTTTGCATGAATTTCCCTTGCTACAGAAAACAGTGATGGACTGCTGGTCAGTGTGACTCGGAACTTTAAGGCTACACCTTTGAAATTCAACAGTTTAGGCTCCCCATTAGTTTGATTTTAGAGCAGGAGGTAATAAATAGTTTGAAGATATATTTTTACCACACCTCAGTTGTGAGCTCCACAAAACAGAAAGGCCATTGCTTTATAATTTAAGGCTCACAGAGAAATATTTGAGGGAAGTAGTTATACCATGAAATATTTTACAAACGTTACATTACAGTTTCATATGCCAAATGAAATTTGACATTTTCACCTTTGTTCCCCTTAAAGAGCCAAGTCATCTCTTTCAATATGTTGAATATGTTTAACAGTGTTGACATTTGCAATAGAAAACCCAGACTCTGAATTATTTTACCTGAAAATAAAGACAATTTGCAGGCCTTCCTTAGAGGACTGGCTATTACACTCAAGAATGGGCTCAAGACAATCTACTTCTCTAGAGAACTTGAAAAGCCCCATGGGTCTCAGGGGTTTTGCTGCCATCCTGTCCAGGGCTAAAACGTCACATCCTCGGAACCAGTCCCATGATTTTAATTGCAGGTCTTCATGGACTAATGGTCCTGAATCTTACACAGAGCTTAACAACTGTATATTAGACCATATTTTCAACCTGCTCACATTTCAACCATCTGACCTGACTTCAAAGGGAGAATTATTTTATCTAGACACCGTATTGTGTGAGTAGTTTTTCAAGTACTAAAAATTTGCTTTATCTTCAAAGCCTGTGACTACGGCCCTTGGCTTTGAGGATAATGTTGGAAGTGGCTTTTCATGATTGTACTAGAACCGGAGCAAATCTTAGATTTATTGGCAATTCATATATGAATCCAACCATTGGGAGAAGTGTTTATATTCATAAAATAGCACTTCAGGAAAAAAATGACAGGAATATTAAATGTGGAGACATTAGTTAAAAGATCAGCTGCTTACCCTGCACAGTGTGGTTCAGTCTGAAAATACAGCTGCATGCCATTTTCTGACTGATGATGCAGGAAATATGATGACCAGCCACGTCCAGCTTGCAGGCCACTTGAGGTTTCTTCCCACAATCTGGGAGTGGAAAGGGGCCACACTGTCTCCACAGCACATAAGCCAACTTCTGTGGCTTTCCTTCAAAGCAGCATTCCCTGCTTTTAAACATCAATTAGTGGAGCACAGGAACTGCTATTCCCGTAGATTCTTTCTCCCACAGAATACTGAAAACTCATGAACTCCTGACTTAAAGTACCTTTCAGGACTTTCAGGTATACTTTTGATGAGTTTCTCTGCAGATATTCTTGAAGTCTCACGGTGAAGTTTTCTATCAGATCTCATTTTCTCTCCTCTTGTGCACCCTTAATTTACTTATCTGAGTTTTGTAAATTGTAGGGAGAAAAAGAAGAGCTAAATAAACTTGTTCATCTCCTAAGTTACTTCTTATAACTGTTTTAAATGCCTGCTTTCATGTTTCTGACATGCCATGCTCTTTTGTCTCGTAACAAATATTTGAATAACTCATTTCAAAACATAACATTGTCACCTGAGTTTTCAAAAACTCTTGGTCAGCCAAGCTGGCTTTTGGTTATTTCCTCACCTGACCATGCCTCTGTTCCAACAGGGCACTCATGAGAGGATCTATAACAAAATACTTCTTTCCTTGACTTTATGAAATCACAGCACAAAAACCTAAGAAAAAAATTTAACTGTGGTAGAATGATTTATATTCCTTTGGATACATACCCAGTAATAGGACAAATGCACGATATGTTCATTGCAGCACTATTCACAATAGCAAAGACATGGAATCTATCTAAATGTC
Organism: Pongo abelii; assembly: GCF_028885655.2. Classification (NCBI taxonomy): domain Eukaryota; kingdom Metazoa; phylum Chordata; class Mammalia; order Primates; family Hominidae; genus Pongo; species Pongo abelii. Next base: position 195,261,012 of record NC_071988.2, read on the forward strand.
CATCAGTGACAGACTGGATAAAGAAAATATGACACACACACACCCACACACACACACACACACACACACCATGGAATATTATGCAACCATAAAAAAGAATGAGATCATGTCCTTTGCAGGGACATGAATGAAGCTGGAGGCCATTATCCTTAGCAAACTAACGCAGGAACAGAAAATCAAATATTACATGTTCTCACTTATAAGTGGGAGCTAAATGATGAGAACACATGGACGCATAGAGGGGAACAGCACACACTGGGGGCTATGGGAGGGTGGAGGGTGGGAGGAAGGAGAGGATCAGGAAAAATAACTATTAACTACTAGGCTTAGTATCTGGGTGACAAAATAATACGTACAACAAACCCCCATGACACAAGTTTACCTATATGACAAACCTGCACATGGACCCCTGAACCTAAAATAAAGTTAAAATTTTTTTTAACTTAAAAAAAGAATTAATAGTTTCCGAGGGCTCACATTCTCATGTGATCAGAAAAACACAAATTGTTCCATATTCTCTGTTTACAAAGAGTAAGTCCAAGCTAGCAAAGCTTTCTAATCTTCAAAGATGATATGAGAGGGCAGGAATAAACTTGCACTCAGGCAGAACCAAGTAGAGTGATGTATCCCTGGCTGTTGATCACAAGACGAGCTACTTTCCAGTGAACTGTATGAGTCAGGATGAAGTCACTACTCTTCTGCCATTTTCTAACTTTTCCTTTCAGAAATGGATTTTTTTAAGTCCAGGTTTAAAATCTAGAGCCTCTTGCAAAGGTTAGGAGGTGTTTGCTCCTATTGCTACTCCATGATGCCTTTTCTTGTGCCACCGCAGCCTCCCCTAGAGTCAAGCCACTCATGGGTAACCAGGTCTTCTTCTTCAGTCTTGTACTTTGACGACTTCATTGTCATGTCTCCATCCCTTGGCAGCCCCAAGTGTTAAAGTGATTTTCTTTCTAACTCTACTTCAGTGTCTCTATCTGTACCAGACTCCAATCCTATTTTTGACTAGGATCACTTCTTTTCTAAACCCAAGGACTCACAGCCTTCTTTAATTTCCATGTGTTTCATTGAGCTCAGTAAAGCAGTTGCCACAGATTTAACACCTAAAATGACATTTTTTCCAGTGAATTAGTTATAACCATTACCATTTCCTTGGTAAACAGAGCCCAGGTCTAGGAATTAGACATGGGTGCGAATCCTGCCTGCTGTCTGCTGGTTGGATAGCACTGGACAAACCACCTACTTTCGCAGAGCCTCAGTTGCAAATGTGAATGAAAACACAGCATGGCGAGAGTGCAGACGAGGAAGTGAAATGATGCCCGTGAAAGCATCCAGTTCAGTAAGAACCTTAATTTATTTTCCTTCTAGCAGAAAAGAGTTGCTTACCCTAACCTGAAAAGGTAGTAGAGTAGCTTCTTTATATGAATTTCTCTCTGTGTCTATTTGTGAAAATCAGCTTGTTTTTTGGCCAGAGATCCTCAACTTAAAAGTTTCTATTTTGTGATAATAGACTGGGAAGGGTGAGTGGGGGCAGGGGGAAGGGTGAAGAGATGTGGATTAAAGAGTACAAACATGCAGTAAGATAGAGGGAGTAAATTCAATGTTTGATGGCAGAGTAGCGTGACTATACTTCACAAAAATGTATTGTGTTTGGGAGATGGACACCATAAATACCCTGACTTGGTCACTATGCTTTATATGCATGTAATGGAATTTCCCATGTTCTCCATAAATTCACACAAGTAAGAAAGTTTTTGTTTTGATGCCAGACATATTTCACAAATAATAAAATGCTTAGCTTCAAGTGGCAAGTTCCTAAAGACATGGCTTTAGGAAAAGGTGATTTGGAGCAGAACACATATAAACCTGAGGGCCCTCTGATAATATTTCTGCTGTGGGCTCTTCTTTCTCTTGCATAATGTAAGCCAGCCTCTGAAATAAGTAGTCCCAACAAGTCCCAGGGCAAGAGAGAGATGCCAAAGCAATTACATTTATGGTAAATTCAGAAAAAGAAAATGAGCACAAGATAGGAAGAAAATCTCTGCAGGCGTAATTTCAAGGAAAGGCACTAGGTGATCTCTGCCAGCAGTCATTGGATGTGACTAGCATGGAGCAATTAGAGGTGGAATGGATCTGTTTTAGCAAAAATGGTGCGATGGCTATGAGGCAAAGCCTTAAATAGTGAAAAATCCTATAAGAATCACAAAAGCATTTCTAGTATGTTGCATTTATATGCTGCTTTTAATTTCTACAAGCACTTCACAATTTTTTTATCTGAGTCTCAAATGAATTATGTCAGGGCTTATATGTAATTCTATCCTCAAATCTCCCTATCCCCAAAATGTTTATTTTAATTCTGCTTTTCTCCTGTATATATCATTCCCATCTCTATCAAGCTTCTCAAAAGAGAAACTTCCATTTGTTGACTCTGTTCACCTTCCATTTTTTTCTCAGTCCTCTTGGCAATCTGTCTTCTACTTTCATTCATCAAACCACAGAAACTGTCCTTTGAAAGGTCTCTGGAGACTTCCTTATTGCCAAATCCAACAGCCTCTCCCTAGGCCTCCCCTACTGGATCCCTCTATGAAATTTGACACTGCAGCTCACCCCTCCCACCTTGAAACTCTTCTCCCAGGCTTCTTTATGATTTCTTCTTATTTTCTCCTTCTTATTTCTAGCTACACTTTCTTTGCTCACTTTCAAAAAAAGTCATTCCCTGGAGTTCCCTCCTCAGTCTTCTCATATTCCTTTCTATTCTTTGCTTGAGTGAGATCATGTACTTCTATTATTTCAATTCTTACTCATATGTGGTTGCATCAGTCCAAGTCCAGCCAGAAGACAGAAATCACACCAGTAATTTGAATAGGGACATTTTAATATTTAAAAAAAAAAAAGTTAGCTGGTAAAAGGGGTAAAAAAGGGCTCTAGGGAGTACTGAAGCAGCAACTCCAAAAAACAGTAACCATCATTAGGGCTGAGGAATGTGACCAAGGCAGGAACTTGGAAACTTAGAAGAACTCTCCAACTTTTCCCATGCCAAGGTTGAGATTCAGGCCTCATTTGATGTGGTGTGGCTGTCATATATATGCAGCTTGGTAGTGACGAAGAAACTTGCAGGACATAGCAGCTGCTGCTTATCTCTGAGGGCCACTCCTGTGAGGGCTGCTCTCTTCACCCCACCCCACATGCCCATTTACTGGCTATCACATGGAAAAACTGTGCATGCGCACATGTGCACACTCACACACACACACACGAAAGACCCTTCCTCCTGCTCAGCCCTTCCAGTGTCCTTCCAGCACCCTCTATTAGCAAAATTGAATCCACTGACAAAGGAGAAATATCTACAGGGTCCATCTTGAGAATCACAAAGTAAGGGAAAAAAGGATTTGAAGTTGAAAGGCAAAATATTGGTAGAATATTAGCAAAATATTAGTAGAACAGTAGATAAGAGCATATACCCAAATAGGCATTTCTTACCCTGACCCATCTTCCAAATTTCAGACTTCTAGGTGTCTATATATAGATGTCACACAGACACCTCAAACTCAGCATGCCTTCTTTATTACACACATGGAAACAGCTGTCAAGATCTGTAATTTTTATTTAAAATGTCTAAACACATATCTTCTTTTGAATACATATAATATATACATATAATTCGGATATATTATCTGGATACATTGTATCACCAGTTCAGATTCTCATTGCCAATTAGAACTAGCACCTATTATGACAATTACATAACTCTCCACCTGTCTTTCTCATAATCACCAGAATTTACTGTCTAAAACAAGTTTTTGTTCTCAAAAACATTTAATGATCTTTTTGCCAACAGAACAAGGTCTAAATCCCTTATCTTGATATTTAAGACTCTTCACAAAATGGCACCAATACACTGCCCCAGTCTCATTTCTTACTACATCTTGATACTACTGCTACTACTACTATGAAACATTAACATCTATTGAGCACATAATATGGTCCATACACTAAAACAAATATATGTATAATCTCATTTAATACTCACAGCAAATTTATGAAGCGTTATCCTTAATTTTAAGGAAAAAAACTGAGGCAAAAATAAGTTAAGTTAACTTGCTTAATGTCACGCAGCTCTACTAAATGGTGAAATCAAACTCTGGGCAGTCTAACTTCAGAATATGCGCATTTAACCACTACATTATATGTCTCCCTAAAAATAAATGAGAGTAGAAATACATTTAACAAATCGGTCTAAAGACTCATAAAAAAACACAAAACATTACTGAAAGAAATTGCTTATCTAAATAAATGGAAAAACATCCCATGTTCATGGATTTAAAAACATGTTATTGTTAAATGGTGATACTACGCAAAGTGATCTACAGATTAAATGCAATCTATCAAAATCTAAATGGAATATTTTGTGAAAATAGAAAAACCCATCCTAAAATTTATATGGAATCTCAAAGGACCCTGAATAATGAAAACAATCTTGAACCAGAAAAACAAAGTTGGAGAACCCACATTTCCTAGTTTCAAAACTTGATACAAAGCTACAGTAATCCAAAAAATGTGTGGTACAGGCATAAAGATAGACATATAGACCAATGGAATCGAATAGATTGCCAAGAAATAAGCCCTCACAAGCAAAGTTAATTGATTTTTGACAAGGGTGCCAATATCACTCAATAAGGAATGGACAGTCTGTTCAACAAATGGTGCTGGGAAAACTGGATATCCACTACTAATGGATTGAATTATGTCTCCCCAAAATTTGTATGTTGAAATCCTAATCCTTGGTACCTCAAAATGTAACCTTATTTGGAAATCAGGTTATTGCAGATGTAATTAATTAAGATGAGATTATTCTGAGTATGGTGGGCCCCTAATGCAGTATGATTGGTGTCTTCATAAAAAGGGGAAATTTGGACACCAGCACACACACAAACAGAACATCAAGTGAACATAAAAGCAGAAACCGGCATGATATGTTAACAAGCCAAGGAACATCAAAGATTGCCACAAACCACCAGAAGCTAGGAGAGAAGCATATTATGTACTCTCTTTCACAGCCCTCAGAAGGAACCAACCTGCGAACACCTTAATCTTGGTCTTTTAGCCTCCAGAACTGTCAGGCAATAAATTGCTGTAGTTTAATCCACTCGGTTTGTGGTGCTTTCCTATGGAAGCCATTTCAAACTAATATATCTGCATGCAAAAAAATGAGGTTGTAAACTTTACTTTACACCATACACAAAATTTAATTCTAAATGGATCAAAGACCTAAACATAAGAGCTAAAACTATAAAACTCAGAATAAAACATAGGGGAAAATCTCCATGGCACTGGAATGGCAATGATCTCTTAAATATGACACCAAAGCACAGGCAACAAAAGAAAACAAATAGATAAACTGGACTTCATGAAAATTAAAACTTTTGTGCATCAAAGGCACAATTGACAGAATGAAAAGGCAACCCACTGAATAGGATAAAATATTTACAAGTCATATACCTGATAAGGGATTAAGATGTAGAATATATATTTTTAAAACTCCTTAAACAAAAATAAAACCACAAATGACTCAATTCAGAAATAGGCAAAGAACCTGAATAGGCATTTCTCCAAACTATACAAATGCTTAATAAGCAAATGAAAAGGTTTTCAACATCATTAGTCATTAGGGAAAAGCAAATCAAAACCACAATGAAATACCACTTTACATCTACTAGGATGGCTATTACACAAACCAAAAAAACTACAAGTGTTGGAAAAAATATGAAGAAACTGGAACCATTGTACATTGCTTGTGGGAATGTAAAATGGTTCAGCTACTGTGGAAAACAGTTTGATGGTTCCTCAAAAAGTTAAACATAGAATTACCTTATGACCCAGCAATTTCATTCCTAGGTGTATAGGCAAAATAATTGAAAACAAGGATGGGAAAGATATTTACATGCCAGTGTTCACAGAAGCATTATTCACGGTAGCCAAAAAGCAGAAACAGGCCAGGAGCGGTGGCTCATGCCTGTAATCCCAGCACTTTGGGAGGCAGAGTTGGGCAGATCACGGGCAGATCAAGAGGTCAGGAGATCGAGACCATCCTGGCCAACATGGTGAAACCCTGTCTCTCCTAAATTACCAAAAGTTAGCCAGGTGTGGTGGTGCACACTTGTAGTCCCAGCTACTCAGGAGGCTGAGGCAGGGGAATTGCTTGAACCCAGGAGGCGGAGAGTACAGTGAGCCAAGATTGTGCCACTGCACTCCAGTTTGGCAACAGAGTGAGACTCCGTCTCTAGAAAAAAAAAAAAAAAAAAGTAGAAACAGTGCAAGTATCCATCAACAGATGAATGGATACAAATTTGGCATATTTATATATGTGTTCATTCATATAAATATATATGAGGTCAGGCATGGTGGCTCACACCTGTAATCCCAGCACTTTGGGAGGCCAAGGTGGGTGGATCATGAGGTCAGGAGATCGAGACCATCCTGGCTAATAAGGTGAAACTCCGTCTCTACTAAAAATACAAAAAAATTAGCCGGGCATGGTGGTGCACACCTGTGGTCCCAGCTACTTGGGAGGCTGAGGCAGGAGACTCACTTGAACCCAGGAGGTGGAGGTTGCAGTGAGCCGAGATTGGGCCACTGCACTCCAGCCTGGGGGACAGAGCGAGACTCCGTCTCAAAAAAAAAAAAAATGAATATTGGCCTTAAAAGGAAATGAAGTTCCGATACATGCTACAATGTTAAGTTAAATAAGCCAGACACAAAATGGCAAACATGGTATGGTTCCATTTATATGAGGTTTACAAAATATTATTTATAGTCAGTAGAATAGACAGTACCAGGGGTTGGGGGAGGAGGGGAAGTAGGGAGTTATTGCTTAATGATTAATAGTTGCTGTTTTGAATTATGAAATATTTTAGAAATAGATCTTGGTGATGGTTACACAACATTTTGAATGCACTTAATGCTATTCAATTGAACATTTAAAATGGTTAAAATAATAAACTTTACATTATGTATATTTTATCACAATTTTTTAAAACAGCTCATGAGAAGATGTCAAAGGGCTGGGAGACTGGGATGGAGAGGAAAGGAGTGGGACATTCAGTACCTAGGACTAGAATCAGCAGAAATTGTTCATTCATTGAGGGGTAGGGAGGTGGGTGTGTTTGGTGTGGTGCTCAAATTGCCAAATTGAGATCTTGGGGGATTGTGTAAGACACTGTGAAGATTAACCGGTGATACACACTGAAGAACAGGCCTGCAATGCTGGACCAAGGCTTGTTCATCTGCAGTCTCCTTCGACTTAAGTGCTGTGAGCAATCACATGATATAATAGAAATGTGATTTGGCCATGGCAGCACCCCATTTACCATCACAGACAATTCAGCCAAAAAAATTAACAAACAAATAAATAGTAGCTAACATTTACTGACCACTTGCAATGTACAAACACTGTGCCAGGCCCTTCGCATGCATCTGTTTAATCCTCACAACTGCCCTCTGAGGCATGATCATCTTCATTTTACAAACCTTATGTTGAGCCATGCTATATCATTTGCCATTCCCTAAAAAATGCCGTACACTGTCAAACTTCAATATCCGTATTCATTTCTGATTCCTAAGGCAATAGTGTCCTTCTGTCATTTTACTGTGTACATTCAATTCTACTCATCCTCCAGGGCCCCTTCTAATGTCATCCATCCTACCAAGTGCTCCAAGCCCATTTCACCCAGAACGGTCATTTCCTCTTCAGGTCTCACTTAGCATTTAGTCTCTTAAGAAGATGTCTTCAGAGTAATGTCTCCCTGATATGTGTGGGCTCCTTGAGAACAGAAGCCAGTTTTTCTTAGTCTTTGAATTTCTAACTACAAAGTGCCTTTCATTCAAAATCACTCTCAGAATGTTGACTTCCTGTAAGTGGATGAACTGAGCTTTAAAAAGGACAGGAGGCTGAAGTGGGAAGATCGCTTGAGCCCAGGAGTTAAAGACTGTGGCAAGCTGTGAGCTGTGAACACACCACTGCAGTCTAGCCTGGGCAAAAGAGCAAGACCCTATCTCTTGAAAAAAAAAATGAGGTTATAGGGAACCTCATTTGTACCTCATGAGCAGAACCCAGACCTGCTCAGTCTCCATCCAGTTCTCTTTCTGTGTTACCCTAGTGTCTTCTGTCTTTCCAGCTCTGCAAATAAATTTGCATTCTAAGATCAACTATAGTCCAGAGGTTGGGCAGAGTGGCTCACGCCTATAATCCCAGCACTTTGAGAGGCCAAGGCAGCGGATCATCTGAGGTCAGGAGTTCAAGACCAGCCTGCCCAGCATGATGAAACCCCATCTCTACTAAAAATACAAAATTAGCTGGGAGTGGTGGTGCATGACTGTAATCCCAGCTATTTGGGAGGCTGAGGCAGGAAGATCGCTTGAACCCAGGAGGTGGAGATTGCAGTGAGCCGAGATTGAGCCATTGCACTCCAGCCTGGGCAACAAGAGTGAAATTCCATCTAAATAACTAACTAACTAACTAACTAACTAACTAAATAAATAAATAAATAAATAAATAAATAAAATTAACTATAGTCCATAAAAGGGAGCATCTTAATTTTTTTGCCACGTTAAAAATTCACAGCCAGAAATATTGGAAGTCTCAAGCCTTTCTTCCATTCAGGTCCTCTCTGATGTCCTCACTAGACCATCAGGTGCACAAAGGATAGGACTGGTTCTTTTTTAATTTTTTGCTGTATACCTGGTTTCCAGCAGAGTGCCTACGACATAGCAGGTACCTAGTAAATGTTGAATGAGGAATGAACCCACCACTTCTTACTTAAAAGACCTAAGGCTATCAGGAGGAATTAGCAGACCATGCTGGCTCATTTGTTAAGCTAAGGCTAGTCCCTCTCTAACAGTCAGTTGAATTACCTACCCCACATCTACCAGGCTCCTTGACATTTATGCCACATTCCCCTTCTCTTGTACCTCTCTGATAAAAACCTCCTGTGTTGGGAGCTGGGGGGCCAGTATTAAAGCTAAGCCTGACTTCTCTTGGAGACCTAAAGAACTCCTTTACTCTCTGCCAGACCTTTTCCTGATCCTTGCCCAAAAGGAGATTATCTCTGTAATTCCTGTCACACATTATGATTCCTCTTTTCCTCATTTTTCTCCTTCCCACCCATTCCCAGCCAAGCACTGCCTCATTTTCTAATCCTGTTCAGTGTCTCTGAGGATTCCTTGACACAATTTCAATGCTGTCGAGCTCTGAAGCTGGGCATCAAAGGAATAAGGCCTGAAAATGATTGATTCTGCCATAGACGTATTTAATATCCCGTGTCCTAGGTTTGGGCCATGTGTATGTGTGTGAACTGCTTCACCTTCAGCCAGAGGTACAGAGCCCATGTTGAAAAAATATGAATCATCATAAGTGTTCTTGTCTACATTTTTTAAAAAATATATTATTAGCGTGAATAAACAAGTATTAGAATCAGTTCTGTTAGAATTTTATCCACTTGTTTATTTTAATGGAGTTGAGTTTGTGAGCAAAATGAGAGAATCTGAATATGTGCTGGAGAGAGGCAGGTGGACAGGTAAGAAGAGAAGCAAGTGGGAATGGCTGGACACTAATCTTGAGGAAGAGCTGGATATTAATCTCGTATCCAGCTGCCTACCTTATCCTATAGTGAACTCACAGCATTTCCTCTCTGGCACAACTTTTTGCTGGAATTTACACAGATGTAGACAATTATGCCTTTGAAACCTGAAATTTGGCTTCCAAAGCAGTTTATCCCATTGTCTACACAGATGCCGCTTGAGTGAGAATTTAGAAAATTCAAGAGTTTAGAAAATGGTATCCTCCATCCCTGCCAGAGGCCTTTTGAGCTCATAACATTTAAAAACAAAACGAGGCACTCCAATAGGCTTTTGTGCATGTCCACAGGCAGATTTGGCAGACTTGTCACTCAGTGTCCCTGGCTTGAGTATGTTTTTTTCTCCCCCACATCCTCCTTTTCCAGGAGCAGAGCTGCTCCACATGTGAGTTCAAATGCCAGCCGACATAGGAGAGTAAGCTTCTCCCCTGGGATCCACTGGCCATGAACCTGCAAGCAGCTGCTTTTTCTTCCCAAATGTGTTCAGAGCTCCTGGACTCAAGTAGAGAAAAAAATAGTGCCTTGAAGTTGTCTTCAGTATAAACTGATACTGGTTCTCTAAGAAGGGTGTGTCTGTGAGTTAGATGGCCCAAGAATGAAAAGAAAGGCCTGCTCAGAGTTCTGTCAGGTAGCTTTCAGGTTATAGACAGCTTTAGAAAACCAACACGCTGCACCCAGATAAGGAGATCAAATAGAAGATTTACAGAGTGTGCCAGGCTCAAGACAGCAATAGCAAAATCTACCTTTGACCTTCTGGGTGTTTCTATTTCACTAGAGAAACTCCATCACACATCAGGAAACTGATTTTACAAAACGTGTATTTTAAGCTTGGCTTCACAAATTCTAGAGGGAAGTTCCTCCCTGGTACTTATTTCAGGGAAGGTGTAGTAAAGGTAAAAGAAATGAGAGCAAATCAGATGCCTTCTGACAACCAGCCAAGTCCATTCCCTGTCTTTCTAGATCTCCTACACTGAGAGAAGGAATGCAACTAGTTCCCAAGGGGTCAGGGCAGGCATTTTCCCTAATTCAGGGTTCAAATCTGGAGTCGATGGGTTCCAGGAAAACCAATTCGAAAGTGCTTGGACATATCCACTTATAGTTTTGTTTGTTTGTTTGTTTCAAAAATGTCCACCACTTTCCTTGGATTCTCAGAGAAATCTGTAGGCAAAACCAGGTTAAGAACTGTTCCCCTGTACTCTGCATTATTTCACATTACCTTGTCATCAGGGACAGAGATCCTGAAAGCAGAGCCCCAGCAGTAGCAGATGAACCCAACCTGTCGCCTAAGTCCCTATTGAATAAGGAGATTAGTACCCACCACATTGATTCCCTCCTGACTGGCATCCCCAACCTCTACTCCTAGAGTAAATGAAATATGAACTACTCTTTCCACCACCACCATTCTATCCCAGCATTATTTATTCCTTTCATGATACTCAGTATATTTCATAAAAACCTTCTCTCTGCCTCATTGCCCACCCCAGCAGGAACGGGCCCAGGTGGGTATTCTTCTGTTGCAGAGACTCCTTTCCTTATCTACTCATCCAGGCAAAAGAACCTTGGTTAAATGATCAGTTGGGCCCATCCTGGTTTTGTTTCCATTCTTAAAAGGACCTGAAGGTATTATCATAATCCAGGACTATATAAAGGCTTAAAAAGGATTAAGATCATTGACTTTCTGTAAGGGTACACACCTAAATAGCAAACTATCAAGAATATCCATCTCTGCTACAGGCTGTGCTTCTAACACTATCAGGAAGATTGGTGAAACCTTCAAGCAGGAAGATATGACGAAAGGGCCAGGTGTGGTGGCTCACACCTGTAATCCCAACACTTTGGGAGGCCAAGGCAGGTGGATCAAGTGTGGTTGGGAGTTCAAGACCAGCCTGGCCAACATGGTGAAACCCCATCTCTACTAAAAATACAAAAATTAGCTTGGCGTGGTGGCACACGCCTGTAATCCCAGCTATTCAGGGGGCTGAGGTAGGATAATTGCTTGAATCTGGGAGGTGGAGGTTGCAGTGAGCCGCGATTGCGCCACTGCACTCCAGCCTGGGTGACAGAGTGAAACTCGATCTCAAAAAAAAAACAAGATATGACAAAAGGACATGTCTCTGCCCAGACTCTACTTCTGTTGCTGTTTCAGCTTTTGACACTTTTTATCATCAACTCTTCTCCCACCTCTAAGTATTGAGTTCCTTATATCAGTGCTAACGTAATTGTAAAGAATTATCCTTTTATCCACTCTGCAAATTTTCAAAGGTCAGGCTTTATGTAGAGAATCTTTATCCATCATAGTATTTCAGCAATAACACTGTCTTTCCTATTTTGCTAATACTCTAGAGTGGCATTTAATTTATCATCCACAAGCAATGCTAAACTATGACAATAGGTGTAGACCAAGACCATTGTAGCCAAACTGAAGCCAAAGGTCACCATGTTCTGCACAGAACCATGCAGGGCTAAGTGGTTCACTCTCCTCCATCACATCCTATAACTGCAACATTCGCCTCATATTGGATCTCTCTCCTGCTAACATGATAGTGGTAGAAGGTGCTTTGAAACAGGAAGATAATAAATTCCAGATTAAGCACTATCTGAAAAGAAAAGTCTCCCATTTTACCGAAGTCATAAACTCTAGGCTACTGCCTATGTTGCATTATCAACACATTCTTTGCCCCAACCAGCTGCAGTTTGGCTGTTTAACCATCTCATGTTCTTTAGCATGTCGAGTAGACCATGTTTTAACCATAATAGGCCTGTTGCCTGATGTGTACAGCAAGTCAATACACCAAGATATGAGGTTGCAGCAGAGAAAGAGTTTAATTATAGGGCCACTAAATGAGGAGACGAGAGGAAACCTCAAATCTGTCTCCCCAAGGAGTTTGGGGCTAGGATTTTTAAGGGATTTGGAGTAGGCTGAAGTTGGGAGATTATTGATTGGTCACAGAGAGCAGCATGAGGTCATGGGACAGGGAGATGAAGAAACAATATTCTCATGTTGATCCATTTCCTCTGTGAGGGTCTTTAAACTGGCTGCAGTCAGCTGTTGCACTGGAATTCAATATCTGCTTAAGCAATTCTTAAACAAAAACCTTATGATTCTAACATCAGAAATCCTATGTATAGGAACAATGGAGATGCAAATAGTCAGTATCTAGTGCTACAGACTTTCAGTTACAAGGAAGTGGGTCAAAGTACAGACTGATTAATACTGAATTATAACTATATTTCTTTCCAGAATTCTTGTTAAGCCTGTGAAGATGGCTTCAACGTTACATTTAATTCCCTGATTTTTCTCCGTAAATTGCATACAAATTCAAGGTCTCATTCAATATGCATGTAACCAAAAAGATAATCTATGTCTTACTTAATCTATACCATGGTTGTTAGGAGCCAATGATAAAATACAACATAGCCCCACACTCAAAATTCTTTCTTCTTTCCACAGATCCGAAATGTGGCAGCAAATCTCTGTGTGGACAGCAAGCATGGAGCCACCGGAACAGAGCTGAGGCTGGACATCTGTGTCAAGGATGGTTCTGAAAGAACATGGTCTCATGAACAGGTGCGTCACCTCCCAGAAGCCAGGGGAGTGGGAGCCAGTCGGGGGCTGAGGCAGACACAGAGGGATGCAGCTGGAACAAATCTATGAATGGTGCAGATGGTACTTGTGGGACCTGAAGTGAGGCCGCTGTATCACCAACCAGCCCTGCAGTTCAGTGAATCACTTAATGTCTCTGTTTATGTTTCTTCTCAGAGCAGTTGTGATAATCAGTTCAGATAACGTACACAATTATGCTCTAAATATGAGAAAGGATGGGAGAAATGTGGATTGCGACCCTAGTCTTATTTCTTTTCCCAGAATGGTAGTTTAACAGAGGAAGCCTGTAGAGTGCTTTGGAACACTTCCAACTAAATTTCATGGTTTTAATGACTCTGCTGTTGTGTGTTTGTGATGTAATCTTAACCTTGCTTTTCCCCTGACTATGAACAGATCACTTTACATGGGCCTCCTGTTGTTGTAGTAGTTTTTAATCTTACATGTGAAGGATATAAGCAACAACACCCCGACGTGGACTTCAGGAAATACTTTAAGGCTATGTATTGCTTTTATTGATTTTTGTTTTGTTTGCTTTTTTCTATTTTTGTGGTTACATAGTAGGCGTATATATGGGGTACATGAGATGTTTTGATACAGGCATGCAATGCATAACAATCACATCATTTAAAATGGTATCCATCCCCTCAAGCATTTATCCTTTGTGTTACAAACAATCCAATTATATTAGTTTACTTATTTTAAAATGTACAATTAACTTATTATTGACTATAGTCGCCCTGTTGTGCTATGAAATACTAAGTCTTTTTCATTCTTTCTATTTTTTGTACCCATTAAGCATCCCCACCTCCCACCCCCCACCTCATACCCTCCCACTACCCCTGCTAGCCTCTGGTAACCATCCTTCTACTAGCATCTCCATGGGTTCAATTGTTTTGATTTTTAGATCCCACAAATAAGTGAAAATAGGCAATGTTTGTCTTTCCATACCTGGCTTATTTCACTTAACATAATGACCTCCACTTCCATCCATGTTGTTGCAAATGACAGGATCTCATTCTTCTTTATGGCTGAATAGTACTCCATTATGTATAGGTACCACATTTTCTTTATTCATTCATCTATTGATGGACACTTAGGTTGCTTCCAAATTTTGGCCATTGTGAACAGTGCTGCATCAAACATGGGAGTGCAGGTGTCTCCTCGATATACTGATTTCCTTTCTTTTGGGTATAAACCCAGCAGTGGTATTGCTGGATCATATGATAGCTCAATTTTTAGTGTTTTTTTTTAGACAGAGTCTCGCTCTGTCACCAGGCTGGAGTGCGGTGGCACAATCTCAGCTCACTGCAACCTCCGACTCCTTGGTTCAAACGATCCTCCTTCCTCAGCCTCCCAAGAAGCTGAGATTACAGGCACACACCACCATGCCCAGCTAATTTTTGTACTTTTTTTTTTTTTAGTAGAGACGATGTTTCACCATGTCGGCCAGGATGGTCTCGATCTCCTGACCTCATGATCTGCCCACCTCGGCCTCCCAAAGTGCTGGGATTACAGGTATTAGCCACCGCGCCCAGCCAATTTTCAGCTTTTTGAGGAACCTCCAAACTGTTCTCCATAGTACCTGTACTAAGTTACATTCCTGCCAACAATGTATAAGGTTTCCCATTTCTCCGTCCTCAACAGCATCTGTTATTGCCTGTCTTTTGGATAAAAGCCATTTCAACTGGGGTGAGATGATAACTCATTGTAGTTTTGATCTGCATTTCTCTGATGATCAATAATCTTGAGCACCTTTTCATATGCCAGTTTGCCATTTGTATGTCTTCTTTTGAGAAATATCTATTAAAATCTTTTGCCCTATTTTTAATCAAATTATTAGGTTTTTTACATAGAGTTGTTTGAGCTCCTTATATATTACAGTTATTAATCCCTTGTCAGATGGGTATTTTGCAAATATTTTCTCCCATTCTGTGGGTTGTCTCTTCACTTTGTTGATTGTTTCCTTTGCTGTGCAGAAGCTTTTTAGTTTGATGTGATCCAATTTGTCTATTTTTGCTTTGGCTGCCTGTGCTTGGCGGGTATTACTCAAGACATTTTGCCCAGACCAATGTCCTGGAGAGTTTCCTCAATGTTTTCTTGTAGTAGTTGTATAGTTTGAGGTCTTAGATTTAAGTCTTTAATCCATTTTAATTTGATTTTTGTACATGACAAGAGATGGGGTCGACCTACTCTCCCGAGTAGCTGGGATTACAGGCTTCTGCATGTGTATATCCAGTTTTCCCAGCGCCATTTATTAAAGAGACTGTCTTTTCCCCAGTGTACGTTCTTGGTACCTTTGTCAAAAATGAGTTGACGACTATAGGTGTGTGGATTTGTTTTTGGGTTCTCTATTCTGTTCTATGTAAGACTGAATTGCTTTTAATTGAAAAACATTTCGCTGCAGCTCAGTTTAAGTGAGATGTGATTTCTAACCCACTTAGAAATTTGAAAGTCCTTGCAAGCAGCTTCCCTGATACTGTGTCACCTGTGAAAGAGAAAAGATAGTGGGAAAAATTGCTTTGCTCTCTTTTAGCGTTTTTGTTTCTTGTATTTTAGAGGTGGGGTCTTGCTCTGTCACCTAGGCTGGAGTGCAGTGATATGATCAAAGCTCACTGCAGCCTCAAACTCCTGGGCTCAAGCGATCCTCTTGCCTCAGCAGCCTGAGTAGCTCAGACCACAGGTGCATACCACTAAGCTCACCTAACCCTTTTCACTGTTTTAATTTTAAATTAAGAAATATTTCAATAGAAAGCTATAGAAAATATCATAGCAGATATTTATGTACTCATCACACTCATCTCTTATGAAAAGCAAAAAAGTAAGCAAGCAGTTCCCAGTAAGGCGTTACTGCCTCCTATAGCCAGATCCCTCTGGTGTCCATCTTGTACATTAAACTAGAAAAGGTCCACCATGCTCAGCGCTGGATGTTAAAGAATTGTCCAGATGTGCTGAGATTCACCTCCCACTCCCCACGTCACTGCCTCTCCCTGCCTCACCTCCACCACACGTTACAATGCAGAGCATCATGATGTGAGGAAAACAGCCAAAAACCAAGTCCACAATACAGTCCAGAGTCGTTCAGTCCATCAACAGCGCCTCTCCCTAACCACTGATCTGATCTTTGAACCCTCTCCCCACAGCCTCATGGTATTCTAGGAAGACTGTGGGCCTTGTAGCCAGGCCAGGCTGGATTTTAGTTTAAACCATGTGGCCTTGTGAAACTGTGAAATCTTTCTAGGCCATAGTTCTTCCATCTTGGACAGGGTGGTTAGGAGAATAACTCTTGCGGTGGCATCTTGCACATGCAGCAGGTGCAGAGTAATATCCTCTCCCTCCTGCCTTCCTTCTCTCAAACACTCACAAATCCTTTTATGCTAATACCAAGTTAGAAACCTCTCTCAGGTCCAAGGCAGCCGGGACTTTGGCTTCATTTATCTGTTCCCAGCACAGTCAGCAAATACTAGTTATTATTCATTCAAATGTGCCCTGCCTGGCTGGGCACGGTGACTCACGCCTATAATCCCAGCACTTTGGGAGGCTGAGGCGGGTGGCTCACTTGAGGTCAGGAGTTCAAGACCAGCCTGGCTAACATGTTGAAACCCCGTCTCTACTAAAAATACAAAAATCAGCCAGGCTTGGTGGCTAATTTATATATATATGTATGTATGTATATATCCAGATGGGTTTATAGAAGGCTCTGTGACTCCAGGATTTATTGATAGGAATCAAATATCAGTGAAAAGTGATTTGCCTCCTCCTTCCTCTGTCTGTTTCTGTAAGCACCATGGGGTTGTTACTGGGGACCTGAGGAATAGTGTTGGACTGTTAACTCCAACAAGCAATTCTGACTTCAGCCTGGGAGCAAGAGAGAAGGCTTTAGAAGCTAACGGTAAGGCTGGAATCTAGAGTGGAAAAGAACTTTTTAAAAAAGAAAAAGGAGCAAGCCATAAGGAAAAGCTTCATTTCTTGGGCTAAATTCCTCTCTACCACCTCTATTCAGCCCAACTAAGAAACACACGTGGCCAGCTGGTGAATATAAAGCAGGCCTTGATGTCTGAACTGGGCTTAGTATTTCTATCCAGTAATGCTCTAGAATGAAATCTTCTCTGGCCTGCAGATTTTATTTGACAGCTGAACATGGATATAAACAAAGGCAACGATATTGCATACACTTTAAAAATTGCTAGTTCACTCCCCGCACCCCCCACGCCCCCGCCAACTCCCCATCTCCCACCCCCAGGCTAAAATGCAAAAATCTATGACCTGTAATTCAAGAAATGGTCACCAGAGGGCAGCACTAGACAAGCAGAAAACTACATAGGCAGAACAGAAAGACCAGTTAATACAGCTCTTTAAAAAGATTTCCTGTCTCTAGAGATCCTAAAAATGAAACTACAGTAGGATTAAATAAGGTTGATAAGTGGTGGAAAATGCATCATATTTGAAATATTGCCATATATTGACTTGGAGGTTAAAACATTACAAGCTGTTTCATTCGCCAGTAATTAACTGTAAGCTTTATTCAGTATATCACTCAGTGACTTATAAGAATTAGGAATCACTCTTCTACATTTAGATTAAAATTCCTGCATGAGGAAGGCATATCGGACCATGAAAATTATGGATTTTCTTTTTAATTCAAAAACATTCAAAGTACACAAAAGGAGACTTATTAGAGTTGAAATAATCCCTTTTTTCCAAAAAAAAAAAGTGGCAAAAATAAAAAAAAGGAAAAAACAAAATTGTTACATGGGAAATAAAAAAGAGTCCATTGAAGGACCTGTATAAGAAAATGCCTTCTGCTGCAGAACACTGGTGGTGACTAATGTGGTTTCTGTGAGGAAGCAAATGTATGATTCATTTTGCCAGGGCAATATGCGTAGCTGTTTGATATCATGGTAGCATTATGCTTCCTTTAGGGATCAAGAAAGAAAAACAAAAATAGATCCTAATAAGACTATAAGGTCTGGAAAGAATACTCCCCAGCTCCCATTGAGTCCAAGGGAGAGGAGTGGGGAGGAGGAGGAACCCCCTTGGCCTAGTTTGGCTGTTCCCACTCTGCAGGCCCAGCAGCAGGCTTTGATGTCATGCTGGGGAGCAAGTGTTGCAGCCCAGCTTTCGTCCTCCCGAGGAAGCAAACACGGACTCCATTTCCAGGGCCTAGGGGAAGATTCACAAAGACAGAAGCAAGCAAATGTGTGCATCCAGGGGAAAGATTCTTTTGCTTTCTTTTTTCCCTCTTTGGGAAAAGAGTCTCATTATCAAGACAGAGCATACCGATGGGTGCAAACTGCAAGGAGGAACATGCTGTATTTCAGGTTTCTGCAAACCTCATAACAATGAAATGAAACATCACAATCCAGACAGAGAAAAATATTTTCTGTTGTCTCAAGTCAGGTAGCAAGAGCAAGAGATAATAAGTGTATTTGCAGTACCAAATCCAGTGACCTTATTCATATAATACAAAGAGACCCAGGCAACATGACACATATCACATTAATATTAAAGCAAAGAAATAAGAGTTAACATTGTGATATGGTTTGGCTGTGTCCCCAAATCTCATCTTGAATTGTAATCCCCATAACCCCCATGTGTCATGGGAGGGACCCGGTGGGAGGTAATTTAATCATGGGGGCAGTTACCCTCATGCTGTTCTCCTGATAGTGACTGAGCTCTCATAAGATTTGATGGTTCTATAAGGCGCTTTTCCCCCTTTTGTTTGGCACTGCTCCTTGCTGCCGCCATGTGACGATGGATGTGTTTGCTTCCCCTTCTGCCATGATTGTAAGTTTCCTGAGGCCTCCCCAGCCAGCTGAAATGTGAATCAATTAAACATCTCTCCTTTATAATTTACTCAGTCTCAGATATGTCTTTATTAGCAGCATGAGAACAGACTAATACAGTAAATTGATACCGGTAGGGTAGGGTGCTGCTATAAGGATACCTGAAAATGTGGCAGCAACTTTGGAACTGGGTAACAGACAGAGGTTGGAACAGTTTGGAGGGCTCAGAAGAAGAAAGGAAAATGTGAGAAAATTTGGAACTTGCTAGAGATTTGGAGGGCTCAGAAGACAGGAAAATGCAGGAAAGTTTGGAACTTCCTAGAGACATGTTGAATTACTTTGACCAAAATGCTGATAATGATAAGGACAATGAAGTCCAGGCTGAGGTGGTCTCAGATGGAGATGATGAACTTGTTGGGAACTGGAGTAAAAGTCACTCTTGTTATGCAAAGAGACTGGTGGCATTTTGCCCCTGCCCTAGAGATCTGTGGAACTTTGAACTTGAGAGTGATGATTTAGGGTATGTGGCAGAAGAAATCTCTAAGTGGCAAAGCATTCAGGAGGAAGCAGAGCACAAAATTTGGAAAATTTGCAGCCTAACGATGAGATAGAAAAAAAAATTTCTGGAGAGAAATTCCAGCCTGCTACAGAAATTTGCATAATTAATGAGGAGCCAAATGTTTATCACCAAGACAATAGGGAAAATGTCTCCAGAGCAAATCAGAGACCTTCACAGCAGCCTCTCCCATCACAGACCCAGAGGTCTAGGAGTCAAAAATGGTTTCTCAGGCCAGGCCCAGGGTCCCCCTGCTCTGTGTGGCCTCAGGACACGGTGCCCTGTGTCCCAGCTGCTTCAGCTCCAGCATGGCTAAAAAGGGGCAAGGTACAGCTCAGGCCATTGATTCAGAGGGTGCAAGCCCCAAGCCTTGGCACCTTCCATGTAGTGTTGGGCCTGCAGGTGCACAGAAGTCAATAATTAAGCTTGGGGAACCTCCACCTAGATTTCAGAGGATGTATGGAAATGCCTAGCTGTCCGGGCAGAGGTGTGCTATAGTGGTGGGATCCTCATGGAGAACCTCTGCTAGGGCAGTGCAGAAGGGAAATGTGGGGTTGGAGCCCCTACAGAGAGTCCCCACTGGGGCACTACTTAGTGGATCTGGGAGAAGAGGGCCACCATCCTCCAGACCCCAGTATGGTAGACCCACTGACAGCTTGCACCATGAGCCTGAAAAAGCCACAGGCACTCAATGCCAGCCTGTGAAAGCAGCTGGGAGGGGGCTGTAACCTGTAAAGCCACAGGGGCAGAGTTGTCCAAGGCCGTGGAAGCCCACTTCTTGCATCAGCATAACCTGGATGTGAGACATGGAGTCAAAGGAGATCATTTTGGAACTTTAAGGTTTAATGACTGCCTCACTGGATTTTGGACTTTCATGGGGCCTTTAGTCCCTATGTTTTGGCCAATTTCTCCCATATGGAATGGCTGTGTTTACCCAAAGCCTGTACCCACATTGTATCTAGGAAGTAACCAACTTGCATTTGATTTTACAGACTCACAGGTGGAAGGTACTTGCTTTGTCTCAGATGAGACTTTGGACTTAGACTTTTGAGTTAATGTTGGAATGAGTTAAGACTTTGGGGGACTATTGGAAGGGCATGATTGTGTTTTGAAATGTGAGGATATGAGATTTGGGAGGGGCCAGGGGCAGAATGATATGGTTCGGCTGTGTCTCCACCCAAATCTCATCTTGAATTGTAGTTCCCATAACCCCCACATGTTGTGGGAGGGACCCAGTGGGAAGTAATTTGATCATGGGGGTGGTTACCCTCATGTTGTTCTCATGACAGTGAGTGAGTTCTCATGAGATCTGATGGCTTTATAAGGGGCTTTTCCCCCTTTTGCTTGGCACTGCTCCTTGCTGTCACCATGTGAAGGAGGATGTGTTTGCTTTATCTTCTACCATGATTGTAAGTTTCCTGAGGCCTCCCCAGCCATGCTGAACTGTGAGTCAATTAAACCTCTTTCTTTTATAAATTACCCAGTCTTGGGTATGTCTTTATTAGCAGCGTGAGAATGGACTAATATACATTGTAAATCTATGTTTTAAAGGATCATTCAAAAGAAGAAAGCGGAGAAATTAACATCAACTTCCTTTAACACTGAGGAATTTAAGGTTGAAAAGAAATCAGGAGTTATTATACAGGAAACCTGAGGAAAGTCTAAATTCTTCTGTCAATAAGAGCAGGCCAAGGGTGAAGACAAACTATAAATGTCACAATGACATTACCCAAAGCAAACAATGAATATAATTCAATGAATATAATTTCATAATGTCTATTTGTTTCTGCTTTGACAAGCAGGAAACATTTGCAGACAGGAAAATGTGCCAGTGAAAAGACTCAATGCCTGATTGGTTTGACATGGCCACTGAGATAAGATAAATGGCAATAAGAAGTATTTCAAAGACCTAAGAGAGAAAAACATTAGCTAATCGCAGGTGTAGAAGAATAAAGTAATTGATACAATCTGAAGATGTATCACCTTGGATGCAGGAAAGTAATCAACAGGTAATAATAATAATACATAAAACACTGTGAAAATGACAGGCTAACCATCAGGCTACAAATCTAAGCATGATCATGGCACTACAATACCCGGAAACAAGAAACAGAAGTCACCTAAGGATGCCCGCAGATATAATTGTGACAATAGGTGAATAAAGTTGCCCAACAGACAGATTTGCCAGTGTTTGCTGTAACACAGGTATTCTTTTGGACTTAACTGATGCATTTAGTAAAAAGTATGAAAAGGCCATCTACCAAAGAAGGGAGGACTCTTGAGATGTGACAGAAGCAAGACACTCATTTTCTGCAGGCCTGATTTTCCCCAGCTGACTCATGAGGGACTGTACTAGGCAGTGATTAGATTCCCTTTCAGCTCTGGCCTTCTGAGTGTATAAAAACCAAAGACAGAGAGATGGAGACAGAGCGGGAAATAAATCAGTCAAGACCACTTGTTCCTGCATTGGTTGGACTGCCTATAGTACAGGGACATGTGCTATTTAAATAAAATAAAGATTTAATCAAAGCCAATGGCAGGTTTATTGGCCAGGAAATTTCTATTAATTTCTATTCCAATAATAGGTAACTGAATCCAGAGTCATCAAAGTAGAAAATTCAAAATGTAAGCATTATCATTTGTTATTGTTGTAATTAAACAGCACAAACTCATTTGAGAGAATAAAAAGACATTCATTTATTTTGATACTTATCTCAACATATAATAACAGACAATTGTGGGTTTTATTTATTCAATAGAAATTTAATTGAGGATCTACTGTGTGTCATAAATTGTTCTGGGTGCTGGAAACACTAAGGTAAAAATGTTCCAAGCCCTGCAACCAAGGATCTCACTGTCTAGGGAGGGATAGAGAAACATAAGTGGACAATCATGATGAAATAGGTAAGGGATGGAAAGCAGTAAGCGGTTCAAAGAGGATGGCTTCCTGGATGACTGGACACTTGAACTGAATCTTACATGACAGGTGAGCATTACCTAGGTTGGCTAGTGAATGTCTGCTTTCCAACCACGGGGATTTACACGAACACGGCACAGAAGGAAATACACAGCCTGGTTTGTGTGAGAACTACAAAGGTTTTAGCATTGCTGGAACATAAACTTGAAAGAAAGGAATGTAGGTGGAAAGAACAGCAAAGGCCAGATTGTGGAGAGTTCCTAAGAGGTCAAAGAGTTTGAACTGTATTCCCTAGGGGTTATGTGAAAAGGTTGTGAGATTTTAGATTGAGAGGAAACAAGGTCACACAGGCCTTTCCAACAGACTTCCCTGGAGGCTGCGGAAGGCAGATGTGTGGTAACCAAAAAAGGCAGGTGGGAAAGAAGCCAGTTTGGAGATCATTGCAAGAGCTTTTGAGAGCAATGGTTGTGGGCATAGAAGGGAATGAACAAATTTCAGAAATGTTTATAAAACAAAAGTGGTAAGACTTGGTCACTGATTAGACGAAGATGGTAAGGGAAACAAAGAAGTTAAAGACTCCAAGGTTGATAAGGTGCATGACATGACCACCAATTAAACCAAAATAAAGGAGCAGGAACAGGGCAGAAGAGAAGAAAATCAATTGCATTTAGAATATGCTGGATCTGAGACGTCCATGGGATGTGCAGCTGGGAAATTCTGCAAGGAACTGGACATAAGATGGATGATGAGTGACCGGCATACTGGTGAGAGTTGAAATGAGAGTGTAAAAGACCAACCAGGGGAGGTGCAAGGACAGGGTCCAAGAGAGAACCCTGAGCAACACCTGCAGTGGAGACATGCATGAAAGAGAGGGTGGTGAGACAGTTACAGGATAACAGAGGTGCACAGTGCTTCCAAATCCAAGAGAGCAGTGAGTTCTGAATAGAAGAGAGTGATCAAAATCTGAACAGACACTTCCTTGAGAAGTCATTCTTCTCTGCGGGATTTAAATGAATCTAAAAATGTCTCAGTCCACAATTATACTTTAAAAACTCTAGGAAAAAAGACTACACAATTCCTCTTCGTGAATTTATTTCAAATGCCTATTCTAAAAACCTCTTGTTCTTCTATATGAAATCTTCTCTTTTATCCTGTCTTCCAGGGTAACAGAGTACGCAGTGGCCATGATTCAGAAGGTTGCTGTTCCCATGCTCGTTTAGGTCATTTCTTGAGACCTCTTAACCCAGTTCTTTGCATTTGTCTTCAGATTCCTCACCACCTAACTATTTTTGTTAGCCATCCCTGGAATTTTGCCAGGTTCTCTACATTTCCTTTCCTAGGTAGAACCTAACAGCTGAAATATACTGAGGGCCTGGTCGGTGCATAGTGTATTATCTGCATACAGCTCAGCATTGTGCTTTCTTTTATATCCACAGGGTTTCCCTGACAGCTCTTTTTTATTTTGCAATTCACAGTTTGGCTTCACACAGCCAGCCTGCCGTAAGTCCTATTGTAAGAATTACATAACCTTCCTGGGATTTTAGAATTGGGAGCAATCACAGGGCTCATCTAGTCCATTTTCACACTTACTTAAGGATTTCTCCTACTGTACCTTTCAAATACCCTTATTTGTTGTACAGTACAAATAACTCAAGCAAATGCTCCTCCCCTACAGGTGTGTTGCTTGTTTGCTTGTTAATACATTGTAAAGCCAACTTAGTGCATCATAGGTCACATTTTTAATATAATAGAATGGGATGGATATAATACAATGGGATAATATGATAGAATGGGATAATAGAATGGGATGGATATAATAGAATGGGATAATATGATAGAATGGGATAATATAATAGAATGGGATGGATATAATAGAATGGGATAATATGATAGAATGGAATAATATAATAGAATGGGATGGATAATAGAATTGGAGAGGCTGGACTAGGATAGGAACGTGTTGGATGGAATATCAGTCAATTAAACTCAGTAAGGGTAAATATCCTTTCATGAAACTTCTGTTTCTATTGGAATCAGGAGGTCTCTGTGTGTGTGTGTGTGCGTGAACTGCATTTCTTACTGTGAGTTACAGTCTAAAACTTTCTACATTGCCCTGCAGAATTACTCTTACCAACCCTAGGGAAATTAATTGGCCCATTCTTCACTTCATCAAGCTTAGCTTTCCTTTACATTAGGTTTTTCAAGGTGCTAGAATCAATTCGGCTCATCTCTACTCCTTGTCTCTTTAGCTAATCTGCAAATTTGGGCAAACTGTGTAGGATTTGTTCCAGTAACATTTTAGCTAAATAAAGACCGTAGAGTGTTATTAAGGACTTTCCGGCCAGGCACAGTGGCTCGCGCCTGTAATCCCAGCACTTTGGGAGGCCGAGGTAGGTGGATCACCTGAGGTCAGGAGTTTGAGACTAGCCTGGCCAACATGGTGAAACCCCATCTCTACTAAAAATACAAAAATTAGCAGTCATGGTGGCCTGCGCCTGTAATCCCAGCTACTCGGGAGGCTGAGGCAGGAGAATCGCTTGAACCTGAGAGGCGGAGGCTGCAGTGAGCCGAGATCGCGCCCCTGCACTCCAGCCTGGGAGACAGGGTGAGACTCCATCTCAAAACAAACAAACTAACACTTTATTTCTCTCTCTGACCCTCCTCCCTCTCCCCTCTATCTTTCCTCCCTCTGTCCTCTTACTCCTTCTTCAATCTCCTTCTTCCATGCCCCTCCCTGCATCTCTTTTTCCACCACCCTCTGTATTTTCTCTGGTACCTGATTGCAAACTCTTCATTTGTGTTTTTTGGCAGCCTGGACCAAAAGTGCAGCTGTTACTGCTATAGCACTTTATGACACGTGCCTTTTCCAACACCTCTGTTAGGCTGAGACTTAGCTCTTTTTGGTAGATCACTAAGCAGGAGTTCTACATTGCTAAAAGACATACCTTCTCCTGCCCTTGCATCTTCTCTCCAAATCAAACTCACTGCAGCTTTTCTGCTACTGTTGCTTTGCTAGCTTTTTACCTTTGGATGGAGAGAAGATATTCGACCTGGTGAGCCACTGCATACCCGGAAATACTGCTTTGATGCGATCTCACACAACAGCCCCGTTACACTCTATGACTGTCACGGCCTGAAGGGGAACCAGCTCTGGGGATACCGGAAGGTAAGAGTCAGTCCACTGTGATCATTCTCAAATTGCTGTGGCTTAAGTTATTCTTACTCAAAGTTTTCTTTGAAAACACACCGTTTTAGGCCTGGCGCAGTCACTCACACCTGTAATCCTAGCACTTTGGGAGGTCAAGGTGGGCAGACCACCTGAGGTTGGAGTTTGAGACCAGCCTGACCAACATAGTGAAACCCTGTCTCTACTAAAAATACAAAAAAATGTCAGGCATAGTGGTGGGTGCCTGTAATCCCAGCTACTCAGGAGGCTGAAGCAGGAGAATCACTTGAGCATGAGAAGGGGAGATTGCAGTGAGCCAAGATTGTGCCACTACACTCCAGCCTGGGTGACAGGGCAAGACTCTATTAAGAAAAGAAAGAGAGAGGGAGAGAGAAAAAGAAGGAAGGAAGGAAGGAAGGAAAAGAGAGAGAGAGAGAAGGCAGGAAGGCAGGAAGGGAGGAAGGGAGGGAGGGAGAGAGGAAGGAAGGAAGGAAGGAAGGAAGGCAGGAAGGGGTTTTGATTTGAAGTTTTACCTAGTCATACATACACACATTTGGCTCACACATCCGGAGATCACCAGCAAAGGTGAAGGGAAAAATCGAGTGTGTAGAAAGGGGCAAGCTTTTGGCTTCACTTGTTATAAGTATGGCCATCACAATCAGTTCTGATTGAAAAATGGCTTTGAGCCAGAACAAGGGATGGGTCTAGGTTTAACTCAGAACACTCCCAAAAGGAGGAACCACATATCCAATAAGCAAAACCACACATGCATAATTTTTAACACCACCATTCACACACAACACACATACACACAGATTGTGGCATCCATTCATTTTTTATGTATCTCAGGCTCACTTGCTTGGGACCTGTCTGGGTTAAGACAATGATGTTTACACAAATATTTATACATCTATGTAGATATAATTGCTGCAATCCTTATACACAAAGTGACCCATTTACATTTTCACCAAAATCCTGCCCAAAGGTAGCAAAGAAGAATTTATTTGGGGAATTTAAAAGTTTCAAAAATTATAAAGTTAACAGTGAATGGTAGGAAAAATTCAAAAACATACATAAAGTCACATTTTATTGAGTTAATAAAATAAAGAGCAATTAAGTTATTGTTTGAAAATATTTTTATTGTTTCCTTTTGACAACTTTTTAGAATACTATACAAAATTGCTTTTCAGATTCTTTGCTTTTGGGGATAGAACTTGGCTGTCAATTAGCAATTACTCCATAAGCTCCATTCTGCCCCTCAAATCCATGGACCTGCTGGGGCCTTCTCAGCCAGGGAGAAGTTGCCTTCTGTTTGCTTTTTCACACTCTGAGGCCAGCCTTGCCTCAGCCTTATAAGGAAAATGGAATATCCCCCACTTTATTCATGAACTTGGCCATCCTGTGGCTGAGGCAAGGTCAGTGTCCCCCCCAAATTACAGAAAGCTAAAGGAGAGAAGTGGTGGAGAATCAGTGTGGGTAGAGGGAGGACTGGTTATGTCACTTGTTCCCTTACTTAATAAGCACTCTAGTTTCCACTTCTTAGAGATGAGCTTCTAAAACTATATTCACCCAAAGGTGGACTTGTTTGTGTAAGTTTATTCTGCATCCCACCCCCACCCAAACACCTGGCAGGTTGTGGCTGTGTCTAGCAAAATTACAAAACATCAGTTGAGCTGGGCGCAGTAGCTCACGCCTGTCATCCCAACACTTTGGGAGGAGAGGTGGGAAATCACCTGAGGTCAGGAGCTCAAGACAAGCCTGGCCAACATGGTGAAACCCCATCTGGACTAAAAAATATAAAATTAGCCAGGCATGTTGCTGCATGCCTATAGTCCCAGCTACTCGGGTGGCTGAGGCAGGAGAATTGCCTGATTCTGGGAGGCAGAAGTTGCAGTGAGCCAAGATCACACCATTGCACTGCACTCCAGCCTGGGTGACAAGAGCGAAACTGCATCTCAAAAAAAAAAAAAAAAAAAAAATTCAGTTGTTATATACTTCTACAAAACAATCTAGAATGAAAGGAGCTCAGAAGATGGTATCCGATAAAAATGAGGCTGGGGGAATATCACTGCAATAGGAAAACCTCATCGTTTTCTTTATGAAATGTATAATAAATGATTCATCTTATCAAACTATTTTGCTATTCAACATGATACAGCCTGTGCATGGTGCAATAAAGTAAGGTTTTTTTTTTAATGATTATATTCTGACATCTAAAGAGTTACTTTCTGCGCACATCAATAAAATAGCTGATTGGCCATTTGCTTAGTATGTTGGTGGTCCCTAATGAACAGAACATTTCTCATTACTGTACATTTATAGCATGACACACCAACCACTCAATAATATGCAGTTAAGCCAAGAAAATGCAATTGTTTTTATTAGGGAGCTTAAAAAGCTTACAGATGGATAAGACCAACTAATACACAGAGCTCCTGGGGAGAAAAAAAACAGGCTGCAGTGGGTTCAAGGGGAAACTCTTAGGAGCTTCAATGCTAAACCTTTCCAGGATCCTAAGGGATTTGTGAAAGGAAACCACTAGATTCAATTGTGCTGTGGCTCTCTTCTCAGCTTTTTGTAGCTGTTGGTCTTGCATTACTTAGCAAAAGGTTATACTCCATGTGTATTTATACAGCAAGCAAGGTATTTATACTTAATCAGGAACATGCAAAGGCTCAAAATGGAAAGTTTCTGAAATATCACATTTTGGTGGATGACTCAGGCCTATTCAGACACACCTGTTTTAGAAAATTCCTCTTGTTTTTTCCAAGGGCTATGCCTAAGGCATAAAGAGAAAAAGCACAAAGAGAAATCTCTCTGGGGTGCTACCTTGTCTATTTGGATGCAGTACTTGGCTCTGGAGGCTTCTGGCAGTTTTGGATGTTTTTGTTTGTTTGTTTTTTGAGATGGAGTTTCGCTCTTGTCGCCCAGGCTGGGGTGCAATGGCATGATCTTGGCTCACTCCAACCTCCTCTCCCAGGTTCAGGCAATTCTCCTGCCTCAGCCTCCCAAGTAGCTGGGACTACAGGCATGACCACCATGCCCTGCTAATTTTGTATTTTTAGTAGAGACAGGGGTTCACCATGTTGACCAGGCTGGTCTCGAACTCCTGACCTCAGGGGATCCACCCACCTTAGCCACCCAAAGTGCTGGGATTACAGGCATGAGCCACTGTGCCCAGCCTGGAACTCCCACTTTTTATAAGCATATTCATGAATCAATCAGAGCCCTCTACTAATTGCCTAAAGGGCTGTGTGAGCCATCTCCTAAATTCCTAAAATCATCATCATCATCATCATCATCATCATCGTCGTCGTCTCCAATTTAGACATCAAGCTGATGCTTTACACACATTATCTCAAACCTCAAAACCACTTAGTAACCACTTAGGTACTATTGTGTATAATTGACACAGGAAGAAACTGATACTAGCAGATATGTGGATTCAAACACAGGTGAATCTGGCTTTAAAGTTTCTACTATTTCCTCTGCCATGCTCTTAAGGAATAAGATCAATATTTCCTAGGAGAGTTCCCCAATGCCTTGGATTCAGTGTCACTGATACCAGCCAACCCCTCCCTCCCAGCTACATGGAGATATCTTGGAGAGAGAAGGTGCCCAGAAGCCACCTTGCTTGAGTGGATGAAAGTTGTTTTCGGGCCTTGCTTCCTGGTTTCAGCAACTCTCACTCTGCTTTTAGTTATTTTTAGATGTGGCTCTTTGCCACCACAAAAGGAGAAGAGCATCCTTATTCTACGATGCTGGGGCTATGTTCAGTTGCACAGCTGTTTCCTACAATAACAGGCACCCAGGACCAGGAATCCTGTTCCCGGTTTTCTTTTACCACCAGGGGGACCCCTGTTACAAGAACAGTGAATTGTTGAGGCAACCACAGTAAAAATATTTGTCCTCATCCAGCATCAAACAGGAAACTGTCTTTCCTCTTCTTCAACCCCCATTGGTCACTAAGACTTGTCACCCACTTCCATCCCCAGTCATTGGTCACTAAGACTTGTCACCTGCCCCCCTCAGCCAATATCTCTGAAATCCACCCGCTCTTTGCCATTTCTATAGCCAGCCCCTGCCTGGTTCAGTCTTCACATCTTACCCCTGGGTTATTGCAATGGCTTCCTAAAGGGCTGCCCTGCTTCCTGTCTTTCCCCTTCCCCTTCCCCATCTTCCATCCTGAAGCCAGAGGGAGATTTCACAAAACCTGGTCATGGCATTCCTCTGTTTTATGACTTCATTTCGTTTCTCATTGAGTAGAAGATCGAGTGCTTTAGCCTCTCAATACTCATCTGGATCCTTCACAACCTGGCCAACATAACAGCTGACCATCAGCCCTTAGAGTTATTCAGGCTTAATACACCCCAATTCATCCTGAAATTGTAAGGGGATCTTGAATAGTTGTTTTGCTTTTATGACTTTCAACTGCTTCACCAACATAATAATGATAATAACTGAGTGAGATAAACTATGGAAAACTTCTAGCACAGTTTCTGATCATAAGATTTCCATCTGTGTTGGTGACAATGCACTTTTTACATTGATCATCGTGGCAAGGTATATCCTAATATACCATATCATTAAAGCAATCTCTCCTAGGCAATACTGACAGTTGTTATCCCTCTAAAATTGAGAGCTATCTCCCATGCCCTTTTCATTTTAAGTAAACATTTTATTAGATTATAGCTTATATCTTAATTTGGGTTTCCCCATATATGCAACCTAAAGTAAGAATTTTAATGCACATGGTACAAGAAATCTTGACAGGGAGTGAGGAAGTGAAATGGAGGAGATATTGGAGCCAATAAAGGGTGCCTTATCAAGCAAGTACCACTGCAGGCAATTAGAACTCAATCCTACTGAAGATCTCTGGAAATGGTATATAGAACACACATCAGGGAGTCAATTTTTTAGTCAGGTTCCTGACCAAAGATTGACTGGAATGGTGTATAAATACCCCCAACTCCCTTGATACCTCTGGCCTGCTGCTCTTACAGACAGACCATTCTTAAGTCCGGAGAAAGTCCTTAAGCAGAGAGATGCAGTGACATCTAGGCCAGCATGCACTGAAATGGAAAGGCCTGAAGGGCCATGCTCAGGGTACAGGCACTGCCAAGAATCCAGGTGCTCTGCATCCTCACCAACACTTGGTATTGTCAGTTTCTTTTTCTTTTTTATTCTGTGATTGTAAAGTGATATGTTTGTTAGCCATTTTGGATATTTTATTTGTGCAGCACCTACTTGAGTCTTTTGCCCATTTTCAAAACATGGGCTGTCTGGCTTTTTCACACAGATTTTTAGGGATTTTTTTCTATATATAAGTGCCTCATTGGATGTATGCATTGCAATATCTTATTCTTGCTGGTGTCTTGTCTTTTTTCTGTTTAGTGGAGTGTCTTAATGAAAAGCTATTATTTATGATTCGTGGGTTTTGTGTTCTGCTTAGGAATTCCTGGCTTTCATGTAGTTAGTCTTCCAAGTCATCTTTGGAAATTTTATTGCTTAATGTTCTACATTTCGGTTTATAATTCCCTGATATATCTATATATCTATATAGATATATATAATTTTTTGAGACAGAGTTTCACTCTGTCAGCCAAGCTGGAGTGCAGTGGCGTGATCTTGGCTCACAGCAATCTCCACCTCCTGGGTTCAAGTGAATCTCCTTCCTCAGCCTCCCAAGTAGCTAGGATTACAGGCGCATGCCACCCGGCTACTTTTTGTATTTTTAGTAGAGATGGGGTTTCACCATGTTGGCCAGGCTGGTCTCGAACTCCTGACTTCGTGATCCGCCCACCTCTGCCTCCCAATGTGCTGGGATTACAGGCGTGAGCCACCACGCCCAGCCCTCCCTGAAATATTTTTATGTGTATAATGTAAGATAAGGGTTGATTCATATACAAAGATAGAAATAGATATAGATATATATTGATAGAGACATGCTATTGATCAATCACCATTTATTTAAAAGACCATTTTTTCCCACTGCACTGAAGTGACACTTTTATTGTAAGTCAAGAGGTCTTATATACATTGGTCTATTGTTAAATCCTCAAGTTTTTACCATGTAACTAAGTAGTCTTAGCCATACAGAAAGTAAACTAATAAAATAAACTAAATTAATCTAATAGGAAGTACAGCCAAAAACCCACAACTACCATCACTCTTAGTGGTGAAATGTTAAAGCTCTCCTCCAGAGATGGGAAATAAAATAGAAAGTTGACTATAATCATGCTTTTCAACCTTTTATAGGATAACTAATCAGTGTAATCAGGCAAGATACAGACCTTTAAAGGAATAAGAATTAGAAAGGAAGAAATAAAACAGTCCATTCGTAGATGTCATGTTTGGGTATTTAGAAAATCCAAAAGATTATGCAGCTAAACTATTTTAAAAATGAATAGATACATTTAGCATAGGCCCAAGATGAAAATGAATTGTTTATATACTAGCAACAAAAAATAGAAAATGAAGTTTAAAAGTGATTCCATTTGGTCACTGTGAAAAGCACAAAATAGGAATAAATCACGGCAAAGATGTGAAAGACTTCTATGCAGAAAACTACAAAGCATCACTAAGAAAAATCTTAAAAACTATAGAGGGATCCGTCATGTTCAAGGATTATGTCTCAATATTGTGAAGATGTCAGTTTTTAAATGATCCAAACATTTAATGCAAAACCAAACAAATCTCAGGAGGCTTATTTGTGGAAATTGATAACCTGATTCCAAAATTTACAGGGAAATGTAAGGGACAAGAATAGCTAAGAAAATCTTGAAGAAGGAAAAAAAAGTACTAAAACATTGTAAAAGCACCAGGTATCAAAACATTACAAAGGTGTATTATTAAGGCAATGTACTTGCATGAGGATAGACTGACTGAGGCTCTCTAGAAGGTGAAGCCTGGGTATCGATATTCTTTGAAAGGTCCCGAGAGAGTCTAATAGACAGTCAGATGGAGAATCACTTTTGTAGCTCTAATTTTTACCTTCTTTCTTTAATCTACTCCTCCCTTTTGCTCTAGTTGGAATTTTCCCCTCTTTCTGTATAGCATTTTGTTTCCTATAGCATTTTGTTTCCTTCTTTCTACTTAAAACACTGTATATTATACATACTTAGCCCCCTCACCCCCGCCAACTACCTGAGGGCAAGAACTTTTTAAAAAATGTCTATACGGCCTGCCTAATACCTAATATATGAAGTTCCTAAATAAGCATTCATTGACTGGCTTAAAGAACCACTAGTTCAATTATTGATATGACCCCTGCCTTCATAAACCCCAACCTGTGCTGGATAAAACTTAACACATTTATTTGTCTCAAAACTACATATGCAACCTCCCAAAGACCAAAAATAAAAGATTTAAAATTACTTTCTTTAGTTGCTCTCTGGGGGTTCTTATAATTTAACTTTCATAATAAAGGACTTGCAAATAGCATCAAACAGGAAGTACAGGTAAGAAGGCACCTGCCAGGCTAAATTGATAACAGTGTGACAATCCCATTCATTTAAAAAGTGAGTGGGTGGAATTCTTGGCATCTGCCTACATTTGACTCTTTGTTGTAACTTATGATATATGCCAGGTTTTGGGCTCTCAGTTCATAAAATGAGGATGTACCGGTCCACAAAGATGCCAGATAGAAGGGCTCGAGGTTGTTATTTTAAATCATTCTGCACAGGTATTGATTTGGGACCAAAAATTAAGGAAAGTGTATACAACAAATTTAACTTAAAAGTCATGTAATTCAACTCTGGTTCTGATAAATGAAGTCCCTAAAAAATCCTGGACATGTGGTCAGAGGTTGGGCAGTCACACTCTCCCCGGTCAGTCCTAATTGCCAAAAAGCTCTTCCCTGGCCTTTGGTTACCACACAGATTATATTTAATTCATTTTACTCAAGACAGATCCCAAATATTTGAATAAATACCTGCCTGGTCTTTAATCCAATTAAATGGCCCAATTTCCTGCCACTGCTCTCCATATGACTTAATTTGAACCTACCTCCATCTCCTGGACACTCACCCCTAATGTACTGCAGATAGTCTTAGAGAGTAGCATGATTGCCAGAACACAATATTGTAAAAATGTTGTCAACAAAGAAAGTAGAATAAGTTTCTAGCACATTTTGTTATGAGCTTCTAGCATGCTTTGCTGTGAGCAATGTTTCTGTTAATTTAGCCTGAGTTGATTGATTTCCTGCCTTAACTTCACACACTCAGCTTCTTAATGAGTTTTCAGTACTGGAGAAAAAAAAAAATCTCAGTCTTTTTCTCTTGCTTTGCTAAACAGACATATCTCTCCAATCTTATACCTGTACAGGTCATCTTTTACATTTATGTTGCTATCCACTTTTTCCATTAAACTCTATCCTATTATAATTATCCCAACCTGGATTTAAACATTTTGATTCAACTTAATAGCAATTGAACTATAATTTGTTCCATCCACAGATTGGATCAGCATCCATTCATGCCTTCATCTAAATTGTTGATCCCAGTGCAAAGTCAAGCACTGAGCCCTCTGTCATATAGCAGAGGTAACAAAATCCATTAATGAGCATCATTTGGAGGAAGTTACTCAACCAGATAAAAATTCATGTAAAATTATCTTCTAGACCACCATTCTCCAGCTTGCCCATAAGAAAACAAA
Organism: Pongo abelii; assembly: GCF_028885655.2. Classification (NCBI taxonomy): domain Eukaryota; kingdom Metazoa; phylum Chordata; class Mammalia; order Primates; family Hominidae; genus Pongo; species Pongo abelii. Next base: position 195,295,325 of record NC_071988.2, read on the forward strand.
ATTGGACTCTTCAAACATCTTGCTGAAAACCAGATGCCCAATGTCTGCAACATACCCCTTTTGGTAACAGATGACTTATGTCATTTTATCCTAAGAAGTTGTGACCCTTATGCAGAAAATTTCAGTGCAAATTGAAAATTCAGTTACCTTATCAAAGAAGAATTAGGCTAACTCTCAGGAGGACTATACATTCGCCCCAGCAGTGAAGCTGCCTTTTCAATAATTAATTCTATCTTCCCATCCTATTTTTAGCGGTATGTCTAACCCAGCTGAAACCACTTAGGTTGTTATGACCTTCTAACTTTTGCCATTTCAACTTACCAATATTCCTACTGTTTACCTAACATACTTAACTGCCATTCTCTGGTCACTCTGAAATAGAAAGGCGCTGTTAGGACTCTCCTGGGGCTCTTCCATAAAGAGAAAGTCTTTGTGAATTGAATGCCTGCCCAGATCTAGACTGACAAACAGAAAAGAATCTTGTTAATAGGAACTATGAAAAAATCAAATTAGTGTTTGTTGATCAGGACAATTCTTTCCTACCAAGCAGGTGTGGGGTGGGAGCAGGACTGGTAGTTGGCTCAGCCAAGAAAAGAGATGAAACATAACTCAAAGACTCTGCGCCCGGTCTGTGTTCTTAACCTCTGAGTTATGTTTCATCCCTAATCCTAGCATTTTGGGAGGCCGAGGCATTTGAGAGGCCAAGACAGATCATTAGAGCCCAGGAGTTCAAGATCAGCATGGGCAACATGGTGAAACCCTGTCTCTACCAAAAAAAAAAAATAGCTGGGCATACTGGCACAGACCTGTGGTCCCAGCTATTTGGGAGGCTGAGGCAGGAGGATCACCTGAACCTGGAAGGACTAGGCTACAGTGAGTCATGCCACTGCACTCCTGCACTCCAGCCTGGGTGACCCAGCAAGACCCTGTCTCAAGAAAAGAAAAGAGAGAGAGAGAGCACAGGCTCTGGCTCCTGCAGAGCCTGATAATAGTCACTGGCCCCACTGTGGATGCTGGCTTTGGGACCTTGGGCAACTTTCTTACTATGAATTTCTGTTTCTTCATTTATAAAATGGGGATAATAATTCCCTTTATTATCTACTTTAGTATATGCCTTAGCAGGTTATTCTGATGATTAAAAAAAAAATTTAAGTGCACCTAGAGCATAGCACATAACAAGAGTTCAATTGATGTTAGCCGCTACTATACCATGCACTCAGCAAGATAACATCTGATTTGATTTTAGCTCTCCAAATAGATCTGCATACAGAAATAGATGGGCTAACTAGTCATATTTCTACACTGTACATTTCTGTACTATTTTAACTATTTAGTTGTAGCTAAATCTTAGAACATCAATTTCATGAGAGCAGGAATTTTTCTCTGCTTTCTTTCGTGCACTCTTTCCAGCATCTAAAACACTCTGTGGCACATAATAGGTACTTAATTCAAATTCACTGAATGAATGAATAAGTGAATCTAGCTTCCTGTTTGTCCACATTCACTATCTCTTCAGGTTACTTAAGTGGGTTTAGGTAGGGAAAAAAAAGACAGAGAGAGAGAGAAACTCTGGGTAGAATACTTAGCACTGCCTGACGCCTAGATACATTTGACAAATAGTAGCTATTATGTTCACATGACTTGGGGCAGGTTTACTGAGGGGAGCTAAAGAGATATGGATAGACGGAAACAAGATGCAAAACATGTGGGCTTGTTCTACTCATGGAGATTTCAGTATAGAGGGGAAGCAGACAAATACTACTTAAAGGAAGTGTACAGGGTAATATGAGAACACAAAACACTGGGCACTATCCAGATCAGAAGGGTGAGGAAGCCTTCTCTGACAAACTAACTTCTAAATGGACACCGAAAAGATGGAGACTTTTACCTTTTTAGATAGGTAAAGAAAGTGATGGAGAAAAAGACCCCAGACGTCCGGATCAACTTGTGCAAGGCCCTGAGATAAGCAGGATATTGGTTTTCTCAGAACAGAAAGAAGCCAGTTGAAACGCATACGTGCGACAGAAAATGAACTATTAGGTTGGTACTAAAGTAATTGCAGTTTTTACCATTAGAAGTAATACAAGGGCCGGGCGCTGTGGCTCACGCCTGTAATCCCAGCACTTTGGGAGGCCAAGGCGGGTGGATCACGAGGTCAGGAGATCAAGACTATCCTGGCTAATACGGTGAAACCCCGTCTCTACTAAAAATACAAAAAGAATTAGCTGGGCGTGGTGGCGGGTGCCTGTAGTCCCAGCTACTCGGGAGGCTGAGGCAGGAGAATGGCGTGAACCCGGGAGGCGGAGCTTGCAGTGAGCCGAGATCCTGCCACTGCACTCCAGCCTGGGTGACAGAGCGAGACTCCGTCTCAAAAAAAAAAAAAAAGTTATATAAGGTCAGACATCCCAGCCTGGGTAACATGGCAAAACCCCATCTCTACAAAAAAAATACAAAAATTAGCTGTGTGTGGTGGCAGCACACATGTGGTCCCAGCTACTCAGGCTGAGAGGGAACGATTGTTTGAGCCCGGGATGTCGAGGCTGCAGTGAGCCAAGGTGGTGCCACTGCGCTTCAGCCTGGGCAACAAAGTGAGACCCTATCTCAAAAATATAAAAAAGGCCAGACATCTGTAGAAGCAGGACTATACAAGACCTTGTAGGTCAGGCTAAGAATTTAGCTAAGAGAGTGTGAAGTGTTTGAATGGATTGCAGAGCAGGCATCTAACACATCAGGATTGATTTTTTTTTTTTCATGATCCTGGCTGCTCTCGGGAGAACTGAGGACAGACTGTGCACATCACTTGACCACAGCCCAAAAATGCTGGTGAGAAGAGCAGAAGGAGGGTTTGAAGGTTTGCTGTAGCCAGCACCGTCTCAGCACACACACCAAGGGGCTCTGTCAGGGCATTAAGAAACATTAATTCTTTTCTTTTTTTTTTTGAGATGGAGTCTCGCTCTGTTGCCCAGGCTAGAGTGCAGTGGTGTGATCTCAGCTCACTGCAACCTCCACCTCCTGGGTTCAAGTGATTCTGGTGCCTCAGCCTCCCGAGTAGCTGGGATTACAGGCATGCGCCACCATGCCTGGCTAACTTTTGTGTTTTTTAGTAGAGATGGGGCTTCACTATGTTGGCCAGTCTGGTCTCAAACTCCTGGACCTCAGGAGATCCACCCACCTCGGCCTCCCAAGGTGCTGGGATTGCAGGCATGAGCCACTGTGCCCAGCCAAGAAACATTATTCTGATTGGCGAAATTAACCACTAATGCAGGAAGACCAATTTTCTCCTCCAGTGAGGAATTCTAGCTGTCAAAAAAAAAAAAAAGGAAAAGGGTAGACAAAAAGACTGCTTTGTCCCTTTTATGCCTATCAAGGTGTTATTTGCGTTCTCTCAGATGCCAACAGTAAAAATAGGCAGAAAAAGCCTCCTTGATTTGTCTTTCTTCCAGATGGCTCAAAGGATAGTCAAATATCAACCTTGTTCTTCTGCACAACCCTAAGAGGTGGGAAAGCAGATCTTTTAATTCCCTGTCTCATCCCACTCCTCTCCTGCTCACTCCATTCACTTTACAGATGGAAACCCTGAATCACTGACAAACTAAGTGACCACAAAAGGTTATTGTCAGAGATAAAACTAGGATTAAAACTGGTTTCTTAATTCCAAGCCTTCATTCCCTCATAGCCATATTAGACACAAAAGGCTTTGAACAGGAAGGAGTTCTCTCTTACAGAAACATCCTCTTCCAATGTATACTCTTGAAATGAATCTTTCTACTTACATGGAAATTGATAGGAGGGGGTAACTCGAGTCTCCCAACTTGACACAGAGGAGCTACCCTGAGATCCAGTCTATATCTAACTGCTCACTGGGCGTCTAAACCTTGATGTCCCATAAGCATCTCCAACTCATCATACCTAAAACTGAACTCATTATCATTCCCACACCAATCCTGTTTCTCTTTCTGCATTTCTTGCCTCAATACAGCTTTTCCTCTAGACATCCACCTCCTCCCTCTACCTCAACCTCCTCATCTCATTAATCAGAATGCCCAATGCATTTCACTTCTCAGATCACTCCCTGGGTCACCCCCACCTCATCCCCATTGCTCTCGTTTTTGCATTAGCTGAAATCTGAATCATTGCGGTAGCCTCTGGTGGTTCTCTCTTATTGCAGTCCAATGCCTTTCTACCCCTCCTCCATCTTCCTCACTGCCACCCTAACTATAGACCCTGTGACTCTTGTTCAAATCTCCCAGTGACCATTCTGAGATACTTTCATGACAAGTCAAGCCTTAGCACTGTACCACCATCTCATCATGATGTGGCCCCTGCCTATCTCTCGGATATCCTCGTCTGGAATTTTTCCCCTTGCTCCAGCTACACCACATGACTTGCTGGTCTGTGGCACAAGACCCAACCTCCATCACCTCTGACAACATCTCCTCACTCTGGCTTCCTCACTGTTCTCTAACCACCAGGGTGCATACCTGCTTAGGGCCCAGACCCTGGCCATTCCCTCTGGGTAGGAAGGTCTGAGACTCTTTGCATGGTTAATTAGCTTACCTTCTTTGAGACTCCTCAGATGTTACCTTCTCAGTGAGATTTTCCCTGGCCACTCTATTCAATATTCACAGTGGCCCCACCCCTGGCACTCCAGGTCCTTCTGACTGCCTTGATTTTTTTCATGTCACCTCTGAACAGGCTATGTGTTTACATACTATGTTCATTGCTCATTGTCTGTGCCCCCACTGCCCCAACCTCACCCCTACCTCTGGAAAAGAAGCTCCAGGAGGGCAGGGATTTTTGTCTCTTTAAGTTCATATTCCAAGCACCTAAAATAGTGCCTGGAAAATAGCAGGTGCCCAATATATTTTTTTGCTGAATAAATTGAATGCATAAGTATATATATTATTTTATATAGTTTTTAATGTGTTCTTCCTTAAATCTAGAACAACCTAATTCATATCCTACTCACCCTCATCTATAATCTCATTGACACTTTTTTACCACAAACATTTCTTTTTTTTATTATTATACTTTAAGTTCTAGGGTACATGTGCACAACGTGCAGGTTTGTTACATATGTATACATGTGCCATGTTCTTTTTGTTTTTTTTGAGATGCAGTTTTTTGAGATGCTCTTGTTGCCTGGGCTGGAGTGCAATGGCGTGATCTTGGCTCACTGCAACCACCTCCTCCCAGGTTCAAGCAATTGTCCTGCTTCAGCCTCCCGAGTAGTTGGGATTATAGGCATGTACCACCACGCCCAGCTAATTTTGTATTTTTAGTACAGACAGGATTTCTCCATGTTGGTCAGGCTGGTCTCAAACTCCTGACCTCAGGTGATCCGTCTGCCTTGGCCTCCCAAAGTGCTGGGATTACAGGCGTGAGCCACCGCGCCTGGCCTACTACAAACATTTCTTGTTTACCTATTGGTCTCCCTATGTCATGGGTCAGAGGGTGCCTCTTATGTTATCTTTCTATGCTCTCTCCTCAAACATACCAGAAAATAAAAGTCACTTAGTAAATATTTGTCAAACTCAACTGATGTGATTAATGTTATCTTCTAGGCAAAGGACCTAAACACATAGATCAGATACAAGCTCTGATCATAATTGCACAGAAGAGTTCATTTCAGAGCCATAGATACCTTCGCTCCATAAATCCTTTTGCTTAAAACGGGAGGTACTATTGCATCAATTTGGATAACCAGTTGAGGCAGAGGCTAACTTTTGAAAATTCTATTTTGCCAGGACTTCAGAAAACACAATTTGGTGTCGAATAGCTGGTCTCAGACCAGATGGTTGGTACATTCTGATTTTTAGAACTAGGGACGCTCCCTGACTGAAAATAAAGTAGTAGAAAGGGAGGGAGGAATCACTATTACTTAGTTATTTACTTATAGGCAGGACACTATGCCAGTGATTTTATATCTATTAACTCTTTTTATCCTCAAAATAAATATGTGAGGCATACTGTCATTTACATGTTACAGATAAGTAACCTTAGGTTCAGAAAATTAAACAAGTTGTCCAAGATTACATAGCAGGACTAAAATTTGATAAATCCCCTACGCCACAAATCCAAGCACTTTCCCAGGACCGTCTTGTCTCTCCACCCACTATATGGTAGTTTCATTCTTGGAATCACCTACCTATACATAATGGACTCATATACCTATTTTACTATCTTTGCATCTTTAGCATTTGGTTCTTTTATGACCAGTGTGGAATCTTTTCTGTAACTCACACATTCTTTTAGAGTTCGGAGCCTACAGGACTATGGAAACTAATAAAGTCTAGCACAAACCCGTGAGTGCCACAAAGTGTCACACACATGCCAATCAAGTCCGCGGGCCTGCTATAAAGAAGTGCCCCTTTCAATGAGCTACCTGGAAAGGTGCACCTACACTTGCCAGGGTAGACTGATCGACTGGCATTGAGCATTGATTAGGAAGTAGTCCTGGATTCAAACTTTTGCATTTCCTCTCAAGGATTTCTAATTTTCTCAGGCAAAACAAAACAAAACCCAAACAAACAGAAAGACACAAAAATAGATGGAGTAGGCATCCAGGAAAAGTGAGAGGAGTAAAGGGAAATGCACTGCTGGATTACACTGTGAATAGCCAGAGCACAGGCCGTGCCATCCCCCAGGACTGGACAAAGAACAATCTAGTTAAAAGCACAGAAAGGACGTCTTCTATCATCCTTTAGGGAGGGTTGTTTTAGAACAGCAGACTTGCCGAAACACTCAGAAGTCTATTCCACAGAAGAAACTGTGTTCAGTTCTGTTACAGCCATCACTGCTGTGACCAGAGGTGAAGGGCAGAGGAGGGAAAGGCTGTCATAGAACCAAAGACCACATTCAAAAGACAATTACTCGATCCACTGACTTAAGTCCAACCAGGAAAAGCACCAGGAAAGACATTTAGTGATTCACAAGCTTAGCTGAGTAGAAACGTAAAGATGGCAATGATGTAGCTTAGCCCCCAAGGTCAAAAGTGGAAAATGCTTGCCATGGGCAAGGCAGAGGGCGCTTCGAGAAGCTTCACCTCCGGGACTCCTGGGCACTCCCAAGACAAGGGTGAGCAGAGCTCTGTCTCCAACCAGGGAACAAATAGTCTGTGGATCTACTGATCATTGTGGATGGTCTCTAGTTTGACACCTCATCATTTGTCTCTGTCACTAGTGACCTTTGGAATAAAATGCTCATTCAATTTTATGACTAGGAGAGGATCCAGAGATTTATCTAATCCCCCCACCTCATTTTACTGATGAAGCTTCTCAGACATAGACAGATGAAGGGAATCCAATTTTTCAACTTTTATGAGAACATGAAGTACAAGAACAGAAAACATATTCTGGATGGTTCAGGGTAGTGGTATATTTGCATACTCGACTTTGTTCAGCCCAGGAGTACATCTGTATTTCTCAGAGCATGTGTTCCAATATGGGATTTGGAAAAATATGATCTGTTGATGGCTCAGAAAATAATGTTCGAAAAAATAAAATGTTCAGAAAGGCTGGTTTGGCATTTGCATGCATGCTGAGGTACACAAGCTAGGGAAGAAAAGAGAATAGAAACATGTCCTACTCCTTTTCTCATTTCTTAACTCTCATGAAGTTATGTGTTTTGAGGGGGAAATTGTGCTCATCTGGAGGGTCCACATGAGCATTTTTTTTTTTTTTTTTTTTTGAGACAGAGTCTTGCTCTGTCTCCCAGGCTGGAGTGCAGGGCCTGATCTCGGCTTACTGCAACCTCTGCCTCCTGGGTTCAAGCGATTCTCCTGCCTCCGCCTCCCACGTAGCTGGATTTACAGACGTGCACCACCACGCCCGGCTAATTTTTATATTTTTATTAGAGACGGGGTTTCATCATGTTGGCCAGGCTGGTCTCGAATTCCTGGTCTCGTGGATCTGCCCGCCACGGCCTCCCAAAGTGCTGGGATCACAGGCGTCAGCCACGGTACCCAGCCCCACATGAGCTATTGATAAAGGTAACAACAGGAAAAAATACAGATAGTGAAGAGGGGGCAAGAAGTGCATGTGTATAGAACAAAGTGAATTAGAATGTAGCAGGTCACCTAGAATTTTCATGACTATAACAGCTTAAGAGTGCTCTTTGAAAAACTGACCTAAATATATTAGATCCATGTAGCTTCACTATTGGTTGGGGCTGAGAGAATGAGCATGAGAGATGCTGGGGAAGAAGAGAGAAGATAGTGAAGGAGACTGCTGCCTGAGGAGCCACAGCAGCGGCGGGGAGAGGGCATCTGGGACAGCAAATATCTAGGACCCCCAGAAAGAAGGGCTGGCGGAGTGAGCTGCAGCCTGCATTCTCCTTCCTCCTGGAAGCTGCTTCCTCCACCCCAGAGGAGAGGGAGGAGAGAGTTTCTCAGAGTCTTTCCCTGGGGTCAGACATGGGTGGAATTAATGAAGCAGGAGGGAAAGAAAATGGCAAGGAGATCTCAGGAGCCCTCTTTGTGTAAGGAAAGTAAAATCCACAATAAACTCAGGAAACTCATAAAGAGAGCAGGAGCGAATAGGAAGCCTTTGTATTAGGCACAGCTCTTTGTTTACACTGAAAATAGAAACAGGCAAACTAAATTGCCTGCAGGTTGCCTTTCTCCTTCCTTATTCTTTCTTCCTTCATGCAGTGCTTAACTATGCAAACATCCGGATCCTAAAAGGACATTAAATATTGGTTGATGGAGTCTTAAAATCCAAGAGCAACCCAGAAATGTTTACAAAGGGTGCCTGAGAAACTCCTAATTCTAAAAGCATTGCAAGTTTAGTATTCCTCAGATAAAGGTAACCAGAGCCTGTAAACCTTTCCTCAACTAAATAATAAAACATTACTTGATCCTAAAATATAAGCAGTGATTTGGGGATGTTTTCTTGTATTATTGGCATTATAGACAACATTAGAGGTAAATTTATTACTAGTTAGGAAATTTTTTTTTAGCATTACCTTTTCCCCACTTAACACAATTAAAAAGGGGTGTGTGTTAACAGAGCTTGTTCAGATAATGAGCTTGCTCACTACTTAAACTTTCTGTCCCCGTGGTATATTTTCATTCACTGGGCTGTTATCTGCATCATGTACCTGGGGGCTTTTTAAAAATAAATGTTGCCTCCTCCATTTTGCGGAAAGCAACGAGAACAGCAGCATTGGAACACCTGCATTATATCAATAAAGGGATTGAGAGGAGACTGAAGCTTAAGAGCTAGCAAATTTGAATTTGTACATTCAGCTATTGCCTGTGTGTCCCTTGTCCCAAACTCATATTCATCTTCTGAAAAGGGCAGCTGAGAACCCAGCACTTTTGACTGCTGTTTTTTTTTTCTTTTGTATTTCTGTTTCCCATTAGAGATTCAATGTGAGGGAATTATGACTCTTCTAGCCATTGTGTGTGCGTGTGAGCAGGGGGTATTATTTACTGTGGACTAAAATATAATTTTTTGTGTATGTGTTTCTTCCCAGATAGCTACATCATTGGCTACTTGACAGGCAACCCCATATACTTATTATTTTCAAAATCTAAGCAGATAGCAAAAACCTCACCACAGAGCAGAAAATGAATGGATTGCTTTTTTTAAAAAAGTGGATGATTGAATGAATGAATGAATACATTTATTGTCTCTAATTGAACCTGCTTGTAGGCCCTACATAGTGCTAATACAGCCTACAAATTCACATTCCATATTGGCAACTCCACCTGCTATTGTTTGATTTGGGAGCTGTTCTATTTACACAATGAATATATACTGAAATATAAACAGAAATATCTTACTTCTCTATGTGTTGGGTTGTAACCATTCACCACGTATTACAACAGTCTTTTCTTTTCTTCCTCACTCCTCCAGGACAGAACATTATTCCATCCTGTGAGCAACAGCTGCATGGATTGCAACCCCGCAGAGAAGAAGATTTTCATGGCCAGATGTGACCCTCTCTCTGAGACTCAGCAGTGGATTTTTGAACACATTAATATGACTGTTTTAGAAACATTTAACCACCATGCCAGCTCCTAGAAAGAAGAAAGGAAGAAAGAGTGATTACCTACAGGTTATAAATTAAATTTTAGCCAGCATCTGGGTCGAAGGAGTCAGGAATAACATTTCCTCGATCCAGGAAGGCTGGTTTAAAAATTTGTAAATGCCATGTCAAAGTAGGTTGTTTTGAAGAACTTCCTGCATCTGAAGAACTTGGCTGAGAATCTCACCAGCTGCTTCTGAGAACTCGAGACTAGCAGTTCCCTTGCTGGCCAAGGGCAAAGATAATTTAGGGACTTTTCAAAACAACTGCTGAGCTAATAAATCCTAGCATTTCTCAGGTCAAATCCTGCAGTAGTGAGTAGCTATGAATGGATCCTATTAACTGGGTGGGAGGGGGGTGAAAACGGAGTGCATGACTGCTCTGACAACCTGAGGATATCACAGGTTTAGAACTAACCAAGCTTAAGGGGTGAGCTGTACTCTTTGGTGCCATTCTCTGACTAAGAATGGGTTCAGCAGGTTTAACCCTTAAAAGTGCTGCAGATGATTTCAGAGTGCTCATACTATTCTGGGTTTTTTTTTTGTTTTATTTTTAAATGAGGGTGCAATATCTAATGTAAGACTTAAATTACATAATGAAATGGACATCCAGTGTTCCCATTCTTTCGTTTATATTTGCCATTTTTTTTCAGAGCAAAGGTTTCTTATTCATGAAAGTTCATGCTCCAAGAATCCACTGAATTTCTAATTCAGTGCCCTTCTATGAATCCAGTTAAAACAAAAGCAAAAACAAAAATCTATGCTATCAAGTGACTCCAAAGAAAGATTTCACAGAAGCAGCAAAACCATATAAGATTTAGGAGAGGGTCTTCCCTGGGAAATCTATTTTTACTTTTCTATTATTTTTAAAATCTTAAAAGTCTGATATTTGTCCAGTCATAATTTTTATTAAGCAAGGAAATGGAGTGAGGTTGATGTAATTTGTTTAGGAGATTCTTAAACCCAAATAAATCTACACTCCAAGTGATATGTGAAAATGGCTTGGTTCACTTCAATTCTGTTTAGTCAGTGGTGGAAGCTTAGAAGTGGTTTTATTTGTTCGTTTGTTTGGGTTTTGCTTTTGTTTTTTATTTTTTTCTTGTTGTTGTTCTTTTGTAGTGTTGATATTAATGATGTTCTTTTATTTGGAAGCTCATAAAAGGAATTACCATTAATAAAGTGTTTCTGACACCATTTTCTGTTAATGGGACAATATTTCAGGGATGAAGAAAGGAATGCTCCGAAAACTAAATGGAACACTTAATCCTTAAAGCAATTTTTTACTGTTCAATAATATCACGTTGGGGGAAGAAAATACAGGTATCAAGGTGGTTCTCGGGAAAAAAGAATCATGTTTATTACACATCTCTCAAGTTTTTTTGGTATAAAAATGTTTTAACTTTGCTTTCTTTTTGTTTTTTGTTTGAAGTTGGTTTTCCTGTTAATAAAAATTTATATAACATCTTGGATCTAGAGCATTAAATTTGAGAACTGGGAGGACTCCTAGGATCCAGTCCCTTTGCTTCTTCAGATGAATCACAAAAGCCCAGAAAGGACCAACTCCTGGCAAGGCTGATGTCTTCTGAGCCCTATTCCTGTGTTTTTTATCTTGTACTGTGTTGCCTCACTCTGTTACCCAAGCTGGTTCTGGATATTACTGTGATTTAACTTGAGATTTTCAGTCACTAGATGAGAATACTATGCCTCCCTGGGGATGCCCACTAAAGTAATATTCACATTCAGAAACTTTAATACAGTACATGACGCCTCTTCTTATACATGTTCATGATTTTGTTATCTCCCTGAAACTTAATGAAAATGTCTAGTTAAACTACCAGGCTATAGTTGGGGAAGAGTTATTTCATTATCTTTACTGATTTTTCAAGCATTCTTTTGAAGGGCTATTTTTTTTCTTTTTCTTTTTTATTATACTTTAAGTTCTGGGATACATGTGGAGAATGTGCAGGTTTGTTACATAAGTATACACATGCCATGGTAGTTTGCTGCACCCATCAACCCCTCATCTACATTAGGTACTTCTCCTAATGCTTTCCTTCCCCTAGTCCCCCACCCCCTGACAGACTCCAGTGTGTGATGTTCCCCCAGTGTGTGATGTTCCCCTCCCTGTGTCCATGTGTTCTCATTGTTTAGCTCCCACTTATGAGTGAGAATATGTGATGTTTGGTTTTCTGTTCCTGTGTTAGTTTGCTGAGAATGATGGTTTCCAGCTTCATCCATGTCCCTGCAAAGGACATGAACTCATCCTTTTTTATGGCTGCATAATATTCCATGGTGTATATGTGCCACATTTTCTTTATTCAGTCTATCATTGATGGGCATTTGGATTGGTTCCAAGTCTTTGCTATTGTGAACAGTGCTGCAATAAAAGTATGTGTGCATGTGTCTTTACAGTAGAATGATTTCTAATCCTTTGGGTATATACCCGGTAATGGAATTGCTGGGCCAAATGGTATTTCCGGTTCTAGATTCTTGAGGAAACGCCATACTGTCTTCCACAATGGTTGAACTAATTTACACTCCCACCAACAGTGTAAAATTGTTCCTATTTCTCCACATCCCCTCCAGCATCTGTTGTTTCCTGACTTTTTAATGATCGCCATTCTAACTGGTGTGAGATGTTATCTCATTGTGGTTTTGATTTGCATTTCTCTAATGACCAGTGATGATGAGCTTTTTTTCATGTTTGTTGGCTGTATAAATGTCTCCTTTTGAGAAGTGTCTGTTCATATCCTTTGCCCACTTTTTGATGGGGTCATTTTTTTGTTGTAAATTTGTTTAAGTTCTTTGTAGATTCTGGTTATTAGCCCTTTGTCAGATAGATAGATTGCAAAAATGTTCTCCCATTCTGTAGGCTGCCTGTTCACTCTGATGATAGTTCCTTTTGCTGTGCAGAAGCTGTTTAGTTTAATTAGATCCCATTTGTCAATTTTGGCTTTTGTTGCTATTGCTTTGATGTTTTAGTCGTGAAGTCTTTGCCCATGCCTATGTCCTGAATGGTATTGCTTAGGTTTTCTTCTAAGGTTTTTATGGTTTTGGGTCTTATGTTTAAGTCTTTAATACATCTTGAGTTAATTTTTGTACAAGATGTAATGAAGGAGTCCAGTTTCAGTTTTCTGCATATGGCTAGCCAGTTTTCCGAACACCATTTATTAAATAGAGAATCCTTTCTCCATTGCTTGTTTTTGTCAGGTTTGTCAAAGATCAGATGGTTGTAGATGTGTGGCTTTATTTCTGAGGCCTCTGTTCTCTTCCATCAGTCTATATATCTGTTTTGGTACCAGTACCATGCTGTTTTGGTTACTGTAGCCTTGTAGTATAGTTTGAAGTCAGGTAGCATGAGGCCTCCAGCTTTGTTCTTTTTGCTTAGGGCTGTCTTGGCTATACAGGCTCTTTTTTGGTTCCATGTGAAATTTAAAGTAGTTTTTTCTAATTCTGTGAAGAAAGTCAATGATAGCTTGATGGGAATAGCATTGAATCTATAAATTACTTTGGGCAGTACGGCCATTTTCATTATATTGATTCTTCCTATCCATGAGCATGGAATGTTTTTCTATTTGTTTGTGTCCTCTCTTATTTCCTTGAGCAGTGGCTTGTACTTCTCCTTGAAGAGGTCCTCCACATCCCTTTGTAAGTTATATTCCTAAGTATTTTATTCTCTTTGTAGTAATTGTGAATGGGAGTTCACTCATGAGTTGGCTCTCTATTAGTGGTGTATAGGAATGCCTGTGATTTTTGCACATTGATTTTGTATCCTGAGATTTTGCTGAAGTTGCTTATCAGCTTAAGGAGTTTTTGGGCTGAGACAACGGGGTTTTCTGAATATACAATCATGTAATCTGCAAACAGAGATAATTTGACTCCCTGTCTTCCTATTTGAATACCCTTTATTTCTTTCTCTTGCCTGATTGTCCTGGCCAGAACTTCCAATAATATGTTGAATAGAGTGGTGAGAGGACATCCTTGTCTTGTGCCAGTTTTCAAAGGGAATGCTTCCAGCTTTTGCCCATTTAGTATGATATTGGCTATGGGCTTGTCATAAATTTGAAGAGCTATTTTTTTAACCTTCTGTCACAGAGATATTTTGTATAGGTCAAGAGATCTTGAAGCATTCAAGATGTATACTGGAGAAAATCAATAGTGAGAAATTAACCTGTGTGTTGAGCAATTCCAGAGAGTAAATGAAGATTTATCTCAAGTGTTCAGAGAGCAATCTTGTTGTAGAATTAGATGATCCTATAAAAATTCACATTATGTCATTAAACAGCTGACTGCTATTTACACTTCTATGAAAGAGACAACCATGGGTTCTGCACCCTGCAAAGCTCAGATTCACAGTGATCTTGTAGGATGCTATAATCATAGAAAGCTAGCCATAACATGTTTGGCTCTGTCCTTTGAGAAAGCCTGCATATATTGCATTATTTTGGTGTGACACACAGAGGTTAACCAAGATTGGTCTCTTGATCTCTGAATAAAACAATGTAATATTTTGGGGCCTATTTGAGGGTAGAGGGTGAGAAGAGGGAGAGGATCAAGAAAAATAACTTACTGGTACTGGGCTTAATACCTGGGTGATGAAATAATCTGTACAACAAATTGCCATGACACAAGTTTATTAATATAACAAACCTGCACATGCACTCCTGAACTTAAAAGTTTTTAAAAATTAAATTAAAATTTTTAAATGTAATATAAAAAATTAATTTTTTAAATTAAGGAACGCTTGAGACATTAAGGCCAAAATTAAAACTCTAAACTGTCAAGCAACTATTAAATGTGTGCAAATAGGAAACAAATAGAACGAGATGAAGCCTCTAGAATCTACCCCTAAGCCAAAGAGCACAACATTGCTAATAAGCACATCTGAGGAGGCATTTCCACTCCACTGAAGGTTAAGACTCTGTTTACCCGAAGCACCACTACTACCATTCTGAAAAGTAGAAAACTACGTATGTTGGTATGTTTATTTAACAAAGGGGACTGAACAATCCTCAGAAAGACTCTCTTTCCTGGAAATAACATGATTTGAAAATTGGACAGTAGGCCGGGCATGTGGGTCACACTTGTAATCTCAGCACCTTTTGAGAGGCCGAGGTAGGCGGATCATGAGGTCAAGAGATTGCGGCCATCCTGGCCAACATGGTGAAACCCCGTCTCTACTAAAAATACAAAAATGAGCTGAGGATGGTGGTGTGCACCTGTAGTCCCAGCTACTAGGGAGGCTGAGGCAGGAGAATCATTTGAACCCAGGAGGCAGAGGTTGCAGTAAGCCGAGATCATGCCACTGCATTCCAGCCTGGCGACAGAGCAAGACTCTGTCTCAAAAAAATAATAATAATAAATAAAAATAAATAGGACAGTAGAGTACTGACCTACCCTTTTATCAGAATGGGAGGAAAAATCATAATCTGGCCTTGGAAATTGCTACTTCTCCATCATAAGACATGGTTTTGCCAGAATAATTAATGTTTAAAATCTTTTTTACGTATTTACAAAGAAAAAGCTGTGCTTTAAAGCAATCATGAACTAAACGCAGGACTTACATTTTTTTCAAGGCTGGATTAATAACCTGGCAATAGCAATGTACAGGCATCTATGTCTACTGGTACTTACTTAAAAACATTAATATGATCACATAACTGTTTTTAAAAGTATTCACTATATCAGAAGCCTCAGGGAGTAATGCAAGTTCCAGAATTGCTTTATGAATTGATAACCTAAAACTTTATGCAATAAATGAATAACAGAAAATGAAAATGGACTTACAAGCAATGAAAGAGTGTGTTAGGCCCATTCTTCTCATGTTTCTTGGAAAACATGAAACCCATGCCAACACTTGACATCATTTCCTTTAGGAGCAATGTTTTAAAAGAAGATAGCCAAATATAAATAAGTAAATACCTATTAATATTTTGTGCTTCTTCCTCGCAGATGAAAAACTTTTATTTCAATCTTTTTATAAATATCTCCATAAGGAAACAGTAAAAAAGAATGCCTTCTTGGAAAAATAAGCACTGTGAAGTTTATGGCTGACCCATCAAAAGAGTTAGCGCCCCAGGCGCAGTGGCTCACACCTATAATCCCAGCACTGTGGGAAGCCAAGGTGGGAGGATCACTTGAGTCCAGGAGTTCAAGACCAGCCTGGGCAACATAATGAGACCTCGTCTCTACAAAAAATAAAAAAAAATTAGCTGGGTGTCATAGCACATGCCTGTAATCCCAGCTACTGGGGAGGCCGAGGTGGGAGGATCACTTGAGCCCAGGAGGTCGAGGATGCAGTGAGCCATGATCGCACCACTGCACTCCAGCCTAGGTGACAGAGTGAGATCCTGTCTTAAAAAAAAAAAAATTCAATCACACTTTGATTACAAAGCCGGCTATCCAGCAGTCATAGAGGGCCCCACCTGCCACTGTGGGATATTCTTGGCCCAGGATATCACACACCTAAGAATTCAGAAGAAAGTTGATGATAAGGCTATGCCAGATGTGCCTTTGACTTCTTGTCTTACTGCAGAATCTCCCCCAGAACTAGGCAGTTCTCCTGACCCTCCCCTGAAGAAGAGTGCTAGGTTATATTTTTTCAGAATTTAGAATCATCGTAACAATATGACATTGTGAACATTGATTTATCCCTAAAAACTCATTTAGTAAAATGTCTTTAGACTTGTTACCCCGGCAGGATTATGAGGCTGCAACGCGCTTCCATAAACACATGCTGGAGATATGCTGGAAATAAAGCATTTCTTATAAATCATGAGAAAGAATGCCTCAAAGGGAAAATATTTTTAAGTGATTCCCTATGATTCTGGGAGTACATATAAATGGAGATAAGTAAATTGTATCTCTCAACATGGGGCACGCTTCATTCTCTCCCTTCACCTCATCGACCAGGCCTGTTCCTGCCATCATTCCTCTCAGATGACACCACCAACTGTAATTACTCTCCATGTGTGAAACGGTGGCTGAGGACACTGAAGCGTGACAAGTGGCCAGTCTTTCCCGCACTGCCGACATTGGAAGATTGCTCTTTGATTTATGTCTATAGCCTTTGCTTGCAGAACTGGGAGCTGTTTGCAACTCTATTTGGTAGACTTGACATTGACCTGAAGCTTTTATTCATAGTCACTCATCTCTGAGCTTGACATACCAGACTGGTGTGTCTGGTACTGCAGCCTCTTGGCAGACAACAGCTCAGGCACATGTTTGATGCTTCACTTCAGAGAAACCTGGAAACATTTCTTCCATCCCTGCTGCCTGAAGTTGCCTGCTTCTGCCCAAAGCACAATAGCTTCCTGGGCTTTCCACAGGCCTCTGCTGTCCTTCTTTCCTCGTTCCAATGCGGTGCTCCAACTGACCTCAGTACAGAAAGGCTGGTTATATTTCAGAATGTTTTTGCCAATGAGTTTATTCTGACTTTACTCACCTTGAGGGGGCTATTCATAACTGAACAGCTTAGGTGCTGGGTTTAACTATGTTACTTTATGCCTATGCTTGTTGTCCTGTGTGATTTTTAATAATGCCCCTTTTACTGTTTTTTTTTAATTTTAATTTTTACTTTGATTATTTTTGAGAGGGAGTCTTGCTCTGTCACGCAGGCTGGAGTGAAGTGGTGCAATCTTGGCTGACTGCAGCCTCTGCCTCCCATGTTCAAGCAATCATTGTGCCTCAGCCTCCCGAGTAGCTGGAATTACAGGCATGTGCCACCACGCTTCACTAATTTTTGTATTTTTAGTAGAGACATGGTCTCACCATGTTGACCAGGCTAGTCTCGAACTCCTGACCCCAGGTGATCCACCTATCTCGGCCTCCCAAAGTGCTGGGATTACAGACCTGAGTCACTGCATGCCAGCCTGTTTTTATTTTTTAGAGACAGGGTCTTGCTTTGTTGCCCAGGCTGGAGTGCAGTGATGCAATCTTAGTTCACTGCAACCTCAAACTCCAGGGCTCGGGTGATCTTCTTGCCTTGGCTTCCCAAAGTGCTGGGGTTACAGGTGCGTACCATCATGCCTGGCCCCCTTTTACTCTTAAAAGTGTCCTAGTTTCAGTAACAAATACTCACCCTATTTATAATCCACGTGCCTGTTTATAATTCCTGTAGGAAAAGAAAATGTATTTTGCTTATTAAGGCTTACAGTCTACAAGAAATCAACTCAACTTATTCCTTCCCTTCAAACAGGACCAGACCAAAATCAGCTTCTTGATGACTGTGTATTGCATTCACATGGGTCTTTACAAGTTACTTAATGAAAGCTTTGTAATCAAGAGTTCTATATCCACCTAAATCTCTTTGCTGAATGAAGTCTAATTTAAATGATTTTTTCATAATTTAAAAAATTTATTTAAAATCAATGCAGTCATTTTATATTTTTCCAAGCTCAAAACATGGCCTATTAACCACATTATTAATTCTGAATATTATGGTAAGGTGTAGATAGATAGATGATAGATAGATAGATAGATAGATAGATAGATAGATAGATGATAGATAGGTGATGGATAGACATGCTATTTGCATTATTGCTTTTGTTTTTCTAAGCAATTTTGTATGTATTATCTCACTCCACGCTTTTAACAACCTGTAGTGTAGATAATATTATAATCCTTATGAAAAAAACTGAAGGACTCAGAGTTAAGGGGCTTGTAAGGGGATAGCAAGTTAACAGCAGAATCAGGACTAGACAGATTCAGGCCTTCTAATATGTAGGCCTCTGCTCCTTCCATTCTCCATGGTACTTTATACCTCACTACAGGGTCATTCACCCAGAGCAAAGCCCATATGAGTTGTATGGAGGTATCTCAAAATAGCAAGATCACTCATTCCTTGGGGACTTCTGTTTTTAACCCCTTAATTATGTTTGTTCTTCTCTGTACCTGTGTGTTTTTGTTGATTTTCCCACAAGCTTATTAAAGAAAGAATTGAATCCAGGATTAGTCCTTCTTAATGAGATTTCTAAGGTACTTTTAAGAAAAGAAGTGATCTATTAAAGCTATTTGCATAGCTCTAGATGATAAATCCAAAAGCAAATACTGTGTTCTTGGTAATTATCAATGGGTTCAGTCCTCAGGGAGAGGAAAACAGTCATTAAGCAAAGAATTTGCACTCACTTCGCAGTAAGACTCCAAGCTGACCTTCTTTTAATAGTCTTATTTCTGAAAAGTTGTCAGGCACATTTCTTAGCCATTTGAGACTCTCTGTCTGCACTGATATGAATTCTCTCTGGCAGTTTTTCTCTTCTGAGGGTACAAGTTAAACATGAGTATTACTAGGCATTTTGGTCCGTTTGGGCTGCTATAACAAAATATCATGCACTGGGTAACTTACAGATAATAGGAAAGTATTTCTTACAGTTCTGGAGGCTGGGAAGTCCAAGATGGAGGAGCAGGCAGATTCAGTGTCTGCTGAGGCCCCAGTTTCTGGCTTAAAGATCACATCTTCTCACTGCGGCCTCACATAGTGAAAAGGGCAAGGGAGCTCTCAGGGGCCTCTTTCTTAAGGGCACTAATCCCAATTATGAAAGCTCTGCCTTCATGACCTCATCACTTCCTAAAAGGTCTACCTCCTAATACCATCACTGTGGAGGTCAGGATTTCAATATATAAATTTGGGGGATAGGGACACAAACATTTAGAATATAGCACCAGGTCTTACCCCAAATCTACTATATCAGAATTTCTGGGTTAGGCCACTAGATACAGAAAATTCTATTATCAAAGAGATAAATAATTGCTTTGTGCCCCAGTTCCTAATTTCCTACCACTAGCAAATCCAAGTTAATTCTCTGACATGGTTGTTCACAAATAAACACTGCAGATGTCTGGAAGAATGATCAGTTGTAATCCAAAGCTATTATAAATTTGCATTTAGAGAAACATGCCTAAGAACATTTTATTTCGAAAATCCTCTGGCTTTTGTTAGGTCAGTGATTATTATACTGTTTAAACACCTGGAGGTAATGTTAAAACACAGATTGCTGGGCCACCCCTTAGTGATTGAAATGAGGCTCAGGAATTTACATTTCCAACATGTTGCTAGATGATGATGATGCCGATGGTCTGGAGTCCACATTTTGAAAGCTATTGGTTCAGACCAATGGTCTCACCACTTTGAAAATATCTTCTTAAAGATAATTTTGTTAATGTTGCATGTGTTTAGAAAGCCTTAGTTATATTTAAGAGGCATCTATTGGAAATGATAAAACCCCAACACACACACAATTCAAACAAGTGTTAATTTAATCCAATAAATATTTATAGCTGGAAGAAAGTTTCTCCCATAAATTCTTTAAAGCAGGATCACAGAATTTGAAGATCAAGAATAGGCAGTATTATGGTATCATAGTAAATATCTTTTCAATCACTTAAATTTCTCAATTAAAGTATAACAAATACATCAAGACCCCTACTTTCAGTGCTCGGTATTGAGTCTCACATTAATAATTTGATATTATTGTCCCTTTCTCTAAATTCCTAGTGAACTTCATTCTACTGTAGAATAGAACTGAAAATCAGAAGAAGGCATAGCATGGTGAACTGATTTACTCAACATTGTTTTTCAGTGTATTAGTCCTTCTGCCCCCAAACCATGCTTTTTCTCAAGTTTTGTCTTGGGAAAGGAAACATTAATTTCTGATGGCAAATAACCAGCCAAGATAATTTCAAATACATTGTGTAAATACAAATGAGCTATGGTTCCCCCATCTTTGAAAAAATGCTACAAGTTTAATTAAAAGTCTTTTAAGTGTAACAATATCTCACTATGCTCAACTCAGTTCACTAACTTTGTTAGAAAAAAGTTGCAGAAGGTAAGGAAAAGCTTAGAATTTCTGCTGTGTTTTAACTGTGGTTCTTTCAGATTTGTAACTTTCTTTTCATTGAAAATAAACACTAAGGCCTTCTTTAAAGGTCATTTCTACCTCATCCTCTGTCTTCAAAAATAAAAGGTAATTTAATTTTTTTCTTTTCAGTTTATTTAAATTTCAGCCTCTAATGGCACACAGAGTAAATCCTCCACATTATTTTTTTCCAAATATTTTTCTGTTATTTTTGTGTATACTAAGGATGCATGAAAGAGAACGTATGGGAAAGGGTGTTTCACTTTACTGATGTTTGCCATTCAAATCTCTACCACCCAGAAAATTGTTTGCTATGGAATTTATAGTATGGTTTTGCACCAATAATCCAAGCCATGTGTTCAGATTTTATGGTGAAAAAAAAAAATGCAGCAGATGCAAAATATCCTATTAGAGTCAAAACCTAGACAGTGCATCTCAAATCAAAAGGATAAAATTAGATGATCAGGACTTTCAGTTTTTGTTAAAGATAAAGGGAGTATTGAGGGCCTGTCCAACACTCCCTATTCTAGTAAAGAATGGAGGTGGGAAAGTGTCTATGGGTGGGATTGGGAGACAGAAAGAAACAGTCACGCTGTATTGCTTAAGACAATTTTTTTAATGTCCTAGAGGAAGCAGCAGGGAAGTGTCAGAGTGACTGAGATGTCAAAGAAATAATCTCACAAAAGAAATGCTGCATTTGAAGCAAGGAGCCAGTTCTCATTAATGTCTATCCGCTAGCAAATGGTTAGGGTCAGAAACATGTACATTCTCCAAAACTGCCTTCAGTCGGAAGACAAGGATATATATAAAAAAAAAAAAATAGGAGCTCAAACAAGTATTAAATAACTCTGCAGAGTCAGCCATTGAAATGTTTAAAATAAAACAATCTTTGGGGCAATTCATCTGGATAATAAATGTCTCTGCTTGAAAAAGGGTCTGGAGTTTAGGTTCTTTTATTGTGAACGACAGGAAGGATTTAACTGGAGGAAAGCTAATGACCTTGTTTCTACATTCCTCAGACATCAGCTGTCTGCCAGAAAATCGCCTATGAGGTTGAGGCAGTGACGGTTTAAAATGGCCAGGGAGAAAGTCTACAGAGAAAATGAGCTGCAGCTTCAGTGGCAGTTTCTAAAAATGTTGGTGAATATTTCCACTATGGAGCAAAGCAACACACGTTCCACTATCTGCTACCAGAGCTAAGCCGCTGGCCAAGATGCAAAGCTCTTTGAGAAATTATTCTTTCTGCTTTAAAAAATTCTTTTCTATTTCCATCAACCCCGAGTAAACTTCCTCTAAGAAAGTTAAACCATCAGATGAGTGAAAATCCTTTGGTAAGGAAATCAAAGGATCTTTCTTGTTGGAGTAAAGAGAAATGTTAGAACGGCAAAATCCCCAGTCTTCTCTCATATCATACTTTGTGTGTCTCTTCTCCCAAACTAGGATAAACTGTTTCAGGCAATGTCAGCAGCTTGGTCTTTTGCTCTGAGGGCGCAACATTCTCTCCAGATTTATTTCAATAAATGTTTGTTGAATATTAACAAGAGTGAGTTTTTGCATTAGACTAAAAAGTATATGCAGCTAGGGAAAAATGTCTGGTTAGTTGTCAAAAAATGACTGCTACAGTCTTTCTTTCGCATTTGAAATTGGACAAATATTCAATCCCTTTAGACCTTCTTAGGATTGTGTGAAATACGATAATAAACATGAAATTGCTTCATAACTTGCAAAGCAAAATGTAAATGAAAGAGTTTAGTATTTAATGAAACCCTGTCCTCCAGCAGCCTATAGTCTAGCAAAGTGCTTCTTAGGTAGGGTGGCCATATTATTTATTGTGCAAACCAGATAATTTTTTAGAGTGAAATGAGGTGTTATTTGTAATTACAGAGGAAAAGTAGATGAAAATAAGGACTGATTTTCTTCTTAAAGACATTGAACAAAATACTCACGGACAATATGAAATATTAAAATAGAATCCACAGTCAACATGTAGGGGTTCACAAAGTAGGTTTGGGTTTGAGTACTTGGATTACTTATTGAAAAGTTCTAGGCCAGGCATGGTGGCTTATGCCTTTAATCCCAGTACTTTGGGAGGCCAAGGCAGGCAGATCACCTGAGGTCATGTTCGAGACCAGCCTGGCCAACATGGTGAAATTCCATCTCTACTAAAAATACAAAAATTAGCCAGGCATGGTGGCGGGCACCTGTAATCCCACCTAGTTGGGAGGCTAAGGCAGGAAAATCACTTGAACCGTGGAGGCAGAGGTTGCAGTGAGTTGAGATCACACCATTGCACTCCAGCCTGGGCAACAAGAGTGAAATTCTGTCTCAAAAAAAAAAAAAAAAAGAAAAGAAAAGAAAAAGAAAAATCCTTTGAAATCATTTAGGCAACGTAGTTCTATTTTACTGTTTTTAAGTTCAAGCATGAAGCTTTATCTAATATAAAATTGTTTGTGTGCTGTTATAGCTAGATTATAATATCTAGGCTATTCACTGCTTGAAAATGTCCCTACAACCTTTCTTCATCAATCATGTATCAAAATAAATCATAATAACAAGCTTAATTTAGAGTATATAAATAAAAAACATATAAAGAAGGTGCTTTACAAAGGAAATACAGTCTTCTACTCTGTTTTGATATGCAATTATATACACTTAATTAAAAAATAAAGAAAAAGTGAAAGTAGAATTCACAAAACAATTGAATTGTCAAACACCTTCCACAAGATTAAAATTGTTATTTTGTAATTTGCTTTATGTATATTGCCAATAAAATTGTGTTTCACTTGATGAATGAGGATTTTGGAAGGAGACTGCTGTCAGGGAATTTAGCAATAAAACAAAGCAGTGAAGAAGATATTAGCTTTTTATTGCTAATTTACTTCCTTGGCTTTGCATTGCACCAGGGGTAATTCCTCTATCAAAGTGTGGTAATAATGTCTGATAGACTTACCTGATAAATGTGCCCCATCTTCAGAATGTAGGATGAGCTGTGTTTGTTCAATTTTACTGCATCCTGAGACAAATGAAATTGGGGAAAAGCTGCTATGAAATGAAGCTATTTTCTACAGAGTTTGTCCTTGACAAGCTATATTGCAGCCCCAGCCACAATAAAGAGACAATGACTCATTGGGCATATAGCAAAACAATGAAAATAAAATAAACAAACAAAAACAAATATAAAGTTCCTAAATGCTATTCCAGCAATAGACCTGTAAAGAGGTATCAGTTAATCTAAAATATGTATATATTAGATGCTTAACATTTTTTTGTTGGATGCATGAATGAATAGCAGGAATAATGCCTACTTCAATGCACTACTTTCAATATTTCCCATAGTTCAACCTAGAAAATGGAAAGCAGAGAGAGAAAGAGATAGATAAAATAAGAAGAGAGGGAGAATGAGAGAGGAAGAAAAGTAACCGAGAGTAAATGAAAGTCTTCACTCAAAATCATAAGGAATGTATCTCAACTGAATATTTTGATTGATGTGATGCATTGTTTTATAATTGCTGCTCCAAGGAAAAAATTGAGGCGTGAGGAAAATATACCCCACTGGGCAGTGGGCAGGAAAAAAAAATCTCTGTCAAAGAGCACAAATCTTATTTACAATGGACCTTTAATGACTCTAAGCTGCTTTAACTCCCATGTAGTTCCCCCATTGGAAGAAGATTATAAAAGACTGCTCTCCTCTCTCCCAGCTCACACTGATGTTTTTACCCCATTCAAAATGAGTATGGTAATGGCATTCACTAGGGATTATCAACCTTTAGAGAAAAGAGTTTGAGAAAAAGAAAAAAGATCCAATACAAGCTGAGAAGAATACAAATTATCTATGGAGCTTCTATTGGTGGAAATGGCAAGTATAGACATTAATATATTACATGAGTCACTCGTGGTAGACATTCATCTTAATGGCTTAGACCTCAATAAAGCTAAGGCAGAGGGACCCATTGTATAATAGTTTTAGGACTCTTCACTGCTAATGGAATAAGCTCTAACCCTTTCCAAAGGAGCCTGGAGTACCAGAATCGCGGAGAGAGAAAAAACAGTGTAAGCTATGTATGATTTCCCAATGTACTCACATTTATCCACTTATGAGCGGGAATCTGTGATTTGAAAGCTTTCCAGAGTGACACTGATATCTAAAACTAATTAAGCAACAAGAAATGCATGAAACTGAGAAAGGAGACACGTCTAAGGTGAACACTGGGCTATAACACAATCATAAGAGGCTTCAGAAATAACTGAAGAAGGCTGACTGTTCTTGACCTATAACTTTACCTCATTTTGCTTGTACTGCTGAATCACATAAATGGAAAATAAGCAAAAGCAGTGGTTGTTGTAATTACTTTCATAATGGTGACGATTTTGACCTGATGTGAATTAATATTCTTAAACTTCTTCAAGGTACATTGCATTTGGCCAATTCTTCTTATTCTAAATCACCACAAAAGAACAAGGCTTACCATACATCTTAACAAAGCTGTTTTTTGTTTTTGTTTCTAATTCTTAAGGTCATCAACTCTAATTTTACAGAAGTTAAGCTTTGTTCTAATTGGCTATATAATCAGGGGTAAGTAATCTAATTTCTATAATTTAGGGTATTTATTCCTACATTGCACTGTACATTGTTCCTTACAAGTAGAAGACTATGTGATTTTGTAGTAGTAATAAAGTCAAAAAGGGTGTCCATGTTAAGCTATGAGAATTCAGTCTGGAGAACATGGAGCATATTTTCCCTCACTTGGAGGGCTAGGGTAAGAGTAATTATTGGCAATGTTAGACTGAACAAACAGTACACTCCGTAAAAAATGAGATGGCCAACAACATTATCAATTGCATAAGATATTGGCTCATTCATTCATCAAACGTTTATTGGTTGACACTAACCATGCAAGTTTACAAAAACCTGCAATACAGCTTCATGGCAAAGCTTTCTCCTATGAAGCTTTTTACATAATAAAATTCAGGGAGAAAAATAGTCAAATGCATACTCGGTAAACCTTCCCAGTAGGCTGAAAATCTGTTTCCCAATTGAAAAACCACAGCCAGATATCATGTATAAAGGAAAGTCATTCATAGTAATCTTACCCTCCCTTTACTATTGTTTTTTAATAGATGACTGAAGATTACTGAGAGAATAAGATAAAAAGAAAAAGACAGAAAATATTGAATATGTTTGAAGTCTTTAACCCTTATAAAATAAAAATATCCAATCATCTTCACTACAGGAAGGAAACTAGGAATATACATCTTTGGGAGTAAAAGACACCTCACCTTCCTTTTCCTAAATAGTCCCTTCTGGCTCAATTAGCTGATAAAGAAGAGCTATTTCACCCTTGAAATCCTAACAAGGGAGCATGGGAAGGGCAGCAGTGCTCCAATCCTTGTTGGGTCCACCCCTGGATCTTGATCAGGGATTAGGGGTGTCACAGTTAATTCATTCATAACATATAAAGCTCCGAAGTTTCTACATTTTTAACTGAGCTAAAGGAATTTAAATTTTTCCTAAAATAATATCATTTTCACTCCCTTGTACTCTGTTATGCTTTCTCAGTAGCATGAGAAGGGATTAGAGTTACAGTTAGTCCTGAGAATTGAGGATAACTCTGGTTGTGATGATAGGACAACATCAGACACATGAAGGCCACCCATCATTGTCACAAGGGAACAACACAGAACAGATACCTCAGGGAATTCCTGGTTATTTAGTCACCCACCTTTCCCCGCTTTGCCTCTTGGGATCTCTGAGCTCTAATGGTGGAGAAAAGGGAAGGAGATAAGGGTCAGTGCTTCCCTCCGAGGGAAAGTCCTAAGAAAGCAGTGCACAGCCATTGAAGGTCCGAGGCCATTCACTCTGTACAACACACTGATAAAAAACAAACCTGTGAAAAATAAAGTCTAGTTAACTCAGGCAAATGCTTTTGAAAAAGTCAAATTCAAAGTCTATCAAATGTTAACTAATTAGGAGGCAATTTCTCTACCAACAGTGAGCAGGTTTCCATTTGCATCCCCTGGTTTCAGATTTCTCTTCAAAGAGACATAGTAAATAGTGCACTGATATTTTTCAACCTGGCAGGAAATGTGCCACATGCACCAGCCGTTCGTTGGAAAGGGAAGACTCTTATCCCAATTGCCAATTTTAACCAACCCAGTAAGTAAACAGCCTGGGCCTAATCTTTATAGGCAGTTAAACTGTGCAGTGCTTGATAAATACAGCACTGGCTTGATAAATACAGCAGTGGCTGTGTTAAAGCAAAACAAAGAATACTGCTGGATAACAAGACAGCTGCAAAAATTAACGTTAGATCCCAGAGGAGATAGGAGTTTCCGGATCACAGAAGCTATCTGTGACAAGAGAGATACCTATTACAAAAGAGTGATGGTTATTAAAAGAACAATAAGCCACTGCAGATACATTTAAGGCATTCTACAATCAATTCTGAGATAAGTAACATTGCCTGAAGTTAAGATAACAAAATAGAAACCCCATCCAAATGTATCAAAGCCTGGCAATTAACTTCTCATTACCAGAAACAAACTTTGTGTAAAATGGCTATTGAAGAAGGATATTGGTCCAGGAAGGCAATAATGGAGTTTGGTGGGTCAGACCTTGAGTTTTCTACAAAACGTATAGCTTCTCTTTTCAACTAAGTGTAAAAATCCTTGCCAGAAGCAGGAAAAATCTATATGCTAATCATATTTCCAATTGGGCTCAAACTGAAGGAAGTTAAGAGGACAGCACAAGTATGACTCAGAGGGCAAAGAGACTGACATACACAAAGAAATGATTAAAAGATTCTCAAATGCCCAGCTCTGCTGAGTAGCGACCGAGAGGAGACGTGATTGTCATTGGAAAGTGTCCACAGAGTAAACAACAGTCAGAGTCATTACTGGGCTGAATAGAAGGACTAAATTGGGGTAAAACTAAGGACAGAGAGATTTAAACTGAATGTCCGTGATGAGAAGGGCTGCCAGATAGTGAAACATCTCCCCAGGGTTAACCATGAGACATCCTCTCAGAAGGCTTTTAAAAGTCAGGCTCTACCATGAACCAAAGGAGCATTTTTCCAATCCAAAGGAATGAAAAAAAAAAATCCCTCCTTAAAGAGCAGGATTATATTTTGGGAGGGGGGCAGGAATAATTATCTAAGGTTTCTCCTAGAGAAGGAAAAGTCTGTAGTGGGAATCAACAAGGGAAGCTCATTTTAGAGGAGGTGGGGAAGAAGGCAGGAAGCATGAAAAAGGGAAGGTCACCAGCCAGCAGAAAAGAGGTAGGAAGCAACACCCTGTCTAGACTCCAGAAAAACAATGACAGACCCATGACTGGCAAACACTTCTGCAGTGATTTTGTGCTGAAAGTGATGGCACAGGCATCTCCTTGAGCTCATCAGCATGACGTGGTTTTTCCTAGCAGTAGCCTCAACAGTTGGTGATAACCTACCATGTAAATTCCTTGTGTCCTTAAGCTAACAAATAATTCTCTAAAAACCGTAGGAAGCTAGTCTTTGTAGTATTTTCTATTTTTAACTAATGGCACTTAACAGAGTAGTGGTTTAGAATACAAGCTTGGCATCAAGCGGATCTGGGTTCAAATTTCACCCCATTTACTGTGTGACTATTGGCCCTCTAATATAGCCTTTCAATGACCCAAACTGTCAGCTGAAAATGGGATGATAACATATACCGTTAGCAACCAGTGCTCTTGGTTGCAAGAATTACACTGGAAAACATCAGCAGAGGAGGAATTTATTGGAAGGATATTAGAAAGCTCATAAAATCAACAGTAGCACCTGAGAAAATGGGTGGGAATTAAGGGAGGTAGAGCGCACTGCACCATGGGCAAGGCTATGCCACAGAAACTGCCTGGTGAGGGTGTCACTGTATGAATTGCTGCTCCCACACACTGTCAGATTCTGCTGCCACTGGACACTGGATGCTGTTCCCATCCCCTCTGTGTCATCATTATGAAGTGAATTCTGAAAGATCACTGCCTCTTGTTTATCTCACTTAAGATTCTCATTCAACACTGGGAGCACCTGATTGGCCAAGACTCCGCCACAATGCATGTAGCATAGCTGCCAGGGGAACAGAGAAAAGGTAGTAGCTGATCCTTTGCGGCTTTTAGTGGAAGGCAGGATGCAGTGTCCCATGGAGATTTACAAAGTGCATGTTTTCCTCCATATAAGAAAGAGATTTGAACACTGGAAAGCCAAAACACAGGACAAACATCTTTCCTAGTTCAACTCTATGTCTGCCCAACTTTGCCTACATTCTTCTTCCCCTAATTAAACTTCCAAAAAATGTTCACACCTAACAAAACACAATGACCCTTATATAGTGAATAACCCTCTTCCAAACAAAAAACAAGACATCAATTCTCACACCAACTGGAATCCAGGCTGCCCGAATGATGTTAATTACTCTAACATCTCATCTTGATATCCATCAACCAATGAACCAAGTTGTAACATGAGTAACTCTACCTTAGGCTGTTGGAAAGAGAGAGGAAAGAAAAAGAAAAACAGCAAACATGCAAGTGTCTGTCTAACCCATATCTATCAGGTTCTGAGCTCAGAAAGTAAAAGGTTGGATAGGAGATGTTATTTATACATTTGACAGCAAAGAAGGAAATACAGATAGGAAGAAAATCAGTGGTCATTATATCTATAATTGGTCACTAGGCCATAGCTACAATTTAATTTCCTCTTCCATAGCCCCTTTGCTGCTCAGAGTTCTTTTCCTAGTAAGGCCACCCAAATCTTTATTTCTGAGAGATATAGGTCCTTTGGGGGTTCTGCCTATATAGAATTGTAGTAGCCTTCCCTATTCAATGTCACCTCTGGTTGCAGTAGAAGAAAATACCTCAGAATATGCCCCTAATGTCACAACAGAAGCCCACTTTCACTTTGAAGCTCAGGATCAGTCACCACAACCAACACCAAATCCTCTATTCCAATGGCATAAGGAGACCAAAATGGTCATGTTGTAGTTTCCAATTCAGGAGAACCATTGTTTTGTTTCCTGGAAGACACACCCATCCCTTGAGTACTTAAGGTTCCAGCCAATAGCAGCCAGGGTCAAAAGACTAGAAGCAAAAATTTCAAATTGGTCATTAGGTATAATTATTTCTATTCCTTGGTTCCAAGATACCTGTATTCAAACTGGACAAAGTATCATAAATTGGCCTAAGAAAATACAGTTGGTATCAGCTGTATACAGCACCCTGAAAAATGTTACATACCAGCTGGTATTATAAATAAGTCTTTAACACACATTTCAACAAAGTCAGCTGCTTTTGAGTGATGGGAAACATGTGAAGGCCAACAAATAACTGAGTATAAACCCATTACCTTCCTTGATTCACTACAAAGTGAATTCTTGGTCAGAAGCAAAGTTGTGTGGGATAGTGGTAAAATCATGATTATCAGAAATCCAATCACTAACCAAACCATTACCCATTGGTCATAATATGTATAAATCCTTACATCATGCTGCACTCCTTTCCAGACTTAATAGCTAGTAGATAGATACTGTTCAGAGTTCTTCCCACTGGAAGGACTTGCCTTCATCACTCTTTCAGGATCAGGCTCAATAGGGCTGTCATTGCACTACACTTCACATCTGGCTTATGCCAGCTAGGGGTTCAGAGTGCTAAGTCAAGCTCAAAGTGTTCCCTCATGAAAATAGTCATAGAGAATCACCATTAGGCCATACACGTTTGCTCAGTTGCAAAATGGGTTTTAATAGATTGTAAGGTTGAAATGGAATATGCTTTTGAATCTCTTAGTCCAAAGTCTGACATAAAATAAATATCCCCAAATGCAAATAATTAGGGTTGTCAAAGTACATTTTTAGGTAAGAGCCAAAGTGTTTAGGTAAGGAAATGAAATCAAATATAGGTTTTCCTGACTCTACGTATTTAATAAATAAGAGTAGTCAATACATAGATTAATAGATACATATTTAGCATCCTGTTATTACTGAAGTTATGCATTTTAAAACCAATTAATTGACACACTCTCATTCTTTAATAACTTACCAAGGGAAAATAATACAGGTCTATGATATCAACTAAAAGGAAAAAATTATAATCATTTCTGCCTACCATGAGGCTTACATAAAACATCTTATAACAGGTTATTTTAAGCTGATAACAACTTAATGTTGATTACATAAAATAACACTACATTTTTACTCCCCACACACACATTTCATGTGGGTTTTGTTTTTAATTTTTATTTCAGTAGTTTTGGGGAACAGGTGGTGTCTGGTTGGATGGAAAAGTTCTTCTGTGTGATTTCTGAGATTTTGGTGCATCCATCACCCGAGCAGTACACACTGTACCCAATGTGCAGTCTTTTATTCCTCACCTCCCTCTCACCCTTCCCCCCAAGTCCCCAAAGTCCATTATATCATTCTTATGCCTTTATGTCCTCATAGCTTAGCTTCCGCATATAAATGAAAACAGATGATGTTTGGTTTTCCATTCCTGAGTTACTTCACTTAGAATAATGGTCTCCAACTCCATTCAAGTTGCTGCAAATGCCATTATTTATTCCTTTTCATGGCAGAGTAGTATTCCATAGTGTGTGTGTGTGTGTGTGTGTGTGTCACAGTTTCTTCATCCACTCAGTCAATGAGCATTTAGGCTGGTTTCATTTTTTGCAATTACAAATTGTGCTGCTATAAACATACATGTGCAAGTGCCTTTTTTATATAATGACTTCTTTTCCTTTAGGTAGATACCTATTCATGGGATTGCTGGATCAAATGATAGTTCTATTTTTAGTTTTTGGGGAATTTCCATACTGTTTTCCGTAGTGGTTTTTATTAGTTTGCATTCCCACTAGCAGTGTAAAAGTGTTCCCTTTTCACCACATCCATGCCAACATCTTTTTTTTTTTTAAATTTATTGATTATGGCCATTCTTGCAGGAGTAAGGTGGTGTCTCATTGTGGTTTTGATTTGAATTTCCCTGATAATTAGTGATGTTGAGCATTGTTTCATAGGTTTCTTGGCCATTTGTTTATCTTCTTTTGAGCATTGTCTACCCATGTCCTTTGCCCACTTTCTGATGGGATTGTTTTTTGTTTTTTATTTTGTTTTTTGTTTTTGTTTTTGTTTTGCTGATTTGTGAGTTCCTTGTAGATTCTGGATATTAGTTCTTTGTCAGATGCATAGTTTGTGAAGATTTCCTCCCACTCTGCGGGTTGTCTGTTTACCTTGCTGATTATTACTTTTGTTATGCAGAAGCTTTTCAGTTTAATTAGGTCCCATGTATTTATCTTTGTTTTTGTTGCATTTGCTTTTGGGTTCTTGGTCATGAACTCTTTGCCTAAGCCAATGTCTAGAAGAGTTTTTCTGAGGTTATCTTCTAGAATTGTTATGGTTTCAGATATTATATTTAAGTCTTTCATCTTTCTTGTGTTGATTTTTGTATAAGGTGAGAGATGAGGATCCAGCTTTGTTCTTCTACATGTGGTTGGCAAATTATGCCAGCACTTTTTGTTGAAAAGGGTATCCTTTCCCTACTTCATGTTTTTGTTTGCTTTGCCAAAGATCAGTTGGCTATAATTATCTGGCTTTATTTCTGGGTTCTCTATTCTGTTCCATTGGTCTGAGTACCTATTTTTATACCAGTACCAAACCATAGTATAGCCTTGTAGCATAGTTTGAAGTTAAGCAGTGTGATGCCTCCAGATTTTTTTTTTTGTTTTTGGCTTAGTCTCTGATGTGGTTTGGCTGTGTCCCCACCCAAATCTCATCTTGAATTTTAGTTCCTATAATTCCCACGTGTTGTGGTGGGGACTGGTGGGAGATAATTGAATCATGGGGGTGGTTTCCCCCCACTGTTCTTGTGGTAGTGAATAAGTCTCACGAGATCTGATGGCTTATAAGGGGAAACCATTTTCACTTGGTTCTCACTTCTCTCTTGTCTGCCAGCATGTAAGACATGACTTTCACCTTCCACCATGATTGTGAGGCCTCCCCAGCCACGTGGAACTGTGAGTTCATTGTACCTCTTTTTGTTTATAAATTACCCTGTCTCGGATATGTCTTTATAAGCAACGTAAAAATGGACTAATACAGCCTTGCTTTGCCTATGCATGCTCATTTTTTGGTTCCACATAAACGTTAGGATTGTTTTTTCTAGTTCTGTGAAGAATGATGATGGTATTTTGATGGGAATTGCATTGAATTTGTAGATTGCTTTTGGCAGTATGGTCATTTTCACGATATTTATTCTACCCACCGTAAATATGGGATGTGCTTCCATTTGTTTGTGTTCTCTATGATTTCATTCGACAGTGTTTTATAGTTTTCTTCATATAGACCTTTCACCTCCTCGGTTGGATATATTCCTAAGTATCTTATTTTATTTTATTTTATTTTATTTTATTTGTAGCTATTGCAAAAGGGGTTGAGTTCTTGATTGTTTCTCAGCTTGGTCACTATTGGTGTATAGCAGTGCTACTGATTTGTGTATATTGATTTTGTACCTGAAACTTTACTGAATTCATGTATCAAATGTAGGAGCTCTTTGGATGAGTCTTAGAGTTTTCTAGGTATTGATCATATCATTGATGAACAGCAACAGTTGGATTTTCTCTTTACTGATTTGGATGCCCTTTATTTCTTTCTTATCAGGGAATCTGCCCCGATATTCACATAGGTTCTTTTCTATTTTCCTTAAGCATCAGCCAGCTTGAGAAATAAAGGGACAGAGTACAAAAGAGAAATTTTAAAGCTGGGTGTCTGGGGGAGACATCACATGTCGGTAGGTTCCGTGATGCCCCACAAGCCGCAAAAACCAGCAAGTTTTTATTAGGGGTTTTCAAAAGGGGAGGGAGTGTGCGAAGAGGTGTGGGTCACAGACATCAAGTACTTTACAAGGTAATAGAATATCACAGGGCAAGTGGAGTCAGGGCGAGATCACAGGACCACAGGACTGGGGTGAAAGTAAAATTGCTAATGAAGTTTTGGGTACCATTGTCATTGATAACGTCTTATCAGGAGACAGGGTTTTGAGAGCAACTGGTCTGACCAAAATTATTAGGCAGGGATTTTCTCTTCCTAATAAGCCTGGGAGCGCTATGGGAGACCGGGGTCTATTTCACCCCTGCAGTCTCGATCATAAGAGACAGGCACACCTGGGGTGGCCGTTTATTGACCTATACCTCCAGGCACGTATTCTCTTTCCCAGGGATGTTCCTTGCTGAGAAAAAGAATTCAGCGATATTTCTCCCATTTGCTTTTGAAAGAAGGGAAATATGGCTCTGTTCCACCCGGCTTACTGGCGGTCAGAGTTTAAGGTTATCTCTCTTATCCCCTGAACAATTGCCGTTATCCTGTTCTTTTTTCAAGGTGCCCAGATTTCATATTGCTCAAACACACATGCTGTACAATTTGTGCAGTTAACGCAATTATCACATGGTCCTGAGGCAACATACATGCTCCCCAGCTGACAGGATTAAGAGATTAAAGTAAAGACAGGCATAGGAAATCACAAAGGTATTGATTGGGGAAGTGATAAGTGTCCATGAAATCTTCACAATTTATGTTTAGAGATTGCAGTAAAGACAGGCATAAGAAATTATAAAAGTATTAATTTGGGGAACTAATAAATGTCCATGAAATCTTCACAATCCACGTTCTTCTGCCATGGCTTCAGCCGGTCCCTCTGTTTGGGGTCCCTGACTTCCTGCAACACTTTCTCTTACCTGATTGCTCTGGCTGGGACTTCCAGTATTATGTTGAACAGAAGTGATGAAAGTGGGCATCTTTATCTTGTTCCAGTTCTCAGAAGGAATGCTTTTAACTTCTCCCCAGTCAGTATAATGTTGGCTGTGGGTCTGTCACTAATGGCTTTTGTTACCTTGAAGTATGTCCCTTCTATGCCAATTTTGCTGAAGGTTTTAGTCATAAAGTGATGCTGGATTTTGTCAAATGCTTTTTCTGCATCTATTGAGATAACCATATAGTTTTTGTTTTTAATTCTGTTTATGTGTCACATTTATTGACTTGCATATATTAAACTATCCCTGGTTTAATATATGGTGGATTATCTTTTTGATATGCTGTTAGATTTGGTTAGCTGGTATTTTGTTGAGGATTTTTGCATCTATGTCATCAGGGATATTGGTCTGTGGTTTTCATTTTTTGTTATGTCTTTTCTTGATTTTGGTATTAAGGTGATACTGGCTTCAGCCTCTTTCTCTATCTTTTGCAATAGTTTCAGGAAGATTGGTACCAATTCTTCTGTGAATGTCTGAAATAATTCAGCTGTTAATCCATCTGGTCCTCAACTTCTTTGTTGGCAATTATTAAATTACTGTTTTAACCTTGTTACTTGTTATTGGTCTGTTCAGAGTTTCTATTTCTTCCTGACTTAATCTAAGAAGGTTGTGTATTTCCTGTAATTTATCCATCTTCTCTAGATTTTCTAGTTTGTGTGAACAAAGGTGTTCATGGTATCCTTGAATGATCTTTTGTATTTCTGTGGTTTTGGTTGTAATATCTCCCATTTCATTTCTAATTGAGCTTATTTGGGTTTTCTTTCTTCTTTTTTTTGGTCTATTAATTTGGTTTATCTTTTCAAAGCACCAGCTTTTTGTTTCATTTATCTTTTGTATTTTTTGTTTCAATTTCATTTAGTTCTGCTCTGATCTTTGTTATTTCTTTTCTTCTGCTGAGTTTCGGTTTGGTTTGTTCTTGTTTCTCTAGTTGCTTGAGATGTGACCTTAGATTGTCTATTTGTGCTCTTTCAGACTTTTTGATGTAGGCATTTAATACTATGAACTTTCCTTTTAGCACCACTTTTGCTGTTTCCAAGAGGTTTTGATAAGTTGTGTCACTATTATTGTTCAAATAATTTTTAAATTTCCATCTTGATTTCATTGATGACTCAAAGATCATTCAGGAGCAGATTATTTAATTTCCATGTATTTATATAGTTGTGAGGGTTCCTTTTGGAGTTATTTTCCAATTTTATTCTACTGTGGTCTGAAAGGGTACTTGATATAATTTCAGTTTTCTTAAATTTATTGAGACTTGTTTTGTGCCCTATCATATGGTCTGTCATAAAGAGTGTTCCATGTGCTGATGAGAAGAATGGATATTCTGCAGTTGTTGGGTAGAATGTTCTGTATATACCTGTTAAGTTCATTTGTTCTAGGGTATAGTTTAAGTCCATTGTTTCTTTACTGATGTTCTGTCTTGATGACCTGTCTAGTGCTGTCAGCAGAGTATTGAAGTCTGCCACTATTATTGTGTTGCCATCTATCTCATTTGTTATATCTAGTAATAATTGTTTAATAAATTTTGGAGCTTCCATGTCAGGTGCATATATATTTAGGATTGTGGTATTTTCCTGTTGGACTACTACTTTTATCATTATGTAATATCTCTCTTTGTCTTTTTTACCTGTTGTTGAATTAAAGTCTGTTTTGTCTGATATAAGAATAGCAACTCCTGCTCGCTTTTGGTTTTCATTTGCATGCAATATCTTTTTCCACCCCTTTACCTTAAATTTAAATGAGTCCTTATACATTAGGTGAGTATCTTGAAGACAATAGATAAGGTACTTGGTTGGTGGATTTTTATCCATTCTGCTAGTCTGTATCTTTCAAGTGGAGCATTTAGGCCATTTACATTCAATGATAGTATTGAGATGTGAGGTACTATTTTATACATCATTCTCATTGTTGGCTAAATATCTTTTTTTTCATTGTGTTATTGTTTTATAGGCCCTGTGAGATTTATGCTTTAAAGAGGTTCTACTTTGGTGTATTTCAAGGTTTTGTTTTGAGTTCAGAATTTTTTGTAGTGCTGACTTGGTAGTGGCAAATTGTCTCAGCATTTGTTTTTCTGAAAAAGACTTTATCTCTCCTTAATTTATGAAGCTTAGTTTTTCTGGATACAAAATTCTTGACTGGCAATTATTTTATTTGAGGAAGCTAAGGATAGGGCCCCAATCCCTTGTGGCTTGTAGAGTTTCTGTTGAGGAATCTGCTATTAATCTGATAGGTTTTCCTTTATACATTACCTGATGCTTTTGCCTCACAGCTCTTAAGATTCTTTCCTTTGTCTTTACTTTAGATAACCTGATGACTACGTGCCTGGGTGATGATCTTTTTGTGATGAATTTCCTAGGTGTTCTTTGAACTTTTTTTATTTGAATGTCTAGCTCTCTAGTGAGGCCAGAGAAGTTTTCCTCAATTATTCCCTCAAATATGTTTTCCAAACTTTTAGATTTCTCTTCTTCCTCAGGAACACTCATTGTTCTCAGGTTTGGCCATTTAATATAATCCCAAATTTTTTGGAGGCTTTGTTCATTTTTTTAAATTATTTTTTCTTTGTCTGTGTCTGATTGGGTTAATTCAAAAGCCTTGTCTTCGAGCTCTGAAGTTCTTTGTTCTACTGGTTCGATTGTTGAAATTTTCCAGTGTATTTTGTATTTCTCAAAATGTGTCTTTCATTTCCAGAAGTTGTAATTGTTTTTTATTTATGATATCTATTTATCTGGAGCATCTTTTGTCCATATCCTGTATTGTTTTCTAAATTTATTTAAGTTGGTTTTCACCTTTCTCTGCTATCTTGAGTAGCTTAATAATCAACCTTCTGAATTCTTTATCTGGCAATTCTGAGATTTCTTCTTGGTTTGGATTCATTGCTGGGGAGCTAATTAGTCTTTTGGGAGTGTTACAGAACCTTGTTATCAGAGTTGCTTTACAGATTTCTTCTCATTTGGGTACACTAGTTAAGTGGAAAACCTGAAACTCAAGAGCTGCTGTTCAGATTTTTTTGTCCCATGGGGTGATCCCTTAATGTGGTACACTCCCCTTTCCCCTAGGGATGGGGCTTCCTGGGAGCAAGACTGCAGTGATTGTTATTGTTCTTCTGGGTCTAGCCACCCAGTGTGGCTACCAGGCCCTGCCTGGTGCTGGCAAATGTCTGTAAAGAGTCCTGTGCTGTGATCCATCTTCAGGTCTGTCAGCCATGGATATCAGCACCTGCTCTGGTAGAGGTGGCAGGGGAGTGAAGCAGACTCTGCGAAAGTCATTGGTTGTAGATATGTTTTGTGTGCTGTCTTTCTCAAATGCTGGTTATGCTAGAAGTGAAGTTGTCACATGGAAAGACTCAGGACCACTGGTTAGCCAAGATGTTGCAGGGAGTGTAATTAGCTG
This sequence comes from Pongo abelii, assembly GCF_028885655.2. Lineage (NCBI taxonomy): Eukaryota > Metazoa > Chordata > Mammalia > Primates > Hominidae > Pongo > Pongo abelii. Next base: position 195,333,398 of record NC_071988.2, read on the forward strand.
CCATTTTCTCTTTCCTTGGAGCAGGGTTATTCTGTCATGAGTTGCTATAATGTCTTAAGTTGATTGGCCTCCAGCCAGGAGGTGGCACTTTTGAGACAGCACCAGCTGCAATAGTAGAAGGGAGATATAAGCTTGCTCTAAGTTGGCCAGGATAAGTATTTGGGTTTCTCAGGGTGATGAGTGGGTTCATAAAGCTCCCAAGAGTTTATGTCTTTTGTGATGGGCTACCAGGGGAGGTAGAGAAATACCATCAGACAGGGCAGGATTAGGTGGGTCTGAGCTCAGACTCTCTTTGGGTGGGGCTTGCCTTGGCCACTGTTGGGGATGGAGGGGTGGCTCTTAGGCCAATGGGGTTATGTTCCAGAAGGAATTATGGCTGCCTCTGTTGCCAGGGAAGTGGGGGGGAGCCAATAGCAATAGGCCTCGCCGAGCTCTCACAGAGTTTACGTGGCCAGTCTCACTCCTGCAGTGCCTTGCTAACAGCAGCAAGTTTATCTCCAGGCAGCCTGCAGGGAGAGACTCAGACCTAGCCCCAGCCTATATGTTTCCCTGCTGACAGGCCATGCCTGTCCCTGTCTGCCCACACTGTTGGCTGCATCTCCTGCTTTCCTTTTTGCCGCTTTTCCTGTTCATCCCCAAATTTTGCTCAAGAGAGTTTGTGCCCAGTCTAAATTATTGCAAAGTTCCATTGGAAGCTTCATTCACCATGTGACTCCCTCCCAAATTCCACCACCTGCCTTCCCTGAGAGCCCCTGTGAAATACAGTCAGGGATAATGCCTTTGGGCTCAAACTGGAGAATAGGAGTGCCTACAAGGCTCTTCCCACTACTGCTTCTACTTTTGTATTTCATGCCTGATTTGTTCCAACTCTAGGTAAGGTTAAATACGTCTCCCATAATCTGTACTTTCAGGTTCTGCAGTGGGGATGTGTGTTCAGAGGCAGGTTTTCCTCCTCTCACACTTTGGGAACTCAATTTTTCACCTGTCTCAGAATCTGCAGCAGCTTGCTGCTTCTTTCAAAGGATCTGTGATTTCTTTCAGTTTTCCTGGTATGCTCCTGCAGTGGTTCCTGGAGCAAAAGTCTATGGTGTGAGTCTCCACATATCGTTCTGTTCATCCAAGTGAGAGCTGCATGTTAGCCCTGTCTTCTATCTGCCATCTTCCCTCCATTTTGTGTTTTGATGTCGCATTTACATATTTTTATATTGTGTATCACTAACAAATTATTGCAGCTATTATTAGTTTTGTCTTTTAACCTTTTTACCAAAGATATAAATGATTTACATACCACCATTACAGTATTAGAGTATTCTGAATTTGACTGTGTTCTTACTTTTATCAGTGAGTTTTATACTTCCATACATTTTTGTGTTACTAATTAGCATCATTATCTTTCAGCTTGAAGAACTCTCTTTAGCATTTCTTGTAAGACAAGATTGGTGATAATAAACTCCCTCAACCTTTGTCTGAGAACGTATCTTGCCTACATTTCTGAGGGATAACTTAGGCAGGTATAGTATTCTTGGTAGGCAATCGTTTTCTTTTAACACTTTGAATATATTATTCCACTCTCTCCTTACTGTCAGGTTTCTGCTGAGAAATCCACTGCTAGCCTTACTGGAACTTCCTGATGTGTTACTTACTTCTTTTGCTGCTTCCAGGTTCCTCTCTTTATCTTTGATTTTTGACAGTTTGATTACATGTCTTAGTGTAGTCTTATTTGAATTGAATCCAGTTGAAGACTTCTGATCTTCCTTTAACTGGATATTTACGTCTTTCCTTATATTTGGAAAGTTTTCTGCAATTATTTTTTAAAATAGGCTTTCTGGACCTTGGACTTTCTCTTCTTCTTAAACTCATATAATTCAAATATTTGTTCTTTTGGTGCTGTCTCATAAATCCCATGAGCTTTATTTCTTTTTTCTTCTCTGACTGTATACTTTCAAATAACTTTTCTTTGAGTTCACATATTTTTTTCTTTACTCAGTCAATTCTGCTGTTGATGTTTTTCTATTGCATTTTTTATTGCATTCGTTGTCTTTTTAAGCTCTGTAATTTGGTTTTTAAATAATTTTATTCTTTCTGTTAAATTTTTCTTTTTGGTCATTTATGATTTTCCTTATTATGTTGGGTTGCTTCTCTGTATTTTCTTGATGTTTGCTGAGCTACCTTAAAAACAATTATTTTGAATTCCTTGTCAGGCAGTTCATAAATCTCCATTTCTTAAGGGTCAGTTACTGGAGCTTTATTTTGTTCCTTTAGTGGTATCATATTTCCCTGATTGTTGTTGAATCTTGTGGCTGTATGTTGGTGTCTGTGCATTTCAAGAGTGGTGGCTTATTCCAGTTTTTGCAAACTGGCTTTTTCTGGGAAAGACCTTCAGTAGTTAGCCCATCTAGAGATTCTGGGCAGGCCATCTGGCATGGTCTCTGGGCAGGCTTGCTTAGTGTCTGGGTCAGCAGGTGCACAGACCTCTCTCTCAGATCCACAAGATTGAGCCTGCAGCCTGTGTCTGTGGGGTTGGCCTGTGATATATGCCCCTGTACTGGGGTAGGCCTAAAGCCTGAGTTCATAGGGGTGGGTGTGGGTCCACAGGGGCTGCCCTGGAGTCTGTGTCTGCAGAGGTGGTTCTGGAGCCTGAGTTCATGGAGGTGGGTCTGCCATGGAGTCTACATCTGCAAGGGTGGTCCTGGAGCCTCAGTCCATAGGGGCCAGTCTGGCACTGGAATCTATTGGAGTGGGTCCGTATCTTGTGCCTTCTGGAGCCTTGATCGACAAGGACCAGCCTGGAGACTGGAAGTGGTGTAGTGCTGGGTCAGACATGGAGCCTGGGTCCAACAAGGGCATCTTGAACCTAGGATCCCAGGTGCTGGTCTGGAGCATGGGCTTGAGGGGGCCAGCTTGGAGGATGGGCATGCAGGTGCTGGCCTAAAGCTAGTTCTTCAAGACTGGCCTGGGTCCTGGGACCATGCGGGCTTACATGAAACCTGAGTTCAGAGGGGTGGTCCTGGAGCCTTGATCCATGGGCACTGGCTCAGCACTGTGGTCTACTGGGATGGGTCTGCTGGACCCCAGGTCTGTTGGAGTGTGGGGGCACAGGTGCTAGCCTAGAGAGTAGGACTACAGGGAACAATCTGACACAAGGCAGACCTGGATCTTGAGGCCAGGGGTGCTAAACTGGCAGTGGGGAAGACGAAGTTTAGGGATGCGAGGGCCAGTTCACTGCTGGAGGCTATTGGGAACCAGAGGCCACCAGGGTGAGCCTCTTGTTCATGTGTGCCTAGAAACTGAGTCTGCCAGGCAAGCCTGGAGCCTGAGGCTAGAGGATCTACCCTGGTGCTGGGCAGGTCTGGAGGCTCAGTTCACGGATACCAGCCTGGGGTCTAAAGTCATGGGGACTCGCCCAACATTGGGTTTTACTGGATCTGTTCCAGTGTTGGGGCCCAAGGCAAAGGCTGATGCTCACATTCCTCTCCTTTCCCCACACAAAGGGTACCTCTCTCCAAGCTGTGATGCCCGGGGTTGGGGGAGGGGTGATGCAGGTGATATAAAACTATCTTTCCTACCTTCTTCGATGTATCTTTTCTTATTTCTGTGCTATTCCCAGGTGCTGTAATCTCTCACCTGGTTTCCTTAGCTCTTGTGAAAATAGTGTTATGCATAGATAGTTGTTTAACTTGATGTTTCTGTGAGGGCACAAGTGTTAGAAAGTCATATTCTGTCACCTTGTTCACATCTAGATGGAGAATGGATCTAAATATTTCTGCATAGAATACTTTCTGCATACAAAAAAATCATCTGTCTAGTCTAGTAGGTTACCAGGAGGTTTTTTTGGCTCATAAATTGATACCCTTTATTTAACTGTATCCATTTAGCAGATCCAAGCTATGACATTGAGAAAGGAATCTGTAAAGAGGTCACAGAACAAAATCTTAGAGTCCAACTAAAGTCTCATCTGTGAAATTTCCACTCTGACAATGTCATCATGCTGTGTACAGCTCTATATACTCTCCACCAGATCATCTTTTCCCAAACACTAATATAATTACCAGAGGAAGAAATGAGCACAGGAGACATCTGGAGAAACTCAGAAACCTGAAGGTGAGAGACTGCTTGTTACACCTCCTCCTACGTGATGTATTCTAGACTGAAGTTTTAGAATGTCTCTTATAGCAAAAGTGTTATTTAATCAAATTACCCCTTCACTAATTCAGTTTCAAAATAACTGAATATTTAATTAATTCTCCAGAGGGATCTAAAATATGCAATATCTGAATTGATTAGTGAGTAAAAATTTTATGTTTTTTTCTATAATTCTAACCTCATTGAACTCAAGCTAAATGCCCCTAAATGCTATCAATCTAAAGGATATTCAAATGTTAGAGCTGAATATTAAGAACATCTATAGGACCATGGGCTTCTAAATAGCACCCACCCTGTTTTCACAATTAAGCTGTACCTGAAGTTAAAGGAGAGGGAACTATTCATGTGTAATTTTATAAAAATATTTAATTAAGCATTTGTAAATGCTAGGTCACAGTCAAATTTTTAAAAAGCTATTTTGTGGATATATTTACTGGTTATGCTGTGGTTTGAATGTCCCTTCAAAAGTCATGTTGAAACTTAATCCCCAATGTGACATTATTGAGAGGTGGGGCCTTTAAAAGGTGGTTGAATCACGAGGACACACCCATTAACCCATGCTAAATGGGTCTGTCCTTGTGATTCAACCACCTTTTAAAGGCCCCACGTCTCAATAATGTCACATTGGGGAATAAGTTTATACTTCCCCTAATTATAAAGCCACCATGATGTCACATTATGGATTAATGTGTTAATGAATTAATAAGTTATTGTGGGCAGGGAACCAGTGGTTTTATAAAAAGAGAAAGAGAGGCCTGAACAAACATGTTCAGTCCTTACCATATGATTCCCCACACCACTTCGGGACTCTTCAGAGTCTCCACCAGCAAGAAGGCTCTCACAAGATGAAGCCCCTCAACCTGGGGCTCCTCAGCCTCCAGAACTGTAAGAAATAAAAGCATTTTCTTTATAAATTACCCAGTTTCAGGTATTCTGTTATAAGCAAGGAAAAATGGACTAAGACAGGGTACTTGCTTAATTCCACATGATAAAAATTCTGCAGCAGAAAAAAAATAATATGTAGGTTCCACCTAACTGCAACTAAGCAATTAGAAAAACAAATCTCTTATAGTTCTAAACACCTGAGACGGGGGGAAAAAAAGAAAGAAAAGGGAAAAAACCAAATCTCTTTGTTAAAATAGTGTGCAGCTCAAGGCTGATTACTTGTCTAACTAGAATGACAACAAACAAGGCATTTCAGGACAATCTTGAGAACAATTCATATATCAAAAAAGCCACCAATCGGGTATAAGGTTCTCCTTATTACGAGAAGTTACAAAACAACCTCTGCTTTGATAGATACCCTTATGGCAATGGAAATGACAATGTGAGTGGCAAAGTCGACATAAGAATATACTCAGTAGCAAAATATGGGAAATATTCTTTATTTCCTTAATCAAAACAGGAGTGGTTAAAGAGAGTCACAGATTATACCCAGGGCAAGGAGCACTAAAAATGGGTCATAGGTGAGGTCACCTCGATGGACCTTCAACATCTAAGTGGTCAATTTTTCAGCTCATTACAATTTAAGCACATCACCCATCTACTTAAATAACAACAACAACAACAACAACAAACCTTCCTAAAAATTAACATTTTCATACAAATGTTTGAATATGCAGGTTCTTATTTGTAATATTGGACTCACCAGCTCTAAAAATAAAATTGTGACAGCTCACAGTCTTTCACTGTACAGTTAACATCCCAGATTCACTCATGCTCAAAACTCGTTCATCCTAAATTGTCAACCAGCAAGAAAATTGTGTTTTGTTTTGTTTAAAAATTTTCTTGAAAGATAAATAAAACTAATCTGGCCTGGCATCTCTCTGAGTCCTCTAGGTTTAGGGGACTGGGTGGAACCCAGTGGAGGCAGCAGTCAGTGGCATCTATACAAAAAGTAGTTCCAGCCAGTGAGGCAATTAATTACCCAGCACAGATGAAAGCAGCATAAACAAAAAAGAGAGAGAGAGAGACTCTCTTAAATAAGGAATCCAAGTTGTTAGCACAAGAATAACAAAAACTGGTATGTCAAATGCAAGGGCTGAAAGGGAGATTTCTTAAAAGGGAAATGAGCCAGGAATTATGGGCAGAAACAGGTGATAAGGCACAATTTAAAACTAGCCAAGGTGAATTTTCACAATGTAGGTGTGGTGCTGAGTGCTGTATACAGGGTAAAGATACAAGGCTGGACTGGGTGATGTAAAAACTCATTAAATAAATTGTCTGTTAGAGTGCACTGACTGGTATTCATGAGAGAGTTTATTTGCTGCAAAAATACCTAGTCATTTTGTTTACTCCCAAAATGCCACTTAGGAATTCAAGGTCAGGTTTAAATTTGCACTTTTCTTCCCTAAAGCAGATGGATGGGCAAGGTCTTCGGCACCAGTTTGGAATGCAGCTTATTCAGAGGCCCTGCTGTCATGCTTAAGGCAGCCCACTTTTTAAGGGGTGGCCAGCTGAGTAGGCATTTGTCAAGCAGAGAGCAGAAACAGAACAAGATGCATGGAGGGAACATTAAGCACAAAATCAGGCCATGTGGCAATAAGCATCCCTGCTGTGAAGCAATCTCAGCACCTAGGAGAAAGTGAGTCATTGTGAATGCGGGGAGAAAAGACATAGAGCAGCAGATTTTGCAAACAGTGACCACAACCACCAAGCCCAGGCAATAATACAAATGGACTCTGAAAAGGACTGCATCAAACACACACACAGACACACAGCACACACACACACGCAGCACACACACACACACACACACAGGGTTTAACACTCTTGCTGTAAGCACCTCTAACATATATCACTAACAGAAAAGGAATGAAAGAGAAAAAGCACTTTTTAATAATTATGTTTAATAGTCATATTGTCAAATAAATTATCTCTATTTTAATGCTATTTTCTCTCTTTGGGTGTTCTCCTGGATTTCTCCAAAAGCTGAAAAAAAATTTTTAAGTATAAATCAGCTATTATCAGGAAATTAGAATGATTTTCAGATGATGATTCTTTCTTTCTTCCTTCCTTTCTTTTTTTTTTTTTGAGACAGGGTCTTGTAATCTTGCTATGTTGTCCAGGTTGGTCTCCAACTTTTGGGCTCAGGTGATCCTCCTGCCTCAGTCTCCCAAGTAGCTGGGATTACAGGCATGTGTCACCATGCCTGGCTTCCGTGATTCCAGATTTCTAAGACTACTAGTTAGACAGGTAGATAATAAACTCTTTCATTAATTCACTCACTTATTTGTTCATTCAACCATTATTTATCAAGCACCCAGCCTAAGACAACACTGTACAGACCTCTGGAGTCACAATGGTGAGCCTTACAGATACAGTTTCTGCCCTATCAGAGTTGACATTCTGGTAGAAAAGTCAGATATTAATTAAGCAGTCTCATGAATTTGGAAGCATACAGTGGAGGACTTGGCATAGTCCCACAGATACAAGAAAAGTTTTCTTGAGGAAATGACATTTAACCTGAGCTCCAAAGGATGAGGAGAAGTGTTTTAGGACCTGCCAATTTTGGCATGATCCCCTCTCTTAGGCCTTGTTTTGTTTTGTTTCCTTTTGTTTTTAAAATATATAATGTGATTAAAGTATCAAGGCACCAAGAAAGAGACCAGCCAAAAGTGCAGGCATTTGCAATGACATCCAGCATCTTAAAGATGTTCTGTCGCTCAGGCTGGAGTGCAGCGGTGGCGCCATCTCAGCTCACTGCAACCTCCCCCTCCTGGGTTTAAGTGATTCTCCCACCTCAGCCTCCTGAGTAGCTAGGACTATAGGCACCCGCCACCACACCCAACTAATTTTTGTACTTTTAGTAGAGACGGGGTTTTGCCATGTTGGCTAGGTTGGTCTCAAACTCCTGACCTCAGGTGAACTGCTTGCCTCAGCCTCCCAAAGTGCTGGGATTACAGGCATGAGCTATTGCATCTGGCCAGGTCATGTATTTATATATGATATCAGGAATTGGGTGAGAGAATCACTATTAGACCAGCATAAAGCTCACTAATAAATGAGTGAGGAGTAAAAGGACAGTCATAACAACTGGAAGGAAGAGAGGCCAAAAGGCACACGCCTCAATGAAGCACAATTTTCAAGAAGACTGTGGAAGCTACCCAAAAACAGCCTTGAAGAGCAAGGAGAACCCCAACCCTCTCTCTATTCGCAGAGGCATATGTGGCATGCAAAAATGCACAACTATCCCCAAGGCAACCTCAAAGTCTATGCTTCCATTTCGCCAGACCATCTGCCCTTGCTCTTCCAAGTCTATCCTTTTTACTCTGTCAAAAGTTTATGGAATGATACCATCATTTCTTTAAAATTATAAACATTATTGGGTATTTGAAAGATCACATTTTTGGTTTAGCTAGCTCAACCCTAAGATAGTTAAAGCTGCTATTATAGGCCTATCAGACAGTCTCAGAAGCATCAAAAAAGTGGAATGTTTGGATAACACTCCACTTTTTTTTTTTTTTGAGATGGAGTTTCGCTCGTGTTGCCCATGCTGGAGTGCAATGGCATGATCTGGGCTCACTGCAACCTCCGCCTCCCAAGTTCAAGCAATTCTCCTGTTTCAGCCTCCCAAGTAGCTGGGATTACAGGCGTGCACCACCACACCTGGCTAATTTTTTGTATTTTTAGTGGAAACGGGGTTTCATCGTGTTAGCCAGGCTGGTCTCAAACTCCTGACCTCAGGTCATCCACCCACCTCGGCCTCCCAAAGTGCTGGGATTACAAGCGGAGTTTAACTTTTAAAGTAAGACCTTCAAGGAATATTCATCAGGGATGCATATTCACAATCTATTCAGTTGGTATATTTGGATTTTATACTCAATATGTCTATAATAGCATACTTTCACACTTCTGCATCTCCACAGTTACAAGGTCTTAATCATAGTGACTCATAGTGAACTCTTCTTTGGTAAGTGGGATTAACATTCCCATATGAACTCGAGACACTAAATTATTAATAGCCTCCCAAGGCTTTTGGTTTTTACTGCGATGCCTGCAATGCTTTCATAAAAGTTTAACAGCATTTAAGTAAAATATAGCTCAAAGTATAACAGTTTTTAAAGCTATTTTTCCTACTATGATTTCAACATTCTTCAGGATAGGAAAAAACTAACAAAAAAGGCCACTGTAAGCTTCTCATGAGGTAAATATTAAGTGAGGTGATGATCTTTGTAATTATTTTTAAATGTTATTACATCACACTGAAGAGTTTTGTTTTTACTATGTAGCATTTATGGCTCATCATCATGACTTTCTTGACCATCTGTGTTGGCATGAAACCAGTAGTAGTCAATGAAAAGTGAAAAACTGAAACAACTGTGAGATGGCTCCCAAAAGACGTGTGGTTTTACTGGGTTTTGTCTATTAATTTTCATGAAGGTAACTGGGGAAGACAATACTAGAAAATATTCATGAGAAATGCTAATCACAAAGAGGAAATCCCTTTGCAAAATGCTGAAGAATTTATCATTAAAAAAGCAAGGAGGGCTGGTCGCAGTGGCTCATGCCTGTAATCCCAGCACTTTGGGAGGCCAAGGTAAGAAGATCACTTGAGCCAAGGAGTTTGAGACCAGCCTGGGCAACATAGCAAGACTCTGTCTCTATTAAAAAAATTATTTTTTTTAAATAGGTAAGGAGGAAGGGAGATGAAGGAAATTAGTCACAGCAATGTTACCTTCAAAGGTGGGAATTAAAATAAAAAGGGTCCAAAAACAAAGGAAAATAGACCCTAAGAAGGGGTTTCCAGAAGAGATGTAGATTACAGTTGACCCTTGAACAATGCAGGGGTTAGGAGCACTGACCTTACTCGCAGTCAAAAATACATGTATAACTTTTGACTCCTCCCAAATCCTAGCACTCCCAAAGTGCTAGGATTACAGGTGTGAGCCACTGAGTCCAGCCACATTTACAGACTTTTAATGGACTTCAGGTTGTGATAGGGTGAAAGGAAACAATCATCATATTTACCAAAGAAAGTACTCAAGAGTATATTTGTTTCAAAAGCTTTGCCATTGTTAGAAGAAGAATGACATGGAGTGAGAACATTCAGATAAGTTGCAGAGGAAAAAAAAACAAAGAAAATAAGAATTCTGGATCTGCAGTTGATGGAACTCACCTAGAGGAGAAAGGAATAGCAAAGGGTATAAATTACATAATGGAAATTAGAATATGAGATGAAATTGAAAGGAAAACCTGAAGAGTCAAAGTAAGAAAGAAGGGGGAGTTTACAGGAAACCTAGAAGTGGTGACACCATTATACAATCATGAAGAAAGCAAAACTTTTAGAAGAGAAAAGCAAAATAAATAGCACATACATGTAAACAGGTAGTAAGAGAAGACTACAAAGCTCAAGATACACTTTTCAAACTAGTTTTTTCAAAATTATAGACAATGAACAGACAAAGTGTGAAGCAACCAGCATCAGGGCTCCTTTCAGTGGTAGTATTAGTTTGCTAAGGCTGTCATAATAAAATACCACAAACTCAGTTGCTTAAACGTTCTGGAGGGTAGGAGTCTGAAATCAAGGAATCAGCAGGGTTGGTTCCTCCTAAGGCTGTTCAGAGAAGGATCTGTTCCAGGCTTCTGCACTTGGTCATAGACGAAGATCTTCTGTGTCTCTTCACATGACATTCTTGTGTGCATATCTGTGTCCAAACTTCTCAATTTTTTTTTATACTTTAAGTTCTGGGATACATGTGCAGAATGTGCAGGTTTGTTACATAGGTATACACATGCCACGGTGGTTTGCTGCACCCATCAACCCATCATCTACATTAGGTATTTCTTCTAATGCTATCACTCCTCTTGCCCCCCACTTCCCAACAGGCCCTGGTGTGTGATGTTCCCCTCCCTGTGCCCATATGTTCTCATTGTTCAACTCCCACTTATGAATGAGAACATGCAGTGTTTAGTTCTCTATTCCTGTGCTGAGAATGATGGTTTCCAGCTTCATCCATGTCCCTGCAAAGGATATGAACTCATCTTTTTTTATGGCTGCATAGTATTCCATGGCATATACGTGCCATATTTTCTTTATCCAGTCTATCATTGATGGGCATTTGGGTTAGTTCCAAGTCTTTTCTATTGTAAATAGTGCTGCAATAAACATATGTGTGTGCATGTGTCTTTATAGTGGAATAATTTCTAATCCTTTGAGTATATACCTAGTAATGGGATTGCTGGGTCAAATGGTATTTCTAGTTCTAGATCCTTGAGGAATTGCCACAGTCTTCCACAATGGTTGAACTAATTTACACTCCTACCAACAGTGTAAAAGCGTTCCTATTTCTCCACATCCTCTCCAGCATCAGTTGTTTCCTGACTTTTTAATGATCGCCATTCTAACTGGTGTGAGATGGTATCTCATTGTGGTTCTAATTTGCATTTCTCTAATGACCAGTGATGATGAGCTTTTATTCATATGTTAGTTGGCCACATAAATGTCTTCTTTTGAGAAGTGTCTGTTCATATCCTTCGCCCACTTTTTGATGGGGTTAGTTTTTTTTCTCATAATTTGTTTAAGTTCCTTGTAGATTCTGGATATCAGCCCTTTGTCAGATGGATAGATTGCAAAAATGTTCTCCCATTCTGTAGGTTGCCTGTTTACTCTGATGATAGTTTCTTTTGCTGTGCAGAAGCTCTTTAATTAGATCCCATTTGTCAATTCTGGCTTTTGTTGCCATTGCTTTTGGTGTTTTAGTCATAAAGTCTTTTCCCATGCTTATGTCCTGAATGGTATTGCTCAGGTTTTCTTCAAGAGGTTTTATGGTTTAAGGTCTTATGTTCACATTTTTAATCCATCTTGAGTTAATTTTTGTATAAGGTGTAAGGAAAGGGTCCAGTTTCAGCTTTTGCATATGGCTAGCCAGTTTTCCCAGCACCATTTATTAAATAGAGAATCCTTTCCCCATTGCTTGTTTTTCTCAAATTCGTCAAAGATCAGATGGTTGTAGATGTGCGATGTTATGTCTGAGGCCTCTATTCTGTTCCATTGGTCTATATATCTGTTTTGGTACCAGTGCCATGCTGTTTTGGTTACTGTAGCCTTGTAGTATAGTTTGAAGTCAGGTAGCATGATGCCTCCAGCTTTGTTCTTTTTGCTTAGGACTGTCTTGGCTATACAGGCTCTTTTTTGATTCCATGTGAAATTTAAAGTAGTTTTTTCTAATTCTGTGAAGAAAGTCAATGGTAGCTTAATGGGGATAGCATTGAATCTATAAATTACTTTGGGCAGTATGGCCATTTTCATGATACTGATTCTTCCTATCCATGAGTATGGCATGTTTTTCCATTTGTTTGTGTCCTCTCTTATTTCCTTGAGCAGTGGTTTGTACTACTCCTTGAAGAGGTCCTTCACATTCCTTTAAGTTGTATTCCTAGGTATTTTATTCTCTTTGTAGCAGTTGTGAATGGAAGTTTACTTATGACTTGGCTCTCTGTTTGTCTATTATTGGTGCATAGGAATGCTTGTGATTTTTGCACATTGATTTTGTATCCTGAGACTTTGCTGAATTTGCTTATCAGCTTCAGGAATTCTGGGTTGAGACAATGGGGTTTTCTAAATATACAATCATGTCATCTGCAAACAGAGATAATTTGACTTCCTGTCTTCCTATTTGAATACCCTTTATTTATTTCTCTTGCATGATTGCCCTGGCCAGAACATCCAATACTATGTTGAATAGGAGTGGTGAGAGAGGGCATCCTTGTCTTGTGCTGGTTTTCAAAGGGAATGCTTCCAGCTTTTGCCCATTCAGTATGATATTGGTTGTGGGTTTGTCCTAAATAGTTCTTATTATTTTGAGATACGTTCTGACAATACCTAGTTTATTGAGTGTTTTTAGCATGAACGTTGTTGAATTTTATCGAAGACATTTTCTGCATCTATTGAGATAATCATGTGGTTTTTGTCATTGGTTCTGTTTATGTGATGGGTTACGTTTATTGATTTACGTATGTTGAACCAGTCTTGCATTACAGGGATGAAGCCAACTTCATCATAGTGGACAAGCTTTTTAATGTGCTGCCGGATTAGGTTTGCCAGTATTTTATTGAGAATTTTTGAATAGATGTTCATCAGGGATATTGGCCTGAAATTTTCTTTTTTTGTTGTGTCTCTGCCAGGTTTTGGTATTGGGATGATGCTGGCCTCCCAAAATGAGTTAGGGAGGAGTCCCTCTTTATCTGCTGTTTGGATAGTTTCAGAAGGAATGGTACCAGCTCCTCTTTGTACCTGTGGCAGAATTCGGCTATGAATCCACCTGGTCCTGGGTTTGTTTTTTTTTTTTTGGCTGGTTGGTAGGCTATTAATCACTGCCTCAATTTCAGAGCCTGTTATTGATCTATTCAGGGATTCAGCTTCTTCCTGGTTTAGTCTTGGGAGGGTGTATGTGTCCAGGAATTTATCCATTTCTTCTAGATTTTCTCGTTTACTTGCCTAGGGGTGTTTATAGTATTCTCTGATGGTACTTTGTATTTCTGTGGGATCAGTGGTGATATCCCCTTTATCATTTTTTTATTGTGTCTATTTGATTCTTCTCTCTTTTCTTCTTTATTAGTGTGGCTAGTGGTCTCTCTATTTTGTTAATCTTTTCAAAAAACCAGCTCCTGGATTCATTGACTTTTTTGATGGATGTTTTCTGTCTCTATCTCCTTCAGTTCTGCTCTGATCTTAGTTATTTTTTGTCTTCTGCTAGCTTTTGAATTTGTTTGCTCTTGCTTCTCTAGTTCTTTTAATTGTGATATTAGGGTGTCAATTTTAGATCTTTCCCACTTTTTCTTTTTTATTATTATTATTATTATTATACTTTAGGTTTTATGGTACATGTGCGCAATGTGCAGGTAAGTTACATATGTATACATGTGCCATGCTGGTGCGCTGCACCCACCAACTCGTCATCTAGCATTAGGTATATCTCCCAGTGCTATCCTTCCCCCCTCCCCCCACCCCACAACAGTCCCCGAAGTGTGATGTTCCCCTTCCTGTGTCCATGTGTTCTCATTGTTCAATTCCCACCTATGAGTGAGAATATGCGGTGTTTTTTTGTTCTTGCGATAGTTTACTGAGAATGATGATTTCCAATTTCATCCATGTCCCTACAAAGGACATGAACTCATCATTTTTTATGGCTGCATAGTATTCCATGGTGTATATGTGCCACATTTTCTTAATCCAGTCTATCATTGTTGGACATTTGGGTTGGTTCCAAGTCTTTGCTATTGTGAATAATGCCGCAATAAACATACGTGTGCATGTGTCTTTATAGCAGCATGATTTATAGTCCTTTGGGTACATACCCAGTAATGGGATGGCTGGGTCAAATGGAATTTCTAGTTCTAGATCCCTGAGGAATCGCCACACTGACTTCCACAAGGGTTGAACTAGTTTACAGTCCCACCAACAGTGTAAAAGTGTTCCTATTTCTCCACATCCTCTCCAGCACCTGTTGTTTCCTGACTTTTTAATGATTGCCATTCTAACTGGTGTGAGATGGTATCTCATTGTGGTTTTGATTTGCATTTCTCTGATGGCCAGTGATGGTGAGCATTTTTTCATGTGTTTTTTGGCTGCATAAATGTCTTCTTTTGAGAAGTGTCTGTTCATGTCCTTTGCCCACTTTTTGATGAGGTTGTTTGTTTTTTTCTTGTAAATTTGTTGGAGTTCATTGTAGATTCTGGATATTAGCCCTTTGTCAGACGAGTAAGTTGCGAAAATTTTCTCCCATTTTGTAGGTTGCCTGTTCACTCTGATGGTAGTTTCCTTTGCTGTGCAGAAGCTCTTTAGTTTAATTAGATCCCATTTGTCAATTTTGGCTTTTGTTGCCATTGCTTTTGGTGTTTTAGACATGAAGTCCTTGCCCATGCCTATGTCCTGAATGGTAATGCCTAGGTTTTCTTCTAGGGTTTTTATGGTTTTAGGTCTAACGTTTAAGTCTTTAATCCATCTTGAATTGATTTTTGTATAAGGTGTAAGGAAGGGA
The DNA here is from genome assembly GCF_028885655.2 of Pongo abelii. Classification (NCBI taxonomy): domain Eukaryota; kingdom Metazoa; phylum Chordata; class Mammalia; order Primates; family Hominidae; genus Pongo; species Pongo abelii. The sequence continues at coordinate 195,348,523 of NC_071988.2, forward strand.
TCCAGTTTCAGCTTTCTACATATGGCTAGCCAGTTTTCCCAGCACCACTTATTAAATAGGGAATCCTTTCCCCATTTCTTGTTTTTGTCAGGTTTGTCAAAGATCAGATACTTGTAGATATGTGGCATTATTTCTGACGGCTCTGTTCTGTTCCATTGATCTATATCTCTGTTTTGGTACCAGTACCATGCTGTTTTGGTTACTGTAGCCTTGTAGTATAGTTTGAAGTCAGGTAGTGTGATGCCTCCGGCTTTGTTCTTTTGGCTTAGGATTGACTTGGCGATGCGGGCTCTTTTTTGGTTCCATATGAACTTTAAAGTAGTTTTTTCCAATTCTGTGAAGAAAGTCATTGGTAGCTTGATGGGGATGGCATTGAATCTGTAAATTACCTTGGGAAGGATGGCCATTTTCATGATATTGATTCTTCCTACCCATGAGCATGGAATGTTCTTCCATTTGTTTGTATCCTCTTTTATTTCCTTGAGCAGTGGTTTGTAGTTCTCCTTGAAGAGGTCTTTCACATCCCTTGTAAGTTGGATTCCTAGGTATTTTATTCTCTTTGAAGCAATTGTGAATGGGAGTTCACTCATGATTTGGCTCTCTGTTTGTCTGTTATTGATGTATAAGAATGCTTGTGATTTTTGCACATTGATTTTGTATCCTGAGACTTTGCTGAAGTTGCTTATCAGCTTAAGGAGATTTTGGGCTGAGACAATGGGGTTTTCTAGATATACTATCATGTCATCTGCAAACAGGGACAATTTGACTTCCTCTTTTCCTAATTGAATACCCTTGATTTCCTTCTCCTGCCTGATTGCCCTGGCCAGAACTTCCAACACTATGTTGAATAGAAGTGGTGAGAGAGGGCATCCCTGTCTTGTGCCAGTTTTCAAAGGGAATGCTTCCAGTTTTTGCCCATTCAGTATGATATTGGCTGTGGGTTTGTCATAAATAGCTCTTATTATTTTGAGATACGTCCCATCAATTCCTAATTTATTGAGAGTTTTTAGCATGAAGGGTTGTTGAATTTTCTCAAAGGCCTTTTCTGCATCTATTGAGATAATCATGTGGTTTTTGTCTTTGGTTCTGTTTATATGCTGGATTACATTTATTGATTTGCGTATATTGAACCAGCCTTGCATCCCAGGGATGAAGCCCACTTGATCATGGTGGATAAGCTTTTTGATGTGCTGCTGGATTCTGTTTGCCAGTATTTTATTGAGGATTTTTGCATCAATGTTCATCAAGGATATTGGTCTAAAATTCTCTTTTTTTGTTGTGTCTCTGCCAGGCTTTGGTATCAGGATGATGCTGGCCTCATAAAATGAGTTAGGGAGGATTCCCTCTTTTTCTATTGATTGGAATAGTTTCAGAAGGAATGGTACCAGCTCCTCCTTGTACCTCTGGTAGAATTCGGCTGTGAACCCATCTGGTCCTGGACTTTTTTTGGTTGGTAAGCTATTGATTATTTCCACAATTTCAGCTCCTGTTATTGGTCTATTCAGAGATTCAACTTCTTCCTGGTTTAGTCTTGGGAGGGTGTATGTGTTGAGGAATTTATACATTTCTTCTAGATTTTCTAGTTTATTTGCATAGAGGTGTTTGTAATATTCTCTGATGGTAGTTTGTATTTCTGTGGGATCGGTGGTGATATCCCCTTTATCATTTTTTATTGCATCTATTTGATTCTTCTCTCTTTTTTTCTTCATTAATCTTGCTAGCGGTCTATCAATTTTGTTGATCCTTTCAAAAAACCAGCTCCTGGATTCATTTATTTTTTGAAGGGTTTTTTGTGTCTCTATTTCCTTCAGTTCTGCTCTGATTTTAGTTATTTCTTGCCTTCTGCTAGCTTTTGAATGTGTTTGTTCTTGCTTTTCTAGTTCTTTTAATTGTGATGTTAGGGTGTCAATTTTGGATCTTTCCTGCTTTCTCTTGTGGGCATTTAGTGCTATAAATTTCCCTCTACACACTGCTTTGAATGCATCCCAGAGATTCTGGTATGTTGTGTCTTGGTTCTCATTGGTTTCAAAGAACATCTTTATTTCTGCCTTCATTTCGTTATGTACCCAGTAGTCATTCAGGAGCAGGTTGTTCAGTTTCCACGTAGTTGAGCGGTTTTGAGTGAGATTCTTAATCCTGAGTTCTAGCTTGATTGCACTGTGATCTGAGAGACAGTTTGTTATAATTTCTGTTCTTTTACATTTATTGAGGAGAGCTTTACTTCCAAGTATATGGTCAATTTTGGAATAGGTGTGGTGTGGTGCTGAAAAAAATGTATATTCTGTTGATTTGGGGTGGAGAGTTCTGTAGATGTCTATTAGGTCTGCTTGGTGCAGAGCTGAGTTCAATTCCTGGGTATCCTTGTTGACTTTCTGTCTCGTTGATCTGTCTAATGTTGACAGTGGGGTGTTAAAGTCTCCCATTATTAATGTGTGGGAGTCTAAGTCTCTTTGTAGGTCACTCAGGACTTGCTTTATGAATCTGGGTGCTCCTGTATTGGGTGCATATATATTTAGGATAGTTAGCTCTTCTTGTTGAATTAATCCCTTTACCATTATGTAGTGGCCTTCTTTGTCTCTTTTGATCTTTGTTGGTTTAAAGTCTGTTTTATCAGAGACTAGGATTGCAACCCCTGCCTTTTTTTGTTTTCCATTTGCTTGGTAGATCTTCCTCCATCCTTTTATTTTGAGCCTATGTGTGTCTCTGCACGTGAGATGGGTTTCCTGAATACAGCACACTGATGGGTCTTGAGTCTTTATCCAATTTGCCAGTCTGTGTCTTTTAATTGGAGCATTTAGTCCATTTACATTTAAAGTTAATATTGTTATGTGTGAATTTGATCCTGTCATTATGATGTTAGCTGGATATTTTGCTCGTTAGTTGATGCAGTCTCTTCCTAGTCTCGATGGTCTTTACATTTCGGTATGATTTTGCAGTGGCTGGTACCGGTTGTGCCTTTCCATGTTTAGCGCTTCCTTCAGGAGCTCTTTTAGGGCAGGCCTGGTGGTGACAAAATCTCTCAGCATTTGCTTGTCTGTAAAGTATTTTATTTCTCCTTCACTTATGAAGCTTAGTTTGGCAGGATATGAAATTCTGGGTTGAAAATTCTTTTCTTTAAGAATGTTGAATATTGGCCCCCACTCTCTTCTGGCTTGTAGGGTTTCTGCCGAGAGATCCACTGTTAGTCTGATGGGCTTCCCTTTGATGGTAACCCGACCTTTCTCTCTGGCTGCCCTTAACATTTTTTCCTTCATTTCAACTTTGGTGAATCTGACAATTGTGTGTCTTGGAGTTGCTCTTCTCGAGGAGTATCTTTGTGGCGTTCTCTGTATTTCCTGAATCTGAATGTTGGCCTGCCTTGCTAGGTTGGGGAAGTTCTCCTGGATAATATCCTGCAGAGTGTTTTCCAACTTGTTTCCATTCTCCCCGTCACTTTCAGGTACACCAATCAGACGTAGATTTGGTCTTTTCACATAGTCCCACATTTCTTGGAGGCTTTGCTCGTTTCTTTTTATTCTTTTTTCTCTAAACTTCCCTTCTCGCTTCATTTCATTCATTTCATCTTCCAGGGCTGATACCCTTTCTTCCATTTGATCGCATCGGCTCCTGAGGCTTCTGCATTCTTCACGTAGTTCTCGAGCCTTGGTTTTTAGCTCCATCAGCTCCTTTAAGCACTTCTCTGTATTGGTTATTCTAGTTATACATTCTTCTAAATTTTTTTCAAAGTTTTCAACTTCTTTGCCTTTGGTTTGAATATCCTCCCGTAGCTCAGAGTAATTTGATCATCTGAAGCCTTCTTCTCTCAGCTCGTCAAAGTCATTCTCCGTCCAGCTTTGTTCCGTTGCTGGTGAGGAACTGCGTTCCTTTGGAGGAGGAGAGGTACTCTGGTTTTTAGAGTTTCCAGTTTTTCTGCTCTGTTTTTTCCCCATCTTTGTGGTTTTATCCACTTTTGGTCTTTGATGATGGTGATGTACAGATGGGTTTTTGGTGTGGATGTCCTTTCTGTTAGTTTTCCTTCTAACAGACAGAACCCTCAGCTGCAGGTCTGTTGGAGTACCTGGCCGGCCGTGTGAGGTGTCAGTCTGCCCCTGCTGGGGGGTGCCTCCTAGTTAGGCTGCTCGGGGGTCAGGGGTCAGGGACCCACTTGAGGAGGCAGTCAGCCCGTTCTCAGATCTCCAGCTGCGTGCTGGGAGAACCACTGCTCTCCTCACAGCTGTCAGAGAGGGACATTTAAGTCTGCAGAGGTTACTGCTGTCTTTTTGTTTGTCTGTGCCCTGCCCCCAGAGGTGGAGCCTACAGAGGCAGGCAGGCCTCCTTGAGCTGTGGTGGGCTCCACCCAGTTCAAGCTTCCAGGCTGCTTTGTTTACCTAAGCGAGCCTGGGCAATGGCGGGCGCCCCTCCCCCAGCCTCGCTGCCGACTTGCTGTTTGATCTCAGACTGCTGTGCTAGCAATCAGTGAGACTCCGTGGGCGTAGGACCCTCTGAGCCAGGTGCGGGCTATACTCTCCTGGGGCACCATTTCCCAAGCCCGTCGGAAAAGCACAGTATTCGGTTGGGAGTGGCCCGATTTTCCAGGTGCCGTCTGTCACCCCTGGAAGGGGAACTCCCTGACCCCTTGCGCTTCCCGAGTAAGGCAATGCCTCGCCCCTGCTTCGGCTGGCACACAGTGCGCTCACCCACTGACCTGCGCCCACTGTCTGGCACTCCCTAGTGAGATGAACACGGTACCTCAGATGGAAATGCAGAAATCACCCGTCTTCTGCGTCGCTCGCGCTGGGAGCTGTAGACCGGAGTTGTTCCTATTCGGCCATCTTGGCTCCTCCCTTTCCCACTTTTTCATGTGGGCATTTACTGCTATAAATTTCCCCCTAAACACTGAGTTAGTTTTGTCCCAGAGATTCTGGTACATTGTGTCTTTGTTCTCATTGGTTTCAAAGAACTTATTTATTTCTGCCTTAATTTCATTATTTACCCAGTAGTCATTCAGGAGCAGGTTGTTCAGTTTCCATGTAGTTGTACGGTTTTGATTGAGTTTCTTAATCCTGAGTTCTAATTTGATTGCACTGTGGCCTGAGAGACTCTTTGTTATGATTTTTCTTTTGCATTTGCCAAGGAGTGTTTTACTTCCAATTATGTAGTCAATTTTAGAATAAGTGTGATGTGGTGCTGAGAAGAATGTATATTCTGTTGATTTGGGGTGGAGAGTTCTGTAGATGTCTATTAGGTCTGCTTGGTCCAGAGCTGAGTTCAAGTCCTGTATATCCTTGCTAATTTTCTGTCTCATTGATGTGTCTAACATTGACAGTAGGGTGTTAAAGTCTCCCACTATTATTGTGTGGGGGTCTCAGTATCTTTGTAGGTCTCTAAGAACTTGCTTTATGAATCTGGGTGCTCCTGTATTGGGTGCACATATATTTAGGATAGTTAGCTCTTCTTGTTGCATTTATCCCTTTACCATTATGTAATGCCCTTCTTTGTCTTTTTTGATCTTTTTTGGTTTAAAGTCTATTTTATCAGCAACTAGAATTGTAACCCCTGCTTTTTTTGCTTTCCATTTGCTTGGTAAATCTTCCTCCATCCCTTTATTTTGAGCCTATGTGTGTCTCTGCACATGAGATGGGTCTTCTGAATACAGCACACTGATGGGTCTTGACTCTTTATCCAATTTGCCAGTCCGTGTCTTTTAATTGGGGCATTTAGCCTGTTTACATTTAAGGTTAATATTGTTATGTGTGAATTTGATCCTGTCATTATGATGCCAGCTGTTTGTTTTGCCCATTAGTTGATGCAGTTTCTTCATAGTGTCGATTGTCTTTACATTTTGGTGTATTTTTGCAGTGGCTGGTACCAGTTTTTCCTTTCCATATTTAGTGATTCCTTCAGGACCTCTTGTAAGGCAGGCCTGCTGGTGACAAAATCCCTCAGCATTTGCTTGTCTGTAAAGGATTTTATTTCTCCTTCACTTATGAAGCTTAGTTTGACTGGATATGAAATTCTGGTTTGAAAATTCTTTTCTTTAAGAATGTTGAATACTGGCCCCCACTCACTTCTGGCTTGTAGAGTTTCTGCCGGGAGATCCACTGTTAGTCTGATGGGCTTCCCTTTGTGCGTAACCCGGCTGTTCTCTCTGGCTGCCCTTAACATTTTTTCCTTCATTTAAACCTTGGTGAGTCTGAAAATTATGTGTCTTGGGGTTGGTCTTCTCAGTCTGACCCTTATCAGAGCTTTCCTGAATTTGAATGTTGGCTTGTCTTGCTAGGTTGGGGAAGTTCTCCTGGATAATATCCTGAAGCGTGTTTTCCAACTTGGTTCCATTCTCCCTGTCACTTTCATGTACATCAATCAAACGTAGGTTTGGTCTTTTCACATAGTCCCATATTCCTTGGAAACTTTGTTCATTCCTTTGCATTCTTTTTTCTCTAATCTTGTCTTCATGCTTTATTTCATTAAGTTGATCTTCAATCTCTGATATTCTTTCTTCCACTTGATAGATTTGGCTATTGATACTTGTGTATGCTTCACAAAGTTCTCATGCTGTGTTTTTCAGCTCCATCAGGTCATTAATGTTCTTCTCTAAACTGGTTATTCTAGTTAGCAGTTCCTGTAACCTTTTATCAAGGTTCTTAGCTTCCTTGCATTGGGTTAGAACATGCTCCTTTAGCTCAGAGGAGTTTTTTATCATCCACCTTCCAAAGCCTACTTCTATCAATTCATCAAACTCATTCTCTGTCCAGTTTTGTTCCCTTGCTGGCAAGGAGTTGTGATCCTTTGGAGGAGAAGAGGCATTCTGTTTTTTGGAATTTTCAGCCTTTTTGCACTGGTTTTTCCTCATCTTCGTGGATTTATCTACCTTTGGTCTTTGATGTTGGCAACCTTCAGATGGGATTTTTGCATGGTCATCCTTTTTATTGATGGTGATGCTATTTTTCTGTTCGTTTTCTTTCTAACAGCCAGGGCCCTCTTCCGCAGGTCTGCTGGAGTTTGCTAGGGGTCCACTCCAGAACCTGTTTGCCTGGGTATCACCAGCAGAGGCTGCAGAGCAGCAAAGATTGCTGCCTGCTCCTTCCTCTGGAAGCTTCATTCCAGAGGGGCACCTGCCAGATGCCAGGTGGAGCTCTCCTGTATGAGGTGTCTGTCAACCCCTGCTGGGAGGTGTCTCCCCATCAGGAGGTACAGGGATCAGGGACTCACTTGAGGGGGCAGTCTGACCCTTATCAGAGCTTGAATGCTGTGCTGGGAGATCCACTGCTCTCTTCAGGGCTGACAGGCAGGAACATTTAAGTCTGCTGAAGCTGCGCCTTCCCCGAGGTGGTCTGTTCCAGGGAGATGGGAGTTTTATGTATAAGCCTCTGACTGGGGCTGCTGCCTTTCTTTCAGAGATGCCCTGCCCAGAGAGGAGGAATCTAGAGAGGCAGTCTGGCTACAGCGGCTTTGCCACACTGCAGTGGGTTCTGGCCAGTTCGAACCTCCCAGCAGCTTTGTTTACACTGTGAGGGAAAGCCACCTACTAAGGCCTCAGTAATGGCAGATGCTCCTTCCCCCGCCAAGCTCGAGAATCTCAGGTTGAGTTCAGACTGCTGTGCTGGCAGCAAGAATTTCAAGCCAGTGGATCTTAGCTTGTTGGGCTCCATAGGGGTGGGATCTGCTGCGCAAGACAACTCGGCTCCCTGGCCTCAGCCCCCTTTCCAGGGGAGTGAACGGTTCTGCCTTGCTGGCGTTCCAGGAGCCACTCAGTTGAAAATGTAGAAATCACCCACCTTCTGCGTTGGTCTTGCTGGGAGCTACAGACCGGAACTGTTCCTATTTGGCCATCTTGCCTGGGAATCCCCCCACTTTTTTTTTTTTTTTTTTTTAAGACAGGGTCTTGCTCTGCCACCCAGGCTGGAGTGCAGTGCAGTGGTGCCGTTTTGGCTCACTGCAACCTCTGCCTCCCAGGCTCAAGCAATTCTCATGCCTCAGCCTCCCGAGTAGCTGGAATTACAGGCATGTGCCACCATGTCCAGCCAATTTTTGTATTTTTCGTAGAGACAGGGTTTCTTTATGTTGGCAAGGCTGGTCTTGAACTCCTGGCCTCAAGTGATCCACCCACCTCGGCCTCCCAAAGTGCTAGGATTACACAAATTTCCCCTTCTCATAAGAATACTAGTCACAGTGGATTAGAGGACCGCCCTATTCCAGGATGACTTCATACGAACTTAATCAATTTTGTCAGCAAGAATTCTCTGTCCAAATAAGGTCACATTCTAGGGTACTGGGGTTAGGGTTTAACATGTGAATTTTAGGAGGACATAATTCAACCCATAACAGTAGTCAACAGGGTTGCCAGCAGAATGCCAAGCAGTAGAGGGATTTTTATGTAACCCAGCTATCATCTGAGGTCTCCTGCTCCTTGAAATTTAAATACAATCATAATGAACCCCTATCCACGCCCAGTGGATATTCACGCCCTCCCCATTACTTCAGTGGTTTCCCTGGGTATTGTCAAGGCAAACTCCGATTTCTGGTTCCTGCTCCCATGTGCTCTCTATCTTGCTGCAATGACCCACGAGAGCAATATGTGTCTTCCTTCCTTGGTATCCACCAAACTAATGAAAAACAAGTAAGGGTCCTACTCATTCTAAGGACTCGTGAGGGTAATGGATGTTGCTAAAGGTACAAAGACCATTTGGGACAATGAGGTGTGGGAGATGAGGTATGTGTGTGTAGCAGCACACAGTGAACCACTAAACCTTTCTGTCATGAAGTGTGTTGCAGGCCAGTTTGCCACCAGGCTTCCATGCCAAGGTTGCTCCTTCCTGATGCCTGGTAAATCTTCAAGCAAATCTTTGTGCTGCCAAATCAACCACGTGTTTCCTGTAGTCCTCTGAACTGGAGTGAGTTCCCTGAAGAAAAGGAGAGAGGCCCTGTTCCATCCCCACTGGGTCACATTTGTCACATTGGCACTGGAGCAGGGCCGCTTGTGTGTTGCAGTGGGCCTCTTGTGGTTATAGCCCTCTCAGCTTCCCTTTGAGCCTCTGTCTCCATTGAGACTCATCCGAGGGTGGGATCCTTTATGAAAGGTACAAACTGTGCAGCCTCCTCCATTCCTTTCCTCCCTTTCCCCAGGGTGTAGGGCAAAATGCCTTTACCTCACTTCATGCAGATAAACTTCTTATAGCACCATCTATGAATCTAGGCTTGTCTGCATCCCAGAATATACTAAAATAGGAACTTATGTTTCATTTACTTATTAAGCTTTTTGAAATGTGAGCTTCGGCAATGAAACACAAGAAAATTCCCATCACAACTGAAAGAAACTGAAAAATGTAAGAGAAATGATCTAGGGGAGTGAGGATCTGTTCTTTCAATGTGTCAGAAAACAGGAAACATATTACAATACATAGAAACTCTCAACGGAAAGCACAAAGCCAAAGATTTTTAAAGAGCAAAGCAAACATTCCCAACTGTGAGCATATTCATCAAGCACATGCTAGAAAAAACAAAGGTAAAATACCGGAGTGAGATATCAAAAGACAACATCTGAGAGACAGTTCTATCAACAGAGTCAAGACTGATAAGGGAAGAAGAGAAATCAAGCAAGATTAAAGACATCTCCTACAGATATTTTAAGTAGACAAGGAGAGACTAAAGAATGGTAGTGGGCTTAGGAACTAGAAATAGATTGAAGTTTAGCCAGAGGAAAAGAAAATAAAAAAGATCTTTAAAAGGAGCACTGCACAGAATTGTTTCCAAAACAAGGTATGGAAGGGACCAATTCTCAGGAAGGTGGGGTGGACACTATGATGTGCTGCCCAGACCCCTGCAAGCAGAGAAGGACCCTTTACCTCAACTGCTGGAGGTGCTGGGTACCTTCAGTTGGTAGCCCTTTCAGGGACTGCCTCAGTTGGCAAGAGAGCCCTGCTCGAGGTCATGTCCCTTCTCAGGAAAGCCCACATTCAGTCACTCCTCAATTCAAGGACATAAAGGTCTGGCCACTTTGACCCAACTCAGGACATCTCTGAAGGGCCATTCTAGCTCCAGAGTTCCCGGTGGGGTTGGTTAACACTGTCGATGGGTCTGCATAACAGTTTGTCTTCTCCATCTACCCTCTTCTGCTTCCTCCCCTCCCTTTCTTATGCATTGATATCAAAAGCATTCCTTAATTACTATACTAACAACTAAACTTCATCTTGGAGTTTTCCCTCGCTTTCCTGGGAACGCAGTTTGTGAAAAAAGGTGAACCACCTTAAATAAACAAATGAATTTATGCATCCCTACAAGTGAGTGATATGAATAAGATGCTAAGCAGAGGGAAAGCTCCTGTGTTTATAACATCACTGCTTTGTTCTTAAAACTTTGAGGATGGTCTGAGAAAACTTGGTTTTCAATGTCATATGCAGGAAAAGTCAGCATTCACAATTTAAAGAAACAAGTATATTATCAATATAGTGTTAAACAGAGAGAGGAAAGGCAGTTTTCACTTGATGGTATTACCACTATGCAAACTTCTTTTAGAATAATTATTACGGATATATAATAGTTGCACATATTTATGGAGTAGATGTGATACTTTGATACAAACATACAATGTGTAATGATCAAATTGGGATAACTGAGGTATCCATCATTTCAAACATTTATCATTTCTTTGTGTTTGGAATGTGCCAATTGCTCTCTTTCGGTTATTTTGAAATATAAGATAAATTATTGTTAATTATAGCCATCCTTTTGTGCAACCAAACATTATATCATATTCCTTCTATCTAACTGTATGTATGCATTAACCAACCCCTTTTTATCCCCCACCTCCCCACTACCCTTACTGACTCTGGTGTCTATCATTCTACTCCCTACCTTCATGAGATCAACTTTTTTTAGCCCCATATATATGAGTGAGAACATGCAATATTTCTCTTTCTGTGCCTGGCTTGTTTCACTTAACATAATGTCATCCAGTTCCATCCACATAGTTGCAAACAACAGGATTTCATTCTTTTTTACGGCTGAACAGATTTCCATTGTGTATATGTACCACACTTTCTTTATCCATTCTTCTGTTGATGAACACTTAGGCTGATTCCATGTCTTGGTTATCATGAGCAGTGCTGCAATAAACGTGGAAGTGAAGACACCTCTTCAGTATACTGATTTCCTTTCTTTTACATATATACACAGCAGTGAGATTGCAGGGTCATATGGGAGTTCTATTTTTAGTTTTTTGAGGAACCTCCACACTGTTCTCCATAGTGGCTATACTAATTTACATTCCCACCCAGTGTATGAGGGTTCCCCTTTCTGAACATCCTTGCCAGCACCCATTATTGCTTGACTTTCTTACAAAAGCCATTTTAACTGGGATGAGATGATATCTCATTGTAGTTTCTATCTGCATTTCATTGAAGATTAGTGATGTTGGGCATTTTTCACATACCTGTTTGCCATTTCTATGTCTGTCTGTTTGTTTGTTTGTTTGTTTTGAGACAGAGTCTTTCTCTGTCACCCAGGCTGGAGTGCAGTGATATGATCTCAGCTCACTGCAACCTCTGCTTTCCTGGTTAAAACAATTTTCGAGACTCAGCCCCCTGAGTAGCTGGGATTACAGGCATGCGCCACCATGCCCGGCTAATTTTTGTATCTTTAGTAGAGATGGGGTTTTGCTACATTGGCTAGGCTGGTGTGGAACTCCTGTCCTCAAGTGATCCACCTGCCTTGGCCTCCCAAAGTGCTGGAATTACAGGCATGAGCCACCACACCCACATGAGACACCATTTTCATGTCTTCTTTTGAGAAATGTCTATTCAGATCTTTTGCTCATTTTTAATTAGATTATTTGTTCTTTTGCTATTGAGTTGCTTGAGCTCCTTATATATTCTCATTATCAATTCCTTGTCAGATGGGTGACAAATTTCTTGTATGAATCTTATTGTAAAGTCAGGTGTGCACGGTAGAAAGATGATGGACAAGACACAATGTTGTGCCAAAAAGAAGGGAAGTATAGCTGCATAGTGGTTTAGGATAACTAAAGAAGCAAGCTAGGGAAGGGCATATGTTATATTATGTTACATACTAGGAGGAAATCTGAAACAAATGAGCTGTAGGCAGCCATGTTCCAGGATGAGGAGCAAAGATGAGAGGTAAAGGGAAAATCCTGTGGATATTCAGGTCCTGCTTTTAGTTTATTCTTAAACCCTGTGAAGAAAAAGGATCTCTATCCCATGTTAGCCTGAGGGAAATACAAGGCTTTGTAGAAGAGCCTTTGGTTTGAAGATAATCTTCAAGAAGGGGCAAGTAATCTATAAAAAGAGAGCAAGTTAAGCCTAAAGAAGCAATTTCTGGGGCCAACTTTCTCTTCCATGGTAGTTCTTACTACCATTAAAAAGTGTGCCGTTTCAATGGCAAATTAAAACCAGACATTCAAAGCACGCTGTAGCTCTATATGAATTCATATGAAAAGGAGTCAATGACATAGTGTCCAATGAAAGAAGACTTTAAAGCAGTATTTATGACCTCATTAAGGTAAAATATCTTATTTCTATATATGGATGTATGTACCCAGTTATCTGTGGATAGTGGGATTTTCAAGGTTGTTTTTGTATACTGTTACACTGGCTGAATTTTCTACAATATCATACAGAACCCATATAAATTTTAATATTGAGTAAATAATGAAATCAGGCCCGGCACAGTGACTCACACCTGTAATCTTACCTCTTTGGGAGGCCGAGATGGGAGGATCACTTGAAGTCAGGAGTTTGAGACCAGCCTGGGCAACATATTGAGAACCTATCTCTACAAAAAAAAAAAAAAAAAAAAAAAAGCTAGACATGGTGGTGCATATCTGTAGTCCTAGCTTCTTGGGAGGCTGAGGCAGGAGGATCACCTGATCCCAGGAGTTTGAGGCTACAGTGAGCTATGATCATGCCACTGCACTCCAGTCTGGATGACAGAGCAAATGCTTATCTCAAAATAATGATAATAATAATAACAAAATCAAATAAGTCTTTGGGTGAAGACTTTTCTATATAATGGAAATATGAAAGCCTACAAGTGTGAAAAGAAGACAAGAATTTTTCAAAAATCGTAAAACATAAAAGGATAGTAGAAATAAACAAAATTAAAGCCTTTTTGAAAAAAATAAACTAAATTAAATTTTTGAGAAATCGAAGCTGTTGGGGGACAATTCTTCATGGATATATTTCATTTTTGCATGGCTCAGGCCTTCTGAGTGAAGAACACTTTTTAAGAACAGCCTTGGGAGCTAGAGATAGTGTAATCCTCTGCAGAGATTAAGTGATAGAGACATGCCTCACCAGAGATATTCCATGGTAATAAAGATATGAGCCTCTTCTCCACCTAGAATCATTTACTTACATTCCAGGATAATGAGGAATCTCTCTCTAGAGGGGAGGAGATGGGAAGATGCTCCAGGAGCCCAATTTAGCTAAGAGTCTCCTAAATGGGGGATTCCTCTCCTGTGATGTACCCTGCTGCATACACAGGTAACATCTGGTCCTTATCACATCACTATGCAGTGATTGGGATGTGGGAACCAATACATGATGCTCTTTGGCTGCGGTTTTTGCAGGGAGTGATAAATGATCTGTTTTGCAGGCTCAGGGATCTTGTGCTCTTATGTCAGTATATGTAGATAAAGTTGGGGCAGTTTAACTTGTTATCTTTCAATAAGAGTAAAATCTTGGAGCCTTTGCAGTTTTGTACTTAGCAGAGACAATGTGTAAATTTTATTGGTTTCATTTTGTGTTGGAAAAAGAAACATAAATATTTTGAATTTATCATCTCCATGATAACCACATATAAGTTATCAGGCCAGGCGCGGTGGCTCACGCCTATAATCCCAGCACTTTGGGAGGCTGAAGCAGGCGGATCACCTGAGGTCAGGAGTTCAAGACCAGCCTGGCCAATATGGTGAAACTCCATCTCTACTAATAGTACAAAAATTACCTGGGCATGGTGGTGGGCACCTGTAATCCCAGCTACTCAGGAGGCTGAGGCAGGAGAATTGCTTGAGCCCAGGAGGGGAGGCTGCAGTGAGCTGAGATTGCACCATGGCACTCCAGCCTGGGCGACACAGTGAGACTCCATCTTAAAAGAAAAAAAAAGCCATTAAAATTCAAAAACCTATGCAAATATAAGGAGACGGGTCCAGTAACTCATAGTGATAATCTTAAACTCAAATAGAATGGACATTGGTGGCACTGTAACCTTCAGATGTGGAACGTGCTTTACTGCATTTCTGTTCGATAAATAGTTGTTACATTTGATGTTTACGTGCAGAAATACAACTTGCATATGTGTATGTCTATATTCATATTTTTGATCACCTTTTTCTTCAGCCTTCCTCTCTTCTTTCACCAGATCCAATTACTTTATTTTGCCCCCACCCTTTCTGCCCAGTGCCTGCCCACTCTCCATCGCTTCACTGGGCCTGTGACTTTTGCCTTAACAGATTTTGGCACCTTGCCTGCAGCTGTGGGTATTGGGATGCTCAGTGTGCTTTATTGTTCTATGATGTGTTTTTTTCAGCTCCTGAAGTTTATCAGTTTTGTCATCTTTCTCAGAAGGGCAAATAACTGCCATCAGCCACCACTGACTGATGGGAGAAGGGATTGTCTGCCCTCTCTATCATCCAGGGACCCCTTGTCAATCTTCTACAGTGACCTTATTCCAAAGACTATCTAAGCCTTCAGGGTTTCTCCCAAGTAAACCAAGAGACAGACACATGTTGGGGACCTGAATTAAATGTCAAGAATAGCTCCCTTGACAGTGCTCTTAGAGTGTTTCAGATGCTCTGGCAGTGAAAGCAAGCCATTGGAATTTTTTTTTACCTTCTTCATACTTGGTCAAGCTGCTCCCTCTCAATTGCTAGTTTCTTTCAAGTTGCAGTCTTATTATCCATTGTCATAACAAACATTTCTGATTGCTTTATTCAAAAGGTCCACTCAAAATATGCTATAAAGATGTTTCCTGGAAAATTGACTGTTGTTGCTTAAATGCACATTTGTCAGAGAGCTCTAAAGAACTAGTAAGTTTCTACATTTACATAAGATTAATTTGCATCACAACTGTTGCCATTTCAATGCCTTTAGTTTTTCTTCTTTAGCATTAGTTTCTTAACCTCTTGTCTTCACTGCGTTATTTTAACACAGCACTCTCTGCTTGTCAGTGATAACACTGAGGTGGAGTCTTCAATAGATAATATTGCATTGTTTCTAGGACTAGGTTGAGGTGCCCTTGCCTAGCTTAGATCTCTTCCACTACTGGCTCTCATCCTACCCACACCAAATATTCTAAAATAAAATGTCCCTTTCCCTGTTTTGCTATTTAGTTTAACTCTCTCTGCTGCTCAGTAGAGTGGGAAAAGAGCTGGAGAATGGAGGTGAGTCACTGACTGAAAAGTACAGGAGGTTTGGAAGAGATATTACCTAGATCAGGATAACCAAGGGAACCTTCTTTGAAATCGCTATTAAATGTGGCTGAGACAGGTTTGTTCTCGGCACAACTTCAGTGACCAACCACTATAATTCCCTCTGATCTGAAGTATTACATAGAGGAGAAGTGGAGGAAAGCAGATATGTCAGGAGTTATATTCCAGGGCTGGGATTGGTAAACACTGGACAGGTGAGTGTGAGTGTCAGTCCATCAGATCCTAGTCAGAGTTAAATGGAAACTTCAAGCTCAGCTCGATTTGGATTTAGGGACCAACAAAAGACAGGAAATAGTGGAGGGTAATGACAAAATTCAAAGTGCTTTTGTGAAGCCCATGTTGTGATAAGATCAGTTTGAGTCTTAAGATGAGATGCCTGTAGCCTATACAGGTGGGCATAACCAGGGTGGGAATGAAGAAGAGAGACTGGCTAACCAGAAGTCTTTATCCTGCTTTGTTGATGTTACTATTCTTCTAATTATTTCTTCCCCTCTAGCTTTTCTACTTATATATTAAACAATTACAAAGCAAGGAGGATGTATGGGACAGTGTACCAGGAGACATGAAAATTAGATAAGACAGTGTTCCTATCTTTGGAATAACCCTATTACAGGAGGTGATGGTCTAGGCCTATATTTTCTAAACTACATGTGAAGAGTCATTACTGTCCCCATAAGCTCTAAAATGTTTTCTGATGTTTTATTTCCATAGTCAAAGAAGTTTGGGAAATGCTGTATAACATATCACTCTTAGATGATCACTATGTATATTAGCACAGGAAAGGTACTGATATACCCTGCAATGCAGAAATTGTTTAACTTATTATATCATCAATGTATTTGACCATAGAACTCTGTTTTTTCAATATCCTAAATGAAGGAATTCTTGGAACATGCTTATAATGGAGGGCTTAAAGTGTTTGTCTAGTAAGTCCAACATCTGGACTTCCACAAAGACAGTTTCTATCGACTGCTTTGTATCCTGTTTGTGAACTATATTGCCTTGCAAATCATCACACAGTCAAAGTTTTGAGTCAGGTCACATAGACCTGACTCTGAGAATAGAACTTTTCCATGAGCTTCCAGACAAGCCAAGTAATGACAGTTCTCTGGGCATGGGACTTTGGTGTAGCTCCAAACTGTTCTGTCCCATCCAGTGGGTGCTAAGCTTCTGGTTTTCACAGCTACCATTGTTATGAATCTGTTGGTTTTCAAGGCTATGACAGAGCTTAGGGAGAATTATAGAATTAGGGAAAGTTAAAATGCTACAAGACTTGCTATTTTTTCTGAGATTCTGTAATTTTTCTTGATCATATACTCCATGAACTGTTGTAAGCCTTTAGTTAATTTCTAGAGCTCTGATAAAGTTTATTTTTATTTATTTATTTATTTATTTATTCATTTTTGCCAGTGTTCTCATTGCTTTTATTATAAGCAGATTTGGGGAGTTCCTACTCCATCCTTCCCTCCAAGCATTTTTTTTTATGTCTCTTTGTCTGTATTTTTGTTATTTCCCATGCTAGGAATGTCCACATTCTCTGTCTATTCTGCTTGGACAATTACCAATCATGCATCAAATGTCTAATTTTCAATGTAGCCTTCACCAATTGCCTTTGGTTCTTCCCTTCCCATGTAGAACTAATTGTGCTTCATATGACTTTGTTTATATATTTTATAGTACTAATCATATTGCTATGCTTAGTCATTTCAGGGCTCCACATTTGGTATAAATTCATGTACTGCACACCCCAGAGCATACTGCCCACAGTAATCTTGAATGTGTCCCCTGTAGTTATATAAAGAACCATCTGAGTGGTCATACCTGGGTATCCTGTGACTATTCCACCAGTTAACATGAAATACTTCAGACAGAAAGAAGTTCTGATTCAAATGTGCTTGCCCAAGACTTTTTTTCAGACCAGAACTTCTCCACAGCACATACTCAATTATTTTTTAAATGAATAAATGGAATATATTCTTCTTACCTTTGTTAACAACAGCAGGATATTCCTCAGAAAGACTTACAATGTAGAATGTGAACAAGAAATCAAAATAACTAAACTTATAGAGACCTACAACTGCCATAGATTAAGAATAAAATTTTCATTATTTCCACAGTGAGGGAGAATGATTAGCAAATTCATGAATCAACCTTATGTTTATTGTGGAATTTTTACTTAATTCATGCTTTAGGCTTTGATTTACATGTTTCCACATGTCTTACTAAGGAATCAGGTTGCAAAAAAACAGAAGTTGTTCAGAGACAGCTGAAGCAAAAAGGAATTTTTGTTAAAAATCAGAGATATTTCATAGAAACCAAGTACAGAACTTGAATAGGGCCTCTTAAGAGACTGGAAGTCAGTACTTCAGAGTTCACAGCCAAGGTCCCTCCTCCCGTCTCTCTTAGGCTACTCTTGTGGATTAGCATCTCTTCCTCTCTTCACACATTTGCATGTCTACTTTATTTTTTTTCTTCTCCCCAAAAATCTTCATGCACATGGTTACCACAGCCCAGGCTTCAAAGTGTGAACAGCTGGGATAAATGGCTGTTCTCAGGTCGCAAGCTTACATTGCTTCCTTGCTACCCACTTAGCCAGATCTATGGGAGCTCACTCTCTAGAAGGAAGTAGGCAATGAGGATGGGGCTGTAGGTGATAGGGCGTTTAACTGGATAGCCATCTATATTATTCTGTTCAAACTGTTGTAGCAGAATATCAGAGACTAGGTGGCTTAAACAATAACTTTATTTTCTCACAGTTCTGGAGACTCAAAGTCCAAGATCAAGGTGCCAGCATGGTTGGTTTCTGATGACAGGTCTCTTCCTGACTTGCAGATGGCTGCCTTCTTGCTGTATCCTCACATGGCCTTTCCTCTGTACCCACTCTGAAAGAGAGAGTGATTTCTGATTTCTCTTCCTCTTCTTATAGGGACACCAGTCTTATCGAATTAGGGCCTTACCCTTATGAGCTCATTTAACCTTAATTGCCTCTTTAAAGACCCAATCTCCAAATGTGTTCACATTGGGGGTTAGAGCTTCAACATATAAATTTAGGGGAGTGGGAGGCACAATTCAGTCCATAACAGCATCCCCCAAAGTATCCACAATACCATGTAAAATGATGCCTGAGTGTAATTTCTGAGCACAATGGATGCTGTTTTTAACTTACTTATTAATGGTCACTTATGTTCTGGAATCGTTTAAGATGGTAAAGAATAATTCATGACTTAGTTTTTCTTTTTCATGGCAGATATTCTTTCTCTCTTTCACACACACAGAGTATATATGGTCATGTATAACCAAATTTTAACTATGTATGCTAGTGAAGCTGTAGAGTGGGTATTCAGATTACCTAGGAATCACAAGTATTGTTGTAACTGTTCTATTCTAGTAATCAAGTGTTCTGCAGGAAGAAGCAGTACAATTCAGATGATACAGGCCAAAACTTTGCCATGCCTTTATATGTAGACATACAAACTTTAAACTTAGTAGGAAAAGGTTGTCTATTAGAGTCATGTAGATATCTCCATCCTATCTCATTTTGTAAGGGAGAGGACTGCAGGGCAAGGAATCATGAAACTGGACCTCAAAGCAACAGAAGCGAGTAGATGTAATAGCAAAGCTAAGGGAACTCTATAATATGCAGAAGTCAAATTAAGTACATCATCTTTATCCTACTACTCAGAAGATTCTAACAATTTAATGGTGACTGGAAGAATTCCCCTTTAAACAAATGCTTCTCAACTCTGTCACTGAAATTCATTCACTCAAAGCCAATGACTTACTATTCAAATACTACTTGGGTTCCACTCTGAAAGCAAAAATCCTAATATCTCAGGAGCTTAGGTATATTGTTCTACTGCAAGCAAATACTTCTGAATATTTTGGTTTTCAGAGAGCTAGCAATATGAAAATATTTTTAAACTTTGAGCAAATCAAAGACTGCCCAAAGAATGCTACCCTAACTCTGCCATGCCCAGTATAGCTACCAATGAGAGGAAAGGAAACTGACACTGACTGAGCACCTACTATGTAGTAGCACATACATTATCTTATCTATCCAGAATGTTTTTATTTCTTGTGAAACTACTGATAATCAGACACCTCCTTCAAATATAGAAGATAAGAAATAAATGAAAATCTACCATATTTGTCAATAAATTAATATTTGTAATTTTTGTTATATAGCTATAAAGCATATGCAGTGTAACATAGTGTTTAGGGATAAGAACTCTAGAGTCAGAATGTCAAGTTTTAAACTCCATCTCTTATTAGCTATGTGACCCTAAGCAAATTACTTAAGCTCTCTGTGCTTCAGTTCCCTCATTATTAAAATGGATATAATAATAATGCCTACTTCATTGGGTTGTTGGAAGGATTAAATGAATTTATAAATGTAAATTCTTAGAGAAATGCCTGGCACAGAATTAGTACTATGTTAGTTTTTGCTATAATTACAACTTCTATTATTTCCACGTTAACTACTGTGGTAGGCTCACTCTAAAATGGTCCCCACTTCCTGGTATTCATACCCTTGTATAATCCCTTCCCTTGAAATATAGGTGAAATTTTTGAGTTGCTTCTAACCAATAGAATACAGCAGAGGTGATGAGAGGTCACTAACATGATTAGGCTAAACAAAACTAAGACGTCTGTCTTAGACTCTATTGACTTGCGTATTTTGATGAAGCAAGCATCCAGATTAGAAAGGTGGCATGTGTGGGCCAGCTGCAGTGGCTCATGCCTATAATCCCAGCACTTTGGGAAGCCAAGGCAGGCGGATCACTTGAGATCAGGAGTTTGAGACCAGCCTGACTAACACGGAAAAACCCTGTCTCTACTAAAAATACAAAATTAGCCAGGCGTGGTGGTGCATGCCTATAATCCTAGCTACTTGGGAAGCTGAGGTAGGAGAATTGCTTGAACCCGGGAGGTGTAGGTTGCGGTGAGCCGAGATCGTGCCATTGCACTACAGCTTGGGAAACAAGAGTGAAACTCCATCTCAAAAAAAGAAAAAAAGAAAAAAAAGAAAGGTGGCCTGTGTGGAAAAAAATTGAGGGCATTTCCAGCCAACAACCATCTGGGAACTGAAGTTGCAGTCCAACAACTTTCAAGGGATTAAATTCTTCCAACAACTATGTGAGCTTGAAAGTGAATACTTCCCTAGCTAAGCCTTCAGATGAGACTGCCTCCCTGGCCTACATCTTGACTGCAGCCTATGAAAGACCCTGAAGCAGATGACCCATTTAAGACACGCCATGACTGCTGATTCATAAAAGTTGTGATATAATAAATGTATGCTTGGTATGGTTTGAAATGTGTGCCCCAAAAGTTCATGTGTTAGAACTTAATCCTCAGTGCAACAGTGTTGGGAGATAGGGCCTAATAAGAAGTGGTTGGGTCATGAGGGTGGTGCCGTCATGAATGGATTAATATAAGTATCTTGGAAACAGGTTAGTTATTCCAAGTCTGTCTGTCTCATGCTCTCACTTCCATTTTCCACATGGGATGACTCTTGCCAGATGATGGCATTATACTGTTGGACTTCCCAGCCTCCAGAACTGTTTTCTTTTCTTTTCATTTCATTTCTTTTCTTTGTAATTTATCCAGTCTGTGGTATTCTCTTACAGCAGTGTTGTTGTAAGATGCTAAGTTTTGTGGTACTTTGGTTTCAGCACTAGATACCTAATATCCCTACATAGTGCTTAACACAAAGTGATTGCTCAGATAAATATTAATTTTCTCTCCATCCTCAGTTATATTTATTTTTTAATGTGATTTTTGCCTAAAGGCAATTCTTTGAAGCATTGTTTATTATAACACACATGGGATTGGCTCACACTTGGCTTATGTCTCCTTTGGTCATCATTATTCTGTTGCTTTGATTCAGTTTCTTCAACAATACTAAACACTGCTTATGAAGTCCCTACATGCAGCAAGCAGAGTATGTACCAAGCACCTTATCCATAATATCACATCTAATCTTCATAAAATCCCTGAAAGGTGACTGTTATTTCCTTCATTTTAAGGGAGGAGACCACCCCTCATATTGTTTTATGCCCAATTTCTGCCTCCAAAGAAAGAAAAAGTAAAAACTAAAAGGCAGAAATGACATCCACAAGCAGACAGCCCGGCGCCACACCCTGGGCCTGGTGGTTAAAGATCGACCCCTGACCTAATCAGTTATGTTATCTATAGATTACAGACATTGTATAGAAAAGCACCGTGAAAATCCCCATCCTGTTTTGTTCCGATCTAATTACCAGTGCATGCAGCCCCCAGTCATGTACCCCCTGCTTGCTCAATCGATCATGACCCTGTCACGTGCACCCCCTTAGAGTTGTGAGCCCTTAAAAGGGACAGGAATTGCTCACTCAGGGAGCTCAGCTCTTGAGACAGGAGTTTGCCAATGCCCCTGGCCAAATAAACCCCTTCCTTCTTTAACTTGGTGTCTGAGGAGTTTTGTCTGCGGCTCGTCCTGCCACATTTCTTGGTTCCCTCACCGGGAAGCAAGGTGATTGGCAGACGGTCGAGGCAGCTCCTTAGAAGGCTTAAGCCTGCCCTGTGGAACATCCCTGCGGGGGATGTTCCCAGCCCAAGCGACACAGATCCTGAGAGCGCTCCCGGGTAGGCATTTGCCCTGGTGGGACACCTCGCCAGGGCAGTGTGTGGCAGGCCCCTGTGGAGGATCAATGCAGTGGCTGAACACCGGGAAGGAATGGGCACTTGGAGTCTGGACATCTAAAACTTGGTAAGACTAGTCTTTGGAACTTCCCCACTCCATTTGAGTGGAAGCGTGGCCTGATCACCCATGGCATGCCTTTATTGGCACTTTGGTTTTGGTTTTGGTTTTGACTTGGTTTGAATTGCTTGACAGGACTGGTCTTGGGAACTTGCCTACTCCATCTGAGTGGAAGCGTGGCCTGATCACCCACAGTGTGCCTGTATCGGCACTTTGGTTTTTGTTTTTGATTTGACTTGGATGGCTTGACACTTTGGTTTTTGTTTTGACCTGGCTTGGATTTCTGGATACTCTGATTTTGGTTTTGATTTTGGTTTGGTGCAAACTGCAAAAGTGTGTGTGTGCCCTTTTTACCTGTTCTTTGTTTTGTGGTGTGCGTGTGGCGTAAGCATGGTGTTTTGTCTCAAAGAAGCACAGGTCAGGCACAAATAAGCCCACCCTACTAGGAACTATGTTGAAAAATTTCAAAAAAGAATTTAAGGGAGACTATGGAGTACTATGACACCAGGAAAACTTAAAACTTTGTGTAAGATAGACTGGCCAGCATTAGAGGTAGGTTGGCCATTAGAAGGAAGCCTGGACAGGTCCCTTGTTTCAAAGGTGTGGCACAAGGTAACCTGTAAGCCAGGGAACCCAGACCAGTTCCCATACATAGACACTTGGTTACAGCTGGTTTTAGACCCCCCGCCCCCAACACACAGTGGTTGAGAGAAAAGCAGCATAAGCGGCTGGCAGAGGCAAGGAAAGACCAGCAGAGAGAGAGAAAGGAAAGAGACAGAGAGGAAAAGAGGCAAAGAGAGAGAGGAAGAGACAGAGAGGAAAAGACAGACAAAGAGGGAGTCAAGGAGAGAGAGAGAGAGAAAGAGGCAGAGAGAGAGAGAAAGAGACAGAGGCAAAAGGAAAGTCAAAGAGAGAGAGAAAAAGTCAGAGAGAAAGAAAGAGAGAGATATACAAGTAGTTAAGAAAAAAAAAGTGTACCCTATTCCTTTAAAAGCCAAGGTAAATTTAAAACCTATAATTGACAATTGAAGGTATTCTCTGTAACCCTATTACACTCCAATACCACTTTGTTTTCAGTGTAACCAAGGGCATATCCCGAAAGCACTGAGGCCTTCCTATCAAAAATCCTTAACCCAGTAACCTGCGGATGGCCCACATGCATTCAATCTGTAGCGGCAACTGCTTTGCTAACAAAAAAAACAAGCAAAAAAAATAACTTTTAGAGGAAACCTCATTGTGAGCACACCTCACCAGTTCAGAAGTATCCTAAGGGAAAAAAAAGGAAAAAGGGTGGGGGGGGGGGGGCGCGGAAATTTATACAAAAAGAGTATTATATGGTAAATTCTTGTCCTGAAATAAATCAACTGCTTATTTAAAGAAAGAAATATTTGTAATAAGTCAGAAAGTTGAGGCATGTCGAAGAATTGTCTGTGAAAGTCATGAAAGAGAAAAATGTTATAAAAAAGAATTTATGCAAAAAATGTTGTATAATTTAAAAGTAACTAGGCCTCCTGAATGTAAAACTATTAAAAAAAAACAGTTGATGTGCAAGGTGTATAAGAAAAGTAAAATATACCTTTGGTAAAAGGATTATAAGGAAGCATAAGAATGTATATTTTTACCTACATTAAAAAGTTAAAAAAAATCATTGTCTTGAAAGTTTAAGCAAGTTTTAAAACGTTAATTGTAAAGAAAATTCTGTGTGTAAAAATATTAGCTAAAGTTAAAGGAGTATCATCCAGTTTTCCGTGAACTGGACATTAAAGTAAAAGCATAACAGGCTTTTCTTAAAGCACCAACCTGCTCTTTAGCAAAAATTATAAAAGGTTAAAAAGAGTCTGTAAAATCTTACCTTATGGGCAAACATTAAAAATTAGATATGTCTAGAAGGTTTTATTAAAATTAGGTTTAACATTAATAACACACTAATATAAAGATAAAATTTAGCTTATCTGGTATAAAAATCATACGAGAAGCACTGTTAAATGTAAAATGGTATTTGGCTTTCTTTGGTTTAAAAACTAATAAAAATAGGTGCTAAAGGAAATTTCTCAGTAAAAAGGCACTAAGAACAATAAAGTCCATTGCCGAGGTCCCCACATTTAAAACAAAAGGTCAATTTCTTAAAAATTATATACTTGGTTTATCTTCCACTTTCCTTTCTCTCAAAACAAAGTCTTTTAGCACATGTACCACCCCTAGAATTTCCGGTAAACCAGCACCAGCCTGAAGATCATGTTCTCATCAAAAGGTGGAAAGAAGAAAAACTCGAGCCAGCCTGGGAAGGACCCTACCTTGCACTGCTAACCACCAAGACTGCTGTTCATACAGCAAAACAAACAAACAAACAAACAAACAAAAGGATGGACTCATCACACCTGAGTCAAGAAAGTGCCACCCCATCCAGAGTCGTGGGCCATAGTCCCAGGGGAAAACCCTATCAAACTAAAGCTAAGAAAAATTTAACTCTTTTCATCTATTCTATTACTCTTTCTTCTTTCCTTGTTCTACTGCTGACCATCTAGTTATTAACATAACCAAGTCAATTTTGCCTCAAACTACTGCATTTCATGCTTGCCTTTTTAAACCCTGTGAGGACTTGCCAAGTCAAAGACAGCTTTCTACTTCAGAAAATTACTTCTGTCCCTCCTGACTCTCCTCAGACTGGGCATTAGTAAACAAGGACCATTTAATTCGGGGAGATTTCGATAAAGACGCCAATGCCAACCAGGAGTCTTGCCCCCCGATGTACAGCTTTTATGCCATAGTTGGTCCAACGTTCTGTGGACCACTAAAGAGCAAGGATGGACTGCCCCAACCGGTTTTTGTAATTTCCTAAAACCATACATCCATTTTACTAGAGAATCATAGAAGTTAAAGACTTAAAACAAACTTTAGCAATATCAAGATGCAAATGCCTGGTTAAAATGGATCCAATATTCCATCTGCACATTAAACAAAAGCAATTGTTATGCTTGTGCACATGGCAGGCCAGAGGCCCAGATTGTCCCCTTTCCACTAAGGTGGTCCTCCAGTCGACCAGGCATGGGCTGCATGGTAGCTCTTTTCCAGGATTCTACAGCCTGGAGTAATAAGTCATTCCAAGCTCTCTCTGCTATATCCCAAAGTCCAGCACCCTGCAGGTCAGCCCCCGAGGGCCATCCAGCCTCCGTCTCCCAACACTAAGTTCACTTCGTGTCTCTCACAACAAGGAGGAAACTTAATGTTCCTTGGAGACCTGAAGGGATGCAGTGAGCTTAAGAATTTTCAAGAGCTTATCAATCAGTCAGCCCTTGTTCATCCCCGAGCGGATGTGTGGTGGTATTGTGGTAGACCTTTACTGGGCACTCTGCCGAATAACTGGAGTGGCACTTGTGCTTTAGTCCAATTGGCTATCCCTTTCACCCTGGCAATTCATCAACCAGAATGAAAAAAAAAAGACTTCATAAAGCGAGAGAAGCCCCTTATGGGTCTTTCAACTCTCATGTTTATTTAGACGCAATTGGAGTCCCACGAGGAACACCAGATCAATTTAAAGCTTGAAATCAAACAGCTGCAGGATTTCAGTCAATATTTTGGTAGGTGACAGTTAATAAAAATGTAGATTAGATAAACTACATCTGTTACAACCAACAGCAATGAGATTTCCAAAAGTTAAAAGAAAAACTCATGTCGGCCCCAGCCCTGAGGCTACCTGACCTGACAAAACTCTTTACACTCTATGTGTCAGAAAGAGAAAAAATGGCAGTTGGAGTTTTAACCCAGACTGTGGGGCCCTGGCCAAGGCCAGTGGCCTATCTCTCAAAACAACTAGACAGAGTTTGCAAAGGCTGGCCCCCAGGTCTAAGGGCCCTAGCAGCAACTGCCCTGTTAGCACAAGAAGCAGATAAACTAAACCTTAGGCAAAACCTGAATATAAAGGCCCCCCATGCTGTGGTAACTTCAATGACTACCAAAGGACATCACTGGTTAACAAATACTAGATTAACCAAGTACTAAAGCTTGCTATGTGAAAAATCCCCACATAACCATTGAAGTTGGCAACACCCTAAACCCCACCACCTTGCTCCCGGTATCAGAGAGCCCAGTTGAACATAACTGTGTAGAAGTGTTGGACTCAGTTTATTTTAGCAGGCCCAACCTCCGAGACCATCCTTAAACATCAGTAGACTGTGAGCGGTACGTGGACGGGAGCAGCTTTGCCAACCCCTGCAAAGTGACTCTGAAGAAGACGACAAGCCCTGCTCCAGTCACATCCAGAAGCTGACTGGTCCATGCATGGCCGAAGCATGAGAAAACTCATCGTGGGACTCATTTTCCTTAAAATTTGGACTTTTACAATAAGGACTTCAACTGACCTTCCTCAGACTGAGGACTGTTCCCAGTGTATACATCAAGTCAGTGAGGTAGGACAAAAGGTTGCTACGGTCCTATTGTTTTATGGTTATTGTAAGTGTACTGGGACTCTAAAAAGAATTTGTTTGTATAATGTTAATCTATACAAGGTTTGTAGCCCAGGAAATGACCAACCTGATGTGTGTTATGACCCATCTGAGCCTCCCATGACCACAGTTTTTAAAATAAGATTAAGAACTGAGGACTGGTGGGGGCTCATAAACGATACAAGTAAAGTGTTAGCCAAAACAGAAGAAAAAGGGGTGCCCGAACAAGTCACCTTAAAATTTGATGCCTGTACTGTCATTAATAGTAATAAGTTAGGAATAAGGTGTGGTTCTCTTCATTAGAAAAGAGGCTATATGGCAGAAAATAAGTACATCTGTCATAAATTAGGACTGTGTGGAAATAAATGTAAACACTGGTCTTGTGTCATTTAGGCCACTTGGATTAAAAAAAAATGAAAAGGATCTAGTCCACCTTCAGAAAGGAAAAAATGGCCCTTCCTGTACTAAGGGACAATGTTACCCCTGAGATCTAGTAATAACCCATCCCCTTGATCCTCGCTGGAAAAAACAGGAGCGTGTGACCTTAGGAATCGATGGGGCCGGACTGGATCCTCGAGTAAATATCTTAGTTCGAGGAGAAGTTTACAAACGCTCTCCTGAGCCAGTGTTTCAAACTTTCTATGATGAACTAAATGTGCCAGTACCAGAAATTCCACGAAAAACAAGAAATTTGTCTTTGCAATTAGCCAAGCATGCAGCCCAGTCTCTCAATGTCACTTCATGTTATGTATGTGGAGGAACTGTAATAGGAGATCAATGGCCATGGGAAGCCCAAGAATTAGTACCTACAGACCCAGTTCCTGATGAACTCCCGGCTCAAAAGAATCACCCTGATAATTTCTAGGTCCTAAAAGCCTCAATTATTGGACAATATTGCATAGCTACAGAAGGAAAAGAATTCACTCACCCCGTAGGACGACTTAGTTGTCTGAGACAGAAACTGTATAATGGTACTACAAAAACAGTCACTTGGTGGAGTTCAAATCACACAGAGAATTTAGTAAATTCCCAAAGTTGCAAACCGTGCAGACCCACCCGGAGTCCCACCGGGACTGGACAGCCCCCACTGGATTATACTGGATATGTAGGCATAGAGCTTACACTAAATTTCCTGACCAGTAGGCAGGTAGTTGTGTTATTGGCACTATTAAACCATCTTTCTTCCTACTGCCCATAAAAACAGGTGAACTCCTGGGCTTGCCTGTCTATGCTTCTCATGAAAAGAGAAGCATAGCTATAAGAAATTGAAAAAATGATAAATGGCCCCCTGAGAGAATCATACAATATTATAGGCCTACTTAGGCACAAGACGGCTCGTGGGGATACCAGACCCCCATTTACATGATCAACTGAATCATACGGTTACAAGCTGTCTTAAAAATAATCACTAATAAAACCGGCAGAGCCTTGACTATTCTGGCCCGGCAAGAAACTCAGATGAGAAATGCTATCTATCAAAATAGATTAGCTCTCGACTACTTGCTAGCAGCTGAAGGAGAGGTCTGTAGGAAATTTAACCTTACTAATTGCTGCCTACACATAGATAATCAAGGGCAAGTAGTTGAAGACATAGTTAGAGATATGACAAAACTGGCACATGTGCCAGTGCAAGTGTGGCATGGATTTGATCCTGGGGCCGTTTGGAAAATGGTTCCCAGCACTGGGAGGATTTTAAACTCTTATAATAAGAGTTATAATAGTAATAGGAACCTGCTTACTGCTCCCTTGTTTGCTACCTGTACTTCTTCAAATAATAAAAAGCTTCATCGCTACCTTAGTTCACCACAAAGTGTACTATATGAATCACTATCGATCTATCTTGCAAGAAGACATAGGTAGTAAAAGTGAAAGCGAGAATTCCCACTATTGAGTGACAGTCTCAAAGTGGGGCAATAAGGGAGGAGACGATCCCTCACATTGTTTTATGCCTAATTTCTGCCTCCAAAGAAAGAAAAAGTAAAAACTAAAAGGCAGAAATGAAATCCACAAGCAGACAGCCCGGCGCCACATCTTGGGCCTGGTAGTTAAAGATCGACCCCTGACCTAATCAGTTATGTTATCTATAGATTACAGACAGTGTATAGAAAAGCACTGTGAAAATCCCTATCCTGTTTTGTTCTGATCTAATTACCGGTGCATGCAGTCCCCAGTCATGTACCCGCTGCTTGCTCAATCGATCACGACCCTCTCACGCTCACTCCCTTAGAGTTGTGAGCCCTTAAAAGGGACAGGAATTGCTCACTGGGAGCTCAGCTCTTGAGACAGGAATCTTGCCGATGCCCCCCGCCGAATAAACCCCTTCCTTCTTTAACTTGGTGTCTGAGGACTTTTGTCTGCGGCTTGTCCTGCTACAATTTCACAGGTGAGGACACCGCTGTTCTGAGAGATTGAACCTCTTTTCCAGGGCCACAGCTAGGTCCTCTCAACTCTCAAAATACACTGGAAAGCCACTTCCAATTATGCTCAAAGCTTTTCCCAAGATAAATACTATCTTTATACAAATAGTATATAAAGACTTCCAAGATGTTATTTCTCTTCTTTCTCCATTTCTTTCCCCTAGAAAATTCTAATACATCAAATACCATTCAATCTGTCCTTCTCTGTGTATTGATACCGCAATCTAAGCAATGCCCATGCTGAAGGGCAGTGAGATCAAGTTGGCATCCTATATGAGGAGATACCTTCATACCCAGCTGTATCTGAAAAAACCTAGACAGCAACTACAATAGACCAGAGTCAGGCCAAATGCTATTGTTACAATATGCAAATAAGCCTCTAAAACATTTTTCCTCCTAAGTTAAAGGCTTAGGTAGAAACAGGGCTGAGATTTATGCCCACAAATATCAGGTTCAAAATTATGGTTCCCATGACAGTCATAACTTACCCCCAAGCATATAGGTAGTATTTTTAGTTGTTAGGCTGTAGCAGGAATGTTGCAGCCTAAAATATATATGTGATATGTTCAGATTACAGCTAATACAGGACCAGTTTATTTAGATTTCCTTTACTCTAAGGTTGTTTATATTTATATGTAAGCTGATTCACTTGAGTGTGATTTTTGCACTTAAAGAAATCTGTGCATTTCAAATTCAAGAGGTAATAATTATTTGCAAATTTAAATTAAAGTACTTAGAGCTTAAAATAGCCAGCGTTTGAGCTCAGCACTCGATGACAGGTAGTGGGAATAAGGTAATCTCAAAGCACATTCAAATATTTAAGTTTAGGAGACTCAGGAAAAAGAAGGGCTGTCTTGTTTATAAGGTAGGAGAGAAGTCTCATGGTTAAAATAAACTAAGCTAACAAATGTGTTTCTTGTTGTATTTTATGTCCTAATGATCCTATACATGCATATAAGTAATTCTTGTAAATGCATTCATGCATGTAAAGTCATTCTCAAAAACATAGTATAGAGCAGATATGAACATTTAATCTAGAAAACTAGTACATAATCATGTGCCTGGGCCTGAAAATGAATTCTGAAGAAGAAAGGAGAAACAGGATATGAGACTAAAGGAAGCAATATATATTTAGCTTCCCTCATCTGTTTGGATTCCTTAGGTACTAGTGGCTACTTTGGGAAAATCGTGAGTGGATTGGCTTCAGGAGATGATTAAATTATCTGAGTCAGTCTCAGACAATGCTGTAGAAATGTACCTGACACATAGCACTTTTTAAAAACTATTGTAGAAGTATATGTTTCTGAAATAATGTTTATATATCTAAATTATTCTTTGTCTGTAAAGCCACATATTTAAATATATGAAGATATTAAATGTTCTTACACACACTGATTTTTTTTTCTTCATTCAAAATTTGAATTATGTGAAAACATTGAGTTCCAGAAGACAATAGGGGCTATGAGGAGTGAAATATTTGGAATAATTTTAAATGGGTAAGAAGCATGGAGAAGGATATTTATAACTTGAAAGTAACATTGTATTTGGTTTTCCTCTGAGCTTTGACTACTCATTATAAAAATCTTGGATTTTTAAAAATAAAATTTGTTTAAAATGATTCAAACTTATGAGACTGAATCAATATGGAAAACCAATCACATATGCAGAGTTGTCTTTCCAAATGTCCATTAAGTAACAGTATGACTTTTTAAAGTGACTCTCAAATTGTGGTTCCCCAGGCCAACAGCATCAGTATCATCTGGAAACACAAAAATGTAAATTTCTTCAGCCTCTCCCGACATCTGCTGAAACATTGTGGGTAGGTTTTAACAAGATCTCCAGGTGATCCTGATGCAGGCTAAAGTTTGGGAATACCTGGTTTAAAAAAATAAATCCAGAGAAGCCCAGAAACCTAGAGTACCATCATCAGAAAAAGTTTTTCGAGCCATTTCTGGAAATAGAAAGCAAACCAAATCCAATTCTCCAAGTAACCATATAAGAAAAAACCTACAAATCTTATTATGTGTAAGAGAAAACATCATTAAGGTAGACGCAGTTCATGCAAAGGATTACTTTACCAAGAAAAGTGGTCAGGTGTGTTGGGGAACTTAGTGGCTAGTGGACAGGGTGGGAGGTGTTTAAGAAGCTCTTGGTGATTAATTAGGCAGCTGTGTTGAATGGCTGGCTACTCTCCTCATTTTCTGTGCCCCTCTTCTACCCCACTAATGGTTGCAATATAGCTGCTAAAGCTCCAGACCACAAAGTAAAAAGTAGAAGACATAAAAATGACAGTATCAATGAATTCGGCTAGAATTATGAATGTGACTATAAATTCCAACACCTAGGACAGAGACAGGCAAGGTTGTGAACCTACAGAGGATCTACCACATAAGCATAATTATTGTATTCAGAGATTTAAGAATATATTGCATTGGTGAAAACTTTTAAATGTAATTGACAAACTAAAAACTCAATTGATGGACTTAATTGCAGAATGGACATAGCTGAGGAGTAGATTAGTGAGTTAGGAAATCAAACTAAGCATTGTTAGAAAATGTCCCAGAGCCAATGTCTTCACGAATTTCTAGTAGGATTTGAAATACATTGATGGAGGAATTTCAGAACACCAAAGACAAAATTTAAAAATCCAAAGAGCTTCCAAAAACACAAAACAGGTTACCTATTTATATTAGCTGAGAATAAGCCCTGTCTGTGGTCTGTCCCTCCACTCTGCAATCACTGAGCAGGCAATGCTAAACTCTGAATTTAGGATCATTATGGTTGATTAAAGATTTTCGTCTTCAGGCAGAGAGCTGTAATAATGTGTCAGTGGACTATGTCTTAGTATATTAGTCTGCTCTGGCTGCTACAATACACAGTTTTAAAGGCTGGAAGTCCAAGATCAGGGTGCCTTCCATTTACGTTCCCCAGTGAGGACTCTCTCAGCTTGCAGACAGCCACCTTCTTGCTGTGTCCTCACATGTTGAAAAGAAAGAATCTGGTCTCTCTTCCTCTTCTTCTAAGGACACAGATTCCATCATGGGAGCTCCATCCTCATGACCTTATCTAAATCTAATTACCTCCCAAAGGCCTCGCCTCCAAAGGCCATCACCCCGGGTATTGAAGCTCCAACATATGAATTTTGGGAGGACACAATTTAGTCCAGAGAACCTAGATATTATTTGGGCGTTGCATAAAATATAAAATAATGAGTAGGTAGGCTTTTGACTGATCTGTATTATTTCATATTTCTCATATTGCAATAAGACAAATAAAATTATGATATGAGCCAGGCAGCTATAGTGTAGGCAGACCTTAAAGCAAACAAAATTACAAAAACAGGTGAAAAATAAAGTGATATAAAAAGAATGTAACAGACTAATTTTGGCAAAAAGAAAGGAGGTATGGCAATATTAATATTAGACCAAACAGAATTTAAAGAAAAAAGCATTTGTTAGTTTTTAAAAGGCATATTTTACATTTATAAAAGATACAAGCCACAAAATAGTGTAACAGTAGTAAACTTTTATGCATCTGTGAGCACAGCTGAGAAACCTATGAAGCAAAGGCTAATAGAAAAACCAATAAGAAATTGAAACTTTTATAATTACGTGAGAATGTGCTACATCTCTTGTAGAAATAGGCAGACCAAATAGATCCAAAAAAGGTAGTAAGTTTGTTCTAGTTTATATTTGTTCTCTCTTTCTCTCTCCCCTCACCCTTCTTTCTCTCAATATAAATAAAAGCTAATACTTTGGAAAGACCAATAAAATAAAGTTTTGACAAGAAAATAAGAGAAAACACACACACACACAAAACCACAAACAGCATTAAAAATTAGAATGGAGTATGCCTCAGGTAAAGATAAAAATGTTTTTTAATTATAAGAGAAGATAAAAAATAATTTTGCTCCAGTAAATCTAAAAACCTAGAGAATATATATTATTTCCAAGGGAAAAAACTGACTCAAAAACTGGTAAAAACAAAACAAAACAAACCAGGCTGGGTGTGGTGGCTCACACCTGTAATCCCAGCACTTAGGCCGAAGCAGGTGGATCACCTGAGGTCAAGAGTTCAAGACCAGCTTGGTCAACATGTGGAAACCTGTCTTTACTAAAAATACAAAAATTAGCTGTGCATGGTGGCGGACACCTGTAATCCCCTACTTGGGAGGCTGAGGCAGGGAGATTTGCTTAAACCCGGGAGGCAGAGGTTGCAGTGAGCCAAGATCGCACCACTGCACTCCAGCCTGGGCAACAGAGCAAGACTCCGTCTCAAAAAAATAAAAATGAAAATAAAAGCTTAATGTATCAATAACTACAAAATAATTTTTATAGACAAAACAAATGACACCCCTAAAAGTACACCAGGATGTTTTAAGGCAAGGCTACCAAATAAAGAACAGATCATTTTGTGCCATATAAATAAATCCAGAACATAAAGAATATTTTAAACTTGGCATATAATTTTGATACCAAAGCCGAAAACATAATACAAATAAAAAGGTAGGCCTATATCACTTTGTAAACATATATATAAATCATAAATATGGTATTAGCATATAAAATCCATCATTCTATGCCTAGGTAGGGTTTATGCAAGGGATACAAAGATTCACTACAGAAAAGGAAAATTTGAGAAAAATAATCATTAAACTTGGAAACAGAGGACCTGTATTCTAGTTCTAAATCATGCAGATCACTTACCCTGTCTGAGGGGTGATAGTGTTTATTTTTAAAAATCTCTTCAAACTTTAAAAACAAATTATTAAAAATAATATTGCAGAGAATGGGGAGAACATTTTCACAATGCTCTTGTCAAGGATTATTAAGTTAAATGTCTTAAACACGTATTTCTGTAAACATGAAAGTGTTTCCTGAGTCATAGCTATATGGCCACTCCTAGCCATTTAATGAAACACCAGATCTCTGAAGTGAAAGAAGAATGAGGATTAAATAGTACTTACATTATGCTGATTGCTCAAAAAGTAGTTACAGAAGGTAAATAACTAGGGTGGACCTGTAAATTAATAAGAGCCACTCAAGCACATTTAATTGTCAAGAGTGAATCTACAAAAAAGCCGAAAAAAACCTGAGAACCATTAAATCAAACAATTTAGGTCAAACATTATATTTTCTAGGCACAGACTGAATTAACTTTAGATTATTCCTCTGTAGTTAACCTACATGAGACATTAATAATGAAGTGTTGTTATGCAACTTTATGAAGCATCATGACATAATGCAATATCCATGGATGGAATATTATGCAACCAATAAAAATAAAGTTTATCAAGGATAAAAATATAACTTTAGAGAGAATATCTCTAAAATAATGGTAATTTTAAAAAGCAGAACATAAAAATTTTGAATATAGTGTGATATTAGTGTATTTCAAATAAACACATTTTATATATACATGAAATGCATAATATATATAAGCTTTAGGTCCCAATATCTACAGGCATTTGGATTCACTCTTTCCTTCAAAGTCAATGTTATGCCTTCTTCAATTTTTCTAAACTTTCCAGCCTTTCCTTGCTTATCTATTTCTGCACATAGTTCCATTTCTGGCACCAGCTTTTTTAAGGTGGACACTCCCAATCCCATTATTCCTGAGAGGACCACTAACATAAGGCTATTGGTGTGAAGACCTTTACTAAAAATTGGGGATTACAGAGGGAAATTCCTATAACACATACAGGAAACTACCTAAAACAAGCTAGAATAAGGGGAGATTTCCTGACTAAGTGTTAAATCTATTGTAAAGTTACAAAATTAAAGCACTGTGGTACTGCATTCAGAATAAATGGATTGAATAAATGCTATATCCAAAAATTAAATCCAATATATATATAGTTAGAATATAATTTTTAAGTGTTCCAAAACAGTAGGAAAAGAACAGACCCTTCAGTAGTCAACAAGAAAACTGGAAAACTACTTTTCTAAATTAAGTTAGATTTCCCATCTGATGTTGTATTCCAAAATGAACTTAAGATGGGTTAAAGATTTATATATACAAAATGAAAACATTCAAATTAGACATTAATAAAAGTAAACATTGAT
Organism: Pongo abelii; assembly: GCF_028885655.2. Classification (NCBI taxonomy): domain Eukaryota; kingdom Metazoa; phylum Chordata; class Mammalia; order Primates; family Hominidae; genus Pongo; species Pongo abelii. The sequence continues at coordinate 195,383,610 of NC_071988.2, forward strand.
AAAATAATCTTGCAGTAGGGGAAGGAATTTCTGAAACATAAGAGAAAAACCAGAAGTTTTAGAAACGAACTAGCAAGTATACTTCCAAAAAGTGGTCCAAAGGAAATACCTAGGTAAGAAGACAAAGGTATAATTAAAATGGTGCTTGAGGGAGTGTTGTTTATACAGTCTAAATGTCTGAACTAATTTAAACACCTACCAAGAGAATTGAGTGAAATAAATTATAATACTTCTATGCAGTAAGATATTATATTGCAATCAAAAATAATATATGTTTATATTTATTGACACAAAAAGATGTCCAAAAAACTTAATCAGTGGGATGGAGAAGAAGAAGTTACAAAACAATATGTAGTGTTTGCTTTTTGTTTTAAAACAGTCTGGCTTCCTAGGCTGGAGTGAAGTAGCAATAATCATTGCTCACTACAGCTTTGAACTGCTGGGCTCAAGCAACCACTCCGAGTAGCTGGGGTGGGACTACAGGAATGAGCTGCCACAACCAGTTAATTATTTATTTATTTATTTTTGTTTTATTTATTTATTTTTGAGACAGAGTGTCGCTCTGTCTCAAAACAGAGAGCCTGTTGCCCAGGCTGGAGTGCAGTAGTGTGATCTCGGCTCACTGCAACCTCCATCTCCTCGGTGTGGCCACACTGCTTCTTAAAGTGGGTCCCCAGTCCTGTTCCTCCTCACTGGGCAGGACCTCCCAAATGGGGCCTCTAGCCACCCCCACCGATGTTCTCTGGCTGCTAGAGATTTGAAAATTTCCTGGGACAGACCTCCCAGAGGGAGGGGTGGGCTGCCATCTTTACTATTTGGGCAACTTAGCTATTCCAGCCTCCAGGCTTTCGACAGCCCAAGCCAGTCATGGGTGGAAGCAGTACCCCAGCACAGCACGGCTGCTCTATGAAAGCGGCCAGACTGCTTCTTTAAGCAAGTCTCTAATCCTATTCTTTCCAGCTGGGTGATACCGCCCAACCGGGGTCTCCAGCCACCTCCTACAGGTGTGTTTGGGCCGGCAACTGGTCTGTACCTCCCTGGGACAGAGCTCCCAGAGGAAGGGTCAGGCTAGCATCTTTGCTGTTTTGCAGTCTTCACTGGTGATACCTATAGAGTACTAGAAGATCTGAGGTGACTAGGTACTGGAGTGAATCCCCAGCAAACTGCAGCAGCCCTACAGTAAAGTGGCCAGACTGTTAAAAAAAAAAATTCCAACTGTCAAATGGTCAGCAACCTCAAAGACTGAAGGTAGATAAGTCCACAAAATGAGATAGAATCAGCACAAGAACACTGAAAATTCAAAAAGCCAGAGAGCCTTCTTTCCTCCAAATGACTGCAAGGGTTCAGAGCTGGGTTCATAACTGGGCTGAGGTTGAGATGGCTAAAATGATAGAAGTAGAATTCAGAATATGGATTAAAAACAAACTTCACTGAGCTAAAGAATCACATTGTAACCCAATGCAAGGAAGCTAAAAATCACGATAAAACATTGCAGGAGCTGATAGATAAAACAGCCAGTATGGAGAAGAACGTAATCAACCTGATAGAGCTGAAAAACAGGATATAAGAATTTCATAATGCAATCACGAGTACTAACAGCAGAATAGACCAAGCAGAGGAAAGAATCTCAGAGCTTGAAGGCTGTCTTTCTGAAATAAGAAAGGCAGACAAGAATAGAGAAAAAAGAATGCAAAGGAATGAACAAAACATCCAAGAAATATGGGATTATGTAAAGAAACTAAATCTATGACTGATTGGTGTACTTGAAAGAGATGGGGAGAATGAAACCAGTTTGGAAAACATATTTCAAGATATTATCCACGAGAACTTAAACTAGCTAGACAGGTCAACATTCAAATTCAGGAAATGCAGAGAAGCTCAGTGACATACTCCACAAGAAGACCACCCCCAAGACACATAATCATCAGGTTCTCCAAGGTCAAAAGAAATAAAAAATGTTAAGGACAGCTACAGAGAAAGGCCAGGTCATCTATAAAGAAAATCCCATCAGATTAATAGTGCACCCCTCAACAGAAACTCCACAAGCCAGAAGAAACTGGGGGCCAATATTCAACACTCTTAAAGAAAAGAATTTCCAGCCCAGATTTCATATCCAGCCAAACTAAGCTTCATAAGTGAAGGAGAAATAAAATTCTTTTTAGAGAAGCAAATGCTGAGGGAATTCATTACCACCAGATCTGCCTTACAAGAGCTCCTGAAGGAAGGACTAAATATGGAAAGGAAAGACCATTACCAGCCACTAAAAAAATACCATGAAGTACACAGACCAGTGACACTAGAAAGCAACCACATAAAAAGTCTGCAAAATAACCAGCTAACTTCATGATGACAAGATCACATCCACACATAGCAATACAAACCTTAAATGTAAATGGGCTAAATACCCCAATTAAAAGACACAGAGGGCTGGGCGTGGTGGCTCACGCCTGTAATCCCAACACTTTGGGAGGCCAAGGCAAGCAGATCACCTGAGGTCAGGAGTTCAAGGCCAGCCTGGTCAACAAGGCAAAACCCCATCACTACTAAAAATACAAAAATTAGCTGGGCACAGTGGTACATACCTGTAATCCCAGCTACTTGGGAGGCTGAGGCAGGAGAATTGCTTGAGCCTGGGAGGCAGAGGTTGTGGTGAGCTGAGATCATGCCACTGCACTCAAGCAAGACTTCGTCTTTAAAAAAAAAAAAAGACACAGAGTGGCAAGCTGGTTAAAGAACCAAGACTCAATGGCATGCTGTCCTCAAGAGGCCCATCTCACATGCAGTGACACACACAGGCTCAAAATACAGGGATGGAGGAAAATCTACCAAGCAAATGGAAAGACAGAAAAAAGCAGGTGTTACAAACCTAGTTTCTGAGAAAACAGAATTTAAACCAACAAAGATTAAAAACAAAAAGACAAAGAAGAGCATTACGTAATGATAAAGGATTCAATTCACCAAGAGGAGCTATTCTAAATACATATGCACCCAATATAGGATCACCCAGATTCATAAAGCAAGTTCTTAGAGACCTACAAAGAGACTTAGACTCCCACATAATAATAGTGGGAGACTTTAAACCACATTGACAATGTTAGACAGATCATTGAGACAGAAAATTAACAAAGACATTCAGGAGCTGAACTCAGCCCTAGATCAAATGGACTTGATAGATATCTACAGATCTCTCTACCCTAAAACAACAGTATATACGTTCTTCTCAGTGCCACATGGCACTTAATCTAAAACTGATCACATAATTGGAGGTAAAATATTCCTGCACAATTGCAAAAGAATTGAAATCATAACAGTCTGTTGAACCACAGAACAATCAAATTAGAACTCAAGACTAAGAAATTCTCTCAAAACCATGCAATTAAGTAGAAATTGAATAAGCTGCTCCTGAAGGACTTTTAGGTAAGTAATGAAATTAAGGCAGAAATAAAAAAGTTCTTTGAACTAATGAGAACAAAGATACAACATACCAGAATCTTGGGGACATAGCTACAGCGGTGTTAAGAGGGAAATACATAGCACTAAATGCCCACATAAAAAATTAGAAAGATCTCAAGTTAACAACCTAACATCACAACTAAAAGAACCAGGGAACCAAGAGCAAACAAAGCCTAAGGCTAGCAGAAGACAAGAAATAACGAAAATCAGAGCGGAGCTGAAGGAGATAGAGACACAAAAAACCATTCAAAAGATCAACAAATCTAGGAGCTGGTTTCTTGAAAAATTAATAAAATAGACTGCTAGCTAGACTAATAAAGAAGAAAAGAGAGAAAATTCAAATAAACACAATCAGAAATTATAAGGGGATATTACCACTCAACCCACAGAAATACAACCAACCATCAGAGAATATTATAAATACCTCCATGAATGTAAACTAGAAAATCTAGAAGAAATGGATACATTCCTGGACACATAAACCCTCTCAAGACTGAACCAGGAAGAAATTAAATCCCTGAAGTTCTGAAATCGAGGCAGTAATAAATAGCTTACCAACCAAAAAAAAAGCTGGGACCACATGAATTCACAGCTGAATTCTACCAGCTATACAAAGAAGAACTGTTACCATACCTACTGAACTTATTCGAAAAAATTGAAATAAAACTAACTCATCCTATGAGGCCGGCATCATCTTGATACCAAAACCTGGTAGAGATACAACAAAAAAAGAAAACTTCAGGCCAATATCCTTGATGAACATCAAAGCAAAAATCCTCAACAAAATCCTCAACAAAATACATCAAAAAGCTTATTCACCACAATCAAATAGGTTTCACCCCTGGGATGCAAGGTTGGTTCAACATACACTACTCAATAATCAATAAATGTGATTCATCACATAAACAGACCTAAAGACAAAATCCACGATTATTTCAATAGATGCAAAAAAGGCTTTAGATAAAATTCAACATTGCTTCATGTTAAAAAACTCTCAATAAATTAGGTATTGAAGGAACATACTTCAAAATAATAAGAGCTGTATATGACAAACCCACAGCCAACATCATACTGAATGGCCAAAAGCTGGAAGCATTCCCCTTGAAAACTGGCACAAGACAAGGATGTCCTCTCTCACCACTATTCAGCATTGTATTGAAAGTTCTAGCCAAGTCAATCAGCCAAGAGAATGAAATAAAGGGCATTCAAATAAGGAGAGAGGAAGTCAACCTGTCCCTGTTTGCAGACGACATAATCCTATATATAGAAAACCCGAGTCTCGGCCCAAAAGCTTCTTAAGCTGATAAGCAACTTCAGCAAAGTCTCAAGATATAAAATTAATGTGCAAAAATTGCTAGCAATTTTATACACCAACAACAGTCAAACTGACAGCCAAATCATAAGCAAACTCTCATTCACAATTGCCACAAAAAGAATAAAATACAGCTAACAAGAGAGGTGAAAGATCTCTACAAGGAGAACTACACTCCACTGCTCAAATAAATCAGAAATGACACAAACAAATGGAAAAATGTTCCATGCTCATAGATAGGAAGAATCAATATCATTAAAATGGCCATACTGCTCAAAGCAATTTGTAGATTCAATGCTGATACAGTTTGGCTGTGTCCCCACCTAAATCTCATCTTGAATTGTAGCTCCCATAATTCCCATGTGTCATGGGAGGGACACAGTGGGAGGTAATTGAATCATGGGGGTGGGACTTTCCCATGCTGTTCTTGTGATAGTGAAAAGTTTCACAAGATCTGATGGTTTTATTAAGGGGAGTTCCCCTACACAAGCTCTCTTGTCTGCTGCCATGTAACACATGCCTTTACTTCTCCTTTGCCTTCCACCATGATTGTGGTGCTGAACTCCCCAGCCATGCTGAACTATGAGTCCATTAAACCTCTTTCCTTTATAAATTACCTCGTCTCAGGTATGTCTTTATTAGCAGCGTGAGAATAGACTAATGCAAATGCTATTCCTATTAAACTACCATTGACATCCTTCACAGAACTAGAAAAAACTATTTTAAAATTCATATGGAACCAAAAGGAGCCTGAAAAACCAAGGCAATCCTAAGAAAAAAAAAAAACAAAGTTGGAGGCATTACAGTACCTGACTTCAAACTATACTACAGGGCTACAGCAACCAAACAGGTACAAGAACAGACACATCAACCAGTGGAACAGAATAGAGGATCTAGAAATAAGGCCACACACCTACAACCATCTGATCTTTGACAAAAACAACAGAAACAAGCAATGGGGAAAGGATTCTCTATCAATAAATGGTGTGGGGATTACTGGCTAGCCACATGCAGAAGATTAAAACTGGACCCCTCTTCACACCATATACAAAAATTAACTCAAGATGGATTAAAAACTTAAAAGTAAAACCCCAAATTATGAAAGTCCTGGAAGACAACCTAGGCATACCATTCAGGACATAGTCACAGGCAAAGATTTCATGAAGATGCAAAAAGCAATTGCAACAAAAGCAAAAATTGACAAATGGGATCTAATTAAACAAAAGAGCTTCCACACAGCAAAAGAAACTATCAACAGAGTAGACAGACATCCTACAGAATAGAAGAAAATATTTGCAAACTATGCATCTGACAAAGGTCTAATATCCAGCATCTATAAGAAACTTAAATTTACGAGAAAAAAAAACAACGCAATTAACAAGTAGACAAAGGACATGAACAGACATTTCTCAAAAGAAGACATACATGCAGCCAACAATCATATGGAGAAAAGCTCTGATCATTAGAGAAATGCAAATCAAAACCATGATGAGATACCAACTCACACCAGTCAGAATGGCTATTATTAAAAAGTCAAAAACAATAGATGCTGGCAAGGTTGCAGAGGAAAAGGAATGCTTATACACTGTTGTTGGGAGCATAAATTAGTACAACCATTGTGGAAGACAGTGTGGCAATTCCTCAAAGACCTAAAGACAGAAATACCATTCAGCCCAGCAATCCCATTACTGGGTATATACCCAAGGGAATATAAATCGTTCTATTATGAAGACACATGCATGTGTATGTTCACTGCAACACTATTCACAACAGCAAAGACATGGAATCAACCTAAATGCCCATTGATGATAGACTGGATAAAGAAAATGTGATACATATACACCATGGAATACTATGCAGCCATAAAAAAGAATGATATTATGTCCTTTGCAGGGACATGGATGGAGCTGGAGGCCATCATCCTTAGCAAACTAGCACAGGGACAGAAAACCAAATACCACATGTTTTCACTTACAAGTGGGAGATAAATGATGAGGATACATGGACACATAGAGGGGAACCGCACACACAGGCCTATTGGAGAGTGGAGGGTGGGAGGAGGGAGAGGATCAGGAAAAATAACTAATGAGTACCAGGCTTAATACCTGGGCAATGAAATAATCTGCACAACAAACCCCCATGACACTCGTTTGCCTATGTAACAAACCTGCACATGGACCCCTGAATTTAAAAGTTAAAAAAAAATACTCAGCAAAGTACTTAATAATTCTACCCCCAAGACAATCTGTATTAAAAATTTAATACATATACTGATATCACGGGGGTGGTTTCTAATGGTTTAGTACCATCCCCCTAGTGCTGCTGGTTTAAAAATGTGTTAGCACCTCCTCCCCCAACCCCACTCCTTGCCATTCACGTGAAGATGTGCCTGCTTCCCCTTCACCTTCTGCCATGATTGTAAGTTTCCTGAGGCCTCCTCAGAAGCAGAAGCCTGTATCATCCATAGAACCATGAGATGATTAAACCTCTTTTCTTTATAAATTACCCAGTATGTCTTTATAGTAGTGTGAGAACGGACTAATACACAATTTGTTTTATGTATATGTGATTTTATGTATATATGATTTTACCCTTACACAATTTGTTTTATGTATATATGATTTTGCTTCAAAAATTGCATCATATCAAAATTTTTTTCAGATTAGCAGATTCCTCTCCTTAACTTTCTGATTAAAAAAATGCAGAGTATCAGTTTTCTTCAAGATTCTTCCTGCTTCTTTCACAGATTAGACCAGGCATTTATTTGCTTTTCATTTCATTCAACTCCACCCATAAATCCTCAATTTTTCAGGTCCTTTTATTATAAGGAGGCAATAATTCATGGTCACTTGGCTTGTCTGTCCAGACTTGCGTGTCTGTCTGACTCATGCCTTTCACCCAGTCTTGGTTGGGCTGACTTTGAGCCTTCTCATTACTGGGCTTATATGGTCCTAATTACATGTTACTGGGGTACACACAGAAATCACCAATTAGCTTTTGACTTTAAACAGATCCCTTACCTCTCTGGGGTAAGTGATTCATGCAATTGTTTTCCAATCAACTTTTGAGCATCTTTTGCACACCTAACCAAATGTTGGGAATTCTACAATTAATATGACCCAGCCCTACCTTCCAGGAATAATAGGGAAAAGCAGAGAGGCAAATAACCACAGATAGGTAAAAGTCCATGGAAATGAAGAGAAAAAGACAGCCTTGAAAGAGTATGACCACAGGTTTGCCAAATCCCTTTTAAACTCTAAAAATATACAGTTCCGATGGAAAGAAAGTAATTTTTTCATGATCTGAGGTACTGTATTTAGATTTCCTCCTCAAAAACACTGAAAAATAGGGATGGAACTTGGAAATATGTAATGTGGGTTGACTCGTATATTCCCCAAAATACAAGCCTCCCAAGGTGGTCTGGAATTGCCACCAACATTCGGACAGCAGATGTGGGGATGTTCCTGTCAGTGTCTGCCACATGGGAGAGTTTCATGAATATTTGGTGAATTAACTAGTAAATAATTAGCAGACATAACAGACCAGAGTAGAGGAAACTGTATAGCTTTTTTTTGTTGGTATGGATTTGGCAAAGGCTAAGACGTGGTAAATGTGACTCTGGGGACAAGAGTGGAGCATGAATTCCTTGGGACATGAACTTGGGCCGTTATTCATCCTGCTGTGTTTCCAAAGCTGATTTTCCAGCAAAACAATAATAATAATAATAATAATAATAATAATGACAACAACTTAGCAAGCTTGGAGATAGTTACCAGAACTCATAGAGTTACAGATTAATGCTTCGGCCTACAACAAAGTGAAACATTTTTCAAACATAGAATATGCCTTTACCATTAAGCAGGCCTACCACAATTCTATGTAGACATTTAAATTTTGGCAAATCATTTACGATGTCTGTAAGTTTCAGACATGTGTAGGAAGGAGCAATGACAGACTTCTCTGTGGTATGCATTGCCTGCTTCAGTCTGTCCAGTGACATTCTGGGCTTCCAGGTGTGGCAATCAAGCAGGAAGTGTGCTGGGAGGGTCACAGCATAAGGCAGCTGCCTGGGGAGCAGATTCAAAGCACAGCTGTTTGGCTCAGAGAACAGCAGATAGGAAGAACACTTCTGCCTGCCACAGAAATCAGCTGGGATATCTGCTATTCTTGCAAATTGGTCTATATTAAATACGTAATTCAGAAACTAAAATTAAAACTAAAACGAAGCCACAATTTCTGGAGCAATCTTCAAACATTCCAGTCATAGCAGCACTTCTTTTAATACAGCCAGCTATCTTTTGAGGCTAAAAAGGAATTTCCTCTAAGCAGAAAAGTCTGAAGAGAGTTCTTCAGAGATCCTTGAGGGGAGCTCATCTGACAGCAGGAAAGGAAAGTTCAAGATGCCTCAGAGACTACATGTATGGAAAAACACTTTACACTGTCAAGGGGAGAGGAGGTCATCTTAGATGATACATGAGAATGCAGTATCTAGGTAGAAATCCTGCTCAAAACTAAAAGAAGAGTATGTAAAGCTATAACCTTGTAAAATAAGGACTCAAGAATGTGTGTGTGTGTGTGTAATACATTATATATATGATTGCACATATATTAAAGGCAGGGGTGATGTCCAAAATATTTAACAACTGCTGTAACAATATACAGTGATCAATGGCCTTAGTTTGTCTGGAACTAAGGGCTTTTCTGGGACATGGGAATCTCAGTGTTAAAACTAGGACAGTCCTGGGCAAACTGGGATGGTTGCTCACCCCAGGCACTAATCAACTGGAATACATGCTAGCAATACACAACTGATGTGGCCTTAATAACAACACACCTGATCTCTCATCCTTAATACCTGAGGATGTTTGTACAGGATAAGTCCTGGGAACCATGCAGTCTTGCATTTCTCCAAATTGCTCATGCATTCACCTCCCTCTGTGCCTTTGCACACACTGTTCCCTCCACCTAGAAAATCCTTTCCTGACTTGGCCAACCCCTGTTACTTCCTGCAAGAAGACTTCCTGGCCCTTCAAAAACTATATTAGGCACCTCCCTGAAGGTGATCCCTAGGACTCTGTATTTACTCCTATATTTAGAATTTTGGAGGAAAAGATAAAGAAGAAACATAAATCCAAAGAAGCAAGACTATGAATCCCAATTCATTTATGAATGAGGATGAGTGGGAGAGCATCTCCCCAAATTCGGAATCAAAGTAATTCAGTGACAGTTGGTAATGTTCTCCAGGAGGCCACTAAAACTACTACAGTCTTTTGTTCATGCTGCCAGATCCCCCAGGCAGAGTAGAAAAGAATCTGAACCTGATGATTTCAGGCACAATAATGAAGACGAGATTTTCTGCAGGTGTTAACCAGAGTTCTGCTAATTAAAGAATTTCCTCTCCTCAAGTGATCCGCCTGCCTCGGCCTCCCAAAATGCTGGGATTATAGGCGTGAGCCACCAGGCCGGGCTCACAGTCAACTTGAGTTTGGCCATAAGCCAGATGAGGCATGGGTGTGAACTCAGGTGGAACCAGGTCAGGAATGGGGGAACATCCAAGAGACTGCATCAGTTAGGGCTTCGGCAGGAAATAAGTGGCATGTTCATAACAGGAAAATTGAAGGAAATTTTAATAAAAAGGAGAAATCGTAAGGGGTTAGTGCAATCTCTGGGGCTGGTACAGCAGGTGTTACCACCCCAAGGCCTGAAGTGGAGTAAGGGAGGGAGTGGTTACCAGAACCCAACAACAGGAAGGGCTGCCTGGGAAGGGCCATAGGACAGGAGCTTGACACTATGGGGGCAGGATTCAGCCAGCAGGCCGTGACATGCAGAGGTAGCCTGTGTGTTAGTTAATGGTATACAGTAGGTGCTCAATAAGTGTTTGTATTAATGTTTCTGTTATCATTATTACTGCTTTTTGATACACATTATATATTCCATGACATCTGATGTTTTCCCATTGAAGAGGCTGAAGTGTCAAGGGAATAAGGGAAAAGTAAAGGAGGGAGGCTTCTTCATTACATTCTCTCCAGCACAAAGAGAAGACAGTCTCTGAAGGTGTTAAGAAACAGAGGCTACTGTGGCAGCCAAGAAACCCAGAATGCCAGAGACAGCAGAGGGATATCTGCAGGAGAGATGGTAAGGCCAAACTTCTGGATTGTCTCATGTTGTTTAAAACATCCGCCCCTAGGAAAGAGTTGGGAGGCTCACAAATTCCTATTATACTTAAAAGAGGAAATAGACCAGAAAGGTGAAATTGAGTTTATGTAAAACAATGTATGTATTACACAGAGAAATGAAAACTCTTCAGCAATTCATTGGCGATCTTAGCGCATGTCTCAGAAAGCAGAGAAAACTGGTTACCTCCAACAACTGCAAAAAGTCATGGTCTGCATAAACTTTGTCCTGTATAATCGGCCACAACATAAGAGCACTTGCAGAAATTGATGCTGTTCAAGTGTCCCCTATATTTGGGAAGCCAGGATTTTCTCCTCTCTACCCCCAATAAGTATAATCTTTTATAATAAAAATTTATATTTTAACAACCTGACATAGCTATGTTTAAAATCAAAAATTAGTAATGGCAAGTTAATAGAATTCTGTGGATCCATGAGTCACTAAGTTCGGCATCAAATAAGAACACAGAAACAGAGAACGCAGAACACAATTTCTACCAGGAGAGTTGGAATGAGTTGAGGGCAAACAAGGGACTAACACTATGAACACATAAGATAGAATCCCTTGGCTTAACATTTCAGTCTTAGATTATCTTGCCTGTTTTGATTCAAGAAACTTGAATAGACATTGATAGGTTGTGGAATCCTTTTTTTCTGTCAGTTTTAGATTTTTCTTTAAAAAAAAAACAGTTTTATTGAAATATAACTCACACATCATATAATTTTCCCATCTAAAGTGTACAATTAAGTGGATATTAGTATATTCACAGATACATGCAACAATAACCACAGTCAACTTTATTATTTTTATTTATTTATGTTTTATTTTTTAGACAGAGTCTTGTTCTGTGGCCCAGGCTGGAGTGCAGTGGCACGACCTTGGCTCACTGCAACCTCCACCTCCCGGATTCATGCAATTGTCCTGCCTCAGCTTCCTGAGTACCTGGGAGTACAGGTGCGTGCCACCATGCCTGGCTAATTTTTTTGTATTTTTAGTAGAGATGGTGTTTCACCAAGTTGGCAAGACCAAGTTGGCAAGACTTGAACTCCTGACCTCAAGTGATCTGCCTGCCTCAGCCTCCCAAAGTGCTGGGATTATAGGCATGAGCCACCATGCCGGGCCCACAGTCAACTTTAGAACATTTTTATCACCTCAGAAAGAAACCCTGTACTCTTTAGATATTGCCCATCTGTCCCACATCTTCCACTGACACCTCCCATTCCAAGCAACTACTAATCTATTTTCTGTCTCTATGGGTTTGTCTATTCAGGCCATTTCATATAAATGAAATCATATAATGTGAGATCTTTTGTGACTATCTCCTTTTACTTAGCATAATGTTTTCAAGGTTAATCTATGTTGTAACCTGTTATCACTGCTTCATTCCTTTTTATGGCAGAATAACATTCCACTGTGTAAATATACCACGTTGCATTACTACTCATCAGTTGATGAAAATTGAGTTGTTTCTATCTATTCTAAGATGAGTTAATGCTGCTATAAACATGCGTGCATGCATTTTTGTATGGATATATGTTTTCATTTCTCTTGGATAGATACCTAGGGGTGGAATTGATGGGTCATGTAGTAACTCCATGCTTAACTATTTCAGGAACTCCCAGACTGATTTCCAAAGTAGCTGCACTATTCTCCATTCCCATGACTCCATTTTTCTTACTTCCCTTAGGACTGTTACAAAGTTAGTCAACTTAATATCCAAGTGAAAGCACAAAATACTAGGATGGTCTATACACAGTCACAACCACAAATAATTCTCAGAATAATTCTGTTTTCACTTTCCTATCCATTCCCAAAAGTATACTGACCTTCTACAGCAAGTCACAGCAAATCTTGAGAAGATTCACGTAAGAACTCTGTAGTCCTTTGTAGTAGCTCTGTGAAATGCAATCACCTTATGTATTTTATCCTCAAAAAGGAAGTGAGATAGGAATGAAGGGCATGACTGTCTCCATGAAGCAGATGGAAAAACAAAAACACAGGCAAATTAACTTCACTTGCCTTAAGACACATCTAAGTGGTGATGTCAGAGAAAGTATCACATATTTCAATCTCTTCCCTCAAGGAAGTTATAATTGAGTAGGAATAATAAGGTCTTACTAAGATCATACATGATAACAGTACAAGCTGCATGTGCTATGAGTCAAATGAATGACAAGCCAAAATGTAATAAGAGCATGGTAAAATGTGAGAGCAGCGGGATAAGCGTGTACTGGGGAGGATGAAGGAAGATACAAGGAAGACCTCCTGAAGGAGAAGAAAAGGAGGCACCAGAACTGAGCTTTAGAGGATGCATAGGAGTTTGAGAGTTTGACTCAGACTAAGTTGAGAGAAGACACTCCTGGCCTACAGAGCAACAAAACCAATGATTTCGAAAATGCAAGCAGAGCCAAGGAACAATGGGTAGTCCAATCTGGGTGGAAAATATTCCCTTAAATTTGGCTGCGTAGTAACAGGTTTTGAGTTTGGTTACAGATGACAGATTAAAGAGTCTGGTCTTGGCCGGGCACGGTGGCTCATGCCTGTAATTCTAGTACTTTGGGAGGCCAAAGCGGGCAGATCACCTGAGGTCAGGGGTTCAAGACCAGCCTGGCCAACATGGTGAAACCCCATCTCTACTAAAAATACAAAGACTAGCTGGGTGTGGTGGCTCATGCCTGTAATCCCAGCTACTCGGCAGGCTGAGGCAGGAGAATCAATTGAACCCAGGAAGCAGAGGTTGCAGTAAGCCAAGATCATACCACTGTACTCCAGCCTGGGTGAAGGGGTGAGACTCTGTCTCATTTAAAAAAAAAAAAAAAAAAAAAAAAAGAATCTGGTCTTTATTCAGTAGGCAGTAGAGAGAAATTGGCAGAAATTTTAGCAAAGGATTTTCATAAACAATGTGGTGTTTTCATGACATTATTTTGGCAATGCTGTATTAAAAAAAAGGTAAGAGGATAGGTAATGAAAGTGGAAACAGTAGATATAAGACCAGCAAAGTAGGCCAGATGCAGTGGCTCATGTCTGTAATGCACTTTGGGAGGCCGAGATGGGTGAATCACTTGTGGCCAGGAGTTTGAGACCAGCCTGGCCAACATGGCAAAACCCCATCTCTGCTAAAAATACAGAAATTAGCTGGGCATAGTGGTACATGCCTGTAATCCCCGCTACTCAGGAGGCTGAGGCAGGAGAATCACTTGAGCCCGGAAGGAAGAAGTTGCAGTGAACTGAGATTGTGCCACTCAAACTCCTATGCATTCTCTAAAGCCCAGCTTTGGTGCTACCTTTTCTTTTCCTGTAGTGAACAGACATCCCTTTGAGACAAAGGGGACTCTGTCTCAAAAATAAAATAAAATAAAATAATAAAATTTAAAAGACTAGCAAAGTAGTCCAAGTGTAAAATAACAAATGTCTAAATCAGAGATTCTAAACCAGGGGATTATTTTGCTCCTAAAATGTCTGGAGACATTTTAGGCTGTCATACCAGGGAGAGTGCTTCTGGCATCCATGAAGTAGAGACATCCTACAAAGCACAGGAGAATACCCTACCAAAAAGAGTCTCCTGACCCACAATGTAAATAGTGCCCAGGTTGAAAAAACCTGGTCTAAATCAAGGTGGTGGCAAGGGAAAATAAAAGCAAATGACAGATATGAGAATTACTTTCAAGGAAAAAGTGATAGGATTTGATGACTGATTGGGTTTGGGGGCAAAAATTGGGGAGTAGACAGTTTATAACTTGCATGGTTGACAAAATTATGACAGTGAAAACAATTTTTTTTGAGACAGGGCCTTGCTCTGTCACTTAGGCTGGAGTGCAGTGGCACCATCACAGCTCACTGCAGCCTTGAATTTCCAGGCTCAAGCAATCCTCCCACCTCAGCGGATCTACAGGCATGCACCACCATGCCCAGCTAATTTTTTTTCCTTCCTTCCTTCCTTCCTTCCCTTTCTTTCTTTTCTTTCTTTCTTTCCCTTCTTTCTCTTCCTTTCTCTCCCTTTCCTTTTCTCTTTCCTTGGCTGATCTCAAACTCCCAGGCTCAAGGGATCCTCCTACCTTGGCCTCCCAAATTGCTGTGATTATAGGCATAGGCCAGTGTGCCTTGCCAAAAACCAAAACTTTTTTAAAGAAATTGGTAGTAGGAGGAAGGAAGAGTGTAGTGAATATATATTTTTTAATCCTCTCAGTATCCCAATTTTTGGAAACAACCTCTTTCCCAAAATGTAATGTGATTTGGGTGAGGAAGGTAACACCCGTAACCCCACCCCAAATGGTACTTTCCTTACCTAGGTCTGGCCAATCAGAATCCACTGTAAACTTGGCCTTAGGGAATGGTTCTCTAGGTGGGCATGCGATCCAGGCATCCCAATTAGAGTTCTTGCAGGAATTCTACGCATATCACACATGAAGCTAGCCTGTCTGAGAGCAAAATTAAACAAAGGCAGGCAGAGCAGAGTGAGTGAACGAGAGAGAGAATGAATTTAAATAATATCGTTTAAGCTCCTGGATTCTGCTATGCCTGAAATATAAGATTTAGATTTAGATTTCCCAGTTAGATTAAGCCTATATGTTTCCTACTTTGCTTATGCTAGTTTGAGTTGGATTTCTATCACTTTTAAATGAAGAAGTCTCAGCTAATTACAAAAGGATGAGATTAGTTTTAGATATGTTAGTAGATGGAAAATATATTGAATAGGTGTAATTTGGGGAGTGGCTAAAATTTAGGAGATTAGATTAAATTAGAAAATATATTTTGGAAATCATTTCTTCATACGTTACATTTGGATGCGAGAATAGTTGCAATCCTTTGAAACAGGCCAAGGATAGACAGAAATACTTTGTATTTTATAATTTATAATAAAATAAAAGGGATTACAAATTATTATTTAAGAAGTCTAAATTATTATTTAAGAAGTCTAAATTATTAACTTGTGATCATTCAGAAATAGTAATCCCAGGAAAGATGTTGCAAACAAGTTACTTAAGAGCTATTTAATTATTTGTAGTTTCCATCACATGTAGAATAGCTTTGAATGTGTTCAATTCTGCTCTATCAATGTGTTAAGCATTTGCCCATTTACTCTTAGATTTCTTTTTTCTGCTTCCCCTGTTCTGCTCTGTATCACAGAGGGTTGATTTCTGCAGAACACATTACCAGTGCTTCTTTGCTAGCTGGCTCCTGTTTAGTTTGGTTAGTAAGCATCACTGGCAGGAGTCTGGAATGTAGGCGGGGAGAAGCCAGTGAATGCTCTTCCATTCCTTGCTTTGGCCAGTACTTCTGATATTGCTTGTGTCTCCTCCGTGGTCCCAGCTTCCCTGGGGAAGCCTTACCCTTGGTGGTCCCAGCACCCACTGAGCAGCCCCAGCTCCTAAACTGTGGTGAAACCACCTCCTCCAGAAAGGTGATGGTAACTTCCTACTTTTGCAAAGACCTGCCTTCACCATTTGTTGTTTGCCTTTTTAGCACTTCCCACCTCTTTGTTAAGTTCCCCATGTTAAATTTTCTCAGTGAAACCACTTGGTCTGGGTTCTTTTTTCCTGACTGTACTCTGACTGATTAATTTCGCTTGTAGTCTCCAATTCAAACAACCAGAAATGGGATGATGAACACGGGAACCAAAGGAGCACATTGACCATTTTTGCCCCTTCAATTAAATTATATAAGATGTATACAACTATTGCGTTGCTAGTGGTAGACACAGACATAGAAAATATAGTTCATAAGGAGCATATAATGTAAAGCCACATATAAACAAAATAAAAATATAAAATAGTATAGCTGTAAGTTTTAAAGTTCAGAGGAAGGAGAGGTTGGTGTTAATAGTAGGTAATGGAGGAGATAAGACCAGAGCTGAATTCTAAAGGATGGAAAACCAAGTGGTGAAAAAGAACAGCCAGCAAGATGTGGGGGAGAAGGGTGGGGCACAAGCAAGGAAGCAGGATCAGGCCCAGTGTGTTCATGGATGGAAGATGGACTGAAGTGAAGGCATGGCAGGTAGGGTGTGTAAATTGTTTCAAATAGTCAAGGAAAAGTCACACCACAGAGGTTCCTCAATAACAGGAAGAAAATCATGAGGTCTCTATTCAGAAAAGCTGAATGGAGAGACTATGTCCTTAGACGATGAGGGCTGTAGCCCCTTCTTCATCTGGTTATGAAACACAGAACAAGGAGTCTGAAAGCCAGATTTTATTCCCATGAACCACTTTGTAATCTTAAAATCCTTAGGGTCTCGGTTGCCTAATTGCAGGGGAGTTCATAATAAGTCAGAGTCACCTAAAAAAAGTTCTTTGTTCTGTTTTTCAAGTTGCTAAGTGTTTTAAAGATATTTACTACACACCTAATCTTACACTCTAGGAGGTTAGTTTTATTTTTGCCAATGCCCAATGTACTCCTTCACAATAAAGATGACTCTAGGTTGCATAAGAGTAACCAGAAAGAAGGGTATTTTTCCTAGTACCTAGTTCTAGAACATGCTGAATTGAGTGTAACTCTGACCTCAAAAAACTAGAGTAGATAAAATGAAGTAATACTTTTCACGTAGTATATTAATTGCTATTAAAAAGTGAAAGCATACATAACCCCTAGAAAGGGCACGTCATTTGAAATTTGATGAATTTTTTTGAGAATGAAAATGAAAAGCAACATTAATGCAAAGGTTAAAAACAACATTAGAATTTCTAAGTCGGTTAGTTTGACAAGTGGCTGATGAAATAAAATTCTACATCCCACATTATATTAAAGTGAATTTGTTTTGTCAGGTGTATTATAATTCACATTAGAAAAGCTAGTAATCATTTTACTGTTACTTCCACCTTTATTGTGGGAAGAACTTGGAGAAGCAATAGCTTAGTTCTTATCCAATGCCAGGAATGAATTGCAGTCGGAACAAACAAAAGACTTAATTATAACCTTTAAGTGAAAGCAGGAATAGCACACATGTAACTGACATCTTATCCCAGACAGATTTTTTTAAAAAGAACAAGAAAGAGAATAAAAGAAGTGATGCTAACTGGAACTTTAGCATCTGGAAGAAGAAATCAAACTTAACTTCTACCATTGTATAAATTAATATTGGTAAAAATTAGGTTTACATTTTGAGTCTTTGAAAGGATTTTCAACTGTCTTTGAGTCTGTTTTAACTTCCACCAAAACTGTCAGAATTTCAGTACTGATAATAAAAAGAATTACAGTAGATATGGTCTATATAATGTTATGAAATGAAGACATATGTGACTCGAGCATAGTTTGCAAAACATGTAATTTCATTTATGGCTTAAGCTGGGGGTAAGGGGCCTTTAATAGAAAGTAGGTAAAAATAAACCTCTTAACAGAAGGCGAATCAAAACTTGCCAGGGTCCCATAACCACGTCAATCAATAAAATGAGCAGGCTGGGAAATGAAGAAAAATTAATACAAAGGGCGTTTTCAGTTCTGAATAACAACATGGCAAAGCAAGAGCTTAATTGTTGCACTTCCACAAGATGATGATGATGCTGAGCAGTCTCCTGAGTTTGACAAGAATTTCAGTGAACCCTTAATTGTTAAGTCATAACAACTACCGATGTGTCATCCCTACTATAATTGCTTTAGGCTCTTTCCAGCACCTGTTTTGCATTTAGTGTTAGCATTAAGAGACTTAACACACATGTAAAATAAGACTATTACTCTGTCAGCTGCATGTATACATTTGTTATAAAGCTTTTTTAAAAACACACACATAGCCAGGCGTGGTGGCTCACGCCTGTAATCCCCAGCACTTTGGGAGGCAGAGGCGGGTGGATCACCAGAAGTCAGGAGGTGGAGACCAGCCTGGCCAACATGACGAAACCCCATCTCTACTAAAAATACAAAAATTAGCTAGGCGTGGTGGCGCATGCCTGTAATTCCAGCTACTTGGGTGGCTGAGGCAGGAGAATCACTTGAACCCAGGAGGTGGAGGTTGCATTGAGCTGAGACTGGGCCATTGCACTCCAGCCTGGGCGACAGGGTGAGACTCTGCCTCAAAAACAAAACAAAACAAAAAAACACACACACAACACAATGGAATAACCTGCATCTTTTAGTGCTGTGCAAATGAGATTGCCTCTTTGAGCTCTGAAGTTCAAAAATTATAAAAGGAAACACAACAACAAAATTCATGCAATCAATCCAAGAGCAATTTTACAAAAACCTTGAAAAAAGAGAAAAGCAATAATTTTCACATAGCCAATATTCTGAGGAAAGAGGATTTATTTACCTTGGCAGCCACTACATCCTCCACACCTCCTAAAATGCCTGTGCCCCAACATCATTTACATGGCCAAAGCTGCTTTCAGCTCAACCTCCTGGCCCATGAAAAGGCTGAGAAGTCATGGAAAATGGAGTCACTGGAAACAGAAGTGAGCCACGACCCCGCCCAGTCTGCTCTTCTCATAGCACCCCTCCGTAACGAGCGGGCAATTTGTAAAAAGAAAGCCCTTGAAAATCACCTGTTTACATTCCAGTTCTTTCTCTAAAAACAACCGTGGTCCTGATCTGAATAGATTGACACTGAATTTATGCAGATAATTTACATGAATATTTCAATCTCCATTGATGGAAGTAGAGGTTTATGGGATCTAACCTCAGAGCCTCATTTGTCAAAACAAAAACAGCCATTATTGGGAGCCTCAGAGTAATTTATTCCCATCACAGTATTAAAAATATATGTATCAGGATGCAGCTGTGAGATCAAGGTACCTTCAGTTCCCCTCTCTTGTCAGTCTCTGGAAGGATAAGAAAATGTCCCCACTCTGATCACTGAGTCAGTGCAGAACCACAGGTCCTGGGTGGGTTCTGTGGGATGGCACTTCTGTGAGAATAACTTAAGTTACACTTTAGCAGGAGCGGCCTGTGTGACCTGCAGCATTCCGTCAATGGCACACTGGGCAGCAGCTTCATGTTGATGCCTCAGGGTGGGTATATAACTCATCCTCCACAGGGAAGAGGTTTTGAAATACTAATACTTCTGATATCAAAACTACCCAGTAGCAGGCTGGCCTCCTCAGCCCCAGAGCTGGTTATCTTGTTTTAGAGATGATGTTTCCATTCTTTCTTTAATATGAAAGCACAGTGGATAGACAGAAGTTTTGAAAACCTGTACCAGAAAGATTTATCAACTAGTCCATTTTATCATCACTTGAGAAGAGTTCAGAAAGTATACTTTCCAACATGAATAATCTAGAAAAGAAGAGAGTTAAAATAAACTGCTCTCTAGAGGTATTACACTAAAGGAAAACATAAAGACCTATAGTGGCTATTCAGGACCTACTATTTTTGGTTTTGGTGACAAAAAATAATTTGGAATAATATCAGTAGCTAAAATAGTGGATATGCAGGGACTGCAAAATGAAACCACAACACAGATACAATCTGAAAGTAAATGAGCTGTGACTCTTAAAAAAATTAAAAATTCTCATACCAAAAAAATGCAATGCTAAGAGAGTTCTCAAATATTTTTTTCTCTTCCTACTGTAGTAGATAAAAGTCTGTGTATATTTTACAGAAAGAGAATTCCAAGTCACAGGACACCCAGAGAGTAAGAGAGTTGTCAAAGACTACATAGCAAGGTCATTCTTGATTTTCAGACTCTAAACACACTGCTCTGACCACATTACTGCACTGTTGTTTCAGAGGTCATTTTACATGAGAGCATGTTTTCTTTCATTGCCAAAGAAAAAGAAGTAAAAGATTTCACTAGATATATCGGACCAGGTTTAGGTATTAGAGGAAAAACAAAATCACTTGTTTGTTGTGGTTGACTTAATGCCTTATAGCCTCATTTTCTTAATGCTACAAGCCAATAAAATGTTTTACTTTGCACTTGCTTGGAAGCCAGTTGAAAGTAGGCAGATAGTTTCACAATGGCCTATCAAGGCACTTTTTCTGATCTCTAACTTTGTGATGGATGTAGCATAGTTTTAAACCCAAAAATTTTATGGCAAACTGTGAGGTTAGAAGGAAGAAACAGGTGTTGAGTGATACAAAAATACACAGGATCAAGTTACTTGAAACACCATTTTCATTTTTTTTTTTTAATACTTGAAAGCCAAGGAAGGGGTTTACTCCCTACAGCGAGGATATTTTGAAGATGAAAATGCAAAGTTCGGGATTTTGGACTAAAGTTGTCTCTCCATCATAGAAAAAGCATGAGTTTTATCGCTTTTGAAGAAGATTAAGGGAGAGATGGGTCTTTGAGAAAGGCCTGTTAAGGATATGAATTGTTAGGATAGAATAGTGCAAGTGTAGCAAATTTCTTTACTCTCTGTGAATGGCATGGAAGGAGATATACAATTGTATTTGTGGAATTAAAGGCATTCTAAAGATTTATGACTTTTAACATTCATTTTAAGGCGTTCTGAAGATTTATGTCTTTTTACATTCATTTTAAGGCATTCTAAAGATTTAGAACTGAAACTGATTGTAAAATATGAGTCAGGCAATGTCTGCTTTTTGCAGCTATTGCAGGGTTTGATTTGCAAATGCATTTGATTTGGAGAAATGGCACTTTGTAATTTATCCACTGGCATAATAGATGATTCAACATTCATTTAGTCCCTTTCCCCATGCTGCTAACAAAATGCATTATGATTTAGTAAAATTACCTGGTATTTGGGGCAGGAAAGGGCCTCGGGAGATTAAAGGTGAGAAGGGGTTATATTACACAATGATGTCTTCCAGGAACTAATCTTGCCCTAGGGCGATACAAAATGAGCTACTAGTGAAGGCAGTTACAGAATAGCTCATATTTGTTTTTTTCAGCTGAGTCCAGTAATACTTGATGGTTAGCATTATCAGTACATACACACAACTATACTGCATTTCCCTTGGTTTTGCTTTCATCTTATTTAATATTCCTTCATAACTTTTCACTTAAAACACAGCGTAGAGATGTAGCAAGAAAATCATATGGGTACATAAATAATTCATGTGCACCTGAAGGCGTAAAATCATGCTAGACAAAAACAAGTAGTAAGAAAGGTGAACGAGAAGTTAAATTTAAATGTTGTTAGAGGGGGAAAAACACCCCAGTGTAAATCTAACTGAAGGAGTCTGAAATTTAATAAAAAGTGACATGGCTCTCTCAATGAGAATGTATGTAACCTTAATCTTTGGCCCACATCAGAGCAATTAAACTGATTCATCAGGGATTGTCTTGAGTTTGAATAATTTTAGTGTCTAGAAGATTGTTAATGTTAAGATACAGAACTATCAGCTCAATATAAAGATTTCCAACTCTATTTACAGAGTGTTCTTCTTTACCTTCTAAGATAATTTTCTGAACTATGCCCACACTTCTTAGGAGCCTGTCAATCCGCTTGCAGACTTCAGTGGCAGTAGCATTATGTCTCCAGACTTTAGAATTAGAGGTTCAGCACTGAATAAGGGATAGTGACTACTTTTTAAAGATAATATGTGTATTTAAAACATAAAACATATTTTCAGGGAAAACAATTTTAATAGCCTTAGGTTTGATGAGGCTTTACAAAGCATTTAACCATGTTGTATATACTTTAGAGGGATATTTGATAGATTAATATTCATTAATTTATTTTCTGAAAGTATTGAAGCAAGTACACCAGCAGAAAAACAATGCACGGTAACCTAAAATCTCAAAGAAATGTAAGTGCACAGGTATAAAAGGCAGCAAAGCTACCTTTTTACGTATTAGTGTTATACTTCCTTAGGTATATATTTCCTTTAATTCTATATACTGATAAACTAATGATACTAACAATGGTTAATACTTATTTAATACTATGTCAGGCACTATGCTGAGTATTTTACAAGATCTATCCCATTTAATCCTCCCAACAACCGTATCAGTTACCACCAATGTATAGATGAGGGAACGTAGTACAGATGAGGGAATCTGGATAAGAAACTTACACAAATAATTAATGCCACTAATGACAGAACTATCTGCAATCCAGATCCACTAGAATTTCTCTCTGACTTCAATCATTCTTCTTTATAATGAAAGATACTTGCAGCCAAGGAAAAGGGAGATCATTTGCAAGTGACTGAAAGGCCACATCCCTATCTAGAATTTTCTTCTCTGTAACGGTTAAGATTCTCTCTCTCTCTCTTTCTCTCTCAAGAGATGGTGACTCACTCTGCTGCCCAGGCTGGAGTGCAGTGGTATGATCCTAGCTCACTGTAGCCTGGAACTCTTGGGCTCAAGTGATCCTCCCACCTCTGCCTCCCAAGTAGCTGAGACAACAGGCACAGACCACTATGCCTGGCTATGTTTTTTTTTTTTTTTTTTTGGTAGAGATGGGATCTCACTATGTTGTCTGTCCAGGCTGGTCTTGATCCTGGGCTCAAGCAATCCTCCTGCCTGGACCTTCCAAACTGCTGGGATTACAGGCGTGAGCCACCATGCCTGGCCTAGGTTTGTCTCATAATTATCCTTGGTTTGGGGAATAAAGAATCAAGGAAACAGTCACTGCAAGTCCAAAATCATTTCAGACTCCTCAGACTGGAGGTTGAATGGGGCACCAACTGCTTGGCTGGAAGGAAGTAAAGAGGAGAAAAGGAGAGATGGGGCAAAGGCAGAGAAGACAATGGTGGAGACAGCAGCAGTGATGTTACCTGGCTCTATGATTTCTCTTTACTGATCAATAGCCAGCCCTTTATTTAATTTTCCTGTGCTCTGTCCAGGACAAAAGTGTTCTTCCTAGAAAATCCTTGATTTATAAGAGAAAATGTATTCTAAAACAAAAATTGAAAGGGTGTCTATGAAAGAGATTGTGGGAAAATGCAATTAGTCTAAAATACATGCAATTATTTTCTAAATATTTAGAATTATTAGTCTAAATACAATTATTAGTCTAAAATACATGCAATTAGTCTAAAATAAAATCCTTCCTGAGAAAGTTCATGTAAAAGAAACAGTATTTCTAACAGATTTGTCTCATGCTTTTTACTTACTATAACATCATACTGGAAGTTGGAAGCAAAGTCAGGGGTCATCCAAATAGGAGTTTCTTCTAAAACTCCCCAAGAAGTAGTCATGTGCTAAACACCATCTGTGGTAGAGAATTCTACCTTCATAAGACAGTCATTTCTTCCTTATTCTGAAATAGAGTCTGTCTCCCTTCATTATTCCACTCATAGGTAAGAGATCAACTTCTTGGAGCATCAGAAATTTCTAATCTCTCTGCCACCTAGCAGTCCTTTTACATTTGAAGACAGGTGTACGTATAGAAGCCCTTTCTGTCTTGCTATTTTGCAGAGAAAATAACATGGGATTTGGGGTCAGTCCTAGATTCAAAACCCAGCTCACCATAAAGCACTTACAGAAACCTAGATACAATATTAAATGTCTCTAAGTCTGTTTCCTTAATGAGAAAGCAGAGAAAATAACACCATCCCATTTTATTGATAAATGGATTAATGAGTTCATATATGCAAAGTGCCTTACATTAGAGGTGCTGGATTAATTGTGGCCTGTATAATGACTAATTTTGTGGATTCTGTTTCCCTCGCCCATCCCAGCTGGTTTTCTACGGACACAATAGACTACAGCTTCTCAAACTGGGTGTTACAAGTGTGCCAACATATTATTTTCTGTGGGTGTCATGGCACTGGGGTGTGCATGACAGCATTATAATCATTTTGTTTCCTGAGTATTACAGATTTTTTAGAATAAAAAAGTATCCCTCCTTTGTCATATAAATATTCTCTCATTATCAGCATTTAAACAGCAACTAAGAGAAATTTGTTAGTTCTTGACAGCGTCTTAGTCCCCCAGCCTTCAGATGAGCAAAACCTTTTTTACCCATTTGTATCTTACAAATATTACCATTTTCTAGGGTCACCAGGATGGAAAAAAAAAGTTAGGGAAACACTGCACTAAAATGTATTAATGTCAGTCTTTCCTGCTGTGTAGTACTATATTTAACTAAGTGTTATACTCCAGAATGAATTATGTTCTTCATTTATCCTGGATCTGACACCTCTATTATTGCAGCCTAAAATGGCATTTGGGTTTTAGGAGAACCACATCAGACTGTTAACTCACATTGACCTTGCAGTTAATGAGTACTTCTAGCAGAAATGCAGATTCATTCACTTAAAAAAATATGTATTTTTGAGGTACTTATAATGTGCACTATTCTAAGCAGTAGGGATGTAGTTTCTAACAATATCAACAAGATTTGTTCCCTCATAAAAATAAAAAAAATAAAAATGCAATTTTAAATAAAGTCAAAGGAATCTACAGTATCATTTGAATGTCTTTTTAAAAAGGAATAAAAGGACTCCCAAGTTGCTGCCTTGGCTAATTTCTGATCAGGAGAATAAATACCAGAACCCAAATGGGATAGGAATAAATTGCTTTAAAAAAATAAACTAGGCTGCTGGGGCCTGTTGTGGGGTGGGGGAAGGGGGGAGGGCTAGCATTGGGAGATATACCTAATGTTAAATGACGAGTTAATGGGTGCAGCACACCAACATGCCACATGTATACATATGTAACAAACCTGCACATTGTGCACATGTACCCTAAAACTTCAAGTATAATAAAAAATAAAAATAAAAAAATAAACTAGGCTGGGCGCGGTGGCTCACCCCTATAATCCCAGCACTTTGGGAGGCCGAGGCGGGCGGATCACCTGAGATCAGGAGTTGAAGACCAGCCTGGCCAACATGGTGAAACCCCGTTTCTACCAAAAATACAAAAAATTAGCTGGGTATGGTGGCGGGCGCCTGCAATCCCAGCTACTCGAGAGGCTGAGGCAGGAGAATCACTTGAACCCAGGAGGTGGAGGTTGCAGTGAGTCAAGATGGTGACATCGCACTCCAGCCTGGGCAACAGGAGTGAAACTCTGTCTCTAAATAAATAAATAAATAAACAAACTAATATTTTTCCTGTTCATTTAGTATAAATAAATGCAGAAGGATGCACAACAGGCTGCCTGACATTCTTTCAGCCAGTGTGTATTATAATATGCAACATCTGTCCTACTTGAGCAGGCACAATTTTGTAGTATTCAAATTAACTGAGACAATTTGGGATAGCTTTCTCATAGCAACTACTAGTGGTTCTTTTGTTAAAGCAAAGCAGAATTGAGAAGAGAACCTGTCTTTATTTCACTCTTGATGATGATGTCTAAAAATCAGATAGATGCTTGCATACTTTTGCACATGGCATTGTGACAGGACAGACTAGGTTGTGACACAGTGACAAACCCCAAAATCTCAGCAGCTCAAAACACAAATTTTAACTATTTCTTGCTATGCTGTATTTCTTTTGCAAGTTGGAAGCAGGACTCTGCCTTTGGTAATTGTTCAGGGATCTTGGCTGGCCAAGCAACTGCCATCTTAAATGTTACTCATCACAAAGCCAGAGGGAAAAACAGATGCAGTGAAGGAGACGCTGTCTCTTAAAGCTTTCACTGTCTCTAGCCAGAGAAATTAATTGCCACACCTAATTCCAAGTGCACAGCAAAGTACAATCCTACCATGTGTTGAGAAAGAGAGACAGTCTGGGATTTGTAAACCGCCATATGATGGCCACAGGAGCACAAATTTTATTCTTCCCTCCCAAATTACTATCAGAATTAGAATACTAATTGTATTCTTCCCTGCCAAAGTAATACTACTTTAGGGTCTTCTGAATCTTACTTTGACAATTATTCTAATATGACTATTGGTGCAATTTTAATAGTGCATTAAATTTAGGAAGTTCTTATATTATCTGTCAGTTGCCATCATAAATCTGGAGTGTATGTATTCTCTAATTAGATATTTCACTTTTTTAATGTCAAAGAAGTAAATCATTTTATCCTTTTGTAATAGAGTAATATTGATGTAAAGTACTGACTTAGGTCTCTGAGAGGTATAAATAAATCTGGAATGATGTGGGGGCATTTATGGTTTTTTAATAAATTAGGATTTAGGAATTTACCAATTGTGGGTGGTTTTGGTTGGCCTGAATGGTGACACTGGCAGAATATTTTTGTGAACTGTTCTGCTTTAGTGTTGGATATGGTACTACTGGAGTCCTTATAAAGTGAAACACTGTCTGGAACTCAGTTTGAAAGAAGTATCTGGCTAATAGTCTGTTTGGGCATGTCTTTATTTTATAAAAATTCTGTTGCAAATAAAATTGTATTTTTTTAATACCGTTTACCTCTAAAGAATGTGGCTTTGATCTTCCTTTCCTGAATTCCTACAGGCTTTGTGGCTAGTGCCTGTTTTGTTTGTTGATGCTCTATTGCTCGCATGTTGGATAGAAGTGAATATTTTTCTTATTCTTTGTTTAATACAGAAGGCTGCACTGTGCACTCTCCTGTTACTTGAATGCATCTCAAACAGTCTTTCAGAACTCCCACATGAGGATGACAATGAAAGTAGTCAGTAATTGTTGATGAAAGCTTTGTAACTTCTGCATCATGTAACAACATTGAATTGTTAAGAACAAAAGCTAGTCCCTTGACCTCCTTTGTATTCTGAGACGGTTTACAGGAAATTCAGGTATGGCCAAAGTTTTGTTATTCTTCCAACTTAGCAAATGCAATATAAGACAGAACTTGATGAAAAATTAACAAGATAATCTGACAAACTGAATATGTATATGACCAGTAAATATTCTCTCTTACTGATAGGTTTGGTGTTATGTCCCTGAGATATTCTAGAACTGAACTTGCTGAAGAAGATTTACTCATCTTTGCATTTATTATTGCAGTAAAGTCTCCATAAATTATCCATTGTTTATTATAAAATGTTTATTTTTTGGAAGGCCTGAGTTATAAACACTTATTTGTTGGGAGCATAAACTGAATCTAATGGTTTGTTCAGATTATTTATTTATTACCTAGCCCATCCATTTTGATACAACTCACAAAAATACTACAGTGCAAAAAAAGAGAACAATAATTGAGAAAATTCAGGATATACGGAAAACATGAATGAGAAAAATGAAGCTATGACAGCCATTAAAACTGAGAATCAAAAATTGATATTGCAGCCACATCTCTGATGCTTTGCATTACTAAGACTGCAGCAAAACTTCAAAAATCACGAAGCTTATTAAATCACATTGCTCTTCCTTTAATTTTAACAAGAATTAAAAATTCTTATTAATAATATATTTAAGAGAAAACACGTTTTTGTTCTTGAATAAATAATGTAAAATAATTATTATCTTTATTATAGTCTTTTAAACATTTTAAATATGAGTAATATGGTATCAAGGTAGTACCTGTGTATAATAAATACCTCTGGAGGCTACTGATAGCAGAGAGCACAACTGTAGGGGAAGCCTGACCATTAACTTTTGTTCTAAATAGTGAGGGTAGGGGCATGAATAGATTTATATTTTGGTGACTGTGAGGAAGATGAATCCAAGGGGTAAGACCAGTTAGACAGTGACAATAATACCCCAGATTAGAAATGACAAGGACATGGGGCAAAGAACAAATACAAAAGGAAAGTGGGGGCAAGTTCAAGAAATATTTAGGGGGGAAATCAATGATTTAATAGATATAACAATTGTCTTCGTTTTGCAAATTGTATCCAGGCCAACTTCCCAACGTGCAGACTCCATACACATCTCTAAAATATTTTATCATGAGATACATCACACATGCAAAGGGTTTAGAGTATATATATGCACAACTTAAAGAATAACAATAACACGAACAACCTTGCTTCTCTACCTTGCTTCAACTTAAGAAAGGGAATATTATGAGAAACTTAGAAGCCCCTGGCGGCCCCTCACCAAACAGAGCTGCCTTTCTTCTTCTAGAGCTAACCACTATGCTGAAACTTGTATTAAGCATTCTTTTGCTTTCCTTAGGGTTTTACCATTTGTATTATATATAAAAAAGGTATTTCTAAACAACATATCACTTAATTTTGCCTGCTTTTATGTATCCATTAATATACAAAATTGATATAGAAATACAACCGTGTTTTGATATACCAATTAATGATACACCAGCACAACTATATTTTGTGTATTACTGTGATACATTTCTTTTGTTTTGCCTTAGGTTTGTGAGCCATCTGTGTTGACATATGTGATTGTAGTGGAATAATTTTTGTTACTTAATACCTTCCAGTGTATGATTATACAACAGATTATATATTCATCCTCCTGTTGATGAGTGCTTCTAACTTTCTGCTATTAAGTATAGCACCCTATCTACCAGTTAAGACTAGTTGTAACAAAATAAAGAAGAATGCTGACAGATGCTGTGGTGCATGCCTGTAGTCCCTGCTACTGGGAGGCTGAGGCAGGAAGATCTCTTGGGCCCAGGAGTTCTGGACTGTAGTGCGCTACGCTGATCAGGTGTTCGCACCAAGTTCAGCATCAATATGGTGACCTCCAGGGAGTGGAGGACCACCAGGTTGCCTAAGGGGGAGTGAACCAGCCCAGGTTGGAAACAGAGCACGTCAAAATTTCCGTGCTGATCAGTACTGGGATCACGCCTGTGAATAGCCTCTGCACTCCAGCCTGGGTGATATAGTTTGGCTGTGTCCCCACCCAAATCTCATTTTAAATTGTGGTTCCCATAATCCCCATGTGTCATGGAGGGACCCCATGGGAGGTAACTGAATCATGGTGGAGGTTACCTTCATGCTGTTCTCGTGATAGTGAGTTCTCACCAGATCTGATGGTTTTATAAGAAGCTTTCTCCTTATTTGCTCAACACTTCTCCTTGCTGCTGCAATGTGAAGAAGGCTGCGTTTGCTTCCCCTTCTGCCATGATTGTAAGTTTCCTGAGGCCTCCCTAACCATGCTGAACTCTGAGTCAATTAAACCTCTTTCCTTTAAAATTACCCAGTCCCGGGTATGTCTTTATTAGTAGCATGAGAACAGACTAATTCACTGGACAATATAGTGATACCTTGCCTCTAAAAAAAATTCTTGGGAAGCCGAGGCAGGCAGATCACTTGAGGCCAGGGCTTCGAGATCAGCCTGGCCAACATGGCAAAATCCTGTCTCTACTGAAAATACAAAAATTAGCCAGGTGTGTTGGCACGGGCTTGTAATCCTAGCTACTCAGGAGGCTGAGACATGAGAATCACTTGAACCTGGGAGGTGTAGGTTGTAGTGAGCTGAGATCATGCCACTGCATTACAGCCTGGGTGACAGAGCAAGACTCTGTCTTAAAAAAAAAAAAAAAAAAAAAAAAAAAAGCCCTATTAACATTCTTCAACATGTCTCCTATTCAATTTGTGCAAGATACAGTACACCTAAATGTGAAATTATTGTGTCACGGGTTATGCATATATACTACTTTACTAGGCAATGCAAAATTTCTCTACAAAGGGAATGTACTAGCTTCCACCTCTGTCAGTAATGAAAGTTTCCCTTGCTTAATATCCTCAGTAACATTTAGTGTTATAAGAGTTTTCTAGGCCGGGTGCGGTGGCTCACGTCTGTAATCTCAGCACTTTGGGAGGCCGAGATGGGTGGACTGCCTGAGGTTGGGAGTTCAAGACCAGCCTGGCCAACATGGTGAAACCCCGTCTCTACTAAAAATACAAAAATTAGGTGGGTGTGGTGGCAGGCGCCTGTAATCCCAATTACTTGGGAGGCTGAGGCAGGAGAATCGCTTGAACCCGGGAGGCAGAGGTTGCAGTGAACCGAAGTCACGCCACTGCACTCCAGCCTGGGTGACACAGCGAGACTCTGTCTCAAAAAAAAAAGACTTTTCCTTGTTTTTCGTTGACATAATTATTATATCATTGTCTTTTATTTGCATCTCGCTGATTACTGATGTGGCTCAGCATTTTTTCCTAGGTTTATGGCCATTTGTATTACTTCTCCGAAATGTCTTTTCATATCTTTTGTCTATTTTTTTTTTTTACTGGGTTACATGTATTTGTGAGAATTCTTTCTATTCTAGATATTAATCCATTGTCAGTTATATGCATTAGAAATGTCTATTTCTAGTTTATCTTTTCACATTCATTAAGCTGTGTTTTGTTTACTTCATAATGTAATCAATTTTTCTAATATTTTTCTTTTCATCCATTTCACACAAGAAATAACCCACATCAACTCCTTCAGTTTTACTTCATGATATTTCTATTTGTTCATTCACATATAAATATTAATGTATGTATAATATGGAAAATAGCCTTTACATGTTGAGGGAAAAAAATAACATACTATCTTACCCTTCACAATAACCATGCTATTATACTGACCACTCATTACATAATTTACCAGAAAAATTATGCAGAAGGTAGCATAAGTCTTTCCAACATTAATGCAAAGACATCATCACTGATTTTGATTTTGAGATGTGGTCTCAGGTAAAGTGATAATTGTATTAAAACTAATCTTTTTTCAAATGCATTCCAAGATCTCAATTTTCTCCCTCAAATATTACCATAAAAATTGATGTGTTAGCCCACGCAATCCTTTCTATCAAATTCCTCACAACCAGGCTTTGGATAGAGGGAATATCTAAGCCCTGCTGTGGTTGTCTCCACCTGCTCTTCCACGCCATTCCTCCTTCTTCCATGCCCACATTTGTATCTCTAAGAACCTATCTCACGAATCAATATTCTACCTCTGTTAGCTCAACTCTCCCAGTCATTCTAGTTGAGGAAAAAAGAGTGGGAAAGTAAAATTACCACTGTGGTCAAGATTAAGACAACTTAAACCAGAAGCTGAATTCCAACCTCTGTGAAGCATGAAGAACACCGAGAAACACAGGCTGCTAGGAATTACTGCCTTGACTCTACCTTGAGATTTCAGCCTTTCCAGTTCCCCTATACCTAGTAAAGCATCATTAATTTGGGGCTTCACTAATTCAAAAATTGTTAGAGTTCACACAGGTACTCTGTTGAAGTTTAATTTTACACTAAGAATAATGACAGATGGCAAACAATACTAGTAGCATTAGGAGGATATTCACCATAAAAAACCCTATCTTCACAATACATATAAAGAGGATAGTCACAAAAAATGTATCTTCATAAGATATAAGGGGGATAGTCACAAAAAAGATCTTCAAGTACTGCAAAAGAACTTGTTTGTTTACAATATTATGCTTAAAATATATGTTACATTCCCTCTCAGGAAATTCTACTAAGCAGTCATTACATTATTACACATTGCTAGAAAGAAATGATAGTTTTCAGACTAATTTGAAGTAGCTTTTCTCCCAAAGATTTCCAAAATATTTTTTAATAAACACAAACACATTGCAATACTGTTTAGTGCATTTAATAAAATGGGAAATAATACTGTGATTATACTTTAGTTTCAAGAGATAATTGTTAATATATATGTATATATTTTAGATAGGGTCTCACTCTGTTGCTCAGGCTGGATTGAGGTGGTATGATTTTGACTCACTGCAGCCTGGCCTCCCGGGCTCAATTGATCCTCCCACCTCAGCTTCCCAAGTGGCTGGGACTACAGGCACACACAACCATGCCTGATTAATTTTTGTATTTTTTGTAGAGACAGGGTTTTGTCATGTTGCCCAGGTTGGCCTCAAACTCCTGAGTTAAAGCAATCCAACCGCCTTGGCCTCCCAAACTAATTATTAATTTTAAAATGTCCTGTTGGTAACCACTCTTAACATATTTTACCCGTAGGGAATTTTTCTGGAGAAAAATAATTAACATAGAAACAGAAATGTCAATATTTGTCTAATTATCTAATTTACTCATTACTGACCCATACTGGTTTTATTGATTTTATTTATATGCTATGTGTTTTAATTATCTATTGTATAATAAATTACCCCAAAACTTAGCAGCTTAAAACAACAAACATGTATTATCTTACATGGTTTCTGAGAGTTAGTTCTCTGGGGGTGGCTAAGCTGGGTGGCGCTGGCTTGGCTGTCATTCCAGCTGTTGTCTCAACTGAAGGCTGAGGGAGGATCCACTTCCAGGCTTGCTCCATGGTTGTTGGCAGGCCTCAGTTACTTGCCTGAGTTCTCAGGCTGGAGTCCTCAGTTCCTTAGCAAATGAGACTCCAGTGGCTGTTTGAGTGTCCTCTCATATGACAGTTTGCTTCCCCACAGCAAATGATCCAAGAGAGAAAGAGTGTGACCGCCTACGATGGAAGCCATGGTCTTGATGACCTAACAACATACCATATGACATATCATCACTTCTGCTCAGTTCTACTGCTCACATAGACCAACCCTGGCACAAAGTGGGAAGGGACTTCACAAGCATGTGGATACCAAGACACGGGGTATGAATACCAGGAGGTGGAGATCACTGGGATCCATTTTGGGGCTTTGCTAACACAATATGATTTTTTAAAAAGAAGAATATTAAAAAAAGGGAAGAAAACACAATATGGGGGAAGGAAATGTTCACTCAGAAGGTCCAGAAACACATTCAAATATATATGAAAATATTGTATACAAAAGAATGGTCTCTATATATTTGAGTATATTTCTGGGCTTTACTTTTTTTATTTTTTATTTTTTTGAGATGGAGTCTCGCTCTGTCGCCCAGGCTGGAGTGCAATGGCACGATCTCGGCTCATTGCAACCTCTGCCTCTGGGTTCAAGCAATTCTCCTGCCTCAGCCTCCCAAGCAGCTGGGATTACAGGCGCACACAACCACACCTGGCTAATTTTCTGTATTTTAGTAGAGAGGGGTTTCACCGTGTTGCCCAGGCTGGTCTTGAACTCCTGAGCTCAGGCAATCCATCCACCTCGGACTCCCAAAATGCTAGGATTACAGGCGTGAGCCACTGTGCCCAGGCTTTATTTTTATTTTTTGAGACAGGGTCTCACTCTGTCACACAGGCTGGAGTGCAACGGTGCAGTCACAGATCACTATAGCCTTGACCTCCCATGCTCAAGTAATCCTCCCACCTCAGCCTCCTGAGTAGCTGGCACTACAGACATGTGCCACCTCACCTGGTAATTTTTTTTTTTTTGAGACAGAGTCTCCCTCTGTCACCTAGGCTGGAGCGCAATGGTGCGATCTCAGCTCACTGCAATCTCCACCTCCCTAGTTCAAGCAATTCTCTTGCCTCAGCCTCCCAAGTACCTGGGACTACAGGCGTGCACCACCATGCCCAGCTAATTTTTGTGTTTTTAGTAGAGATGGGGTTTCACCATGTTGGCCAGGCTGGTCTCAAACTCCTGACCTCGTGATTCACCCCCTTGGCCTTACAGGTGTGAGCCACTGCACCTGGCCATCTGGTGAATTTGTTTAATCTTTTGTAGAGACAAGGTCTCTCTATGTTGTCCAGGCTGGCCTTGAGCAATCCATGTGCTCAGGTGATCAAGTGATCTCGCTATGTTGCCCAACTCCTGGTCTCAAGTGATCTGCCTTGGTCTCAAAGTGCTGGGATTACAGGTATAAGCCACCATGCCCAACTCATTTCTGGGCTATTTCAGTCCATTGATCTGACTATTATAGCATCACCATTATACTGGTTTTGATTATTATATTATTAAAATATAGTATCTGGTAGAAGAAAAAGAGAAGAAAATTTTAATTTTTAACAATAACAAAAGTGTAATTAAAAAAAAAACTTTGCAACAGCTTTTTTTGTTTGTTTGTTTGAGATGGAGTCTTGCTCTGTTGCCCAGGCTGGAGTGCAGTGGTGTGATCTCGGCTCACTGCAACCCCTGCCTTCCAGGTTCAAGCGATTCTCCTGCCTCAACCTCCCAAGTAGCTGGGACTACAGGCATGCACCACCATGCCTGGCTAATTTTTGTATTTTTAGTAGAGATAGGGTTTTACCATGTTGCCAGGCTGATCTCGAACTCCTGACCTCAAGTGATCCGCCTGCCTCGGCCTCCCAAAGTGCTGGGGTTACAGGCGTGAGCCACTGCACCCGGCCTTTATAACAGTTTTATGCTCAAATAATCAATTCTGTTCTCTTCTTTTTGCCAAATTCATTAATTCCAAAAAAGTGGTTATCAACAATTTCTGAAAAAAAAATCATTTTTTAAAACTTGGAAATGGAATGCAGGATAATAATGCTCAATAATCAAGGGGAAAATGTTGTGAATGGAATAAATGAACTATTGGATTCCAGGGGCCAGTCAAGAAATATGTCAAGGGAAATGTGATACAGATATACAGAATTTACTTGAAGAAAAGAATGGATGGTAGTGAGGTACTCAACCACATTGGATCCCTGATATATTGGTTTGGTAACTTTTTGTTTATGTCTGACACTTCTATCATGGGGTATTACTATTACCATATTCACTTCCACAGGGAGTTATATGCAATTAGTGGCAAACTATAAAGCGAAGATATCTGCTTTCTCATTCTCCTACCCACCATCTTCCTTTACCAACTGTATTATTCATCACGTATTAACTGCAATGATTAAAAACTAAAGCATCTGGGTATAATGCAAAATAGGTTAATTTCTTGCTCAGGTCACAGTCCAACACAAGTTTAGTGGGAGGAAGAGAGGTAAAACTATTCTGCACACGCCCTCAGTGTGCCTTTCCCATCCCCCTAGACCTCAGCCTTTCCCTGAATTCTGTGCATAGTATGGGCAGATAAGACAGAACTTGGCTGGGCATGGTGACTCATGCCTGTAATCCCAGCACTTTGGGAGGCTGAGGCGGGTGGATCACCTGAGGTCAGGACCAGCCTGGCCAACATGGTGAGACCCTGTCTGTACTAAAAATATAAAAACTAGCTAGGCGTGGTGGTGGGCGCCTGTAATCCCAGCTACTTGGGAGGCTGAGGCAGGAGAATTGCTCGAACCCAGGAGATGGAGGTTGCAGTGAGCCGACACGGTGCCACTGCCCTGCAGCCTCGGTGACAGAGTGAGACTCCATCTCAAAAAATAAAAATAAAAAAAATGACAGAACTTTGTGGACTATGCAAGATGAGTTTTAGGGACCAGGCCTGCAAGTGTTGCACATCATTTCCATTGGTTAGAACTCAGTGACGGGACCCCACCAAGGGCATTTGGGAAATGTACTAAAGCTGTGTGTCCAGAAAAAAAAAAAAGATGGGAGTTTGGTGAACATGTAGTATCTCTATATATTGCCCCATTAGTCTACCTGGAGGATGAGTGTGGGCTCTGAGGAGAATGTTAAATCCTGATAACTAGTCCTTCAATGTATACTTTTCTTGTATTTTATGCTTTGAAACAGTTATCCTTCAAATTTGTAGAAATAAGAAGAGACTTCACTGAATCTTAAAGCTACCTAATAAGCTCTGAGCTTGGTGGTAGACAATAGGCTCAGAATGAAGGGAAAGGACTCGTTTGGAGCTTCTGTGAGTTATTGAGTGAGGTTGTGCTATTATTAAAATCACTTGTGCTCAAATTCTGAGTGTTCAATAAATACAAGTTTATGGCAACTCTAAATGGCAAAGTTCCTCTTTTGATGTTCTGATCCAAAAGTATGAGAATGTATATTTAAAATGATGTAGAGTTTTTTTTTAATTGTCTACTTGCCCTAGGCAGGTGTGAATTCTTATTCATAGCACCTTATCTCTGTGCAATCGACATTTTTAAAAGCTATCAAGTAAATCTTCACTTTAAAATTTACATATGTAATTCTATGAATTCAACAGTCACTTGAGACTATTTGAAGAAAAGAGAAATGTAATGACAAATTCTGATTTCTAATGCTGAGATTTAAAAATTAAAGAAGTGAAATAAGTCTCAAGCCTCAAAACCAACAGATTAGAACTGCTATTTTACCTAACCCTTGATTGATTTACTTTTGTTATTAAGCATTAGATGACTCATGAAATCAGACATCACTTATTTCTTTGCAATCATTTATCTAATTGACCTATTTCTAGGCAAGAGACATAATTCTAGTCACTTGGTAGGCTTTATATGGGCAATTGGTGGCTGAAATTTTATTTCTGGCTGAATTAAGGAATTGCAATACATTATTTCCTCTTGATGACATATCTAATTTAGGATCTTCTCAATCATTAGGTTATGTCATAGGCTTTTATTTAGATTGCATTAACTATTAACCTTCTGTTTTCCCAACCTTGGTTAAAAATAATTCTGATTTGTTGTACAATTCTACCTATATTTCACTTTGCCTTATCTCTGTGCTCTCAAATTGCCGCTTCCCAAATTTTCCTTCTTTTATTATACATGTACCATAAAAAGCTTCAGAGGTAGCTATGTTAATCCTTCCTTCCTCCCTTCCTTCCTTCCTCTCCTTTTTTCCTTCCTTTCTTTCCTTCCATCTTTTTTTTTTTTTAAACAGAAAAATTCACCACAGTGAATCATGGCAGTAATCTTCCTTTATAAGTTCATGATGTGAGCCATTGTAGCATCAAATTAAAGATACCTAGAAAAGCAGTGGTTTTAGGCAATTCTAATCAAAGACAGTATATGAAAATACTAATAAAGTATGACCTTCAATTTTTTGTTAAAAGTATTAGTAAGAAGAATGGTCAAGAAAAAGAATCACCTTCTGTAACTATTCATTACGCCATCAGATTCTATAGGCTCTAGGTGCTCTAAGGGCAGGATTCTGTATCCTCACGGTCTGATACAACTAGTCACTCAATACTTACTGAATACATGTATCAATAAAATCTTATGTGAATGGTAACAGTTATGACTCATTTGCATATTTTGAATAAAAGCAGAAACCTTTCCATGTTGATTTATGAAAAATTGTGTATAGCATTTAAGAAGCAAGCTATACAAATGCTTTTAATACTACGAATGAAGTCTGTTTTTTTAAAAAAGCAATGGACATTCTTAGAAAGTTTTCTGGGATCTAGTGTATTGGTTGATTTTCTTTAACCTGTGCTGACAGAAAACTGCCTAATCACACTGAAAATGTCTCCTTCTGATTAAAACAGTTTCATTTTTGGAATGCAATTTGCTACCTGTTCCTTTTCTGATTACCAAAAGACTAATTCTCCAAACAAGAAATGGTT
This sequence comes from Pongo abelii, assembly GCF_028885655.2. Lineage (NCBI taxonomy): Eukaryota > Metazoa > Chordata > Mammalia > Primates > Hominidae > Pongo > Pongo abelii. The sequence continues at coordinate 195,421,414 of NC_071988.2, forward strand.
CATGACTCTTATAACTTTATTAGACAAATAAATGTTCTATTTAGAACATTTCAGAAGAAAACAGAAATGTGTTGGATTTCAAGCATTTTATTTAAAATTGTGTCAATAAAAATGCAGGAAATGGGCTGGGTGAAGTGGCTCACACCTGTAATCCCAGCACTTTGGGAGGCCGAGGCAGGTGGATCACCTGAGGTCAGGAGTTCGAGACCAGGCTAGCCAACATGGCGAAATCCCGTCTCTACTAAAAATAACAAAAATTAGCTGGGCATGGTGGTGGGCGCCTGTAATCCCAGCAACTCAGGAGGCTGAGGCAGGAGAATCGCTTGAACCCAGGAGGCAGAGGTTGCAGTGAGCCAACATCGTGCCATTGCACTCAAGCCTGGGCAACAAGAGCAGAACTCTGTCTCAAAAAAAAAAAAAAAAAAAAAAAAAAGCAGGAAATGCATTATTCTCATTTTGCAGTATGATGGAATGGAATAAATTAAACAGGTTTACAAAGTTGCCCACATTACTTTAACATCTTCTAACATTTTTATAGCACATCCCACCATAATATATTTATTGTTATAGTTCCCACTTGTTTGCAAGCTTCTCAGAGGCAAGGAACAATGTCCTCAACTTGTATCACTGGTACAATGCCTGGCACATAATATGCACTTATATTTTTGAGCAAAAATTAATTTTGTACCTGTACTATAAAACTGAAATTAGTTCTAAGTCTTTAAAAAATAACATTAAAAACCAAAAATTCTCTTATTGTTGGATATAACCCTGAGATCAACTTGGTTGTTTATTAAAACATTAAGCAGTGTGCATAATACCTGTTTGTAGACAGGCCTAGTTGCTTATTTTGTTGTGTCCTACTTCCAGTGAGATTACTGTAAACGAGGCCCACAACTTCATTTATAATCACCACAACTCTAAGAGTGTAATGGGAAAGCACTCAATAAATATTAACTTGTATGTTGAATGTTCAACAGTGCTTAGCATAACGTGGTACATGCCCTTGAATATACCAGATATTCAGTAAACATACATTAAATAAATTGAAGAATAGCATCCAGTAAGAGAGCACTGGCTTCTCTTTCCCCAGTCTACTTTTAGGAAAGCAGATATATGTGCATTCTTAACAGTATCAGATAAGATGAGGCAAGGGACTCTAAACTGAACTCTGTATATTCTGGTGTGTTAAGCTAATCCTGGTGCTCTCTGTAGCTCTCCACACATAGTCACTTGATAGTCTGTTTTCCTCCCTTGCCCATTGTCTTTAGGATTGCCTCGAAAACCCTGGGTTTAGCTACTGCCTACCCTGGAATACTCACTCCAGCCATCCGGATTTCCTCCTATCACTGTAACTCATCTCAGGCATTCTGCACATTCTCCTTTCCACTCTACCCCCTTGCTTGGGTAATATCTGTGCATCTGCCAGTGTCCTCTTGAATGGCCCTTGTTCCAGAAAGCCTTTCTGGATCACTAGAGTAGATTAGATATCACTAGGTGCCTCCAGCATCCAGTGCTGGATCATAAATATCTCTTATCATAGCATTCATCATATAATTTAATGTCTGCCTTCCCTATGGACCTATAAACTTTGTGGAAAGTAGAATTCTTCTACCTTGTCTATCATCGTATCTCTAGCACCCATGTTCAATTTATAGTTAATGAAATCCAACAAACTAATCATGTCTTCAACTTGAAATAGGAGGCTCAGTAGAGTAAAGGGAACTCTAGACTGGGAGTCTGCAGAAATGGGTTTAAATCCTATTACTACTATGGTGTGGCCATCTGCTTTGACTCTAGTCCTTTTCTTCCCCTACAAAGCAAGTTAAATAGCATAATTTAGTTTGCTCATATCACAGTTTGTGAAGCTAAGAAATACAACCACTATTGTAAATTGAAGAGGGACACTTTGGTACCCTAGAGAAAAACTGTTGTCCACAATGGGGCTGAAAAGGCCAACAATTGAACAACAGTCTTTTCCATGGAGCTTGTCCCTGGCTGTGCAGCTGGAACTGCTTGCAGTGTAGTTGGCTGGGTCTGCCTCTTTGCCTCGCTCGGATGCACCAACCTGGTGACTCCTCCAGCCTACTCACCAAAGGGGGCCGAGGGGCACATCGTCTATTGTCTCCCTGGCAGTTTACGCAAGACAGAATCGTCTATATAATTTTATTTATGAACTCCAGGCATTATACCTTGGCGTCAAAACAATGGAAATGTACATTTGTAGGTCTCAATGATTCCCATTTAAAGTCTAACGAGCTCAGTCAAAACAGGCTAAATCCATGATCTTTTATTTATAACTTGTATCCAACGTCATAAAAGATGAGGCTGTGTAGGGTAATACACACATGAAACCAGCTGTTTAGATAATATATGAAGACACCATTGGAGATGGAGAAGGGCGTGCCAGGACATGTGATCACTGCAGCTCCGTAAGGTAGAGGTTGGGGCTCCGGCATGTTGTGGGGCAAACGGAACATTTATTATGGGCCTAAAGCCAGAGTGTCTCATTCCTCTATTTTCTTGATCTTTCTCTTTATCTTGTAGATGTGGAAATATTTCTATTTCATAAAAGGGGAAAAATCAATTCATAGTTCCTCACTAATAGGACAATACAGAAGATGGATATTTTTTCTTAGGTATCCTTTCTAATTATTCATTTTTTTTGTTCAATAATTAAAATACACCCATAAATTGAATCGCATGATGGAATGACTAGGTATAATAGAAAGTCAGTCACACCTCATTCGTAATAATAAAAAATAGCTCAGCCCGTGTGTTCATAGCCATCAGTACGCAGGGAAGGGCTTATTCCAAAAGTCTGTGCTCCACAAGAATGCTAATGTTCGTTTATCAGCTGTTGTTTTACAAGATTCTGCATGGACTTTGCAGGTGGGGTTTGTGCTGAAAGTTTTTATTTGTCTTAAAAACACAGAAAAAATAAAATTATACAGGTTTTCCACCTTAACCTGTCTAGTGTAACTTATTAATTCATTTGGTTTAATAACTACTTGGGTATGAATCACAATTATTAGATTGCTGACTTCACCCAGTCTTGCCTTGCTCCCAACCATTTCTTAATACTTAGCATTAAGAAAATGAGACACTTAATCATAATAACCACAAAGTCAGAAATAACCTAGAAACAACATCCATATTTTCAGACATCCCATAAATTCCAAACAGGTCTCTATTGTAAGGATTTCCCCCGATCAATTCTATAAGTTCCTTTGTATTTTTTAAGTGTCTCAAAACCTAAAGTTTGCCTATTCTTTATCATCTAAAAAAAAAAAAACCTTCATTCAAAGTGTAAAATTAATGATTAATCTTCTTTTATTTTAGTTACTTATCTTCTCTGAGAAGAGGATTATGATCTCAAGAAACAGTAGTTAACTCTCTATTTTACTCACTTGAGCAAGGTACACACCAAAGCAATCTACTTTTAAAATGTTTCCTAATTAACCAACTTATTAAGTTTTGCCATAGAAACATTTTATGTCACATCAGTGAACTTCCACTAAAAATGGGGTGGTGGGAGAGAGACAGAGTATTAATTGTTTAAAAAAAAAAAAAAAAGCAAACTGGCATGCTTAAGAAAAAATCAGCCCATACAGCACCTGTTAAAGCATTCACTTTTTGGTACCTATATATATGCACATATATAAACATAAATGATGAAACTAGATCATAAATCATAAAAACTAGATGACAGCTGGGCAAAACATATGATGTTCACGGTCCCCAAACACATAGAAGTTTGAACCTAAAACATTAAATAGGGAAGTACAATATATTATAAGTTAGTTAATCCTAAAGTGTGGTAAATCCAGGGGTAAAAAGATGATTAAGTAGGCTGGGTGAGGCGGCTCACACCTATAATCCCAGCACTTTGGAGGGCTGAGGGAGGTGGATCACCTGAGGTCAGGAGTTCGAGACCAGCCTGACCAACATGGTGAAACCCCGTCTCTACTAAAAATACAAAAATTAGCTGGGCATGGTGGTGGGCGCCTGTAATCTCAGCTACCTGGGAGGCTAAAGCAGGAGTATCGCTTGAACCCAGGAGGTGGAGGTTGCAGTGAGCCAAGATCATGCCACTGCACTCCAGCCTGAGTGACAGAGCAAGACTCCATCCCCAAAAAAAAAAAAAAAGATGATTAAGTAGATAGAACACAAACATTTAAAATTTCAATAATTACACATTTATATTTTAATATGTGTAGAAAAAATTGGTGTTTAATACAATGCTAAATTTAGGTTAATAAAAAGTAAGTAATTTTAATGAAAAATATGAAAGCAATAGGATATTGCTAATTTAGGTAGGACTGAAAATAGTATACATAGTACCAATATGAATAAAGTTCAGGAATCATTAACACAGGTAACTCACTAGTATTAATGCCACACTTATGGTATAATTTAAGTGTTATAAAACTGAAATCAAGGTAATCATATAAAGAAGAAAGTATGGTAATTTGGTTCATCGGTTATCACATTTTATATGGTGTCACTAGGGAAATAACTTTCCTAACACTTTGTTCTTAGGCTATTTACACTTAATTATTCTATTCAATGGTACAATGATTCAATCAGTGAATATTTATTAAGCATCTACTAGGAGGACAAGGTCCTCTAATAGGTAATTTTAGGGAATAGAGAAATATTTTTAAAAACACACCATTGTCTTTAAAAATTTTTTTGGTAATGCTCATTTTGAAAAGTAATAATTTCACTGTTAATAATGTAGGTACAGAAAAACATTAGGAATATTCCCAGCGATCCTACTATTCAGATATAGATCAAAATGTTAATGGGTTATTTTTTAAAAGTTGTTTGAAAAATGAAAATATACAGATTTCTTTTATTAACAGAATTAGAACCAGAGTGTGTTTAGCTTTGTATCATGTTTTCTTCTCCACTTAATGGTCTATTGTTTCCTTTACTAAATATTTTTTAAAACATAAAGGAACAGATACACTGTTTAATGATTCATCTACCAATAGGCATGTGGCTGAGTTCTGGCAACAGAACTTGGGCAGAAGGGACATTTCCTGCCTCTAGGCCTGACTCTTAAAACACTTCCTAGGCTGGGCGCGGTGGCTCATGCCTGTAATCCCAGCACTTTGGGAGGCCAAGCGGGGTGGATTGCCTGAGCCCAGGAGTTCAAGACCAGCCTGGGCAACATGGTGAAACCCCGTCTCTACTAAAATACAAAAAATTAGCCAGGCATGGCGGTGGGCACCTGTAGTCCCAGCTACTTTGGAGGCTGAGGCAGGAGAACTGCTTGAACCCGAGGGGCGGAGGTTGCAGTGAGCTGAGATTGTGCCACTGTACTACAGTCTGGGTGACAGAGCAAAACTCTGTCTCAAAATAATAATAACACTTCCTAGTGATCCTGCAAGTGCTCTTTTTCACCTTCCACTGCCAGCTAGTTGCAATGCATCAGTGGAGGCCTTTGACATCCCAGGAGATAGCAGATCTACCAAATGGAGAGAGTCCCTTCCCCACCCCTCAGCAAACCCACAGAGAGAAATGGGCTGTGCTGTGATGAATTTTTATTGCATTAAGCCCCTGAAATTTTGGAGTCATCACAGCAACTATTCATTTATGTTCTTCTTCCAAGTCTTAAAAACTTCCAATCCTCTGTTCCCTTGTTTTGCAGCACTTTTTCTATGGGCCTGATTTTGATTTTTTTTTCTTTTAATCTCAAATGAAGACGTCTATCTAGTGGTCTCCCCGTTGAGTGAATATACTTGATTTCACTTACAACCACTTCTCAAATCCAAGGTAGGAGAGTAGGTTGCTGTGTACATCACCTAAGACAACTTTTAATGAAAGATTTATCTAATATGATCCTACAGAATGTTCTCTTTCTCTGCCATCTATCTAGTTTTCTAACATTCGGTATCAAAAAGTCCATGAAAAGCTATAATCTTCTTGATGTTCTCCAACCAGGACACTGACGCTGTACTTTAGTGCTTTATTTGAGATGATACTTCCCAGGATGCAATGAATGACTACATCTACGGGTGAACCACTAAAGGCTTTTGCTCCAAGAGTGGTATGATTGAACTTATATTTTAGAAAAATAATTCTGGTAGTGCTAGAAATTACGGTTTTAAGAAACAGGATCCTAGAAGGTGGGAAAATGATGAAGGAAATGGCAAGGGACCCTGAATCACAGCAGTGAGAATAGATGCAAAAGTAAATACCAATGATAGAATGGTCTTGACTTGACAACAACTAAATCTGGGAGGAAAAAGTGGAGGAAACTGTGGAAGATGTCAGAAATTTCTTGTTCAAGTGTCAATGACTAAATCAGGAGCCTGCAAAGAACAGGTGACTCAGTGGGGAAATAAATAAATTCCATTCTGGAAATGCTGACTTTGAAGTGCTAAAGGAACATCCATTGAGAAATGTCCTGTAGGTTTAATGATCAGCAAACAACCCGTGCCAAAAGTTTAGGTGTGGGGATTATTAACATAAGTTGAAGCCTTGTGAATGGGTTAGTCCAGGAAGAGATTACAAACTGAGGAAAAGAAAAAGAACTAGAACGGACTGAATTCTAAATGATGCCTTTTTTTTAGAGATAGTAGAATTTCAATGATAATTCCAATATGCAATTTAACCCATTTAGTAATAAAAAATTTTTTTAATTATATTTTTTATTTCTGGAAATTAGGTCTTTTCTCAATTTCATTCATATTTTCAGGCCTCTTTTTTCACTTCTTGAAATGTATTAAACACACTTATTTTACATTCTATGTCTGATAACTGCAACTGCTAATTTTTTATGTATCACATTTTGCAGTTTATGGATTTTGCTGGCTCTCCCTTATGGCATCTTGAGTGTTCAGTGATTGTCAACTGTGAGTAACCCATTGTTTTAGAGACCACATGAACAAAACATTTTTCAAAGCATGAGGTGAAGGGGTTCTTGCAAAAAGTATTTGTATTTGCTTTTCAGATGCCTGTGCCATTATTGGCCTGGAACCACTTTAAACTTATTGTACGTCTTAAAATAACTAAGAGTATAATTGAAATGTTTATAACACAAAGAAATGATAAATGCTTGAGGTGATGGATACCCCATTTACCCTGATATGATTATTACAACATTGTACTCATGTATCAAAATATCTCATGTACCATATATATATATATATATGTGGTATATATATATATGTGGTATATATATATATGTGGTATATATATATGTGGTATATATATATGTGGTATATATATATGTGGTATATATATATATGGTGTATATATATATGTGGTGTATATATATATGTGGTGTATATATATATGTGGTGTATATATATATGTGGTGTATATATGTGGTGTATATATATGTGGTATATATATGTATATATATACACAGACACCTACTATGTACCTATATACATAAAAAATTAAAAATAAAAGAATAGGCTGGGTACAGTGGCTCATGCCTGTAATCCCAGCACTTTGGGAGGCCGAGGCAGGGAAACACTTGAGCTCATGAGTTCAAGACCAGCTTGGGCAACATGGCAAAACCTCATCTCTCCAAAAAATACAAAAATTAGCCAGGTGTGGTGGTGAATGCCTGTAGTCTCAGCTACTTGGGGGGCTGAGCTGGGAGGATCACTTAAGACAGGGAGATCCAGGCTGCAGTGAGCTGTAATCGCACCATTGCACTCCAGCCTGGGTAACAGAGTGAGAACCCATCTCAAAAAAAAAATAAAAAATAAAATAATAGAAAAAGAAACAAACAACCATCTCCCCCCAAAATTATTGCTTTAAAGTTCTTCTAGCCATCCAGATAGTGTGAATTCCTGACATGAGGGCCAATTTATGATTATGAATTTCTTAGATGATGGTGTGAATACGTGTAGAGGGAGATTTCTCTTCAAAAGTTGAGGAAATGAGTTAATTTTAGTTCTCTCTCACCTTGGGGATACAGCCCTTTGGGAATCCTGGTTTTGGCAGACCTATCTGGTTTTCCATTTTGGGGAGGGCCCTCAATTGGTTTTTTGTTCCCAAACTCACAAACTGAGAATATATATGATACTCAGGTTCCTCAGTTCTGGCCAAAGCCCTTAAAGTAAAAGCCAGCTTCAGTGCTCAGCTTACCTGCCTTATCAGTCTTTGACCTTAGCATTCTTTATTTTCTTGTTACCAATGGATGCATTTAATTTTTTTTTTTTTTTTTTTTTGAGACAGAGTCTCGCTCTGCTCTGCCACCCAGGCTGGAGTGCAGTGGCGCGATCTCGGCTCACTGCCACCTCCGCCTCCTGGATTCAAGCAATTCTCCTGCCTCAGCCTCCCAAGTAGCTGGGATTACAGGTACGCGCCACCGTGCCTGGCTTATGTTTGTATTTTTAGTAGAGATGGATTTCACCATGTTGGCCAGGCTGGTCTTGAACTCCTGACCTCGTGATCCGCCTGCCTCGGCCTCCCAAAGTGTTGGGATTACAGGCGTGAGCCACCGAGCTCAGCCTATATTTTCAAAGGCAACAACCTGTATTTAGAAATTAAATCTCCTATGCAACACTGGCAGTTTAGGGGCCAGGACAACTGATCTCACAAAAACAACTGAAAATGCCAGGTAAAATATTTTTTAAATCTTTTTAAGGCCGGGTGCAATGGCTCATGCCTGTAATCCCAGCACTTTTGGAGGCTGAGGTGGGCAGATCATGAGGTCAGGAGTTCGAGACCAGCCTGGCCAAAATGGTGAAACCCCACCTCTACTAAAATACAAAATTAGCTGGGCGTGGTGGAGCATGCCTGTAATCCCAGCTACTTGGGAGGCTGAGGCAGGAGAATCACTTGAACCCGGGAGGCAGAGGTTGCAGTGAGCTGAGATCGCGCCATTGCACTCCAGCCTGGGTGACAATAGTGAAATTCCATCTCAAAAAAAAAGGAAAAGAAAATATTATATTATTTGATACATGAAAATCTAAACAAAGATGTTTAACAAAATGCCAACTAATTGCTTGCAGTTTATTTAAATAATGTGTGATGCCAGAGCATTTCGAGTTTGCTTTACAGGTTATTAATTTAACTACTTATAGAGAGCCAGGAACCAAAACAACAAGCCTAATTAGTTGGAATCATAATAGCTGAAGAATAATCAAAATATATCCCCATTCTGACATATTCTACCCACCTCTACTCTTACAAACCTACTCTATGCTATCACAATGGCCTCCTAACTGATCCTTGCTTTCATCTTTTTCTTTTCCAAACCAAACCCAGAAGCCAGAGGCTGTGATCCTATTTAGATGTAAGTTAGATGACACCACCTCTCTCCAATGGCTTCCCCTGTCACTCTAAATAAGTGCCACAGTCTTTACTATGATCTAATGCTCTCCCTTCACTTTCTTAGCTACAGCTGTCCTTATGTCCTTGCTTTTCCTCAAACAAGCAGAACATTCTTGCCTCAAGGCCTCACATTTGCTGCTCCTTGTGCTTGGAGCCATCTCCCTTCAGATACCCATTTGGCTGTGCCCTTATCTCCAGGTCTTGTTCACATATTATCTTCTCAGACAGTGTAAAATGGAAACCTCCCCTCACCCCTCTCCAGCATTCCACATTCCATTTCCCTGGCTTATTTCTCTCCATTGCATTTATCTTCTAACATGCTATCTAAATGAATGAGTTAATCTTTGTATACTCTTAGAACAAGGCTTGGCACATGGTGATACAGCAGTTTATTCAATAACAGTATGTAATAATACACATATTTGGCTTATTGTCTGACTCTATGGGGACAAGGATTTTGGCTTTTAGTTTACTGCTGTATTTCCAGCATCTAGAACAATGAATAGCACATGACACATGCTCAAAAAATGTTGAATAGAAATATCTAAAAATATACAAGAAAAGATCATAGAAAAGGATGCCATTTGTTAAAAATAATTTTATATGGTTTGAAAAAAGAAGTTATCCCATAAAACCAAGTCCTCAAAGATCACTCTCCAAAAAAGAAATGTAATTAAAATTCAAATTTCATAACTCTTTGCAGTATGCTAAAAGGTACATTTATCTAAATGGCAGTATTTTGAGCTCCCCGGAAGATCAGCACTCTTAGCTCACAACTTTGTTGTGGCTCTCCAAATAGTCATTTAATACAGAGCCACATGTTCAAATAAAAGAGAAAATGTACTTGTCATTGTTCAGTTGTTACAAACTAAAGAAAGGATGAAATTTCTGGACATTAGCAAGATGGCATAGTTGGGAAGTAAAAGGTTTGGAATTAACAGATCTCTAGTCCCTGTCCAGCCTCTTAATTCCTGGATCATTTGGGAAAATCTCTCGCATCATAATCTCTCTGTAGTCTGAACCTCAGTTCCTTTATTTGTGTGTAACTGTTTATGTCGTCTCAAATGCCTAAAAAGGCTTGAAGACATACTCCATTACTAAAATAACCCAATTTTATACAAATTAATCAAAAAACGTTCAGAAGATGGTCAAGCACAGGAATGTCCCCTCCTCCCTGACTTTTTTCTCCTGTCCACACATCTTCACACACCTCCAGGGATCCTGCTTATCCAGCTATGCCCAATGTAGTTTAGCCAAACCTCTCATTTTACATATGGCAGCATGGGTTATCTGGCCTTTTCACTGACATAGTTTCTTTCTATTCCACCCCTGTTGTGCCAAAGTTATGCTCTAAGAGATAACCACAATATTAACAAGAGAGAGGCTAGTTTGTCTTATAGGTTCCCACAATAAAGAATGTCAGGTTCTAGGCATAGCTAGATAATCAGGATCTCTGGAAGGATGTGATAACAAATTGATAACTGTCTGAAACTAGTCTGCTTGCTGATGGAGAGGTTTATGTGCACAAACTGTAAGACGACTTACAGTAATACCTTGATAAATACCAGTTTTCAGGTCATTTAACTAACCGCACTGCTGAGAACCTGAGTCTTTCTTCAGTGCATTTCATACCCTAGTTTTAAGAAATTTGAGCATTTGAAAGGAAATTAGAAATTTGAGTCTAGCCAAATCTCTTAATCTGCATATAGCAGGGCAGGTTCTCTAGCCCTTTCACTGACAGAGTTCCTTTCCATTCTACCCATTATTTAGAAGTTATGCTCTAAGAGATTATCAATAGTAACAGAGAGAGGCCAGTTTGTCTTGTAGGTACTGGGTTCCCACATAAAAGATATGAGGTTGTGGGCAATGCATTTTCCCTTCAGTGAGCCAACAGGCAGTTTCAAATAGCTATCAGCTTATTATCTAGGAATTACAGTACTCATTTTGGTCAGGTAAAATGTAGAATACCGTACCCTTCTTCCCCAACACCCAAATAAAGGCAAAACCATCTACCTATAAAATGCTTCTGCAAATCATTTAGATATTATCATATTTTAAGAGCTATTAAAGAATGCTTCTTAAATCAGAAGAAGACTACTGAATTACAGAAGTCCAAAAACAGTACCAAATTATGAAGAGGTGGTGTTCCACACTGTGAAATCTGAGGGCTTTTAAATTAGTATTTTTACTTATGCAACTCCTTTTTCCCCACGCTTAACAGTGAACACAGGAAATATATTTTCACTCGTTCAGTCTCTTAATACTGAGCATCTCTTCTGTGCCAAGCGCGGTCAATATCTAGAGACACAATGCCAAATTCGAACATGGTCCTTGCCCTTAAGGAACTTGGTCTAGGCCAGGCACGGTGGCTCACGCCTGTAATCCCAGCACTTTGGGAGGCCAAGGCGGGCGGATCATGAGGTCAAGAGATTGAGACCATCCTGGCCAACACGGTGAAACCCCATCTCTACTAAAAATACAAAAATTAGATGGGTGGTGGTGCGCGCCTATAGTCCCAGCTATTTGGGAGGCTGAGGCAGGAGAATCGCTTGAACCCGGGAGGTAGAGGTTGTAGTGAGTTGAGATGGTGCCACTGCACTCCAGCCTGGCAATAGAGCAAGACTACATCTAAAAAAAAAAAAGGAAGAAAAAAGAAAAAACTACTTGGTCTATATGCTCTGAGGGAGAACTTACAGAGTGCTTTGAGAGCATGAAGCAGGGTCTTCTAACCTAGCAGTGGAGTCGGGGGCTGAAGACAATTAGAAGTTTCTGAAAGAACTGATGTATAAATTGAAATCTGAAGGATTATCAGGGAGTTCATGGGAGAGGGGTTGGTGTAAGAACTACAGAGAGAGTGTTCTAAGCGACAGAATAACACACACAAAGATCTAGAAGTGAGAGGGAAGTTAGCCTATTTCAGAAATGGAGAGAAAATCAACATGGCTATAATTTAAGTTGCAAAAGAGGGGATAACTGACCAGCCATGGGGCTGCAGACGTAAGCAGAGGCAAGCTCACACAAAGGCTTTGTAATAAATGGAGGAGTTTGGGCTTAAATCTAAGAGCAATAGGAAGCGTTGAAGAGGTTTTAAACAGGAGTGGTAAGAGACAAAATCCATTTCAATCACCTCTTAAATAAATGGTTAGATCAGAAGAGCACTTCTGAATTATGGGAGTCCAAAAACAGTACCAAATTATGAAGAGGTAGTGTTCCACGATGTGAAATCTGAGGGCTTTTAAACAAATATTTTTGCTTTCCAAACACTGTAGGAGACCCTTAACCTCATCAAATGGAAGCCCTTGACAACAGTCCTTTATTCCAGATGAGCACAACTCAGGAATTATCCATCTCAAGCTCATGATAGAGATAGTACCCCATGTCAGAAAAAAAGTACAAAGGCAGGATTTTATCTCATAGTATTCCACATGAAAGCACAAATTAGTCTCAATCACACATCGGCATCATAGGAAAATCTCAGAATTTCAGTATTGGAAAGAATGTTAAAGATCATTTGATCCAACACCTTCATTTTACATATGAAGGCAGTATACAGATTATTTCTTATACAAGACTGTGGATTCTGCCTTGGGCTCTCTCTCCCTCAGATCTTTCATGAAGGGGGGAAGTCAGCTTGGCATGTCATGAGTAGCCCTGTGGAGAAGCCCACGTGACAAGGAACTAAAGCCTCCCACCGCCTGCCAGTGAGGAACTGAGGCCTGCCTGCTGGCCATGTGGGGGAACTTGACAGCAAATTCTCCAGGCCCAGTTGGTTATGATAGTGGTCCCAGCTGACAGTTTGGCAAGAACCTCATGAGAGACCCTGAGCCAGACTACCTTGTTAAGCCACTCTTAGATTCCTGACTTCAGAAACTGTGTGAAATAAATGTTTGCTGTTTGAAAGTGCTAAACTTTGGAGTAATTTGTTAAGCAGTAAGAGGTAACTAATGAACAGTACACAAAATTAATAAATTCTTAACAAACTTACACTATGCTTCCTTTGATATCTAAATAGTAGTTTTTTTCTAAATAATAAAATGTATCTTCCTTTAAAGATACTACCAATTGTGCTCTTCTTCTTTGAAAAGAGGTGATTAAATGGCTTATAGAATAGGTGATAGGATATTTAGTCATTTAGAGGTCACTGACTCTAATTTAACCTGAGTTCTTGGCAACCAGACATGGTTAATATTGAAATCTGTTTGCAAATAATTCCCTATGGCTACATATTCCCATTTTAATGCAGCTGTTTTTTTTAAATCTCCGTACATACAAAAATATGAACTTAAATTAAAATTACCCTTTCTTCTTAGTTCTGAGTAGCCTTAGTAGGATGCTGAGTAAGGGGGAAACAACAGCCTATCAATTGATGATGACCATGTGTAAAATGATCACTTTTCTAATTTAATAAAACCTCCAAAGTTTTATCCTTGGAAGAAAAACCTCCCAGTGAGGAGGAATAGCATTTGAAGTAAACCCGGCCCCTCTTCTAAGTTTCGTCTGTCTTTTATATTTTCAATCCCATTATTCATTCAGCATTCCATCAAGAAACACTCACTGAGCCCTTTCCACATACCAGACACAGATAACAATAACGAACTAGATAGACAAGTCTCCACCTTCATACACATTTTTATCTGGATATAGGAAAAAGAAATTAAGCAATTACAATATAGTGGTAATCATTAGGGAAGAAGAAGTAGAGGGTGCAGTGGAAGCACCTAGCAGGATACCTACCCTAGTACATTGGTGGGAAGAGATATAGGGGTGTGGAGTGGGACATGTGAGAGAGTCTAGAAAAAGCTTTTTGTAACTGACATCTAAGCGTAATGTTAAGATGTCAGAAGGTATTTCAGGCAAAAAGAACTCCCTGTACAAAGGCCTGAAGGTAAGTGAGTTACATTTAGAAACTTAGAAGTTCAGCTTGGCTGCAGCACAGCATTGGGGTAGTGTAGCCCCAAAATGGGTACAATTCCCTCTGCTCGGCTTCCCTGTAACAGAGTTGACATGGTGGAGAAATTAAAAAATAACAAAGCTTTAGGCTCCGGTCTCTTGCATATTATGCTGCCTGAAAACATTTATGTTCCAGATGCAGAAGGCTAGTCACTCTGGCAAGAATTCTGAGGTTGGAAAAACCTGCTTTGAATCCCAGCTTGAGAGCAGTAATACCCACAACAGGTTGTGTAGAGGTTAGGTGAAATAATAAATGTGAAGCATCTTACACACACTAGGTGCTCAAATAATTCTCTCCCTTCAGTTACCTTGCTTCTGAGCCCCCAGCTGGACTCTGAGCTGAGGACACCATGTCACCATCCACCACACATGACCCCATGACTTGGCAGAGGACGATACTTCTCTTGGCCATCTCTATGTCCATCTCATTCAGTTCTAGTCTCTACCCTCTTCTTCAGTGACTATTATCCCAGGAACTGCAGCATTCATAAAACAAGAATTATAGCCACACGCACCTGAGACTTGTTCCATTACACTAATTGTACTTTATATTTGTATATGTACTTGACCTCAATTATTCCTTTTGAGAACATTGTGAGGTTGAGTATTGTAATCACTATTTGGCAGATAAAAGCCCTAGGTTCAAAGAGGTACGTGATTTATCTTGACCAAAGCTTTGAATGTAGCTCCTCATTTTCTAAACAAGTTCGTCAACCCTACAAAGGCTGCCTCCCAGCAAATACTGCAATGGGCATATGTTTTAAGGTATATTTGCACTTTTTTTAAACTTTTAAGTTCAGGGGTACATGTGCAGGTTTGGTACATAGGTAAACTTGTGTTATGGGGGTTTGTACAGATTATTTCATCACCCAGGTATTAAGCCTAGTACCCACATTAGTTATTTTTCCTGATCCTCTCCGTCCTCCCACCCTCCACCCTCCAATAGGCCCCAGTGTGTGTTGTTCCCCTCTATGTGTCCGTGTGTTCTCATTATTTAGCTCCCACTTATAAGTGAGAACATGCAGTATTTTGTTTTCTGTTCCTGTGTTAGTTTACTTGCAGTTTCTTTTAAAAGTTATTAGAACTCAGAGAAACATAAACTTTTACAACTATATACCTATTCATCAATATACAACTGTATAACTATATACTCTTTCACACATATTTTAAATTCTGTATGTGTAAAACTAAAGGTGGGGGTTGGTAGTGGTGGCAGGATGTTCTCAGAATACTAGGGCCTTCAAAGGACCATCCTCAATACTTTGATGATAGGTATCACTTTCCATTTGCATACTTGCCCAGCTATGCTCATAACAGTAAAAATAAAGCTTCCTACCTTCTTAAGAATAAAAAACTGTCTCCCCTGTGAAAATAACACAAGTGAAAGATTTAATTATTCAGGTGGACTTCAGCTGCTGATTTCAAATGGAATTATTCTCTTATGATCACAAGATACCTTGTAAGTTACCTGTTTCAAGCCCAGTCTCTGCCTAGGGAACTGTCTCCTATGAAAAGGAGTCCAGGTGGACCATGGTGGCTCATGCCTGTAATACCAGCATCTTGGGAGGCCAAAAAGGGAGGATCGCTGGAGTCCAGGAGTTTGAGACCAGCCTTGACAACAGGACCAGACAATAGACCCCGTCTCTACAAAAAATAAAAAAAAAATTAGCTGGGCATGATGACTCACACCTGTGGTCCTAGCTACTCGGGAGGTTGAGGTGGGAAGATCACTTAAGCCCAGGAATTCCAGGCTGCAGTGAGCTATGGATGTGCCACTGCACTCCAGCCTGGGTGATAGAGCAAGACCCCTACTCAAAAAATACATAAATAAAAAAGAAAAGGAGTCCACCTCACTTCTGAACAGTTCAAGCTGAGTCCATAAATGAGCCTATTCCTGCCTTCCAAAGATATCCATATAAGACTTTTCCCAACCCCTCCTGCCACCCACCTTGCTTCCTTTCAGTGTTTCTCCAAAGGTGGTGCCCAGATTACCTGGATCAAAATCACCAGGGTACTGATTAACAGGAGATTCCTGGATCCCAACGCTGACCTGAATCATCACCAAGAAATGGTGCATTCGCTTTTCATATCACATTACCCAGCAGATTCATACTTCGTGAATTACACACTGGAGATCTCTGTCACCAAAAAAAAATGGTCTTAGGCAAAATCTCTCTCATCTTCTACTTAAAACAACTAGTTTTAACCTAAGGGGCTGATATAAATGCTAAGTCAAGCAGTGATTTGTGTTTAACACTTGACAGTCCCTCTTCCAGGTACTCTATATAGTGGACTTTTATACAATATGATGTACAGTCATTCAGCCAACCAATACTACACCTAACTACAATCCATTCTACATTTCCAGAACCACGCTGTTCATGAGGATATCACTTCAGATATTTTGTGGAAATTCTGAAATCATGGCATCTACAGAACTCCCCGATATACTAGCTATTGTAAGCCAAGCCAAAAAGCACATGAAGGTAGTTTGGTACAATTCTTTATCTATCTTGATGATTGAAATTGTTTCACTGTAAAACTTTACATAACTGGGCTTTGTTTTAAAGCAAAAAACTTGCAGATATGAGACAGTATGAGAAAAAAGAATCAGCTGTCACCATCTTAAAACTTAGGATAGCCTAGGCGTGGTGGCTCACACCTGTAATCCTAGCACTTTGGGAGTACGAGGCAGGCGGATTGCCTAAGCTCAGGAGTTCGAGACCAGCCTGGGCAACACCGTGAAACCTCGTCTCTACTAAAATACAAAAAAAAAAAATTAGCCGGGCGTGGCGGTGTGCACTTGTAGTCCCAGCTACTGGGGAGGCTGAGGCAGGAGAATTGCTTGAACCCGGGAGGTGGAGGTTGCGGTGAGCCCAGCTCGCACCACTGTACTCTACTCCAGCCTGGGCGACAGAACGAGAGACTCCGTCTCAAAAAAAAAAGAAAAAAAAATCCAAAAAACTTAGGATAAAATCTTAAAACGTTTTGTTCGATTTAAATTTAAATTAGCAGTTTAGGTTATAGTACACTGATAATGTAATTACATACATTCTGCTATAAAGGCATAAAGGCATAGACATCTTTATTGGGAGATATGGGCAGAAAAACTATTTCCTCAGGGTGGGGCATTAGGCTAAACACTTGCCAACATCCTTTACTGTGTAATTTAGGTAACACAGGCAGAAAAGGCGTTTGAAAAGCACAAATCAAGTGGCAAAAATCAGATCTGAGGGACGCAATGAGGGTGGAGTTGAAATCCGTGGTCCTTGGATTTGAAACTTACCAGCCCGTGAACAAGGTTGGTATTGCTTTTGGCGTAAGACGACAGCCTTTCTTTTCATTAGCTCAGGAGAAATACTGGCTTTCCAAGTGAGCTCCTCCAATCCAGTGATATTTGCACATCTCACCTGGGCCTTTCGGTTACAAATTCACCACCTTAAGGAGCCGTGTGAAAAAGCAAGAACAATCAATAAGAAGGAAAAAAAAAAAAACCCTTCAGCTATAAATCAGCCACGTGGAGCTGCTGCAGCAGCAGCGGTAGTCCCACTTCCTGGTTGGCTTCCTGAAAGCCTCTCGGCAGGGGGCTCAGGGAAGTGGGTCTAAAGGTGCAGACAAGAGCGACTCCAGGTCCAACGGAGGGGGCGGCGGGCCAGAGGATCCCGGAGGGCACAGGCGTTAAGGACGGAGTTATGGTCCATAATTACAATAAAAGTTTGGGGATCTGAAAGCTTTAAGGAGCTGAGCTGCAGGGCAAAGGCTAAGGACCAGACTCGGGGAAAGTGCAAGTTAGTTGCAAGGTAGCAGGAGACTGTGAAGGGGGCTCGCGTGGAGAGCAGGGGACTGCGGATCTGGAAGGGGGCAGGTAGAGAGGAAGGCAGCCTGGCAGAGCGAGGCACACGGGTCAGTCGGAGCTCTGCGGTGGCCGCCGGAGGGGAGGGGGCCGCGGGGAGGGGCGGAGGAAGAGCCCGGGGAAAGGTGTAGCCGAGGGGAGTTCCGGATCTGGAGCTGGAAAGGGCAGGCAGCTGAGAGGGCGGTAGCCGTAGCGGTAGGGGTGGGGGAAAGAGGAGGAGGAGAGCCGGAGGAGGGGGAAGGAGGGAGGGGAGAGCGGTGGCGGCGGCTGCGCCGGGCTGTGAGTCTCTCGCCGCCAGAGGAAGATGAGGCTGAAGATTGGGTTCATCTTACGCAGTTTGCTGGTGGTGGGAAGCTTCCTGGGGCTAGTGGTCCTCTGGTCTTCCCTGACCCCGCGGCCGGACGACCCAAGCCCGCTGAGCAGGATGAGGGTGAGTGACCCGCCCGGCCCCCTCCCGCGGCAGCGACCGGCAACTTGTTTTGTTTGCCCGCGTGTGGAGGGAGCAGGGGGCGGCGGGGTCGCGGCACGGCGTGGGCACCGCAGCTCCGCAGGTGGTGCTGGCGCAGCGCGGGCCGAGGGGGTGCCGAGCCCCGCGCACCCCGACCTCCCTGGCCGCCGCCGGCCCGCCCCCTCGCCGCCCCTTCCTCCGCTCTTCCCCGCCCCGGGCTCCGCCGCCGACACCCGCGCTGCCGCGGCAGCGGCTCGGGCGGCCGCTCTCCACGCCGGGACTGCGGGCGGAGCGGGCGGAGAGCCGGGTCCGGGGGGCTGCGGCCGCCCGGCGTCCCACTCTGGGGGGCCGGGACCGCAGCGCTCACGGCCCGGGGACGCGGGGTTGGTCCAGGCTGCGGCCTGTGGCGCGTGCAGGCCTGAAGGAGGCGAGATACCGATGCCGCCACCGCTGGTCCGGTGGACCAGGCCCCTTGGTCCAGCCTCCCCTCCCGCAGCCGCCCGTCTAGGGGTGTTCGCAGCCCCACGCTCCCCCGGCCCGCCCGCCGGGGAGTGGGAGGGCGATGGCGCCCCGCCTCCGGCTCTTACGGAGAGCGCGCCTCCCCCTCAACTCTGGCGGCGGGGAGTCGGGGTGCGATGCGCGGCTGAGGCCTCGCCCGGACCGCCGGTCCCCCTCGCGTCCCTGGGCGAGGGAGGGGCGGTTGGCCGGAGATGGCGGAGGGGCGTCCCCGCCCCGCCCCGCCCGCCGCCCCCAGCCCTCAGCGCCTGGGGAAGCCCATGCTCTGGCAGGGCTCGGGCGCTGTCCGGGGGAAGAGGAGCAGTTCCTCTTCCTTGGCTGCGGCAGGGCTGCTTGGGCCGGAAAACTAACTTGTGTCGGCGCCCGGCCGCCCCGCGCCGGCTGCCGGCTCGCTCAGGCCGACGCCGAGGGGAGCGGCGGCGTGGAGCTAGCGGCGGCTCCGCTGGGAAGCATTTGTCTGCCGCCCAGGGCGCGAGTGTTAGCGCTGACATTCCTTGGATTTGGAGGGTTTAGTCAGGCGCCTCGGAACATTAGTTACCCGGAGCCGCGCCGCGCGGGGAAGGGACCGCGGCCACTGCGGGTTCCCTGACCGTGCAGCGGGCGGCGCGCACCGTCCTCGCCCCCGACCCTGACCTGCTTCTCCCGGGATGAACCGTTGCACCCCCTGCTTCCTCCTCCCCGCTGGGACAGCCAACTGGGCCGGCTGCCAGTGGGGGTAGGAGAGGGTATGAGGGGCTCACGACCGCCTAGGCGGCGGGGCTGCAGGAGGAATCGAGTCGCTGTCTCTGTTGTAAAGTGCTTTTTGCAAATGTGATCAGCATCCCTTCTAAGTCATGTTTATTTAACTTTCCTTCTGGAAAGTTAGCATCAGGAAGTTGGGCAAAAAGGCTTGTGGCGTCCTTTCAAGAGTAAGAATCGTAGGAGGAGATCCCATTATCAGCTCTTTGCCTATATCATGAGATTAGATGTAATCTGGAAGTTTGAGTATTTGAAGTCTCTACAGCAGTGGAATCCCTTTGTAATATCTGGGATAGATTCCCATCTAAGTCATCTAAATTGATGGTAATAAAAAGTATCAGTTTTCCTTTTCAGTACATTTGCGGTTTTAAGCTTCTCAGCTCATGGAGTGATGGTGATTTTTTAATAATTTTGCTCTGAATATGACTTATTGACAAAGGATAACTGAATATTGCAATTGAGGATATTTGTTTTAAGTCATCAAATGGCTTTTTACATGTAGCTAGAAATGTTTAACCCCGTATTTTCTGTTAGAGAAACTGACGAAAAACTGACAAAACTAGCTAGGTTCAGAATGTCCCGCCCTTCTGATGATCTTTTAAAGAGGTGGCGGAACATCAGCATCACTTGCCAACTCGTGGAACATTTTATTAGTGCAAATAAAGGATGGGCCATAATGCCCATTTCAATACTATATGGTGATGGTAAAGAAGGTGATGATATCTTGATTTTTTGTTTGTTTCAGTGTACTTGATAAAGTTTCTCAGTGGATCCAGTGTAATTTCTGTCATTTGTCAAAAACAAAAGTTAGATTTTAAAGACTTAACATAATTAACATTAAGAAGAATGCTTAGGTATCAGAAGAGCAAGAAAGACCGTTTTATTGGCTTCCCAGGTAAATAGTAATACAAGCAATTTAAAGTGTAGCTTATAAATAATAAGAGCATAAATAAGGGATTATTGTCTTCCTTTAATAAAGACTAACCTAGGAGTTTTTAAGGTACAGTGCTAGAAGGACAAATCCTGTAGGGAGGATTCTGACTCCTGAGTTTCTCCTCCCCCTTGTGGTTCTTTTACTTCGATGATTATTGCATATATTCCACCCATTGTGAGATCTCTGCTTCTCTTTAATGCTGATCTACACATGGACTTTTTTGGATCCCTTTAAATAGCCTAAACGATACAGTTTACCAGGTATGGGTTCTGCCTCTACTCCAGCAAGCTTGTACCTGTGGCTCCATTCACCCTGTGCCACTTTTTGTCTTGAACTATGAATATTTCAGACACTAAATTCTGTTACAGCCTTGACAACTTGGGATGGTCCTTCCTCATCTGCACTATTTCCTTGTTTTAGGTCTGTCCACCTGTGGAGTCAAGACAAAAGAAACATGTTTCTTATTTCCTTCCCATCTCTGGGCCTCTTGCCCTTTCTCTGAAGTGAATGATGTGAAAAATGACCTTACATTTCCAATCATATTCTGTTGTGTGATTTTAAATATTGATTTATTTGAACATTTTTGAGTGCCAATTATGTACCAGGCATGGTACTAGTTGTTAAGGAAGTACTCCTTGTCCTTAATCTCATGGATCTCGTAAAAACCACACAGCAATCAAACCTCGATAAATATATAAATAAAAATTGTGCTACTGCTTTCATAGTGAAAACCATAGGGGGCAAGAAAATGGAGGAATTTGGTCATAAAAGCCTTACTTGAAGAAATGACTGTTAGCAGTAGCAAATCCATACAGGTCTGAAGCAACTCGATTCTTACCTCCTGTGGGAAAGAATTTATTGGAGGGGCATAAGGCAGAGTGAGAGACCGAGGCAAATTTTTGAGCAGGAATGAGAGTATTAAAAAGCTTTAGAGCAGGAACGGAAGGAAGTACACTTTGAAGAGGGCCATGTGGGCTACTTGAGAAATCCAAGTACCTCGTCTGACCCTGGACTTGGGGTTTTATACATTGACATGATTCCAGGGTTTGCGTTTCTTCTCCCGTGATTCTTCCCTTGGGGTGGGCTGTCTGCATGCGCAGTGGCCTGCCAGCAGTGGGGAGGGGCTGCATGCAGTGTGTTTACTGAAGTTTTACTCATGCTCACTTGAGGCATTTTTCCCTTACAATTTGAGCCTTCCTAGAGGAAGGGCATATACTAGTTAAAAGCTGCCATTTTGCCTATTAGTGCACATGCTGGAGCCCACTTGCCCAACTCCTGAGATCTTAGTGGGAACCTGCTGATAACCAGCTTTAGGTGTTTTCCATCTAATGGGAGACTGCCTTTCCATGGTGTTGGCACAACCAATTATTATTTTAGAGAGACAGTTTAACAACTGCCTGACCATCACCTGATGGCCGCCTGACATTCCTGGTGGTGGGGGGCCTTTCCTGCCCTGCTCATGTCTGCCTAGCTGCCTACTCTGACTTTTGAGGCGAAATCTGAACATTTCAAGACAAGTAGTTAATCTGAAAGTGGGTGGCAACATTCTTGGGAAGGAGCATTTGGGCAAAGGTCCTGAGGCAGGAGGTAGCATGAGTGAAATAGTGAGAAACTAGGAGATAAATACTGTTGGAACGTGGAGAGTGACAAGTAGAATGATGCCACACAGGAAAGCATGGGTCTCGTAGTCCATGCTAAGGAGGAGATCTGAAGTGCAGTGAGAAGCCATTGAAAGATTTAAGTAGAGAAGAGTGGATTTGTGTTTTGAAAAGATCACTCTGGCTGCCTACAGAAAGTATGTATTTGTCTATAGAACAGGTAGCAGAAGTCCTGGTGGGGGTCGTCATTATTCAGGTGGGACATAATCCTTGCTTAGATTGGCAGGGTGGTGGTAGAGATAGAAAAAAATAAATTGATTCAAGAGCTCGTTAAGATGCAAAGGCATCAAGATTTAGCTACTGGATATGGTAGTGAAGGTGTCAGGAGGCCTAGGATGATAGATTATTTGTTCCATTATGGAAAGTTCTCAAAGCAAAATGTATACCTTCTTGTATTGTATTTTATGATTATGGGAAGTTTTTTTTTTTAGTGTTTGTCCTCTGGATATTTTAAGGTCAGCATTTATTAAGATTATCTGTTTGGACTTGCAAAGCACAGAAAGTTCCTTTAAGTAAATAAATTGTGTCTCAGACTAACACCATTTATCCCAGGTTTTAGCCCTGAGTGACTGTCTACAGTTGACTCATAAGCCTCTGAAAATAAAGGTTTTTAAAGGAAATGTTGACAGATCCATTAAAACAGCAGTCCCCCACCTTTTTAGCACCAGGGACTGGTTTTGTCAAAGACAATTATTCCACAGACTGGGGGAGTTGGGTTGGGTGGGGGATGGTTTGGGGATGAAACTGTTCCACCTCAGATCATTAGGCATTAGATTCTCATAAGGAGTGCACAACCCGGATCCCCTGCATGCAGTTCACAATAGGGTTTATGCTCCTGTGAGAACCTAATACCACCACTGATCTGACAGGAGGCGGATCTCAGGCGGTAATGCTCACTTGCCAGCCCACTACTCACCTGCTGTGCGGCCTGGTTCCTAACAGGCCATGGACTGGTACCTGTCCATGACCCGGGGTTGGGGACCCCTGCATTAAAACATTCAGTACTGGTGAGAAGCTGTTTGTAAACTAATGACTCTCTGGATATGCAAATACAACTTTAGTAAAGTCATTAATGCCACTTAGGTTCAGGGTGTACGTAATAGGACTAATTCAGGAACTACTAGGCCAAGAGGTTTTATGTGATAGGCAAGCTAACAGGTTTGAAAGGAATATAGCTTAAATGAGGATTAGCAGCTGAATTGATTACCCTGGCAGTCAAGTTCCACCTTACCAAAGCCATTTTATCTCAGTGATGATCAGTTGTAAGCTGAAAAATTCTGCCCTTGAACATGAGATTGTACTTCAAATGGAAGCTCTGTTTATGCTATTAGGGATGGAGCTATCACTTAGTGAAAGTGTAGTGTCTTAAGTGGTCACTCTTCTCTCAGTTTCCCAGGCTATACACCTTAGGATTGGTTTTTGTTTCCTTTGCTGTTTTCAGTGTCCCATCCCCCTTCTCCCGCCACACATAATAATGATTAAAAATCTCACATGACCAAGTCTGAGAAGTTTGGGGTTTATAGACTTCCTGAAATTAATGCAGAACTTTTGCATACATCTACATTTTTTTCTAGGTTGATAATCAGAAGCTTTCATGTTTCCTAAAGTGTCCTCTAAACCATACAAGGCTTCCAACCACTGACCATGTGCCCTTTGAAGGCAGGGTTCATGTTTCCTGTTTGTTGAGTATTTCCTCCATCTTCCCTGGTGCTAATTTTATGGAAGACACATATTAAATGTTTTTCAAAGAAACTAAGGTAGATCCATTTATGTCTCCCACATAGGTCTGAACATTTCGGGAATGTTTGGTGAATTCCTAAGAATTGCTGTATTTAAAACTTCTGTGGAAATGTTTTCCATCCAGTGGTCTATGTGAGGTCAGGCATCAGCCCTGTTACCACCTGCTTGCCCCTCCTCCGTCCCCATCCTCCCCTCCCTAAGACCTCATGAAGAATACTGATAACACCTGAAGTGGGAGTTCCTGCTCTCACAATCTAGTTGGGGGTGGGGAGAGCTATTCCTTAATCCAGTAGCAATGTAAAGAAATAATATAAGAACTGTCATAAGGATATGTTTCATCAGTAGTCAAACCAGTAGGTGGAGAAGGCTTAAAATGGCCTTTGGGGAATGCACAATTATTAGTAAAGAGAGAATGAAAACTGTTGAACAGCAGTCTATTTTGTGACTTAGGCTGGTTGCATGGGATGGGAGATAACGTGTAAGATACGATTTGGGTTTCTGTATAAAGTGTGTTAGACAAAAGTAAATTGGAGAAAGAGGAAGAGAGAAAATAATTCATGAATGAAAAGCAAAATTCTGAGCTTGAGCCATCTGTAAACAGAATATGTGGAAATTCTAACTTGAGTTATTAAAAAAGTTGGTCAGCAAGACTTGAGTAGCTATTGAATGAAGGAAAATGACTGTGATTATTTAGCTCCTAACTAGATAATTGTCTTTGTTCATATTTTGAATTTCGATTCTCATTCCTGAAGAATGAATGTACAATCTGAAAAGTAACTAAATTAAGGATTTCAGTAATAACAGCAACAATAATAGTTTACATATATTGAATCCTTTCTTTGGGCCTAATAAATATTCTACAGGTATTTGGTTGTTCATTTGTAACAACCACCCTCTATTGCAAGTCCGATGGAATCCCGACTTTATAGATGAGACTGTCGTGGTATAGAGAGGTGAACTCTTTGTCCAAGTTTGTTCACTTAATTAATTGTAGAGCCAGGATTCAATCTTAGGTGTTCTAACTTCAGAGCTGTGCTCTCTGATCTTGCACTACAGTTTTTAACAACACAGACAAGTACACATGGACTACATTGAAAGGTGGATATGTAGACGCTAGCTGGGTAATTTCAGATAAACACTGAAGACAATATAGATGGTCCCTGACTTACCATGATTCAGCTTACGATTTTTGACTTTTCAATGGGTTTATTGGTGTGTAACCCTGTCATAAGTCTGAGCACATCTGGACTTAAGATGTCTTATGATTCTTCAAGTTTACGGCGGGTTTGTTGCAGGCTGTTACACCCTGGTAAGCTGAGGAGCATCTGTACATGGTAATATGAAAAAGAATGGGAGGCAGGTGCGGTGGTTCACACTTGTAATCCCAGCGCTTTGGGAGGCCTAGGCAGGCGAATCGCTTGAGGTCCAGAGGTTGAGACCAGCCTGGCCAACATGGTGAAACCCCATCTCTACTAAAAATACAAAAACTAGCCAGGCACGGTAGCACGCCCCTGTAATCCCAGCTACTCAGGAGGCTGAGGCAGGAGAATTGCTTGAAGCCAGGAGGCAGAGGTTGCAGTAAGTGGAGCTCACACCACTGCACTCCAGCCTGGGCAACAGAGCGAGACTGCATCTCAAAAAAAAAAAAAAAAAATTAAAAACAAAAAAAAAAGAGAATGGGGTGGAAGGGACCACTTAGGGAATGTCAGGGAAGGTGATGGCCAGAGCAGAGACTTCAGGAGTAAGTGTAAGACTATCGTGCAAATCTGGGGGAAAGAGCATTCCAGGCAGAGGGAACAGAAGTGCAAAATTCCTGAGGTTGGAATGAGGCTGGTGTGTTTGAAACCAGTGTGGCTGGAGTTTGTTGAGTTTGGAGGGAGTACAGTATGGGATGAGCTTGAAGATGTAGTCAGGACTCAGATGATGGGGGTGTGTGGCTCCCGTGGTCTGTTATTAGGGTGATTATTTGTTTTAGTTTACATTTGCTGCCCGTTAGCCATTATTATCCTTTCACTCTCAGAAGTGTCCTGGGTTGGATGGTAAATTATATGGATATCTTGCTTAAAATGTATGTTCCTAGATAAATAAAATGAGTAATAACCCTTTTTGGCCACAGTTTGTGGGCCAGATGCACAAGTAAACAATTGTGTTGGGTAAGACAAAAACTGTGTTAAGTCCACTGAGTCCTGTGGGATCACAGAGAAAGGAGCATCTAGTGTATGGGGCTGGATGCTGTCAGAGAGCTTGTCTTATAAAAAGACATGCTGGAGAGATGAGGACAGAGGAGACTGTGCAACAGCATAAATGACTGTGACCAATCCTGGGGACTACATGGCTGAAAATTGGGTTGGAGGGGGTGGAATGGAAGAGAGGACCCTAGAAAGATAAATAGAATCTGAGCCATGAAAGACTTTGAATGGTCAGAGCTGGGCTATAAGGAATAATCTGGAAACAGTGCAAGCTAGATTTCAGTGAGGAGAAAATTATGTCCGAGACATCACGAAGCTTAAACTAAGGAGAAGGACCTAGAAACTGAATACAGAGGAAGAGATTACGGAAGTATAATAGAATTGCCCAGTGGGAGGAGGAATCATTCTTGATGGTAAAGGAAAGGATGTTGATGCCTTTAGAAGGAATACAGCTGTCCAAAGCACTGGCTCTCAAACTTCTTTAGGCTTCGGAATCACCTAGAGGGTGTGAGAAAACGGATTACTTGGCCCCATCCCCAGAATTTCTGATTGAGTAGATTTAGGGTATAGCAGATAATTTGCATTTCTAACTAGTTCCTGGGGATGCTGGTGCTGCTGATCCAGGGATCATGCTTTGAGGAGTGCCAGTCTAGAGGTTATATAGATTTAGGGGCTGCAAAATGAAAATGAAAAATTTGGTTTGGTTTGGCATATAATATTTTATAGGCCACAGGTCAGTCAAGTGAAGGTGTCTTAACCAGGTAGATGGAGCTCATAATGGAATCGGAAGTGGATGCATTTCATTGGCCAGAGGGTGGTGTCTGAAGCCCAGGGAGCAGATTGGTAAGTTAAAGGAGCCTGTGTGGATGGAGGAGAAAAATGTGTATATTAAGAAAGAAACATGGAAAATGCCTTCTTTTAGGCTCTAGGAGGTTGGTGGGGAGAGAAGAAAGAAGGCATAGACAGGAGTAAAATGACTTAGACAGTATTGCCTAACCTTGAGCAAAAATAATTTCTTTAAGGGCAGGGCCATCAGCAAATTCAAATGTTACAATATTTGAGAACTGATTAGAATGAAAGCTGAAACAAGTGGCTGTGGAAGCATCACCTGCCTGCTAAGCTAACCAGTAGTACTTCGGTCTAGAGAGGGACTACAGCAGCATCATCATTAGCATCTCAGTAAATATTGTGGCCCAGGAAAACTGGTTCAGATGATAAAGAAGTTCAGGTCATGAAGAGTCATCTTCACTATGGGAAAAATACAAATAGAGAAAAAGGTTTATTAGAGAACTGTAACTATCAAAGAGGAACTTAACCCATTTTTGGTTATATCTGGGCTACCATGACTTTATGTGCCTTTCCACCTCTCCCTACCCACAACTCTGTGTGTGTGTGTATGTGTGTGTGTGCGCACGCGTGTGCGCGCAGACACCTATGTATATATATTTTAGTTGTGATCATATATAATACTATATAAGATAGATATTGCAACACATATTAGTCATTTTTTTACTCATGTCTGAAATCCAGTGATTTGAAAAGCTGTGACTAGAAAACCAATTTAATATTTAAAGTTGGAAAATAAATTTTATTCTGAGAACATTAGGCAATTTTTAGTTTTTAGTACATTAATTTGACTGAAGGGTATTAAAAAAAACAGAATAGCAAAACTATGCTGTTCTCAGCGTAGAGAAAATGTATGTTCAGCATTTCAGTACTCTTAGTTTTTAAAAATGAGGTTTATCATTAAATTATAGTTCAGCCTTGTGATCCTGAAAGCAACACTGAGACAACATGAACTGCAGTCACCTAGGGCCTATGTCGTTTTGGAGAGGGAAGAGCTAACTTTCAGTTGCTTCATTTGCTAAGAATCCTGAATATTTCAAAATGAGAAATGTTCTCATTTCTGCACCATTATAAATTCCCTTCTGGGCTCCCCAGCCTTCGAAGCATTTTCAAGCGTCACTCCCAAGGAGCATTTAAACATGCCAACAGGGAGACCTGATTCACTTCACTGAATACAAGAACTGGTACACTGAAACTTGAGGAAAAATTTAACTTTACATCATCTGATTAGGTTTATAGAATTGGTGCAGAGCAGCCTGGTTTCCCAAATCTAGAAGGTACAATTAACTACAGTATTATATCAATACCAACTAGTCTGCGAATAGGCTTCTAAACAATAGGAATCTGTTATTACCAAGAATATTTTAAACTGGATAAGTTAAAATTAAGTCACATACTATCGGAAACCATTCTGTATGAGAATAGAGTAGATGACCTAGTCATTTTTTAATTTTAATTTTTACCAATTCCCTGGGTTTAGGAATACATCTGAGCCTCAAGAGGTATGCTACTGTCTTCAGTAGTAAACTTAACATGCTCAATGATTATCTGGCTTAAGTGTAATTTTGGCATTTGTAGTTACCTTTATGAAATTATTTTTTATGCATAGCTGTTTACTATGAAAACTGTATTCATTGGTAAAGCTATGCTTCCTATGAAAACTGTGTATTCGCTGGTATCTTATAAAAAGAAATAGTATTATTTATTATGTAAGTATATCTTAAACAGGCAGTAACTGAGAAATTGCCAAAACTTTTTTGGAGGGAATTCACTCTTATCAGAAGTTGGGTATGTCAGCATTTTTATTTATTAAACTGTTTGTATTAATAATTCTCCTTTAACTTTTGGTTTTCCTTTTAATAGAAACATCAGCAAGGTGTGGTGGCTCATGCTTATAATCCTAGCATTTTGGGAGCCTGAGCCTGGAGGATTGCTTGAGGCTAGAAGCCTGGGCAATATAGCAAGACCTTGTCACTTATAAAACAAACAAACCAAACCTGATAAGATATTCTTTAATGTGAGCAAGGTTTGCAAGTAGCTTTTACAACTGTGCAAATGCCTAAATCCTTCTACAAGTGGAACCCTTGATTTACAACCAACCCATTGATTCTAGTTATTAAAGTGAAACAATAGTTTCAATTCCTAATGTAGTATGAAGAGACCCCTTTGAACCGTTTCACAGAATTTTAAGAATTAACACTTGTAGAGAAGTGATATCATGACAACATCAATGTAGTATCTTTATGTGTCTGTGAGAATTTGGTTTTTAAGAAATATATTCCTTAGAAAGCCTAAATAGAAAACAAAACAAAAAAAAGAACAGTAAGGTACAGTTGTACATTGCAAAAAAGAAGTCCTTAAGTCATGATGCGTGAAGTTCTCTAGAAGTTCTTGTCAGTAGTTACTGCTGTACTTCAAATTTTTTATTCTGTAGATTTGAAGTAAATATTTTATATACTTTTTATTAACATTTATTATTGCAAAAATAGTTCCCTTACAACCCTAGTATAAATTAAAACTATCAGTATACTTAAGTGAGTCATGCAAGTGTCATTTTGCCAGGATATATAAAAGATATCTGAGTAATATTTAGAAGTGGAAAATGTGAAAATAGCATCATTATAGGAAGATTCCAGTTCTGTTTAGATTTATAGTTTATGGTCATTTATATAAACATTTTAAAAATGACTTAGGAACAGTCTAATTAGGTTAAGTCAATTAAGTTTTTTTTTTGCTTGATTGTTTAATGCTCTTATGAAAAACACATATTTGTGAAAGACATTATTTGCCTAGAAAAATTTACCATGCAATATATTTCATCATATTGGAGTTCCTTTTTTTTTTTTGAAATGGAGTTTCACTGTTGTCACCCAGGCCGGAGTGCAATAGCACAATCTCGACTCACTGCAACCTCCGCTTCCCAGGTTCAAGCAATTCTCCTGCCTCAGCCTCCCGAGTAGCTGGGATTACAGGCGCCCACTACCATGCCCGGCTAATTTTTGTATTTTTAGTAGAGATGGGGTTTCACCATGTTGGCCAGGCTGGTCTCGAACTTCTGACCTCAGGTGATCTGCCTGCCTTGGTCTCCCAAAGTGCTGGGATTACAGGCGTGAGCCACTGCACCTGCCCAGTTCTTTGTTAATAAAAGCCTGTGTACCTGGAAGTCAAAGGTATACTTTGCATAGCCATTTCAAAACTTGTCTTAGGTATTTTCTAAAATGTTTGTCTCATTGGATACAGGTTTTGATTGTGCTTACTTGAGAAGACTTAAATCTTTACCCTTCTCCTGGTAGTTTTCTTCTGGCAGTTCAGTATTTTGCCATGCAATTTTTATTAGACAATTTGATCATTGTGTTTCTTATTGCCTAATCCAACAGATTTAATCTTTTAATCTCAAATACAGCAAGGTGTGCTGTGCCTTTACAATCTGTTTGCAGAGTTTTACATCTTCATTTGAAAGGAAGTGTTTAAACACTCCTTTTCAAAAATCTGCTAGTTCTAGCTAGGATGATTTAAAATGAATTTTAAAAATCCATTAGATTTTTGGCAAATAAGCTCTCAATTATGGTACAGAATAAATGACTACAAAGTGCTTTTTAGAGTAATGGAATAGAAATGACTGAAATTTTATTACTTGTGGTACACATGCAGATTTTTCTACTGTGGTAGATGTTCTTAAACTAAAAGATTACTGTCAAGATTGGAAATTTTTATCACTTAAAATATATAATTATATTCGAACATTTAAGCGAAAGATTGCTGGAATGGGGATATACAGGCCTGCAGTTTCGTTAACTGTTGCTCCCTGTGTGATGGCCTCGGAGGAAATTCTAAGTCCAGTGTTCGTCAAAGAAACTGGAGAATGTTTTTCCATTTTAGTGATCAATGAAAATAAATTTGCTTACAGTCCAGGGAGATCATGGTAGTAGAGAAAAAAATACTTTAGCAAATAATTTTCTAAAATTCTCTATTCTAAAAATGTACCAAGAGAGGATGATTTTTAAATACCTTGGTATTTTAAAGAAATACATTTTCTGTATGAAATTAAGATAACTCTATTCCTCTTCTTATAGCTAACATTTAGACTCTAAATCATGGCACATGTAACACTTCTATTTTAAAATAAATGTAGGGTACGTAAAAGCACAGTTGTTAACTTTGAAAATTTTGAAGAGTGGAATCACCTACAAACATAATAGAGCTGAAATACCATGCCTTTTCCCAGGTCCTGCTGTTTGCTTAGCCTGAGAAAGGAACTGCCGGTATCATCCAAGTATTGGTCAAAATACGTATATACTGTATGGTCATTCTCAGATTATTTTTCCCAGTGTCCTGTTTGAAAATCTGAGGAAGTTTTTAATGAATGTGGCTTCGTCTTACTTTCCATTAATTATGACTGCAAGAAGAGTACAGCCACTCTTGTTTGATCAGCCTATACACTATGACTAATGGAAAGCGAATCACAGCCAGAGAGTCTAATAGTTTCACAGTGGTAAAATCATGTTTTGTAAGAAGCAGTTACCATCCTTGACTCCTGCTCTGTTAACTGGTAACAGTAAGATAAAAGTAAATGTTAAAATCTTTCTTATACGTTGGCAAAAATCACTTCCTAAAGATAAATGAATGGCTTGAAACATTTATTTGCATCTACTTCTTTAGCTTAAGTGACAGGTACTTATGTTTAAAAATAACGTGTCTTGTGTAATGATTTATGACTTCAAAGGGCTGATAAATGTAGAAAGAATAACTAAAAGGAATTTGTAAGTGTCAGTTAAGGAATAGATGCTTTTTTAAATATAGAAAATTAGAAAACTTAAGATAACAGCAAAAGTAATACACATTTTTTCAGTATTTTTGTTTTCTGGTGAATTAAGATACTTTTCCTACTATTCCTTTAATTCTTTTTAAAAATAACTACAATCTATTTTTTTCTCCCTTGGGAGAGTGGATTCCTTTCTCTGATTATGAGGCCTGGAATTTGAGTGATTCATTGGTCAGTTTCTTTTGGGTTCCAGTGGGTGCTAAAAGTAAGAATGATTCTTTTAAGGATAAAAAATGTCAGTTGTATATTTTATAGAATGCAGGTAGCTAGAAAAAGTAAACTTGCCATGTGGGCACACTCTGAATGATGAGGCTAGCAGGTTACTCATAATACACACACACACACACACACACACACACACACACTGAATGATGAGGCTAGCAGGTTACTCATAATACACACACACACACACACACACACACACACACACACCCCCCGTGTTGCCCCTGAATGATGAGGCTAGCAGGTTACTCATAATACACACACACACACACACACACACACACACTCTGAATGATGAGGCTAGCAGGTTACTCATAATACACACACACACACACACACACACACACACACAGAATGATGAGGCTAGCAGGTCACTCATAATACATACACACACACACACACACACACACACACACCCACACCCCGTGTTGCCCCTGAATGATGAGGCTAGCAGGTTACTCATAATACACAGACACAACAGCGTGTTACCTCTGAATGATGAGGCTAGTAGGTTACTCATAATACACACACAAACACATACACACACACACACACACACACACACACAGAGCTTTTTCTCTATGTATCTGATTCTTTTAAAGATAACCAAACCTTTGAATGATGAGGCTAGCAGGTTACTCATAATACACGCACACACACACACACAGACACACACACTGCTTTTTCTCTATGTACCTGATACTTTTAAATTAAAGATAACCAAACCTTTGAATGGTGAGGCTAGCATAGCAGGTTACTCATAATCCACACATGTAAACACACACACACACACCGCCCCCCCCCACACACACACTGCTTTTTCTCTGTGTACTTGATACTTTTTAATTAAAGGTAAAAGGTAACCGAACCTTTAACTCTTGAGCCAGTGATAATGAGAAAATAAAATTTCATTTCTAAAATTAGAGATAATGGAACTTTAAAAAAAATGTGTTCTCTGTGTCATCTCTGTGCACCCCCCCCCCACTGTTCCTCTCACATGCTGCACTTTTTTTTTTTTTTGAGCTGCATTAAGAGGCTGTTATATCCTTTGAGATACCACAGGTCTTGAGAGGGATGAATGATGAAAATTAAAGATCAGTGATTGAGCAGGAATGGGAGAAAGATTAGGGATTGGGTTTTCTGGCACAAGGCTCCTTTCTGTCAAAGGACTGCAAATTTTCCTGGGTTGATGTGGGCTTAATTTAAAATTGCTTTATATATGCAGTGATGAAAATCAAATCAAATTTAAATTACTATATGGAACATCTTCCTGATAATGTAAAAAAAACTGATTTAGGAGAGGGTTTTCGGTACTTTGAAATATTAATATTCTGAAAGTTGAACACTGATGTTTCAATCTGCTTCACTCCATCCCCATTACTTCTTGTCAGCTGTCTATGAGCATTGGGCCACTTGCCACAGTTTTACATGATAACCATATTGAAGTGGTAAAAAAGATCAGAACATATACAGTGCCTTCTTAAGTCAGGTTCCTGATTTATTTCTGGTACTTTCCATTTAGATACATATTGATTTACCTAATTTCTTAAATCCATGGACCAGTACTGATATTCCTGTTTGTCTTTATTTAGGATTTTACATGTGTATGTTAAAAAATACATTGGTAACAGCTGACTGACAACCAAAAAAGTAAAAAAGCAAAACAAAAATCACCATGCTTTAACAGGTTTGTCATGAAGCAAAATGCATGAGAAATTTGATCTGTTTCAGTTTGCTTGTTATCAGTCAGAAATCACCTTTGCCTTGCCCAGAGAAGACTCAGGTTCATTGAATTCTCTTCACCACTCTGTGAAAGTGTATAGCAGCATGGACAGCACATGTTAGGTATATGTACAGAGTAAATGGTGCACTGGGTGGCATTTGGAATCTTGAAAGGACAGTGTCTCTTAGATGCTTAACTTACTACTGGGAGTGAAGAAGATCAATGATTCTCAAAAAAAAAAAAAGTGGAAAAATTCCTTGTGGGGAAAAGAAGCTAGGATAATTTAGGGTTTTAATTATTATCATACTTGATTGAGAGAAATCCCTTATTCTTAAAATAATACAGGTACTGCATTTCTTATTTTATAATACTGTTTAAATGCTTCCTGTCCCAGGCAGTATAATGAATTAAAATGTAGTAGATATTTAGCACAAGCAAAAAGGACCTATAGTTTAGGAATACTAAATTCAGAACTTTGTATTGTAACAAGTTACCAGGAAGTAGTGGGGGTTAAATCTGTGCTGCTGGGAAAGTGCGTTTTGTTTTTTTTTTTTTTAATTTCCTTGTATACACGTTAGAGTCTACAGTTTGTATGAACCGTGTGCTAGTCAAGAAAGAGATAAATAAGCATTTTTTAGGTTCAAGAGATTTAGCAATGTTACGGTTTTGGGATAAGCTGCTATCCTAGTGATGTCTTCTTGTCACTGTCTGATTGAGATTTTTAAAAACTCAAACACATCCTTAATCAATTTGAAAGATTCCTAGGGAAATTACATTCAACTTGATTATGGTATTCCTTATGAGAGCTTGGGCATGGGGCAAGGAGAGTGAACTTTAAGGTGTGGGAAGAAGATAAGTATGTGCCACATAAAAGGAGGAGGGGCCTGCTATATAGTACAAGGTCATGGCTTAAGCCAATCATTTGTCTTGGGGTTGGGGAGTCGGAAGGATGAGTGGGTCTATTTAAAAAAAAAATTGAGTTGATAACCATGAACATTAATCCTTATGAATACTAAATGTTCTAGAGAAATTATATTCATGTGTAATTTTCCTTAGTGTGTAACATATAGCTCCCCAAGGACAAGGTGGCAGCTGGCGGATTAAAAATAAAAGCTGACATCATTATATAGTAGAAGTACACATGGACTCTGACATGGGTTAAAATGCTGGTGCAATCACTGTTAATGGCGTTAGTGAGCTTGGCCGAGTGATTTACTTTCTGAGAGCTTCCTTTTCCTCATCTGTAAAGTAGACATAAAATCAACTTCATAGCAATGTTCTTGTGCTTCCTTTAGATACGTTTATCAGAGCTTCTATGGCAGGGTTTAACTTGCACTTTTATGCATACTGTTTTTCCTTCCTTCTGTTTCTTCTTCTTGGATGAGCACCATAATTTGTACATAGTTTCAAGAGTGCTTTAAAAATGAAAATACTTAAGTTCTGCAAACTTATTATGAATTCATTATTTTGAATTATAAGTGAAGGAGGGCTGAATATTGTCTTTTCTCCTGGACTTTTAGACTTTTGCCTTAAAAGTTATATCCTTAAATGAACCAGTGTTCTCAAATGGGGAAAGAGGAAAATATTATTGTTTACTTACTTTTTTTTTTTTTTTTTTTCAGATGGAGTCTTGCTTTGTTACCAGGCTGGAGTGCTGTGGTGCAATCTTGGCTCACTGCAATCTCCAACTCCCTGGTTCAAGCGATTCTCCTGCCTTACCCTCCCGAGTAGCTGGTATTACAGGTGCATACCACCATGCCCAGCTAATTCTTTTATATTTTTAGTAGAGAGGTGGTTTTGCCATGTTGGCCAGGATGGTCTCGATCTCCTGACCTCGTGATCCACCTGCCTCGGCCTCCCAAAGTGCTGGGATTACAGGTGTGAGCCACCGCACCTGGCCTACTTACTTTTAAAATACATTTACACTAAGAAAAAAAGAATGTATGTTCATTGTAGAAAATATTACAAAGTTAAAGCAAGTAAGAAACAAAATTATCTACAACCCATCCTATCCAAAGATAATTATCATTAGCTATTTGGTGTATTTCTTGCCTAAATATATGTACTATACATAGACATAGTCCACAGTA
Source organism: Pongo abelii (assembly GCF_028885655.2). NCBI lineage: Eukaryota > Metazoa > Chordata > Mammalia > Primates > Hominidae > Pongo > Pongo abelii. Next base: position 195,457,449 of record NC_071988.2, read on the forward strand.
TAAATAAACTCTGTGGATTGCTTTTTTAATTTCACTGTAGAAATATTTTAATTGTTTTTAGGATATGTATAGATTTGTAATTTTTTTTTTAACCATCTGGTCATTTTAGTATTGAGACGGTTTAAGGAAAGAGGACATTAGGAAAAAAAAACCTGTGTGCTGGGAATTAGAGATCTGAAATTGTCATATACACCACATTTGCAAAATGTTTTCACCTGCCCTTGAAAAAAAACCAAGGCATGATTTTGAATTTTATAAGATGGTCTATTAAGATGGCTGAAACTTGGAGTGCTTTCTGGCAAAACCAGCAATTAAATGAAGAGAAACAGAAGCCATCACTAGAAGAGCAACTATTTTGTGGCAGTTACTTATTTCACTATCTCTTCTCTATTCTTTACCCCAACATAGTTCATAACTTAAAGTTGTGGACTTTAAAGCACTCTAAAGCTTTTAAACTTCTGCCTAGTGAGTTAGTATTAAGAAATTTAAGTCACTGCCATGGGGTTAAATATGAGGTTTAATAAAAATATTGGTTTCTTAATTTTGTTTATTAGTCTTACTCCTATAGTCTGTGTGTCGTGAAGCATAATTTCTCTCTTCTTTCTCCTGATGCAACTCAGCCACTCCAGGATTTTCTCATTTTCCTTCATATTATGAATATGTAAAAATTAAAACAATACCTTTTCTTTTAGTCATTGCATAATTGGACTACATGTATTTCACTCTGAGGTTATAGGGCTCTTCTTTTCTATGTCTTTGCATCTTAAATACATACAGACATTATGCATTTATTTATAATACAACAAGTCAGCACAGTCACTCCTCACCCATGTGGGGAGCCAAATTCCAGTCTGAAAATTGAGCATCAAATACTAATAAGTAACTTGTACTGAACTCTTAGGTATGTTTACATTCTTAATTTAATCTTCTGACATTTTACAGTTGAGGAAATTTGTGGCTTAGAGAAGTTAAATTACCTTGCCCAAGGTCACTTGGTCTTGTGGGTAACAACTAGAGTTCAAACCTAGGCTGACTGCAGAGCCTACCTTTTCAGGTGGGATTCAGTACCACCAAGTAGCACTTTCTGAACTGTGTTCTATGAACCAAGGTGTATTAGCAGGCATTACTTTAAAAAGGAGTTTTGGGCCAGTAAGGTTGATAAGTGTTGCATATTGTATCACCCCCTCAGAGATTTCACAGCGTACATTGGTATGTTAAAAGCTTTGAAAAGTACTATTGAAAATTAACTTCAGCATTTTAGCACATCTTTCACAAACTGACCTGGTCACTGATCCAGTTTTTAAAGAACATCTAGTTTTCTTTAAAGAACTTTAGTGTCCTGAGAGAAGAGAAACCACTGTGGACAGATGGACCTGTCTTCAGGGGAAGAATCTGGCTGCCTCAGCTCGCTGAATTCTGCCTTGAGGCCTTCCTTACGTGTTCATGTGCAGCATGCTATCATCCAGCTGTGTAAATCTTACCATCCTTCAAGGTCAGTTCAGGATCTACCTGTTCTCTGAAGATTTTCCTGACCACTTGAGTCCACACCGATATATCAGACCTCAGCAAAATTCCTCATTATGTACCTGATTATGACTGATGGTAATGCTCTTTAGCATGTGGCTGTTTCCTCAGTTGGTTCCTAAACTCCTCAACAGCAGACACACCCTACTTTATACTATTCCCCTGTCCGCTGCTGAGTAGTCCCTGGCCTTACTGCCCTCGAGGGAGAGGTTAAAGTGTTCCAGTGGTTTTTGTTTGGTTTACAAATACTCATTGTCTCCCTGGTCATGAACCCTCCTGAGACCTGCAGTTCATTCTTAATCCTCAAACTTGAGGTGCTCATGTGATCATCTTACACTCATATCAGCACTTATGCTCCCCATATTGTTTCCTATCTGAACACATCTCACTGATCTTGTGGTTATTTATCAAAAAAGATTTCTGTTTACAGTGTATTTCACAATTACAGAAAAATTCTACTGATAGTTAAAATAGGTTTCCTAGAACAACCCCTGCTTGGCAGTCACCTCCATCTTGCTACATTGCCACAGAGCGTGATGAATCTGCTAAGTATTTTGTTTAGGAATTTCTTTTATGCAGGGAACCCCAACATAAGTGGTTCCTTGACTCTAGTTATGAGTCAAATGGTTTTAAGTATAACCCATATTAGATTTCTATTCATATAGAAATAGATGTCCAGTGTATGAATTATGTTTCAGTTATTGGAAACTCATTTCATATCATGGAAATATCAAAATAGTTCCCCCAAATCAAATATACTTCCAAGAACATTTTGCAAGCACTAGAGCCATATTGTGTCTATTAGTTGGATAAATTTTTCTGCATAGGCAAGATTGAATGAAGTGCTTTAAAATATTAGTCTAATAAAAGTATGCACCGAAAACACCACCTTTTCTTTTGGCAACTCCCTGCAGTAGTCATGGATATTCTTCCCTTGCTCCAAGGGAATTCTGTGTACAAAATTAACATTATCTATCTTCAACATTTTTACTCCATATTCAGTGTTCATGAATGGCTCTGGAAGTCTTTGAATGGTACCTGCTGGGAAACATTATTTCTACCACTATCCCAATCTTAATGGAAATACATAAAGGCTGAACGATAGATTCAACTCTCAGCTGGTTCTATTGACTCTGCGTGAACTTTAAGGGATAGTAAATATTTGAAGTTTATGTTAATTAAAATATAGATTTGGCTACTGTAACAGCAATCCAAAATGTTAGTTTTTCTTTTTTTCTCTTACATAAATACCCAAACTGATAATGGCAAAATAGACTTCATAGTCTTTTATGGTACTGTTAGGGATCCACGCCCCTTTTCTCTTGTTACTCTGTCATTCCTGGAGAGTTGCTTTCATCTACGTGGTCTGAGATTTTACTACCATGTCCACATTGCAGCAGTAGGAAGGAAGGAAACAGAAGGGATTTGCTTCTTCATCTGTACGTATCACTTTCAGTATCTTTATTCTAGGTGGCCATGTGCATAGCTAAGAATGGTTTTAGTGAGTGGGTAACTAATGAGATAGAAAGGGAGAAAGGACATTGGGAGGAATCGTAGTCTTTGCTACGAGGTAATACCGTATAATTTTTTAAATGATAAGTTGTGTAAGTAAGGGTCAAAAGTCACTTGTAGCTGACTTTCATTTGTTCCACCTTCTCCTTGCCTAGCACAGTTAGCATGGTCTTGGTATCTAGTGTAAATCTGATCTTATCCAAACATAAATTTGTTACTTTTTATATTACTTGGTTAACTGTTGATTTCAAGTCTCTTTTCAGACTTGTCTCCCAAGTTCACATGAATAGGGCCAGGCTTTAAGTTTTTTTTAGTGCATTCATTATTACCAAGCAGTGCTTTTTAACATTAGTGTTCAGTAAGTTTATTGAACATTGGGTTATGATGATTTATTGAAATTCTACATTTATTGCTTTGCTTGGTTGTTAATAGATTCAATGTCTCTTGTCTTTTTTCTGCCAACTGAAATAATCCCTACTCCACGTATGTGAGCTGTATCCTGTATCAGAAATGTAGAGGAGGCATGGAATTGGCAAAGATTTGTTACCAAAAATCACTATCAGACCCCATTGCTGTTGGCAGTCAGGGAACCATGGAAAAGATTATGGGTCATGGAAGGTTATAAGCAAAAGTCTGTGGATTTGCATGGCAGCATTGAGAGGTAGGTCTTACAGTGGGCAAGTTGTATTGGAGGACTGAAAAAAACAAAATGGAAATATTAAGGAAACACACAGATAGTGATTCCAAGAAGAACTAGCACCTATAGGGCTAAGGCAATAAAAGGAAGAGGTTGGGTTTATCAAAATTTGGAAGCTCACAAAAGCGCCTGGCAAGTTGGGGTTCAGATCTCTGGGGGGTGGGATGGGGGAGTACTTGGCTGGCTGGCTGCCTGTTGTGTCTCTAGAAAATAATGGGGCTGGTTTGGGGAGAAGGAGTAGGGTTGAGTAAATGCTGGGACCTCTCCAATTACCATGGTGAGTTGCCTTTATGCAGTGAGCAGAAGGATGTAAGTCTCTTCCGCCAGCCTTTCTGCTTCTGTCTAGTGTCCCCTGTTTGGTAAAGCCTAATGGGAAGGCTGTTGGCAAGAAATTTTTGCAAAGTTCTAGAGCCAGATTCACAAAGCAAAATATAGAAAGGTGGGTTTGGAACTGAAAGATAATAATCACTGGCACAGTAGTGGATATAAAGTCTTCCTTTGGAAAGTTCAGCTGAAAGATATTGTGCCAAACAGTACTGTGACAGAAATTAGAGGTGGATCTGGGCCAGACGGTATGTACAAGATTGAGTACAAGAGTGGTCTACTCAGTCTTGAGGAGTGTCTTGCACATATACCAAAGTCACTTTTACGTGAGAAAGCATGCTTTCTATGGCAGTCTAGAGTTTCCTTTCTTTCCTTAGAAATCCATTGTGAATCTATTATTCATGAGTTTCCATGACGCTTTGTTGAATTTGTTTGTTTTTAGTTTCTGTGACTCATCGAAAAACTACTTAGTGGGTTTTTTTAGGTGTCTTTTGTTATACTGGACTTTGAGGAAACAAAGGTGTCTAAGATATAATCTCTGTTCTCAGGTAAGCCACACCCTGGTTTGTGGTAGAAGGTGAATGTGAAGACACTGACATTGTATGTTAAATACTAAAATAAAATGAATCATACCTGGGAAGTGGAAAAGGGCAAGTCTGGAGAATTAATTTTGTGCTTGTCTTTCAAAGTAGGACTTTGTCAGGCTGAGGGAGAAGTGTGTGGAGGAGTGTGTGGTGGGTGAGGACAGCAAGTAGAAAACACAAATTTAAAGGGCATGGAGAAATAATTATTAAGATGACACGTGCTGTATATTTACCAGTTACTGTGTAAAGAAGCGTTGTTCCTTTGCCCTGAAATCTTTCTTCTTTTGGCTTCAAGGGGTCTTCCTTGTTTCACAATTTTGTATTTGATATATACCCTCCCCCATCCATTATGATTTTTCTGTACTTCAGCCATATTGCTGAGATATTCAACTTTATAAGCAACAGGTTCCTTTAAAAAAAATACCTTTGTCTTCAAACTGAAAGCCGTCTCATCCCTGTTTTTATATAAGTTGCCCTTTGCAGAACAATTTGTAGTTTCTGTATGTGGATCCTCCCTACTTCTGAAAGGTTGTCTGGAGAGGTATCAGAATCACCAAACAATGAAAGATGCCCAAGCTGCCATGCCACCAGAAGGGGGCATGTCTCATTCATATGTACACTCGAGTTCTTGAATTATCATCGTTGCCTTGAAAGGCTGTAGAAGTAAATTGTTGGGAAACCATCAGAATGCACCTGCCTGAGCCTGTCTCCCCTAGTCTTCCTGTTTGTGTTCAGTGGTTAATATTATCCTCTCCACGTATAAAATTTGAATTCAGCAGGACCTTGTAAGACACATGTGTTTCATTTTAAGCTACATCCCATTCTCAGTTCTCTGTCCCTATCCATGGGTGGGAAGGTTCAACCCTGTTCCATGGACATAGCTGATGGGACAGGAGTATCCAAGCTAGGTCAACTGTATTCTGTGTCCTGGGATTTTTGAATCATGTGGTGTTGTCCACTAGAGATGGCACAGAGTTGGTTGGTAGGCATGGTACCAGGGTCAGCTCCTTATGCATCAGTCACATACCAGGCAAAGTTAAGGGGGAGGAAAACCTAAAAGGTTTGCCAAGGAAGCCAGTCTATAGAGAAAGGAGTGAAGTAGATTTTCACTTTCTTTCCAGAAAAAGAGATAAAAGAAAGATGATATGGAGAGGAACAAACAGACGAAAAGGCTCAGCCTCTGCCTCTGCCTAAGGACCTTCTAATATTACCATGAGACGTGCCTGTTCTTCCTGCTGATTAGGTTGTGATATAGGCCTGAATCCTTATAACAAACACTATTTTATTTAAGCTAGCTTAAATTGGTTTCTGTAACTTGTACATAAATCATTCTAGAGTAACATACACTCCTTACAGAAATAATCTCCTGCTTTACCCTAAAGGAATTTACTATTATGGAAAATTCACAAGGAAGCCAGGAAGGGAGATTTTTGAGCAGGACCCTTAAATCACATACATGAAGTTGCTGCCTAGCCCTTGTGTCTCATCTGTCTTTTCTCTCCCCTCACCCCAACTTTATTTTTTTTAAAGGCATTACATTCACAGAAGACAAAGCATGTTTTCGAGAACCGTAAAATTATTTTTCTATAATTTTTTAAAGTGATACTTAGCTTTTTGTTGATCTTTTTTGACAATAAAATAATCATCAACTGTGATATATAGTAAGAAATTTGAAGAAATTTCTGTGTAAATAAGCGATAAAGCAGAAGGCAGCAAACAAGAAAAAGGCATTTACCAACCTCCCAAATAATGAGTAGTGTGTTTGCTTTGATTACAATCCCAAAACTAGTTTTTTTGGGTGGCTAAGGTTTTCATTTTTAAAATCCTTTCTAAATAATATAAAATTAATGAATTTGAAATAAATCTGTTATTAGGGAGGCATCCGAGTGGCTTATAAAATAGATGATTTTACCAAAAACTATTGTTTTTTTAAAAAAGGAGGCTAAATATATTCGGTTGTTGACAATACTAATTATTGCTTTACTTACTATGTAGTTACTGTAAATTTTATTCATATGCTATGTAGTTATAATGAAAGCAATTAGACTTTAGTTTTCAACTTTCCTATTTGTAAATGGATTTAAAGTCTTTTTGATAGTCTAGGAACCAATTAAATATTTCTTTAATGGCTCAACTAATTGCTTTATAACTATTACTTATTTTAAAGTGTTTGCTTAGGGTACAGAGAGTTAAAAGCATTAAGAGATAATAGGCTAAGGAGACTAATGATGTAAACTAATTGTAAATCTTATTGTCAGATTTAATATAACATGTTAACATACAGCATTCTTTGTACATGCCTTAGGTTGTTTAAAAGGGCAATTTAAATTTAAAGTAGGCAATTTACTTATCGTCTCAGAAATTCTGTCTTATTGCCCTAGGGCTAGTATACACCATATTGCATTTAAAAAAATGTTTGGAAAGCTGTTGGAAACTTTTTGTCAACACGTCCACATTTGCAGTAATATTCTGTGGCTTTGAATGTAAATTTAGGAATTTATCATGTTCACAAATAAAGGAGAGATGAAGTTTACCAATAATAAAATGAAACTGATAATCAGTTTTGAATCTAAGCAGTTGTTTCAGAGGCGGTTTCATGTGAGTCTTTGATTAGGATTTTGCCTTATAGGAGATAACTTTATTTATTTATTAGTTTTTTTTTATATTATACTTTGAGTTCTAGGGTACATGTGCACAACGTGCAGGTTTGTTACATATGTATGCATGTGCCATGTTGGTGTGCTGCACCCATTAACTCGGCATTTACATTAGGTATATCTCCTAATGCTTTCCCTCCCCGCTTCCCCCACCCCACAACAGGCCCCGGTGTGTGATGTTCCACTTCCTAGGAGATAAATTTAATCTGGTTTTCAGCCATAGTAGCATTCAGACTGAATCCTGAAAATGTCCTCTCCACTTTTTGCTGCTGTTGAAGAGATCAGTGAAGGGTTTTGTAAACCTGAAAACTCTGGCTTAGATTTTCTTAGCTAAATTTCTACTTAGAATCAGTGAGTAAGTGACAGATGTTAATTTTCAGTGCTAGTTTAATAATAACTTTTTCATAAGATTTGGTTTCACACACACATAAAGTCTTTATAAAGCCATTTGTTTCCTTTAATTTCAAGACCCAAAATATTAATTTGGAATTAATATTGAGTGTTTTGCTCCTGATAAAGTGTCCTTAAACAAGTCTGTCATATTGTTTGAACTTTTATTTCTACTTCCTCATCTTCAAGTATTTGTGACTATTTCTCATGTTGCTAAATTTAGTTATTTCTGAAAAAGTACCAAAATGACCTATAAACGCAGGAAGAACAGTCTTCCAAAGCCTGAAGGGGGCTCTGAGTGACTGGCTCTGGGTCTAGGCTACTTTGAAGTGCAATTCACATTTGAAACAGTTCACGGAGCCTAATGCCCTTCCATTCAGAAGACCTGTAAATGCTTGAGTTGTTTCTCCATCTTCTCTAAATAAAACCTGACTGTGTAATTTCTCTAGGATCTTAGGGTCATCCTGCAAAGGAATAAAGGTGACATTTAAAAACACTGTACTTCCTAGTTGCCAATAATACCTGAGTATAACCCCAAAACATATTTCTTCTCTAGGAACACTAGATCCTGAAGGTAATCTCTCAAAGTAGGAGCAGAGTTGTCCTTACCTGGCTAATCTCCTTGGACAATCCGTGATTACTGTCAAGAACTTCTGTTCCATTCCATGCTTACAGTGAAATCAGATAAGATGATGACTTCCATGAGACAGGCAAAGGAATTTATATGTGGTTTACTCAGATGCATAGTCTCTTAGTGAAGACACTAGATCTGGCATGTGGGATTTAATAGCGAGGACAGAGAGTGCACACACATATCACTATGTGGTTTCTATTAACAATTTAAAACCTAAAACTAAAACATGCCTCTTATTAATGTTATACAGTCAAAAGAATAACTGCCTTCAAGTTAACATGGACATGACTGATAACTTCAGCTGCTTACTTTACTTGCTTTCAGATGTGGAAGAGATACTTACTCGCAAATTCCCTAATTAATAGGGGAAAAAAATCTAACAGTTGGACAATACAGAATTACATAGCAATTTGCTAGTTCATATTTTAATACAGAAGACAGTTTTAAGTTGGAATTTTTTTTTTTTTTTTGAGACAGAGTCTTGCTCTGTCGCCCAGGCTGGAGTGCAGTGGCGCAATCCTGGCTCACTGCAAACTCCACCTCCTAGGTTCAAGTCATTCTCTTGCCTCAGCCTCCCAAGTAGCTGGGATTACGGGCGCCTGCCACCGTGCTCAGCTAATTTTTGTATTTTTAATAGAGACAGGGTTTCACTATGTTGGCCAGGCTGGTCTCAAACTCCTGACCTCAGGTGATCTACCCACCTCAGCCTCCCAAAGTGCTGGGATTACAGGTGTGAGCCACCACGCCCGGCCCAGAATGTATTTTAAGCTGTTTAAAATGGAAGCATTTTATATATTCTATAAGACCTTCTAAAAAGAACTTGGAATTTGGAGCAGGGATAAGGCACTGTTATTTGGTAACGTGAAGATTTTTTTTCTTCAACTTTTAAGTTCCGGGTTACATGTGCAGGATGTGCAGGTTTGCTATATAGGTAAACATGTGCCATGGTGGTTTGCTGCATGCATCAACCCATCACCTAGGTATTAAGCCCGGCATCCATTAGCTATTCTTCCTGATGCTTTCCCTGTCCCCACAGACAGGCCCCAGCGTGCGTTGTTACCTACCATGCGTCCATGTGTTCTCATCATTCAGCTCCCACTTATAAGTGACAACATGCGATGTTTGGTTTTCTGGGTAACATGAAGATTGTTGTTGTCATGAAAACAGGTTTGATGACTATAGTGCAATAGTGTAATAAGGGCCTAACCTCAGAGACACTTTCACATTTGGATTTTTCTTTGCTTCCTAAATGTTATCTTTATTCCTGTTGCTTCAAGAGCCAGTTTAATGCATATAAAATTTGGGTTCTTTGCCCAGACACCCAGAGGTACACTTGATAGGTACATGTTTCAGAGAAGGTGAAAATTTTAGATTATCTATCTCTCTCTCTCTCTCTCTTTTTTTTTTTTTTTTTTTTGTTGACAGGTAAACAGAAGGAACTATCATTTGGGGGTATCAAGATGTGGGTAGTAGATACCTAATTCCATGAATACCTTCTCTGTGCAAGTTCTGGAAAGTAACCTCAGAGTTCCAGACTCATCACTGAGATTCTTTTTCTTAAGCAAAATAGTGATGCTCTGCAGGATTTCTACAACTGAAGTTTTCTAAAAGATGAATTTATATTGCATTAAGAGGGTAAAGGGTAGTATTTAGAGCTATGCTCTCTTAAAAAAGAGTAAAGAAATTTCATGTATATGAAGGAACAGAAAGCATGGGGATAAGTTTTATACACCCTAGAGTGGACTTTTATGATAAAAAGTAATTTACTTGTTAAACAATTTAATTCAGCAATGGGAAAAAGATCTTTCTCTTCTTTCTGAAATCTTACACAGTAAAGGGATGAAAATGGTTATACTACTGGTAATCAGAGATGTTCCTATTTTGTTTTGATGTGTAGATTCCATAGTACCTAGTGTTGTTGGATATTAGGAAAAACTCTAATCCCTGTTCTTGTGGGAATTGCACAAGGAGCAATGTAAACACAGGTAGTGGAGGTAGAGATGTGCTGTCGTCTACTTCTGCTCTAACTTGAGCAGCCACATCTCACTCAGGGTCATCCCACAGGATGTCCAGGCTGTGGTTGGAGAGAAGTCGGGGGATGAAGACGTGGGGTGCAATAATGGGAGGAGGATGGGCTTTGGGACCAGAAGGTTGTGAATTTGAGTTCTGGTCCATCCTCTTGGCAGCTGGGTGGATTAGGATGGTGAATTAGCTGGCTGAATTACTTCACAGATCAGAGCCTCACTTTCCTGGTTTGTAAAATGCAGATTGTGCCCCTCTCCCAGGGCTGCCACGAGGGGTAGGGAGGCCAGGAATTAAAACATGTAAACCATGCATTACGCTGCATTTAAACCACTGCAAGGGTGATGCAGCTAGCTTTACCTGATTTTACTTGGATTGTTTCTTTTTTCTTTGAGATGGAGTCTTGCTCTGTCACCCAGGCTGGAGTGCAGTGGTGTGATCTTGGTTCACTGCAAGCTCCACCTTCTGGGTTCACGCCATTCTTCTGCCTCAGCCTCCCAAGTAGCTGAGACTACAGGTGCCCACCACCATGCCTGATTTTTTTTTTTTTTTTTTTTTGTATTTTTAGTAGAGACGGAATTTCACCGTGTTAGCCAGGATGGTCTCGATCTCCTGACCTCATGATCCGCCTGCCTCGGTCTCCCAAAGTGCTGGGATTACAGGCATGAGCCACCGCACCCGGCCTGGATTGTTTCTTTAGTGAAGAAAAGACTGGGGAGAAGGGCACTTCTTAAAGCAATGTCAACAGCCTCTCATATAGTTAATACATCTCTATGTGGCCCTTCCCAGAGTGTCCTTCTGTGAGGAGGTCCATTACAAATACAAAAAATTCCTGTGGCCAGATAAGTTCTATGACCAGATAAGTTTGGCAAAAGCTGTTTATTATACCTGCCTCTTAAAGATTCACAAGCCTGAAAAGTCCTGAAGGAATGTAACTTTCTGTAACCCAGCATTTCACAAACTTATGAAAACAAAATCTTTATTTAGTATGATAACCTATTGGCATCATTTCATGTGTTATTTCAGTAAATGTTTGAGGACTTGCTGTGTGCCACAGACACCATCACAGGCTGCTTCAGCGAGGACTGGGGGAGGATAGAGAGATGAGTAAAAAGATTGAAATGATGATTCCAGATCATGAGGGATACGTTGAATATAATAAATCAGTGTGGGTATTCTGGGTGAGAAGTGAGAGCTATTTTAGATCAGATGGTCATAAAAGGCCTCTTGAAGGGGTGATATTTGAGCTGGAATCCGAATAATTCAAGTTAACTGGCCTTGCAAAAATCTTGGAGGGTAGAACCTTCTAGGCAGACATAAAAGCAAGGGAATTAGTGTTCTTGAGAGCACACTTTGAGGAAAGCTGTTGCAATAAGAGCAAAGAGCATGTATAAGAAGTATTTCAATCAAATTTTTGTATACAAAATATGTAGTAAATCTTTATGGAGCATTATGTGCTAGATACTGTGTGCCACAGACACAGAGATGACAGTTACATTTAAAGAGTAGAGTAGTTCGGAGAAGCAAGACTCAACATCTAGGGCACTGAGTGACAAGTTGCGTGGTGGAGGTAGCATGTTGTAGTGGCTGAGGTTAGAGCCAGACTGCCCAAGTTCAGATCCTAGATCCGCCACTTACTTGATAACCTTGGGCAAGCTACTGACATCTGCATGCGAACATTGGGGACATTCCTAGTGCCTCTCAGTGGATTGTTAGTATACGCAAAGTTGTTAGGATAGTGCCTGGAACATAAAGACCACATGCTAAAATTGAAGATGATGATGTTAGAGATATTCCTGTCATAACCATCATCGTTACAGTTGTCATCACTGTAATCTTTTAGTGCCATGGTCCAGCTCAGATGCCCGAGTCTTCATGCCCTCCTACTGGGCCCCAGGTTTGCCCATCAGAGTCTTACACATGATCACCCACACCATGTAGGCACTATTCTTATCCAGCAAAGAGATTAAAACTTGCTTCATCTGTTTTCTACCCAATTTAACTTTGTTAACCACCCTCTTAAAAGAAGTTTCTTGAGGATTTATCTCTGGTTGTCTTCTAGTTTGGGCGGCGGGTCGTGGGTGGTGATGGTTGGTAATAGGGTTGAGGTAGGATGGAACAAATCAGAATCTGCAATGAACCACTTGCTGGATAATTAGGGTAGATGAGAACCACAGTACTGTAATAAAAATGGATTATCATAACAATGACCCTACAGTGCTAAATGATGCACCATGTTCCTTTTGAATCAACAAAAGTTAAAGTCTTCCTGGAATAGTTTTAGTACATTATTGATTTCTAATTCTTAGAAAATTGGCAATCCATGTATAGAATAAGAAAGTCTCCATTGCTGCAAATATTCATAACCTGAAGAACCCATTCCCTAACCATTTTAGATAAATAAGATTTTTATAAAGTTAAAGCAATTATTAAAATTCTATTTGTGCATGGAAGAAGCCATTTAGCTAACCAATTATATATCTAACTTCTGTAACAGCACTTTGGAATTAATCTAATTGCATCCTATTGAAAGTCAGTCACCTTTTGCAACATGACAATTTTATGCCAAGAGAATGAAAATGTCAGGTCTTTCCATTACAGAGAGTCATTCTGACTCTCTGTAATCAGAAATCAATCTGATTGTTTAAGGCAGAAAGAAAGTGACTCAGATTAATCTGTTTAGAACTATTTTCAGTTATCTGTATATGTCATACATGCTGTCATGTTCTAAGACCACTTTGTTCTTGGATACTGCTTTCCAAAATCTATGGGATTCTACTCTTAAAGAAAAAAAGAAGATCTCGCTTTACATATCATTTTATTCTGGGGAAGCCTAATTAGCACACTAATATCAGAGAGCTGACAACCTCCTACATGTTATTTTAGGATTCCATGTGCAAGACCATATTATTCTAGTTATTTGAGTGGCACATATTCTCCACAGCTTGCTAACAGCAATTTTGTCTTTTAAAATTTATGTGTTTCCAGTGTTTAGGGTATGCTAAGGAGTGGGAGGTGAATGTGTAATCATAAAGAATGTTGCAGCAAATATATTTTGCAGGATACAGCCATTTCCATTTTTTTGTAGTACAAAGATGCTATAATCCTGAAATTTTATATTGTAGATTGTGTTATGTGCTGCTTTTTATTTCAGTGAGATGAAAGTAATACTATGAATGAGAAAAGAATTACAGTAGCATTTCTCAAATACCAGTTTTGAACCTAAGTTTAAAATAGAGAGATTTATCACTGAAAAGATTAAGAGCAAAGAAAGAACATTTATGGAATAGGGATTACACTAGGTATTTTCATAGAGGTATTTAATTCTTGCAGTAAACCTTCAAGATCTGTGAGATTTATCCATCACAAATAAATGTATTCAGATTAAGTATGTGGCCTAGCAATTTTGTGAATTACTGTTTTTTACTTTGCATTTAACATTTGTGTAATTCCAAGCCAATATTTTGAACCTACTTTTAACAGTTACATAAGACCTTTTAGAATGAATTTTGTATTTATCTTTTTTCTCCTGATTTTCTGGCCTTCATTTTTCTGCCAAATATTTTTAAAAATAGTGTTTTACTGTATGTTTTTAGATAAGCCACCTCATGTCATTCTCGATATAAGTTGTGGTTATTAAATTAATTTAATAAATTAACTAATTATAAACTTGGCCAAAGTCACACAGGTAAGAAATGGTAGGTCCAAATATATAAACCTAAATATGATAAATTTCCAAGTACTTGCTGTTCTCATTGCACCTTGCTGCCTTATGGAATCAAGGTAAAAATAAAGAAAAAAATTTAAGCGCTTTGAAAGGGTTCACAGCTATTTGTATAACTAGAATATAATCTATTTTGAGCAAAGAGAATTGGGTTATATGCTATTTCTAGATTGAGCCAAACCAGTAAGTCATTTTCGCTTTACAGGATTCAATTCAACATTGTATTAACATTAATGAAAATGCCAACTCCCATTCAGAGCAGATGAGCAACAGGTGATATCAGAGAGGACATCTTAGAAAAAGCACCCTTTTTTTCTAGTAACTGCTGATTGTGTCCTACAACCTTCTGTGTTAATTAGCTTGAAGTGCCTCAATAATGCATCGGCCAGGTTGCCCAGAACCCTGCAAACATCTTTTCATCATCCCGCATGTTGTGGGCTTTCCTTAATAGGAAGGCAGATCACTTCAGATCTTTATGTCTCTTAGATTTTAAAGTTTTGAAAAAGTGACAGTCTTTTTGTCAATAGATGCCTGGGTCTTATACTTCTGAAGAGAGGAAAATCAATCCAAAAGAAAACACAATAGATTCTAATTTTATGAACTGTTCATTAGGAAGTCTGGTTTTGCTTAAGACAACTGTGCTGGTCTAGAATTTCATAGTATTTATTGATTTTTCTTCTTTCTGATGATCATTATTGCCATTTTGTAGCAATATTGATATTGTATGATATAAATTTTTTTTATTTTGCTAAAGGGAAATGCTTCTGTATTCTTAAAAACTGAGAATCAAACAGTATTTAAAGTACTTTTTCTGGTTTATCCCCAGTGTCTATCATATGGCATAGCTCTAAAGAAGTTCACTCAGATATCAAGGGTGAATGAAAATTCTCTGAAAGAGAAGTACAAATTATTGTGGGTCCAACTCTTTACCATACATTATAGAAGGCAGAGAAACCATGACCACCTAAACTTGTAGGACACTGTGGGGATAAGAGCCTATGAAGTTGATTCCTAATGTAGGTCTGCAGTGGCCATGGAGCTGAGAAATCACTGAAATGGGAAGGAGAGGAGGGATCTGTCTGCCTAACTTTGGTAATATTACTGCCTTTTCTTAGATAACCCTCTTTACTCTTTTCTGTCTCCTCAATCCTTATCTAGCTGTCAAAGTCTAGTTCAAATCCTGCCTCCTCCAGGAAGCCTTATCTGCTCACTACAACTCAAACTGATTTGTTTACCTGGCCGTTTACAGCATTTGTTTGACCATACCACCTGGCCCTTAAGACTGCCTGGCATTTTCTAATAAAAGCTATCATTTTTCTGAATACAGACTATTTGCTTGCTTTTATTTCTCAGCAGCTCCATGAGATACATACTGTCATTGTCCCAAATTTATATTGTCTGTCTCTCCCTTCACATCTATTAATATTTGCTTTATGTTTTTAGGTGTGCTAATGTTAAGTGCATATATATTTATAATTATTCTCTTGATGAACTGTATCCTATACCACTATATAATGACCTTCTTTATCTCATTTTACAGTATATTTTTATCTAATACAAATATTGCTACCCTGAAAGTATAGCTCTCTTTTGATTGCAAGTTTCATGGACTTTTTTTTTTAAATTTCTTTACTTTCCGTCTATGTGTCCTTACAGGTGAAGCGAATCTGTTGTGGGCAGTAATAGTTAGGTCTTGTTTTTTTTTGAGAGGGAGTCTCGCTCTGTCACCCAGGCTGGAGTGCAGTGGTGCAATCTAGGCTCACTGCAAGCTCCGCCTCCCGGGTTCACACCATTCTCCCACCTCAGCCTCCCAAGTAGCTGGGACTACAGGCACCCGCCACCATGCCCAGCTAATCTTTTGTATTTTTAGTAGAGACGGGGTTTCACCATGTTAGCCAGAATGGTTTCCATCTCCTGACCTTGTGATCCTCCCGCCTTGGCTTCCCAAAGTGCTGGGATTACAGGCATGAGCCACCGTGCCCAGCCAGATCTTGTTTTTTCATCCATTCAACCACTATATATTTTTTGAGTGGAGAATTTAATCCGTTTACATTCAAAGTAATTATTGACAGGTAAGGACTTATTATTGCCATTATGTTCACTACTTCCTGGTTGCTTTATAAATCCTTCATTCTGTTCTCTCTTGCTGTCTTTTTTATGATTAGGTGATTTTCTCTGCTGCTATGCCTTGATTCCTTGTAATTTAAATTTTGAGTATCTGCCTTAGGTTTTCTTTGTGGTTACCATTAGGTTTATATATAACATCATCTAGTTATAACAGGCTATTTTAAGTTGATAACAACTCAGATTGCATTAAAAACCTACACTTTTACTCTACTTCCTCCCAACATTTTATGCTTTTGATGCCACAATTTATATTTTTATATTGTGTATCAACAAATTACATTATAGCTATTATTATTTAAATAATTTATATTTTAACCTTCATACTAAAGTATAAGTGATTTATACACCACTATCACAGTATTCTGAATTTGACTGTGTACTTTTACCAGTAAGTTTTATGCTTTCATATGTTTTCGTATTACTAATTAGCATCCTTTTCTTTCAGCTTGAAGAACTCCCTTTACTATTTCTTATAAGACAAGACTAGTGGTGATAACTCCCTCAGCTTTTGTTTGTCTGGGCAACTCTTTTATCTCTCCTTAATTCTGAAGCACAGCTTAGCCAGGTACAGTATTCTTGGTTGGTGATTTTTTCTCTTTCAGCACTTTGAATGTATCATCTCACTCTCTCCTGGCCTGTAAGGTTTCTGCTGAGAAGTCTACTTCCAGTCTTTCTGGAACTCCCTTATTACGTTATTTGCGTCTTTTCTCCTGCTTTCTTTATCCTCTTTTTGTCTTTGATTTTTGACAGTTTGATTATAGTATGTCTTGGTGTAGTCTTGTTTGTATTGAATCTGAGTGTAGATTGTTGACCTTCCTGTACCTGGATATTTATATCTTTCCCTAGATTTGGAAAGTTTTCTGCTTTTACTTCTTTAAATAAGCTTTCTGAGCCTTTGACTCTCTTCTTCAATTCAGTTCAAATATTTGCTGTTTTGATGCTGTCCTGTAAATCCCAGAAACTTCCTTTGTTCCTTTTCTTTTTTCTTCTCTGTATATTTTCAAATAACCTGCCTTTAATGTTACAGATTTTTACTTCTGCTTGAGCAGTTCTGCTGC
Organism: Pongo abelii; assembly: GCF_028885655.2. Lineage (NCBI taxonomy): Eukaryota > Metazoa > Chordata > Mammalia > Primates > Hominidae > Pongo > Pongo abelii. Next base: position 195,474,702 of record NC_071988.2, read on the forward strand.
TGATGCTCTCTATTGCATTTTTCATTTGACTCTTATATTTCAGCTTTAGAATATTTGTTTGAATTTTAAAAGATACTTTCATTTTTTCTGTTGTTTCTCATTTTGATCATTTATTGTTTTCTTTACTTTATTGAATTATTTCTCTGCATTTAAGTTTCCTTAAAACAATTATTTTGAATTCTGTGTCAGACAGTTCATATATCTCCATTTTGGCAGGGGGCAGCTCCTAGGAGATCTTTTGTGTTCTTTTGGTGGTATTATGTCTCTTTGGTTTTTCATGTTTTTTGTTGCTTTATGTTAATAATCTGTGCATTTGAAGAAGTAAGGACTTATTCCAGACTTTGCATACTGGGATTTTCTGGGGAAGCCTTTCACCAGTCGGCTCATCCAGAGATTCTGAGCAGGTCATCTGGTGTGGTCCTCTGGCAGACTTACTACTGGAGCCATTGGACTTTGTGCCTGGATCAGCAGGTGGGTGGGCCTGGTACCTGGGTCTCTGGGTCTGTGGGGTTGGACCTGGAGCCTTGGATCCCCTGTTCATTGGATCTGTAAGGGTAGGTCTGGATCCCATATCCTCAGAGGTTGATCTGAAGCCTGGGGCCACAGGGGCTGACCTGGTCCTGGGGTAGGTCTTGAGTGTGAGTCTACAGAGGCTGGCCACGTACTGGGATGGGCCTGGTACCCAAGTCTGTAGGGTTGGTCCTGGAGCCTTGGTTCATGGGGTCCAGCTTGGCAACAGGGTCTGCTGGGCTGGGCCTGGACCCTGGGTCTGCTGGAGCACGGGGCTGCAGGGACTTCATTCTGTTCTTCTCTCTTGCTGTCTTTCTTTTTTTATGATTAGGTGGTTTTCTCTAGTGGTATGCTTTCATTTCTTGCTGCAGAGACCAGACTGGCACTGGGAAATCTTGAAGCCTATGTCCAGAGGTGCCAGCCTGGTGCCTCAGACCCAGTCCAATGACAGGTTAGCCAGCCAAATGACAGACCCAGCCCCTGTCATTGGGCTGGGTCTGAAGTCTGGGGCTGTGGTCTGAAGTCTGGGGCTGTATAGGGCAACCTGGCCCTGGGATGGTCTGAAACCCGGGGTGGGACCTGGGGTCATAGAGGCTGGCCTGGTGCTGAGTGGGTATGGAGCCTATACCTGCAGAGGCCGGCCTCATGACTAGGGCTGCAGGGCCAGCTTGGTAGCTTGGGTGGGCCTGAAGTCTGGGGCTAATGGGGCTGTTGCGGTTGGCCTGGTGGTGGGGCAGGTCCAGAGACCAGGCCTGCCAGGCTGGCCTAGAGCCTGGGGTTGCAGGATCCTGCCTGGTGCTGGGAAATACTTGGAGGCTCAGTCCACAGGTAGGTACCATCCTGGAACCTGGAACCTCAGGGGCTGGCCTGGCTCTGAGTGGGCCTGGAGCCTGTATCTGCAGCCGAGAAGCAGGGTCTGCACGTGCAAGCCTGATGACAGGCTGCAGGGGACAGCCTGGTGCTGGCTTTTATTGAGGCAAGCTTCATTTTGCCGGCAGATCCAAAGCAAAGTCTAGTGCTTATTTCTCTCTCCTTCCCCCATGCTGAGGATACCTTGCTTTAAGCTGTGCTGCCTGGGGTTGGGAGTGGGGTGATGCAAGTGATGTCAAACTGTCCTTCCTACCTTCTTCAATGCTACATCCAGGTGCTATAATCTCTCACTTGGTTTCCTTAGTTTTTGTGAAAGGTGTTTTTCTATGTGGATGGTAGTTCAAACTGCTATTTCTCTTGGGTGGGGGGATGTGTACTGGAAAGTCCTATTCCTCCATTTCTTCATATCTGTCTCAAATTGTCCCAGATTTACAGATGAAGAAACTAAAGTTCAGCAAACTTGAATATCTTGCCAAGGACACAAAACTATTTAGTAGAGCCAAGGTTCAAACTTCAGTCTTTGTGAATTCAGAGGTTGCTTGCTTCCACTGTGCAGATGTGGAATCTCAAACTAGTCTTTAGATTCTGCGAGATTTTTCTTTCTTATGTCCTAAGAAATGGGAAGTGGAAAAGAACAGTGATGGATGAGGGAGAACTGTCCTTGAGTCTGCACCCTCCACAGGAGTTTTGTTGCTGGGGAAGGTTGGGGAGGGGCTGTGGAGAGAGGGTCCTTAGTGCCCAGCTGAAAGTATTTCTCCTACTGGAATGGTTCCAGATTTACCAAACTGCCATGAAACTTGCAACCAAGGTGTGACACTACCCCTGGATACAACTGTCTACCGTTGCCAGGCCTTTGGAAACTGCTGCTTTTGCCACCAGGGCCTTTGTGCAAAAGGGCACTTTGCTTTCTGTCCCTGTGGCCATCACCAGCTTCCCATTGATAGCTCCTGTCTATAACTGTTGGGGTTTACCATCCAACAAGCAGACTCTATATCAGCTCTCTTCACCTGTGTTGTCTCATATGTTGCTGTGTGTCTGAGGTGTGATAATTTGCCCTTTCTTCACTTGTTTTTCATAGCTGTCTAATTTATATTGTTCTGAGTACCAGGACTGTGCAGTGGGCTCCAGAACTTTCTCCACAGGGAATCTGTTGCCTTTTAACTGGGGCTGTTCTAGTGTGTGCTACCCAAGAATGCCCCTTTATATGCTTTTTGAAAACCTTAATTAAAAAATACATTTTTTGTGAAAAATACCAAAAAGAATAAAATAATTACCACCCAAAGACAACTTGCTAAATTTAGTATATATTATTCCAGCATTTTCTACATTTATGTATATATATTTACATAAAGAAAACATACTTTTTAAATAAAATGGCTTGTTTTGTACCTATAGCTTAGTGTCCTGACTTTCTCTCGAAACTATCTTTCATACCATTAAATATTTTCCATATCGTTTAGTAGTAAAATTGTTCAGCTAATCCTCTATTAAGGTTGTTTCTCACCTCTCCGCTGTTGTAAACAGTTCTGTAATAAGAGTTGATGTAGCTAATTCTTTGTGCACATTCTTAAATATTGTACTTTTCTCCCCTTTCTGGTTTATTTTTCAAGTAATATGTGTAAATGAGGGAAGTAACTAAGTTGCTCTCCCTGCTGATCCACAGTGTCATGATTTCTTTAGGGTACATTTCTAGCATTTTAATTGTTGGATCAAAAATTATGCAAAATTTTAAGTCATTTGCATTTTAGAAAGGTTATGTAAGTTTACTCTTTTACCAATAACTGAAAACCTTTGTGGACAATAGATATTTTCATTTCAGATTTTGTCAACTTCATAGGTGAAAAATGAATCTCATTGTTTTTAACTTATATTTTTAAATCGATAGTGAAGTTGAATGTCTTTTTAATTTACAAATTGGTTATTTGGATGTTTCTTCTTTTGTAAATTGCCTGTTTGTTTTTTCCTATTTTTTTACCATTAATGTGTTTATGTGTTCCTATTGATTTGTAAGAGTTCTCTAGGGGAGGGAACTTGGATTTAAGAATATTAACAATTTGGGTGTCATAAATATTAGTTACTCCCCCCAGTTGTTTTTGTTTTTATTTTATTTGTGATATTTTAAAATATTATTCAAGGTTACAGAAGATGTAAAAGTTAAAAATGAAAAGTATAATCATGCTGTTTTCATATTTTCTACCTAACAGCATTAGAAAATATACAATTCTTTATATTTTTGTTTTAGCAATAGAAAATTTCTATACACTTCTTGATAGAAAAGATGTGAATTTGACTTACCCTTTCCCATTTGCCTCTTATCCTATTAATATTTGAGATTTTAAAAATTATTGTTATTTACCCTTATGAGTTGAAGTAACTCACCTAATTCTATTTTGTATTCCATTGTCATTCAGCGGCATCTCTTGACTCCCTACTTTATAAAATGAGAATATTAGCACCTTTATCCCTTCTTACCCCCTCCTCTGCACCCGCAGACTGAGCCCAGAGCATTTCCAGGAGTTTCTCCTTCCTCCATAGTCTACACAGGACAGGCTTTGATCTCCACTGCAGCTCTTTCAGCTGGTTCATCTCCCAGCTGGCTCTCATCTGCTTCCTGTCGTTCCAGCCCATCTCTTCCCTGTTACAAGTTTTCCTCCTTGTACCTCCGTCTTTTTATTTAAATGGTTCTCTAAAGATGAAAGGCAAATGTGCCTAGCTTGCCATCTTGAGCTGAACATTGCAGTGCTTTGGATATATAGAAATTTTAAAATTTTTATGTGATGAAACCTGCAAGTGATTCCTTTTGGTTTCTACCTTTGCTGCCATGTTTAGAAAGTCCTTCTCCAATTTAAGATTATGTTTTCTTTTGTACTTTTGTGAATTACTTCTTACTTTGAAATCTTTGTTCATTTCTAGAATTTATTTTGGTGGGTAGAATAGTTTGGAGATTCATCTTTTGTTCAAATGGTTAGCCAACTACTCAGTATCATTTATTAAATAATACAAAGTTTTGAAGTACTGAATTCTTACGTATATTTGTCCCTGTTGCTGAGCTTTGCTTCTTTAACCTGTCTCTGATGCACACTGGTGCCAAACTTTTAATTATTGCCATTTCAGAATTTTAATATCTGGAGGGCAGGTCTTCACCACCATCCCTCGACATCATCGTTCTTTATCAAAATGTTTTTAGCTGATGTTGTATTCTCTCTTCCCTGCTGCAAAAGGAGAAGTTTACTGTAATATACACGTTTGAATGAGGCTGCCTTGGTCAGCCCACGTCTTAGCTCTTCTTGAGTATTTCTTTCCAGCTAGGCAGAGAGAGTAAAACTTCTGTGTAATACTAGTTCCCTGTTCCATCCAGGTTTTGTCTTCACTTGCTTTTAGGTCTAGGACTGGAAAATGCAGTACATGCCAATAATTCTAGTCTTCTCTGATCTGTGAACATATACCTCCACTGACATTTATGTAGTTACTTGGAGCCAAAAGGAAAATGGTCACTTAACCAGATTTCACTCTCAACATTTCAGGTCTCCTTCCGGTACCTGACACCTGCTAGTACCTCCCAGTCACCCAGTCTGATCTCCTAATCTCTGGCATCTGACGCAGCCTCCATCACTGCCTCCTCCCTCAGGAATGTGTAGATGGCCTTCAGGCCATTTCGTCAGGCTCCCTCTTTCCCACCCTACCTGCCAGTCTATCCTTCGCCTGCATGCCTTCCTTCCCGGGTGCCAGCACAGAAAGTTTGTGATCTCAGGTGCCTTTGTGCTCAGGCAGAATTAGGCACCTAGCAATTTACGAAACACTCATAGCTGGGTGCGGTGGCTGACGCCTGTAATCCCAACACTTTGGGAGGCCGAGGCAGGTGGATCACGAGGTCAGGAGTTCCAGACCAGCCTGACCAACATGGTGAAACCCCGTCTCTACTAAAAATACAAAAATTAGCTGGGGGTAGAGGTGTGTGCCTACACTCCCAGCTACTCAGGAAGCTGAGGCAGGAGAAATCGCTTGAACCCGGGAGGCAGAGGTTGCAGTGACCTGAGATCGTGCCACTGCACTCCAGCCTGGGCAACAGAGTGAGACTCCGTCTCAAAAAAAGAAATACTTATTTAATTATGCTTACCTAGAAACATTGCAGCATCAACATAACTGGCTCCAGCCAGAAGAATGAGTACTTGTTTCCTGGCAGGAAGGATGCCAAGAAGCCTATGCTTTGGAGTCTCTGTGAGCACGGAGCCTGTGTTTGAGGCAGATGGAATTTCATCCGTCGGAAACTCGCCGTCATTGACTCTTTCCTAAACATACTTAGAGCTAACTGAAAAATGGTCACCTTTGCACTTTTGCACAAATCTCTATGAAAAGCCAGGGAGAACAGAAAATCCCTTTTACTACTTTTTTATTTTCCTTTTTTTTTGAAACAGGGTCTTGCTGTGTCGCCCAGGCTAAAGTGAGATGGCGCCGTCTTGGGTCACTGCAGCTGCCACCTCCCGAGTCCTAGCGATCCACCTGCCTCGGCCTCCCAAGCAGCTGGGACTACAGGCTAAATTTTTTGTATTTTTGTAGACACGGGGTTTCACCATGTTGCCAAGCTGGTCTCCGACTCTGGGCTCAAGCGATCCGCCCACTTCGGCCTCGCAGAGTACTAGGATTGCAGGGGTGAGCCACCATGCCTGGCCTATTTTTTCCTTTTTCATTTGCTGATTTTTGTCCCATCCTTCTTTTTGATTCTGCAACAAAAAAATTAAAATGTTGAATATTAAATATATTTTGTAGAAGATACTTTATTAAAATTCTATTTCAGTGCTATCCAGTAGAAAAATAAATGCAAGTCACATTTATAATTGTAAATTTTCTAGTAGCCATATTAAAATAGCTTTAAAAACCCAGATGAAATTAATTTTAACATTTAAGCTAGTGTATTCAAAAGAATGTATCAGCATGTAATCAATATTAAAAAATATTGAGATGCCTTACATTCTTTTTTTTTTCCATTTGATATCTGGTGTGTATTTTATACTTCTAGTACATCTCAATTTGGGCCAGCCACATCTCAAGTACTCAATAGCTACATATGAAATCACTTTACCTCCAAATTCTGAGTGATTTTACTAGTGTCTTTATATTGGAAATAACCACATCTAGAAGTTCTTATCTAGGGATGCATGTTCAGAATCACCTGGAAGCTTTTTCTAAATGTGCATTCCCGCCTGTACCCTCACTAGATCTATTAAGGTAAAAATCTCTGCTCTGTGTGAGCCTGGGCATGTTTGTCTTGAGAAGGGTACATAGGTGATATTGACAAGTACATTTAATTAAAAACCACTAAGATGGTCCAGCTTCTTCGGTCTACCTATGACTAAACACGTCCGGTGTGATCAAACAGCTTTCCCACAGAGAGTAATGATACAGACCTCAGTCTTCCATTCACAAATCTGGTGTCCTTTTTGCCTCATCATTTCTAACATATAGGATAAGAATGTAGACTAATATTATACACAGATTTGTTCAATAACAAGAGTCAGCAACAAAAGGGATTTTCAAGTTACTCTTTAGATTCTCAGGAAATTAAATGTAAAATATCCTACCTGCACATGTGTGCGCGTGCACACACACATTGTCTAAATAGTCTTGTTAATTGAAGTTTCATTGTGATGGGCATGACTGTGTAGATTTTATATGTATTTCCATGTTCTTGATACCTTTTAGACTCACCTCATAGATTATACTTTTCTGAAACTGCTTTTAAAAATCTATATCAAAATAGATACCAAGGGCTATTGTAATTATTTTAGTATGTCTCTGGACATCATGACCAAATACAAAAGTTCTTCAGCCTGTCAAGTTTTCAAAGTGTCAGCTCTGGATTTTTCGGGTTAAAATTTCATATCTTTAATAACAAGGCTGCCAGATATCAGCAGGCAGTGTGGTTGACTACTCTGTAATTTAATGGGAATTCTTTATAGGTGAGTCACAATGGCTTGCTTCTCTTTCTTTCACATAGTGCTGACAGGGACAGCACACGTGCTATACTGAAAGATAATAAGTCTCAGAAAGGTCATCCAAAGGTAATTCGTGGATTATTTTTGATGAGTTGGAGATACGGAGAAAAATGTTTGCTCTTTAACACTTAATTTTGTATGAAGTGACCAAGCTTAGATTATCTAGTTTTATTTCATGCAAGTGAATTTAACAATTAAATATTTTCATAGTTCTTTAATCCATATCCTTATTAAAAATCAACTTAAGTCTACAAAAGTCACAAGTAATTAACAAGGCCTGTCAAATAAAATAATGGTATCCATAATAGCCTACAAATAACTACTAGAATTTTTAAAAAGCATTTTAAAGGTCCAAAACGTTTAAACAGGTTATTTAACAGTAATCAGGATGGTTATATGACACTCACTTGACAGAGACTTCAGTTTAGATTATCTAGACTAACTGTCTTTTTACAAATGGAAAATTCAGAGAGATCCAAAGAGAAGAAGGGATTAACTCCACTCACATAGATTCCCTTCCAGTGCTAGTTTGCCACTGTCTTCTGACTCACTTCAGTTGGCTTTGTTTTTCTTTTAATCAACTATGATGACTTCCTTTTGCTAGAATGTAATAGCATGTTAAGGTGTAGTGATTTGCTTATAATAAAATGATTTAAAATATTTTGACACATGTCTATTGGACATATCAATACAACAGAACAAAGACAATAGCAGCATGACTTCAGTGCTTCAGAGTTCCATGTGTGTTTCCTTCCGCGTGTCTACCAAAAGACATTAAAGAGCGTGATCATTTCTTCAAAAATAGGTTCCTTCGAGCTGAGTACAAGATCCAAATTTTAAAAATACCTTTTGTGGAAAATGCTAAAACTTGGAACCACAACCTTGTTTCTCTCTTTTAACATAATTGCTCACTTCATGAAAAAAACATCCCCTTTGGACAAATGGATGTAATTGTATATGTAATGCACTGGGAAGTATGAGTTACTATTGATTAACTTGTATTAAATATCTGAGAAAAAGGTATGTATTTTATTTGTAATTTTAAGTTGATGAGATGATAAATAGAAAACCCCTTATTTGGAGTTCCCTGATGTATTCTTAGTGTTCAAGACCCTTAAAACAAAAAATATGATTTCTCGTTTTATATTATCCTCCTTTCTAGTGTTTTTTTTCTTCTTATGTAGAACAGTGATTTTATTGTAGAATTAAAACAGATAAACCTGATCCCTCAGCTCTGTGCTATTTTGTTTACCCCATGAGGAGTTGCTCCCCATAAACCTGAGAGTTTGTTAGAAGGTACCTTGTTCAGCAGATTATCAGGTTTAAGCAATTGCCATTCGAGAGAGTAGAGAAGAACTAGTCTAGAAGCTGGCAAGAAAAAAAGAGTTGTTATTTGTAAGTCAGTGTTTGTAGAACAATTGCCTGGTTAGGCAATGAAATAGTAGTGTTTAATACAATTGAGCTGTGATGTATAATATGAGTAGTCATACACTATTTTATAAGAGTCTTGGATTGATATTTTTGTTATACTTTGTAATCAAATAAAGGAGGCTGTTTGCACATACCCTGAAAACTATGATTTGATAACTATATAGTGATTATTTCTTAGTAATTTTTGAAGGTCTACTAACCAAAAAATTCTAATAAAATTCATTCTTATGAAATTAAAGATTAAGTCACAAAAATACAACTGTTTAGATAACTATTCAAGCACTGACAGGCATACAGCACCTCAGTTCTGTTTGTTTGCTGGCCATTATGTTTTTACCAGCTTTTGTTTTAAAAGTCCCATCTTTCTCCTTGATTAAATTAAATGAACATCCTTTCCTATTACTCCAGAGGATTCCTTATAATTTTTTTATAGCACCTTTGATTTTAGACTGAGGGCTTTTAGATAGACTTAAATAGATTCTTCTACTGTATGTTTCAGAAATATTGGCCCCTGTACTTTAGTAACATACATTTCACTTTATAAAGTTAATGTAAGGGCTTTTCAGTGACTCCAGGCAAACCTCAATCTCTGATTTGCAAAAAGATCAAGATACCTCTGGAAATAACACACAACCCAGTGTTGTTATTATTATTTTTTTGCAAGACCTAACTAGAGAAGTGATCATTATACTGTATATTCTTTAATCTTGATGTTTTTAAAGAAGTTTAAGTGTTGTGTCCTTTAAGCAATTAAGTTCAGTTCGAAAGACAGAATAAATACAAAGCTCTTAAAAAAAAAAAAACCCTTAAGAGACCACATTGTGGTAAGTATTTCAGCCTCTGGATTTTGATAAACTAGAAAGCTTTATTTTGAGGAGTCATTAACTTGCAATTTGGCCCAGATCACTCTGTAAGGTCATGGTAGCTTCAGGCCCCTTATCTCTAACTAGCCTGCCCGCTGGGACAGAAAGTGTGTTCCAAGAGAAAGAGCAAGATCTCTGTGATTAGATTGAGTTTACAGGGGACTGAGAGCCCTAAGAAAACTCCAGATTTTAAGAAATCTTCAAAGAGAAAAGGGACTAACAGATCCAGATGAGCCATGGGAACAGTGAAGTGCTTGGTGCATGTATATATAAGTTCTCAATAGAGCTGTTTCAACCACTAGTCCAAATTCAACGTCTCAAGCCTGGTAGAGTCAAATTTCTGGCACTTGGCAGCAGAGATTTTATAGAATGCCTTGATGGAATCAAGTAGTAACCTGTCTTCCTTGTCTTCCTTTTGCTTCCAAACTTATGACTTGGATATTTTTTTTGTTGTTGTTAATGCTCCTTCCAGCCCTAGTAGTGACAGCATTTTCCAAAATGTTACTCAAAACCTCTCAAATAGCAGAGGCAGTACCAACACATCCTGGCATCTAGCCTACGGTCGTGCTTCAGGAATACACTGACTGCCTTTGTGATGGCCAAATGCCAGTTCTTATAGTTAAGTTGTGGCTTGGACATGTGGACCCATTCCTTTCTGTAATCCTATCATGATCCCCTACTTACTTTCTTCCCTACCAGAATCTAAGCTCCTGGAAAGCAAGTGCTATGACTTTTATCTCTTGTATTCCCACAGCCATGTTGGCTAGAAACATGGTGGATGCACAAAGATATTAGTTGAAAGAACAAATCCAACTATCCCAGAGGTTCTGAATACCCACTGGCCCCACCACCAACCTCTGCTCTTCTTCTTCTGTTTTTTGAGATGGAGTCTTGTTCTGTCGCCCAGGCTGGAGTGCAGTGGTGTGATCTCGGCTCACTGCAACCTCCGTCTCCTGGATTCAAGCGATTCTCCTGCCTCTACCTTCCAAGTAGCTGTGATTACAGTTGTGTGCCACCATGCCTGGCTAATTTTTGTATTTTTAGTAGAGACAGGGGTTCACCATGTTGCCCAGGCTGGTCTTGAACTCCTGACCTCAAGTGATCCGCCGCCTCAGCCTTCCAAAGTGCTGGGATTACAGGCGTCAGCCACCATGCCCGGCCTGCTCTTCTCCTTTTAATGCACTCAAGTCCTGGGGAACCCAACTGAGGATCAGAGCTGTCAGCTGGGGGAAGGCCCATTGTTTTGACCCTAAGACCTGGCCTGACTTGAGAAGTTTCAGGATGTGGAATTTCATCAGGCTCAAGGAATCCTTTCAAGGAGCAGTCTGACAATAGAACCATATAAAGTCCACTATTCTTTTTGTCAATTATTTTAAAACTGTTCTAGTAATTAAGATTGAGCTAGAAAATATGAACTACATTTTTACAAACACTTAGACCTTCAAAACTGGTTTTAAAAGGCCGGGTGCAGTGGTTCATGCCTGTGATCCCAGCACTTTGGGAGTCCAAGGCGGCAGATTGCTTGAGCCCAGGAGTTCGAGACCAGCCTGGGCAATATGGTGAAACCCCTTCTCTTTCTAAAAATAAAAAAATAAAAATAAAAAAAAGAAATCAGCCGGGCATGGCAGCATGGGCCTGTGGTCCCAGCTACTTGGGAGGCTGAGGTGGGAGGATGGCTTGAGCCTGGAAAGCAGATGTTGCAGTGAGCTGTGATCACGCCCCTGTGCTCCAGCCTGGGTGACAGAGCAAGACCCTGTCTAAAAAAAAGCCCACAAGCTGGCTTTAAAGTGAACTAATAATGATGTCTATGTTATTATTCTATATGATATTTGAATATGTTCACCCTTTTCTCTTTTAATATTGTTTCAACTACTGATTTACTTTAGCAAACACTTTCTTCATTAAAAGTGCAAAGGTAAACTTAAACCATCCAAATAATCAGCCAAATCAGTGGAATCTACATGAAATATACAACAATCTAAATGCTTAAAATAGATAAGTACAGCAGTGGAGGGCATTATGTGTTACTGGGCTTTTGACATCAAGGACATCTATGTTCGAATCCTGACTTTGTCAGTTGTTAGTACCAGTTGTATTGACTTAGATAAATCATTTCACCTTTCCAAGTCTCAGTGTTTTCTTTTATAAAAACTATGTTTGTCAGGAGGATTTTGTGAGATAATTATATATGAAAGAACCTACTAGGATGTATTCTTTAGTAAACATTCAGTATTTGGCTCTCTATTTGGCAACTGAGTGGTGGGTGTGTTCCCCAGGTGTGAGGGTTCCTGGGCTGGGCTGGGGTTACTGTCTTGTAGTTTCAGTAATTTGGTTTCTTGTGTACTATTCATATATATATATATATATATATATATATGTTTTTTTTTTTTTTTTTGAGACGGAGTCTCACTCTTGTCCCCCAGGATGGAGTGCAATGGCGCGATGTCGGCTCACTGCAACCTCCGCCTCCCGGCTTCAAGTGATTCTCCTGTGATTCTCCTGTCTCAGCCTCCCGAGTAGCTGGGACTACAGGTACCTGCCACCACGCCTGGCTAATTTTTGTATTTTTAGTAGAGACGAGGTTTCACCATGTTGGCCAGGCTGATCTTGAACTCCTGACCTCGGGTGATCCACCTGCCTCGGCCTCCCAAAGTGCTGGGATTACAGGTGTGAGCCACCATGCCCGACCCTTATTATATATTTTTATATACTTTAGAAAATTTAATCTGTGGAAAATCTGGTTCTTGTTTTTTGGCCACATTATCAGATCTATCACTCATCTACTCTAAGTACATTAAAAAGAATACATGGTCACTTTGCCCAATTAACCAGAGAATGGTGCCATTAAGTTAAAAAATGCCTATACATGTATAGGCATGATCCTCATAAAGATTAGTTTTGTTAGCTGCACAGTCACAAACCAAATCCTGAGTTATTACCCTTCTTACAGAAGGGTGTGTCGCTTGTTCATGGTGGGGACAATGTTGTCAGTGAGGATAGCTTGATAGTAATAAACTATTACTACCATTGGAAGAACATTTCAAAATACAATATTATGCATCCTACTTAGGTTATTTTCACTTCATGTGGTAATAGTCCATTAATTTACCCTAATAATATTTAGTAGATTTTGACATCTACTAGAACATAAGGTTGAAGTGAAAAGCATGTTTTAGTTTGTGCATTTTAAAACAATTTTCTACAAAAGAAAACCAGAATTACCTTGCATAGCTTTCTTATTTAAATTAGACTTAATATTTCTATTGTTTTTAAGATTCACCTCTTGGAATCTTCTACATTTCTTTGCCTAAGTAATAGGGGATGGTTTATGTTTTTTGCCATTCATAATTTTTCTTAAACCTTCATACCCACATTTAGCCATATGCGCTTTAAGTCACACAGTGAAGATGAAATTTAATACACATCAAACTTCTGTGCAGACTTGGTGAGAAACAGATATTTTGCAGCCTGCTTTCACTCTGTGAGTCATTAAGGAGTGGGTTGATAAACTTGCATTGCAACCTTGGCTTATAGAAGATTGTGCCTATTGTAAGATACTCCCCATAAAGCCAAAAGATAAAAAAATGTTAAGGGTACTGACAATTGTTTATAAAATACAGTCATAAAGACATCAGCCTCCAGAGAGTTCTCTGATTAAATTTCATAGTAACTGTAATTTCTCTGCCTGAATCACTTTGTTAAATTTTGTCTTGGCTTCTGGAGACAGGGTAGGGAGACAGATTAAATTTCAATACCTTATGCTATTCATTGGGCTTGGGAGAGTTTCTTCAGCTTAAATGATAATGAAGATAGATTAGTGATTCTGGTTTATCCTCTAATCTTAGCATAGACATTTTCTGTAGATTAGAAGTCATTTCATTTATGAACAAAATACAGCTTCTGATATAAAAAGAAAAATGAATCTTACTCAGTTCCCTAAGGCTTAGAAAAGATTGCTGGAATTTAGGAGTTGGGTAAACGGTTTTACTTTAGCTACTACTCTAATTGAATAAACGTGAGATGATTTTCTGAAAAGCTAAAAAGCTCTTATAGTAAATTTGAGAGGATTTTTTAAATTATGGAGAACAAGATAGTATTGCCCTTACCTAAAATTCTCCCTCAATATTTTGTTTCCTTTGCTTTGGAAACAGCATCCAAGCAGGGCCACTGAGAAGGGTGTGTCGGGGTGGGTGTTTTGTAGACAGCTGTTTGAAGGAAATTATGCACAGGTACCTAAAAAGAGCAACTCAGGCAAGTTTCCCAGCCACTTAGATTTCCTGTTTCTTTAAGTTAAGCATTGCTATTCACATTGTGTTGACTGTAGAAGGATTGATAGTGTCCAGTACAAATAATAATAGTAAAATAGAATTTCTGCTTAGAGTTTGTGGTAAATATCAAAATATCTTAGTGATAAGCACATGTATTCTTTTAAATTTTGTCAGTTGCCCAGTGCTTCCATTCATTTATCACTTGTTTATTTTATTCAACCAGCATTTATTGACCCCCTGCTGGTTCTGGGTTTCCTCTCATACTGTGCTAGATGCTTGGTATGCAACGATAAATGAGTCATGGTCTCTCCCCTCAAGCAGCCACCAACTAGCAAATTCTTGGTCATTTTAGTTGTTTTCTTTTTTCTTAAAAAAATTTTTTTTTCAATAGGTTTTTGGGAACAAGTGGTGTTTGTTTACATGAATAAGTTCTTTAGTGGTGATTTCCAAGATTTTGGGGCACCCATCATCTGAGCAATGTCACTGTAGCCAGTGTGTAGTCTTTTATCCCTCTCTTCCCTCCCAGTCTTTCCCCTGAGTCCCCAAAGTCCATTATTTCATTCTTATGCCTTTGTGTCCTCTTAGCTTAGCTCTCACTTATGAGTGACAGCATATGATGTTTGGCTTTCCATTCCTGAGTTACTTCACTTACTTACCCTCCAGTTGCATCCAGGTTGCTGCAAATGCCATTATTTCATTCCTTTTTATGGCTGAGTAGTATTCCATGGTATATGCGTGTATGTGTATATATATATATACATACACACACATACACATACATACCATGTTTTCTTTATCCACTTGTTGATTGATGGGCATTTGGGCTGGTTCCATGTTTTTGCAATTGCAAATTGTGCTGCTATAAATACGTGTGCAGGTATCTTTTTCTATAATGACTTATTCTCCTCTGGGTACATACCCAGGTGTGCGATTGCTGGATCAAATGGTAGATCTACTTTTAGTTCTTTAAGGAATCTCCACACTATTTTCCATAGTGGTTGTACTAGTTTACATTCCCACCAACAGGGTAAAAGTGTTCCCTTTTCGCCACATCCATGCCAATATCTATTATTGTTTGATTTTTTTGATTATGGTAATTCTTGTAGGAATAAGGTGGTATCACATTGTGGTTTTGATTTGCATTAGTGATATTGAGCATTTTTTCATATTTTTTGGCCATTTGTATATCTTCTTTTGAGAATTGTCTGTTCATTTCCTTAGCCTACTTTTTAATGGGATTATTTTTTTCTTGCTGATTTGTGTGAGTTCCTTGTAGATTCTGGATATTAGTCCTTTGTTGGATGTATAGATTGTGAAGATTTTCTCCCACTCTGTGGGTTGTCTGTTTACTCTGCTAATTATTTCTTTTGCTGTGCAGAAGCTTTTTGGTTCAATTAAGTCCTGTGTATTTATCTTTGTTTTTGTTGCATTTGCTTTTGGGTCCTTAGTCATGAAGTCTTTGCCTAACAAAGCTATTGTCTAGAAAGTTTTCCCAGGGTTATCTTCTAGAATTTTTATGGTTTCAGATCTTAGATTTAAGTCTTTGATCTATCTTGAGTGGATTTTTGTATAAGGTGAGAGATGAGGAACCAGCTTCATTCTTCTACATTTGATTTGCCAGTTAGCACCATTTGTTGAATACAGTGTCCTTTCCCCACTTTATGTTTTTGTTTGCTTTGTTGAAGATCAGTTGACTGTAAGTATTTGGCTTTATTTCTGGGTTTTCTATTCTGTTCTATTGTTCTATATGCCTATTTTTATACCATTACCATGCTGTTTTGGTGACTGTGATCTCATGGTATAGTTTGAAGTTGGGAAATGTAATACCTCCAGATTTGTTCTTTTGCTTAGTCTTGCATTGGCTATGCGGGCTCTTTATTGGTTTTATTTCTTTTCATAAATATTATTTCAGGAGATCTACTAGGTGCTGGAGTTACAGCAGAAGAAAGACAAGAATAGTTTCTTCCCTTATGGAGTTATTCTCTAGCCTAGGAATAAAAGTCAACGTGAATAAAATGGAGAAGCAATCAATGCTGAGCTGAATTTTTCAAATAGAGTAGAGCTATTAATCATATTAGGTCAGAGATGTAATTCTTTGGTGAGAGACTAATAAATGAAATAAAATTAGAGGTCTTTTTGAGACTAATCGAAATTATGGAACAACCAGTATAGTAAAACTACATTCTAAAATTGTAGTTTCTAGATTCAGACTTAGAATTCTTTAATTAACTTAGCATTTGATTTATAGAGAACTTTAATATTTCAATAGTATTATCTATCAAATAGTTAATGAACTATTTTAACTTTCTTTGAGAAAGTTAAAAGGAAGATATCTCCAGTTTTAACATTTGGCTCTGACTCAAATTTTGGTTAAGTTTTGCTGTCACATCTGTTACATAAGCAAAGATTTAAATTAATTACAGTAATTTCAATGGGATATATAATTCAGATTTATTCAACTTCACTCATTCTTTAATTACTACTGTTCAGAGATTGTTCTTGTCAGAGATACACTATTTTAGCATGACTCAGAAAAGGGGCCACAAACCTTAATAACAAAGTGAACATTTTAAAAGCATACAAAATACAAGCCCAAATTAGATTCAGAAGACATAAAATTAAGCTATCGGATGCTGTAGTTTCTCAGTGCTGGTGTGACTCTCTGCCCCTGCCTCATGATGGAACTAGGAACCATAACAGTTCACTGAGTCATGCTAGGCCATGGTGTCAGCGCGTGCTTGGCAGACCCTCAGTAAACCTTTGTGTGAGTGGGGGCATTTGTTGCATGATGATGATCTCAACATCACTTTAATAATCTATACCCCATATTTATGCTTGGTATTGGTTTGTTTTAAAATGCGATTTTTAATTTAATTTTATTATTATTATTTTTTTGAAATGGAGTCTCGCTCTGACCCCCAGGCTGGAGTGCAATGGCGTGATCTCAGCTCACTACAACCTCTACCTCTTGGGTTCTAGGATTCTCCTGCCTCAGTCTCCTGAGCAGCTAGGATTACAGGTGCCCACCACCATGTCCGGCTAATTTTTGTATTTTTAGTAGAGGCAGGGTTTTGCCATCTTGGCCAGGCTGGTCTCGAACTCCAAAATCAGCTATTCTTTAAAACTTATGTGTTTGAAACAATGAAGATTTAGCCATTCTAAACACTTCTTTAGAAACTTTATGCCTGCCCTTCCTTAATCGATTACATTTAGATGGAACTTTTGTACAAAGTGCTCTCCTACACATGATCTCCTTTGATCTTCTTGACAGTTCTGTGACTGATATTGGACACTTATTATTATCCCCATTTTATCAATGAGTTAACTGCTATTTACCTGCAATTATATAGCTAATTAATGGAAGGCATTGGCTGTACCATGGGATTTGTGACTCCCACTTTACAGCTGAGCTCAATCCTTTCTACCATTGACCTGCAATGATGTTTTAAATAAAATGACTACTAAGGTTAGACTACTAAGGTTAGAGGTTAGACTGCTAGTTTCTGCCAATGGATCATTTTTGCCAATAATAGGATAATTTTTTTTCACAATAAGAATCATCCTAAAAAAAAAAATTCCATCCTAGCCTCAGCACTTCTCTACATCAATTCTAGGAAACACTTGTACTTAGGTGGAGTTTCCTAAGGACCAGCAATCTTTTTAACAAAAGATGAGCCCTTCAAAAGCTGCCTGATAAGTGAGTGCAAGAATTATAACCATTGATACTCACTGTAGTCATCAAAAAGTCAAAGCACACAGTCTATTCTGCATACGACTCCATTCATTGCCTTTTAAATGCAATAAATTTCCCCTCCCTTTTTCACACCATATCCTGCCTTTTTCTAACCTATATTAATTATTCAATACATATGGTGAATAAATTGATAGAGTTTTTTTAATTAGCAAGATTTTTATATAGCAAGATATAACCTGAGTTATACCTGTATTTCACTTTGATCTAAGAGAAGCAAATCATACTAGCTCTTATATAAAAACTCTGTAATGGTAGCGTAACTATTCAATAATAATAATGTTACTAAATGAAAAAGAACTGCACAATGCATTTTGTTATGCATATTTTCTTTAGGAATTCCTTCACTCTTGGAATAAACTTAACTCTTTTCCATAAATGAGACACCCACCCCCCGCAGTCCAAAATTTATCAAGCTGAATGATCACTAAAATCACCTAAAGAACATTTTTAATGTTATTTTTCTCAAGCTTTTTATAACTAAAATTTTCTTCCCGTATACAAAAAGCTGAAAGACTAGTACAATGAACATTCATACAAGTACCTCGTAAATTCAATAGTTGTTAATATTTTAACAAATTTGGTTTCTCTCTCTGCCTTTCTCTCCCTCTCTGTGTATATACATAGACCTATCTTATAAGTCTTGGCTTGATTTGAGTTTAGGTAAAGCATTATTGATAAAAATACTTCTTTACTGATGTGTGTACTTCATATTGCATTACATCAGGTGGCAAATGACGTCAGGTTGTTTCATTGCTGGTAATTGTATTTAATCATTTGTTCATGGTGGTAAGTAGCAGATCTCTTTTTTTTGTAAATAACAAACGTGCCTGGGTGGTACTTTGGTACTATGTGGATATCCTGTTGCTAACATTTCACCTAAAGGAAACCATCCTTTTGTCCCTACCAGAATCTATTGTTCCATCAGACTCTGTTGTTACATCTACATTGATTAGCTGGCCTTCTTCTGTAAAGGTGAGCATTTCCTTATCAACTGTGGGTCGACTACAGTTTCTTCTAAAAAGTTAGGGTAATTTGTAATCCTTCCCCTTTACCATGTTTCGAGTAGATCTCACCATATCGAATTTTTCCCATTATTTTTTCAAGGCTACTTTTCTTTCTGACACAACTAAATTTGCTCACTTTCCAATTTCCTGCCTCAGACCCCAAATCAACCATTTCTTCAAGGAACCTCAGTTCTTTTTAGTGAAGGATGGTATGTACAAATCAAGCTCTAAGTGTAGGCATGCCTATTGTACTTGTATCATTGCTTCTAGACCTTTTCAGTGTACAGTGCAAGGAAATATGTGTATTTCTCTTAATCATGAGTTCATGTTAATATTTGTAATTTAAATTTAACATTAATTTTAAAAATTATATTTGTATATCACATTTAAAACTTGCAATATATTTATTTGATTCATATATACATATATAGTTTTAAATTACAATAAAATTCTGAACAAAGTTTAAGATTTCTTTGCAATTCTTTTTGTCCCTGGGGAGTTTTTAAAAATACAAATATTGGCCGGGCGCTGTGGCTCACGCCTGTAATCCCAGCACTTTGGGAGGCCGAGGCAGGCAAATCACGAGGTCAGGAGATCCAGACCATCCTGGCTAACACGGTGAAACCCTGTCTCTACTAAAAAATAAAAAAATTAGCCAGGCGTGGTGGTGGGCGCCTGTAGTCCCAGCTACTCAGGAGGCTGAGGCGGGAGAATGGTGTGAACCTGGGAGGCGGAGCTTGCAGTGAGCCGAAATTCTGCCACTGCACTCCAGCCTGGGTGACAGAGCGAGACTCCGTCTCAAAAAATAATAACAATTATAATCATATCTGTGCCCACTTCCACAAGATCTTCTGAATTAGAATCCTGGAGAGAGAATTTTGTCAGATTGTAGGTTTGTATTTTAAAATAACAAATCCATGATCTCCTGCCCTAGTCAGCCTCAGGCCTCCTGGAATATGTGAAATCTGTTTTACTTTGGGTCATATCTCTCAATCCTCCCTGCCCTCTTTTTTCCTTCTTAGACATTTTTATAATTTTGTTATAATGTAATTACAAAATTATTGGGCACAGGGAGAAATGTTTAAGGAAATGGGAAAAGGGTTGACTGGGAAGTAAAAAGAAAAATCAAGAATTTGCAGGAAGATGGTATAGGGAGCTTAGAAGCTACTGGCATGAACAGTAGCTTTTCATAAGCTATCATTATCCTCAATATCTTCCTTACAGTTCTTCAGAGGATTTTAAACAGTAATCCTGTTTTAAAAAACAGGACTTATTTAATAATGGCTTAGCATTTATTGCATATTTAGGGTTGCCAGGCAAAGTATTTTATATAGTGCCTCATTTAATCCTTGCAGGAACCTTATTGTGCTCACATATTATTATTATTATTTTTTTCTTTTTATTATTATTATTATTATACTTTAGGCTCTATGGTACATGTGCGCAACGTGCAGGTAAGTTACATATGTATACATGTGCCATGCTGGTGCGCTGCACCCACCAACTCGTCATTTAGCATTAGGTATATCCCTCCCCCCTCCCCCCACCCTGTGCTCACATATTAATATTCCAATATTGTAAATGAGGAAACTGACTTAAATATATGTACTCTGCTTAATGAGCTACTTTCTAAGGAAAACACAAGTTTTATCTTTGCCACAGGTTGGGTTACCCAGGAAGCGCACTCTGAGATTGAGATTTGGATGCCTTATGTTGTTAGAGATACCTGACAGATCTAACAGAATTGATCTCTGGGGATCAATACCTTTGGAAGGGAGGAGATGCAACCACAACCACTCAGTGAAGCTGAGCTATGAAGTGGTTCTCCACCAAGTCCTGAACCAACCCCACAGAGAGCTCTGGAGCTAGGGTAGTTGTTCAAAGTCTTTCCAATTTGGAGCAGGAGGACTGGCCTTTTTACCTCTGCATTGACCCATCGCTGTGTGCAGACTGCCCCTGGAAGGAGGCTTGATCTTGGATGGGGACTCTTTTCTGCTGGCACTCTCTGCAGCCAGGGGAATAAGTTTTTTAATCCTGAAAGGGCTTCTGGGGTAGAAGTGATCACTGATCACAGTGTCCACCACATCTCCAAAAAGTTTGCTATAATTTCTTCAAAACAAATTTTCTTGATAAAGACTTTTTCCCTATTGGCTATTCTTTTCTTATTTTTCCCATTGCAGAATATATATATTCAGAGACATTTGCTCTTATGTCATTCACCATAAACTCAAAGTCTTTTTTAACCCAGTTTTACCAGCTTTTAACTCCTTGCCTTATATTACATCGGATAAACCAAAATATTTTTATGCAGATAACTTGCTGTTTTTTTTAAACATCAGGCATTTAGCATCTCCAGTTCTCAACATTTTACTCTGCTTGTCTTTACAGCCATTCTTGAGAAGGTTCTCAAAGAGGTCAATGCAAGAGAAAGTCTTCATATTAATCCATGCTTAGGATCGCCTCAATTTCAACCCCTTCTTTGTTAAAGCATCCTCTTTGACACTCAGCATACGTCCTTCATCCCATGATTTTCTGATGGAGAAAATTGCTCACTCTCAGCTTGCCGGCTGACTGTCCCAACTGGCTGTCTTCTCTGTGAACTTGGAGGCAGAAGGGCTGTGTGTGCTATCACTCCCTGGTGTAGAGAAACACGTCCACCTCCTCCTGCCTCTGGTGTACCTGGTCCCTTGTGTATGGGATTATATGCTCTCAGCATAAGAAATGCCTGACTTTTCCATTTAAATGAGGTGAGGCTATGTTACAAATGCACTATTTGTTCTCTTCTTCCTTTGGGAGTATTTCTGGTCTTCATTTTTATTGGAAGAGCTCAAAATACTTTAAATATGTTTGTTCTATAGTTTTTTAAAAATGAATCATTTTTGAGTATATTGAAACTCAGTACCCAGCAATATAATTTTCTTTGGTTAATAATTTTTCTAAACTAGAAATGAAATGCCTTAAAATTATGCATTTGTCATGTATGCTTTAATATATGGTTAAAAGCCAATCTAATAAGGAAAAATAACCTAAAAATTAGTCCAACCATTCCTTTTAATTCCTTGCTTCCAATTTACCACGCATATCTACCGCTTTGGAGAGAAAAACTGTTGATTTAACCTTAATTTTTAGTTTAATTTAAAAATTTTAAAATGTAACTGCATTTAAAGAAGTATCTTGAGGAAGATTGAACCTGGGAGCAAGTAAGTAGGAGGGATCACTAAAGAGCAAAGTGTAAGGTAGAGCATTTGTTTCCTTCTTTTTTGTTTGTTTGTTTTTGTTTTTGTTTTGAGACAGTGTCTCGCTCTGTCGCCCAGGCTGGAGTGCAGTGACTCGTTCTTGGCTCACTGCAAGCTCCGCCTCCCGGGTTCACGCCGTTCTCCTGCCTCAGCCTCCCATATAGCTGGGACTACAGGCACCCACGACCACACACCCACGACCACGACCAAATACTTTGTATTTTTAGTAGAGACGGGGTTTCACCGTGTTAGCCAGGATGGTCTCGATCTCCTGACCTCATGATCCACCCGCTTCGGCCTCCCAAAGTGTTGGGATTACAGGCCTGAGCCAACACTCCCGGCCTCCTTCTTTTTTATAAGGATGTGTGCCTCTTCACATAGAGTGCTGTGTAGGACTTGAACTTCTATCTCATGAGTGTCTCATGTTGGGGGAGGTCATGCAGCATGATTCTCATTGCTTTTAAGTGATGGATAATTGAGTGATTAATAATTGATTTCACTGCATTCTGTGTTTTTTACACCTTTTTTTAAAAAATCGCTTAAGCTAGGGTTTTTGCTTTTGTTTTTTAAATGCTACCTCAAGTTCGGTTGTGTTCTCAAGGGAAAAATATTGCTAGCTATGCCGTGTGTGAACTTTCAGCCTAGTCATTTTGTGGCCATAAATATTGTTTCTATGAGCCTCTTTTCAGCTGTGCTAGTCATGTGTTTTCTGTTTGTTCCTTAAATTATGTAAAATGACCCCTTTGGCAGCCAACAAATTTTTTAGCTTACTATGATAAAGAACTTCCTTATGGAAAAAATATTCAAGTTATACAAAGTGTTTTCCAGCAGGTCAAATTTTTTCTGAATAAATAGTTTTAAAAACAAATTTAACAGGAAGCTTAACAATTTTTTGAAAATTTGTACAAGCAGTGCTCAATGTAGGGAATAAGGAAAACCCAAGAGATGAGAAAAATTAACACCCAAAAGCTCATCACCAGAGAAAACTGCTTTTACTCTCTCTTCTTCTAGTCATTTCTATGCCCCATTATTATTTTTGCATATTTGAGGTGATGTGGTGTAAACAGTATGTATATTCAATGTGTATATTCTACTTCTTCAAACTAATATTATATATAAGGATTTTCCACAAAAATTATTTTTTGAACGTTTTATAATTATATACTATTCAGTTGTGTTAAGTTCAGTTAGCATAATTTTTCTAACTGTTCTCATTAAGGGCATTTTGTTTGTTTCTAGTAAATTGGCTAGTATACAGGTTGCAGTGAGCATTTCTGCATAAAGTCTCTTCTGTAATTAGAATTGTGTCCCTAGAATATAGTCACAGGTCTGAAATTTTGTAGTCAGGAGGAATGAATGCTTTTAAAGATTATGATACTCACAGCCAGATGGCTTTACGAAAAAACTCTACCAACATTAAATTGTTTTTACTTTTTCCCCCCCTAGGAGGGTCTAAGATCTTTGTGACCCTAAAAAGGTTAAGAGCCACTGGTATGTTTATGAAAAACAGATTTTATGCTTCTTGAGGTCATCACTGCCTTTTAACTTCCTAGAAGCCTACCAGTAAGCATACCCTGAAGTAGATGTGCAAGAAATTTGTTGAAAATAATTATCTTAGTGAGATCTGCATGTGACCAAAATTGAGGATGCCTTTCAGGAATCCTAACATGCCTTAGGCAGTGGAAAGGGTGGCCAACTCCTCTTTGGTGTCAATTTGAAAGCCTTATTTTATTTACTTCATATTGTCAGTGGCAGACAACAGATTTTTGAAGACCATTTTGTGTTTTTGCAAAATCAAAATAGCAAGCACAGTAGCTCAGTTTAATGGTCCTATGTGCCAAAGTGACTAGCTGAAAATAAAGTGTTTCTTTTTTATCTGTAGGAATCAAGTCACATGAGATGAATATATCATGTCCAACATACTACAATTTATTACATCTTAATATTCACCTACCCTAGTGGGCGTCATAGTAAGTTTTTACTTCTATTACAGTAGCCTTTCCTGAGCTACTTTATTATGAATTCTAGTTAGTAGTATTTTATTGGTTTGAAAATAAAGGAAATTTTTATTGAAATAAATGTATTGAAATTAACAGTGATTCTAAGGAATATATTTGTTTTAGCATTTAAATAGTCTACAAAGATAACTATCAATTTATTTAGCTAGAAGTTCCCTAGAAATTCTAGTTAAGGATATGAAAAGCATGGATGCCTCCCTCTACCTAGAGAGAGTACAATAGTTTAAGAACATGGAATCTGTAGCCAGAGACCTTGGATTTGAATCCTGCCTTTACTGCCTCCTTGGAGCACGGCTTTTATCAAGTTACTTAAACTCTGTGCCTCTGATTTCTTAACTGTAAAATGGGGTAATAGTGGTATCTAGCTCAAAGAGTTGTTGCAGGAATTAAAAGAGATACGTGTAATGCAGGCGGAATCATGCTTGTTTCATTGTATGGGTTCTTCTACCTTCTCCTCATCCTATTATCGTCTTTGTAGCAGTCATCATGATGGAAGTCAGTATTCAATGAAATACTTTCTCTGATAAATTGATTTACTACCTTTTTTTTTCTTTTTTCATTTGTATCTCTTCCATTTTTCTTGGTAAGCCTTTGGAGGTTCTGTTCCAACTTTGACGATGCTTTGACTGACACATTGGCAGGCTGTCTTAAGTGTGTGCTGTAGTAACAACATGCTTCCTTTTTCATTTATTTGTAGATACCAGGTAAACGTGCTGCTTACCTTCATTATACCAGGTAAAAGAAGGAACCTTTTTAATAGAAAACAAAAAACCTGTATGACTTAGGGTCATCAGAAGAGTATGGCAAAATAAAACTGAGATATTCAGTAAGACTTGCCAGTGTAGTCTTCCAATAAATTATGGCATATTATTTGCCAGAGCTTCACCTTTTGTTGCAAACAGATAGCAAATTTCAGTTGTACCACTTTGGCAGCTTATGTGTGAACAACTGAGGTTGGTTGGAATGTGTCAGACCAGCTAAATTTAAGCATATGTGATTAGCTTTTTTCAGTTAATTGGTAGAGTTGCTTCCTGTTGCTCAACTACTGCTATGTTTCCTTCTCTCAAAGTGCCAAAAAGTTTTTTGAAATAAAACGATTACTTTAATTGTTTAGTATTGTGAACATGGTTATGATAAAATTAGAATATTGCTTCTTTCATCTAAAAGGTGGTAGGTAGCAAGATGAAGAAATGGAAATAGAAAGTAATGGAAAGTTAAAGTTAACTATCATATTTGTAATGTTTTAATATAAGTATAATCTGTTTACTACATAAATCAGAAATTAAATTAGGAAAACATTCCATATTATTCTCTATGAAAGTAGTGTTTTGATATGTCACTCCTAATCCTCACTTGGGTTTCATAGTGAACATTCTCATGTGTCCTAGAAAATAGACTGTTGGTTGTATTTCTGGATAAGTACTCTGTGAGGGATTTTCCCCCTTTCTGTCATTGATACCTCTTACATTATGGGAGGGAAAAAAATGGAACTCTGGTCTTATATATAATATAGTTAGCATGTCCTGGGAAATATAGTAAATTCTTCTGTGATAGTGTAATTATCTTCTGCTGTTTTTATGGAACCAGGCATTTGATAAATTTTTGGTTAGAGTAGAATATCAGCAAAGCTATAGGAATGGGCTCAATTGTGAATAATTTAGTTTTCCTCCATAGCCACAGCACTACTTTTGGTCACAAAAAGGCAAGAGTATTCATGAGCGATAGTTTGAACATCTAAAAATTCACAGTAGTACCTCAGTTGGAACAGTCTGCTTAACATAGGATGAAAAGCACTTTAGTCCTTACTTATGGGACAGACTGATTTAATTCTTTGTATCAAATTTTTCAAAATGTTTTTCTCTTTATTTCACAAGCTGTCAGGGGAAATCATGACCTAACACATTGAAGGAACAAAACACGTTTGACAGGCAGATCTCATTGTGCAGTGTCAGAATTGGCTTCTTTGGTGTAACTGGTTGCCAAAGATAGCCTTATAACATGATTTTAAAAAGCAGAATAAAGAGACATTAAAGTATATATTCATCGCATGTTTTAAAGGCCCCTCAAGTTCATTGTTTTTGTAAATTTCTGGGTTTCTACAAAGTAGAAGTCATTATCAAGCAGTCTTCTTGAAGTTGTTTAGCATTGTAGCCACCAGCACAGGATCAGGAGTCACAGGCCAGGGTTCAAACCTAGATCAGTGGCTTACTGATTGTGTGACTTAATGATGTATAATCTCCTCTCTAATCTTTGGCTTCCTCAACCATAAAATGTGAGAGTAAAATTACAGGTCCTGTCTCACTGGATAGTTGTGAGGATTGGAGTATGTAACATACTTAACAGTGTCTAGTAGTTTTATTTTTTAAAATCAAAAATTGCACTGCTGTTGCCCCAAAAATCCATCTAAAAAACATAAGGCAGACCCTCCTTTTAATATATGGAGGCCAGGAAACATGTTTCCTCTTGAATAACTGTTATTATTTTGTATATGGGAGTAGAAATAAGGGAACTAGAAATGGCACAGAATTTAGGAGAAACGAAGACACATAATAGAAGTTCTTCCTGTGCAAAAGGATCAAAAGAATAAGACTCTCCTCAATTAGAGCTTTTTAGTCTGGTTGGGGAAGAAAAACTAACATATAGGACAGTTAGAGAATTATAAAAATATTGAGTAGAAATTCGTAAGAGGGAAAAATATCACTGGAACTAGAGCAGATGGTGGGGGCTGAGTCTTTATAAATGGAATTGGAACTGAACTTAGAAGGAAGAGAGGAGGAAAGCAGGGCAGTGCTGTAGGCTAAGGCTGGTAAGTGAGCAAACCCTAGAGGCAGGACTGAAAATAATTTTTTAAAATCATCTCCTGAAGGGACATGACTGACTAATGAGTACAGGGACACCTTGAGTGAGTACATAGTGGGTAACACTGAAGCCAGGCAAAGAGTTTGAGCCTGGTTAGGGAGCCTTTCAGTCTCTTAAAAAAAAAATCCCTGACATATACTAGAAAGCAGTGGTTTTTATAAATTTTTGATTGATACATATGAATTGTACATATTTATGGAGTGCATGGGATATTTTGACACATGCATACGGTGTGTGATGATCAAATCAGGGTAATTAGGATATCTGTTACCTTGAACTTTTTTTTTTTTTTAGAGACAGAGTCTTGCTCTATTGCCTGGGCTAGAGGGCAGTGGCACGATCATAGTTCACTGCAGTCTCGAACTCCTGGCCTCAAGCAATCCTCCCACCTCAGCCTTCCAAGTAACTGGGACTACAGACACACACCACCATGCCCTGCTGATTTAAAAAATTTTTTTGTAAAGATGGGGGTCTCTCTATGCTGCCGAGGCTGGTCTCAAACTCCTACCCTCAAGAGATCCTCCTGCCTCAGCCTCCCAAAGTGCTGGGA
Source organism: Pongo abelii (assembly GCF_028885655.2). Classification (NCBI taxonomy): domain Eukaryota; kingdom Metazoa; phylum Chordata; class Mammalia; order Primates; family Hominidae; genus Pongo; species Pongo abelii. Next base: position 195,502,058 of record NC_071988.2, read on the forward strand.
TTACAGGTGTGAGCTTGTAACATTCCTTTTCTTTGTTTTGGGAACGCCTCAGATCTTTTCTTCTAGCTATTTTGAAATGTACAATAAATTGTTGTTCCCTATGGTCACCCTACTGTGGTACTGAACACTAGAACTTATTCCTTCTATCTAAGTGTATGTTTGTACCCATTAACCAATCTCTCTTTACCCCTTTCCCCTTCCCAGCCACTGTTAACCATCATTCTACTCTACCTCGGTGAGATCTACTTTTTTAGCTCTCACGTATGAGTGAGAACACGTGGTATTTGTCTTTCTGTGCCTGGCTTATTTCACATAGCATAATGACTTTCACTTCCATCCATGTTGCTGCAAATGACAGGATTTCTTTCTGTGGCTGAATAGTACTCCATTGTGTGTATACATACCACATTTTCTTTATCCATTCATCCACTGATGGACACTTAGGTTGATTCCATATCTTGGCTATTGTGAATAGTGCTTCAGTCAACCTGACAGTGCAGGTATCCTTTGATATACTAATTTCCTTTCCTTTGGATAAATACCCAGTAGTGGGATGGGTGGGTTGTATGGTAGTTCTATTTTTAGGTTTTTGAGAAACCTCCATACTGTTTTCCATAATGGCTGTTGTAACTTACATTCTCACCAACAGTGTATGAGAGTTCCCTTACTCTGCGTGTTTGCCAGCATTGTTATTTTTTGTCTTTTTGATAATAACCATTCTGACTCAGATGAGATGATACTTCATTGTGGTTTTGATTTGCATTTCCCTGATGATTAGTGATGTTGAGTATTTTTTCATATATCTGCAGTGTTTAACAGAGCTAAGTCTAAATGCAACATATAGAATAGGTTAAATGGGAGACACTGTTGGATTAATTCAGACTGCAGTGGTTGAGGATTTGGATCCCAAAGAAGAGAACAATGCCAGTATCTTCACCAATTCTATCTTTCCTATTACATCAGAGTGGGTGTCCGCCTCCCAACCAGGCCAGTCCCCATGACTTCTTTGGCTCCTATCCCTTCTTCATTCTCAAGAACTTTCTACACTTGATTACCCCTTCTCTCACATGCTTTTTAATGTCTCACCCTTGCCTTTGCTTTTAAAAACCTTCAAGCTTTTCCTATTAAAAACAAACAATTTTCTCATTCCACTTCATATTTCTTCTAGCTGCCTCTTCATCTCTATTCATCCCTTAACAGGCAAATCAAATTTTTCAAAAAATGTTGTCTATTCTTGTTTGTATTGTTTCCACATCTCCCAACTCCACACTTCCACTCACTCCAGTTGGGCTCTTGACACTATTACCCTACCAAAACAGCTGTCACTAAAGTTATCAGTCAGCTTAAACTTCACGTTACCAAATGGAATCCTCATCTTGCTTGGCTTCTTGACATAGTTCACCGTGCCCTGTGTCTTGAACACAGTTTTGGTTTTTGGTTTTCTTTCCACATATTGGGCTAGTCATCTGTCTCTTCTATGGTCTCACCCTCTTCCATCAATCAAGTAAGGGGTGGATTCCTCGAGGCGGGATCCAAGGTCCTCTCCTTTTCTCACTTTATGATCTCTCCATCATTCGTCTTATTGGCTCTTGAGTCAGTTATTATCTGCATGAAGATTTCTGCCAAATTATATTCTCCAGTCCAGACCTCTTCACTGAGCTATAAATTCTATGTTTCCATCTCCTCTTGAGTGTTTCAGAAGCACTTCAAATCAGCATATCTAAAAGGGAACTCATCAACTTCAATTCTGGTCTATTTCAGTGTTTCCTCTCTCAGTGAATAGTATCCAGTTGTATAAGTTACAAATCTTAAAGTCATTCTTCATACCTCCCTCTCCTTCATCACACATATGCAATCCATCATGATTGGATAGCAAAAGTAAACATTTGCTCATTTTACTTCCTAATTGCTATAATTTGGATGTCTGTCCCCTCAAACTTCATGTTGTAATTTGAGTCCCAATTTTGGAGGTGAGGCCTAATGGGAATTGATTGGGTCATGGAGGCAGATCCCTCATGTATTGTTTTATTGCCATCTTCACTGTAATAAGTGAGTTCTCATTCCGTTAGTTACCAAAAGCACTGGTTATAAAACAAAACAAAACAAAACAAAAAAAACTGGCACCTCCTCTCTGTCTCTTGCTCCCTGTCTCGCCATGTGATCTCTGCACACACCTGCTCCCCTTCCCTACTGCCATGCATGGAAGCAGCCTGAGGCCCTATTAGAAGGAGATGCTGGTACCATGCTTTCTTACACAGCCTGCAGAACTCTGAGCCAAATAAACCTCTTTTCTTTATAAATTATGCAGCTTCTGGTATTTCTTTATAGCAATACAAATGGACTAAGCCACTAATTAACCCTTGAATCTGTCCACTTTCCACTTTTTTTCTTCCACCACCAAGATTCTCATCCAGACTACTGCTGTCTGTTCTGGAATCTATCCTCAGTCACTCTGGCCTGTTTCCAGGTCTGTTCTCTGACTACTTAGCCAGGGGATTGTTTTCAAAATGCTTCTGTCCCTTCCAAGGTACATTAAAGCTATTAACTTGCTTTTTACTGCTCTCAGATGAGGTCCAGATGCATTACCATGGACATCAGGCCTGGCTTGATCTAGCTACTACCTAATCTTCAGCCTCACCTTGCCCCAGGCATGCCTCACTCTGTACTCCAGCCATATCTAGTCCTTCTTGCTTGGCATAGGCCTTCCTGCTACAGGCACTTTGCACAACACGTTCTCTTCCTGGGATACTCTTCCCTCCTCTCTTTACCTAACTAATTTCTCTTCTTTCAGATCTTTGCTCAGTGATATACTCATTCTCAAGAAAGCCTTTTATTTTACTTTATTTATTTTTTTTGACACGGAGTCTTGCTCTGTTGCCCAGGCTGGAGTGCAGTGGCATGATCTCTGCTCACTGCATGCTCCACCTCCCGGGTTCACACCATTCTCCTGCCTCAGCTGGGACTACAGGCGCCTGCCACCACGCCCGGCTAATTTTTATATTTTCAGTAGAGACGGAGTTTCACCGTGTTAGCCAGAATGGTCTCGATCTCCTGACCTCGTGATCCGTCTGCCTCGGCCTCCCAAAGTGCTGGGATTACAGGCGTGAGCCACCGCGCCCAGCCACAAGAAAGCCTTTTCTAACTTCCTAAATTGGATCAATTCTCCTTGAAGCTTCTTACAGCACCATGTTTATATGATTATTTGTTTATCTGTCTGCCCCACTGGACAGAAAGAGCCACAAAAGCAGGGATGTATTTGCTTACCTTTGTATCTCTGTAACCTGGTACACAGTAGATACTCAGTACGTATTTGTGAAACCATCAGTTAGGCATTTGAAAGGAATGTCTAGGGCACAGCAACAAGGGGATCACAAAAATGCTTTGTGTGCTGTAGAAGGTAGAAAGCAGTATAACAGATCCATCCCCTAGCTGGGTAGGAGAGAACTGTGAGGAGTCCGGAGGCCTTTCTAGTTCCATGCTCCTGGGGCCTCCACTGTTGTCTATCAGAGAGCTGGGAGCGAGCCCCACTGCAGCACTGCCATTACCATACTTCCGTGGCCTGTACCTTCAGACTTTGTCATTCTTGTTACTTCAACATCATGACTGCAGTTTTTAGCCCTGTTGACCACTCTGGTCTTGAAATTCTCTCCCACTTTGCCTTCTGTAGTATTTTATTTTTAAGTTTTTTCTTATCTCTCTGACAACATCTTGGCTTCTCTTCCCACTCATTTGCTCTATCCGTGTACTCATTCCAAAATTCAGCTTTGATCTCATGGCTCCCATGTAAGAGGATAAAGTCTGAACCTCTCAGCAGTTCTTAAGAGGCCCTCTGAGGAACTTGCCGGTATCTCAAGTTTCATCTCCTGGCCTTCTGTTATAGCAAATGATTTGGCGTTCTCTGACCACTCCATGTTTTTATGATTTTGTGCCTTTTCCTCTTGCCCCACCTTGCATCCCCACCGCCTGTGTCCTGGGGAGCCTCTACTATTTTCAAAATGCAGATCAGGTCACTTAGGCCTGCTCAGGCATTCCCTTCCTCCAGTCTGTGACTCCCTTAGAGGCAAGGCCTTTTTCTATAACATGGCACTTTTATATAGAGTACCTGGCATATAGTAGACCTGTAATAAATATTCAGATAACTAAAAGGACAGTTCTTTTATCTTTTAATGATGCGTATAAATAGTAACCTGAATGACAAATAACACTCATGATAAACCAGAGTATCACTGAAAAAGCATTTCCTCTTGAGAACAGACCTCTTGATAGTAAAAAAGTAAAATGTCAAAAAGTTTATTACATAAATAACCTTGATCTACTCTGACTGTATTTTTCTGTCTCACATAATTCTGTTACATTGTTACACCCTCCTAAAATGGATGTCTAGTCATGACATGGTAATAAAATGTTGTTCCAGGCTTTAAAATGATACATCTGCCCTGAAAGCTTTGAGGTATTTTTTTCCCTGGGGTGGTTATTTTTTCAGATTTCCAAGAGAAGGTTATCATATACCAATCATAATGTATGTGTTGTAAAGCCACACATTGCAATACTTTTTTAATGAGCTGTTATGTAAGCCATGCTTCAGGGCAAAGCGGGGATGCAGTGGAGGAAGAGCCGTTTTATGCATTTCCAGCTGCACAAAGTAGTAACATTTCATGTGGCAGTGCTATATTCATTCTCGAGTTTCTCCCCTAGAGGGATAATAGGACATTGCTTTTTTGCCTTTCAAAAGGGTATAACAAAACATTCTCTCCCAACACAAATGCCGCATTTGACCTCATTCTGCTCTCAGTCAGTAAAATGTTTTTCTTAGTGTCATAAGAATTATTTTCTGTTGGTGACTTTAATTTCCTATAAGGTTTTTAGGGAGGTTTGGAAATCATTATATGGTTTCACTGGGTTTGCCAGATGTGAAGGAGGATTAAGAATTAAACTGTTTGCTTGGCTTTGGCTAGTATTAGATTATAAAATGCACTTTTATTGGAAACAAGAATCAAAGGATGGGCCTAAATAAGTACTTCCCTGGATTAAAAAAAAAAAAAAAAAGTGTTAACAGTGTGGTCTCCAGGGATTGATATTCGGAATGCTATTTTAAAATATTTTAAAGAGGATCGAGAAAAGAGAGAGTCTTAGCTCTTCTAGGTACTAAAGTAGGGTTGATTGGCACAAGCTGAAAGTTCATTCCAAAACATGATGTGAGTGGGCAGAAGAGGAGCAGATGTGACCTCATTTTCAATCAGTTCAGCTTTTAAGCCGTTCCCCTTTCTCCACCTGATGAAATGCTGTGGTTGTTCTTTTGAAGGGTCTGTTATCAGGGTTAATTTCTTATTATCCTACTAAGCCATTTGGTTTTTAAATGTATATTTCCTCTCTCCATGTGCATACATAATATATATGCGTACATAAATTATTCATATGTGTAAAATTTCTCAGAGATTTTATTTTACAATCTTTCTTTCATTACTTTGCTTTCATTTTTTTTTTCTCTTCACTTTCCCAGTACCTTTCTTATTTTTAGACAGATCATTTTGTAGGAATAATGTGGTAAGATATTTCTTGTAAAATATTGACTTTTATTAAAATATTTTGTGTAATTTATGATATCTCATCTTTAGAATAAAAATGCTACTTAGGAGCTTTCTTTTTAAAATTCAGGAATTGCTTAGCTCCTAAACATGAAGAGTTAAAATCTACTAGATCCTTTTATTATTTCTAAAAGGTATAATTATCAGCCTTTTACTACCTATGGGAGATGGGCTTTTCAGTGGCATTCGTATGCCTTGTATTTATAGGCCTATCTTGGCATACGTGCTCTTACCACTGAAATGATGGCATAAACTTTGACAAATGCAATTTTATCACCTTTTGAAATATACTACAAAACGATGTATTGACTGTTTAATATTTATGTGTGATTTTTTTCAAGTTCAGTTCAAATCAGCTAAGGAGTTAATGTTAAATATTCACAATAAAAAATATTTTTTTAAACCTGTAATGCATATTTATGATTCAGTTTATGAACCAAAGCATGAATTTTTATAAGTTCTCTGAAAGATAGAACTTACGTAGATTTCATAAATATTTTCAAATTTCTTGTGTTACATAGACTTCTTAATTAGTTGTCTATGATGATAACTTTGATCTGCTCCAAATAAACAGTCTTAAGAATAAAAGTTTTTCTGTAAGACAATAATCAATTTGTTGTTTATTTTTCTGTTGCAAAAATTAACCTGTATTTTGGTCCTTTAATTACTTGGTTGTTTTTAAAATTTATTCCCACTTGAGTATTAACTCATGTTTTTCTGACCTGATTTAGCAGGGAACTGTTTGCAAGACAAATTCGCCAAGAGAACTAAGACTAACATCAGCAGATTTACTTTTTCATGTTTAAATAAAGTACTCATTTTCCATGAAGTGCCAACATGATTTATCCAAATCTGAGGAAGAGAAGAAACTAAAAAAAGGATTATTCAAATTTTAGATTTGTAGGGAAATAATGTTTTCACTTATCTCATTTGGATTCCCAAAATGCTAGCTTAAACCAAGCCAAGCAGTGGCATAAGATAATAGACCCAAAATCAGTTTATCTTCCAGCAGGATAATAGATGAGCCACAGCTGGATGTTCTCCATTTACTCATCCATGAGCAAACATGCACTGAGTACCTGCTGTCTACTAGGTACTCGGGACACACAGATAAATAATACACAGTATCTGTCCTCAAAGAGCCCTCAGTCTGACTGGGGAGAAACATACAAACAGATACTAAGGCAATACAGAAGTGCAATGTTAGAAATATTCACAGGTACGAAAGCAGAAAGTGCATCTGTGTAAACAAAACAAAACAAACAAACAAAACAGGACCCAGGACCGTGGGAGGAGGGCAGAGTTTCCCAGGAGCTGGTTCCTGAGTTTAAATGTGCTGGTTTGAGCTATTGTGTAGTTAATGGTAAGTTCACATTTACAAAATAGAACATTAGACATTACAGTGTTAACACAAAGAAGGGTTTTGTATGAAATCTCCCTTTTTCCAGTAATAATTTTAACTTATATGTTGAGAATCGAAAGTTTTTATTTTGTAATTTACCCTGATGCCTTTAAAATATGCAGTGCATTGTTATGGTTCTTTAAAAGTAAATTTAGCATAACTTTAGTAAATTTGATCACCTACTTCAGTTTGGATGAACTAAATTTTGTTGAAAATTGTACTGTATACTTCTGAGTAAATATAATGGATTTGTTACCCATATTTACTAATATCACTACCAAGACCACTTTTAAACTATACCTAATCACTGGAATAATCTAGAGTTCCAAAAGATCAAACTTGTGACTTAGAAGATTTTATATTTCTGAAGTTTTTCTTCTTAATATAGCCTCTTATCTCGGAAACACTTTAAATAAATGTATATCATCTAAAGAAAGTTATACTTGTCCATTAAGATTGGGTTCTGGTAAAATAAAGGTAATATTTCTTGTCAGTTGAAGGGCAGTTTTCCTAAAGCCTGAGTGAAGAGGTGCCTCCCCACCAGAAAGTATATTCACTCACAGTGTCTAATGATCTGAGATTAAATGTCAAATACTTACTAATGTATCTACTTGAAATAGAGATGGCGATGGAAATTGGACACTGGCTAATTTTTTTTTTTTTTTTTTTGAGACGGAGTTTCGCTCTTGTGCCCAGGCTGGAGTGCAATGGCGCAATCTCAGCTCACTGCAACCTCCGCCTTCCAAGTTCAAGAGATTCTCCTGCCTAGGCCTCCCGAGTAGCTGGGATTACAGGCATGCGTCACCACGCCTGGCTAATTTTTGTATTTTTAGTAGAGATGGGGTTTCTCCATGTTGGTTAGGCTGGTCTCGAACTCCAGACCTCAGGTGATCTGCCCACCTTGGCCTCCCAAAGTGCTGAGATTATAGGCATGAGCCACCGTGCCTGGCCGAAACCAAGACTGGGGATACCATCAGTGCATAATTATTGTCCAAAGACAGAACATATGGGACTAATGTGTCAGTGTTTTTTATATACTAAATTGAAATAAATCTGGTGGGAACAAACCTGTTTAACCCTTGTTTGGCTTCTTCAATGTTTTAAATGCTTAGAACGGTTCAAAGTTTTTCACATTGAGATCCAGCTCCCCATCTTTCCCCTGGAGGAAGAAGCTCTGTGGGGTGTTAGAAACAGGGGGATGGCTGTGCATGCTTTGCTTCTGTTTAAGAAGGGAATTCAGTCTCCAGAAGGGAGGGGATTGCACTGGATGCTTGGAGCAGGCATCAGAACCTGTAGATGGTTTTGGATAATCTTCATATGAGGTTATCTTCAATAACTCAAAGAGTTGATTGACAAAAAATAGTTGATTAGCCAGGCACAGTAGTTCATCCCCTGTAATCCTAGCATTTTGGGAGGCCGAGGTAGGAAGATCGCTTGAGTCCAGTAGTTCAAGACCAGCCTGGGCAACAAAGTAAGACCCCATCTCTATTAAAAAAGAAAGAAAAGAAATAGTTGGTATTTTTCTGATGAGCATGTAGTGTTTTTGGTACATTTAATTTTCCTGTTAAGTCAGGCAAATCACGAAATTATACTAATGATGTAGGAGAAATTGCATTAAAACTGGGGGAAAAGAGCCCAGGATTTAAAACTTACCTCATCTAGATATTCTGTAGTTGATCACAATTACTGTACAGAATGCAGAGATCTTTAGACAATTATCGTGTTGATACAGATGGGGACTTCTTTTAAGAATTCCAAATGGTAATGCATAAAAATCCTAAGATTGGTTAACAAGTTGCAAAATTGTGAGATTTATTGGGAGGCTCTTATATAATGGAAATCTTCCTTTTATTCAGATGACTAGGTGTTCAAAAATGTGATATAGACAACTTTTTAAGAAGATACCTTTGTTTTTGAAACAGGGTCATGCTCTGGTCCGCAGGCTGGAGTGCAGTGGCACAATCATGGATCCCTGCAGCCTAGGAAGATACTCATTTATTTCAGTATTCTTCATTATAGTACAGGATAGATCTGTATTATATACTGTGTTATATATTTTGCTTGTTTGGTTAAAGGGGGGTGGCATTTAATTGGCTCAAAATGCCCCCTTAGAAACCTGATAAAATCTTTCCAGTAGATGGCTAAAACTGCTTCACAGACTTACCCACTTGTAACTGCAGTTGCCATAGTGTATTAGAAGTCTTGAGATAAAAATAAAAGATATAACTATTAGCTATTCCATAATAGGCATCACTCCATTGTCAAGAGTCCCAGTGTTTCAATCCGTAAAGTAAGTTTGGGACGAACTGGTTTACTGTGTAGTACTCAGCCTGGTTACCCTGCTTAAGTTTAATATACAGTATTAGAGTTGCTGACTTTGATTTCTTTTAGTGGAGCATTATGATGTCAACTCTACTATTTTCTCTATTTTGTTACCCTTTGGTTTGTATCTTGGCCTGATACTTAAAGAAAGGGAAAAAAAAAAAAGATAAAGAAGAATAGGAATTCCTCTAAGCGAGTCTATTTCTTTGAGCAGATAATTCTTACCAGAATGTCATACTTTAAGCCACAGCTAGAGCTTATATAGAATTTTTATATTTCCATGAACTTACCTGAAAGCACCCTTCATCCATTTTCAGTTCTGTCCTGGTTGCTAACAGAGGCATTGCCATTGGAAAGTGGCCTTCAATCTCTTTCTGGTTTAGGGATATTAAAATATACTTGGAAATGGGTCCTTTCCTGTATGGATGACATTCTAGATATTTAAGGACTGGTAAGGTCTCTGTTTAATCTTGGGCTTATCCATTTTAAGCCCTGATTAACCGCAGACAAATTCCTTGACCATGCCCAGCAGGGCTACAGCTCCCAATGCAGTCATCGCTCAGTGCTCTGAAAGGAGCAAGACATGGAGGTCTTCAGTCAGCCGGAAATGTCTAGTCCATCCAGCTGTAACTAAGCAGAGAGAAAGAAGGGTACTGAGGCTGGTGCACTCCACATTCCCACCCACATCCTGCCACATGTTGGTGAGAGTCTGGGGAGCCCCAGCCTACTAGCACGCCTTGTTCCCTCTGAATTTCTGGAGCTTATTTATTTTTACCACCTCCCTCTCTGCTTTTTGTGTCCATTCCTTCTGCTCCTTTTAGGTAAGTGCAGCCAGAGAAAGGATGCTGATACGATTTTTCTGATGAAAGATGTGTTTGATCAAGAGAGTTAAAATCACAGAATGAAGTTTGGCTTGTTATGCCTTTAAATTCTGTGGCTCATGAAGTATGATAACCAAATAGTGTGCATGTTGTTCAAGCAGTGGCCCTTTCCTAAAGCTAAGTCGTCATTTCTCAAGAGATCATGTGACTGCATAAGCTCATCATTAAAAGCTTAGTTTTCTAGGCTTCACCTGTGATTTCAAATTCAAACAAGCCTATGTTACTGTCATTTGCTCTAAAGACCATTTTTCTAAATCCCTTTGGATTTATATTATCTCTACCAAGGCATGGCCATCTTGGAAAAATATTACATATAAGCAGGATTTGGGGATAAGAAGGGATACTTTGTAAGTTGTAAGGTGGATGGTGACTAGCCTGACCTTACTTCTGGTAATCCATATTACCATCCAGTGATAAGTGATTATATTTTTCAGTCCATTTCTACCTTTATGAACATACTGATCTTGGAAAATTATCTACTCATCCTCTTTTCCATTTCTATTTAACAGTGATTCATTGGTTTGGGCTGTAGAGTGGATCAGCTGGTGTTTACGAAGTTATCATAGTACCAGTGAGTCACAGAGGCATCTACTGATTCTCATTCACTCTCAGAAAGGAGGAGTATGTAGCTTTCCTCCTCAGGGGAGTAAAGTATTACACCACTTTATAGCCGTTGTTTGAATCATATAATTAAGATTTGATGTAATTATTCTTAGTTGACTTGGGATTAGACAGACAATTCTTGTATTTGGTTTTGCCTTCAGATTTAATGACATGCAGCCTTTGAGAAGTGAGCAAATTCAATTTTTCTGGTGCTATTATATAGCATTATTAAAAGTACAGTGCCGTGTAGGGAATATAGAGTTATGTTCTTGGTGAATTCATAAGGTATTGCCAGTACGGGTCTATCTGATCTAAGCCCTGCTCTCCCATTTTGTATTTTCCATTCTTTATCTCCCCTTTTCTTTTCGGAGTCTATCTTACCACCAAAGCAGAAATTTTAGGATTCTTTCATTTATTCAGTGAGTATTTATTGAGGAATTATGTGCCAGGATAAGCATTGGGCATGCAGTGGTGTGTACGATGGACATAGCCTCTGCACTTTCACAGAACTTACAGTCTAGTGCAGGGATTAGGGGACCAAATCCAGCCCAACACCTGTCTCTGTAAATACATGGTTACTGGAACACAGCCATACCCATTCATTTACATATTGTCTATGGCTGCTCCCACACTGCAGAGGCAGACTTGAGTAATTACCACAGGGACCCTGTGGTCTGCAAAGCCAAACATGTTTACTACTTAACCCTTTGAAGAAAAAGTTAGCTGACCCCTCTCTCATGGATAGTGCTGGAGACATTTCATAAATGCAGTCTAGAACCGGAAAAGCCTTGCCAACCCCCTTGAGGAGTGTGTATTCTCCAGAGGACAGTGGGCTACTGCTGGAATATTGTAAGCAGGGAAAGAAACATGTTGATGTATGAATTTTAGAAAAGTCCCTGTGGCTGCTGTGTAGGAAGTATGTGTCAGGCCGAGAAGCACTAGGTCATAGTAGCTAAGAGTATAGATCCTGAGCCAGACTATTTGGATTGAAATTTTGACTCTACTACATACTGATTCTAATCTTAGGTAACTTCCCTGTCAGATATCCTGTCTATAAAATAGACATGGCAATCATAGTACCTAACTCATGGGATTGAATAAGTTAATGTATTTGAAGCACTTAGGACACAGTGTTTACCATCATCACTATTATTCCTATTGTAATCTTGTTCAGAGGTGAGGATGCCTGAATTAAGGCAGTAGCAGTGAGGATGATAGAAAGAAGTGGCCAGATGGAGGCTCTACACAGGTGATAGAATTGACAGGAATTTATGATTAATTGGATGTCAGAAGGGTAGATAAAAGAGAATAAAAAGTTGAGGATGATTACAGGTTTTGGATTTCATCAGTTGAGTGAATGATGGTTTCAGTCCCTGAAGTAAGGAGACAGTCAGTGAAACAGGCTTGTGATGTGAGGTGAATGATAGCTTCAGTTTTTGGTATGTTAAATTTAGGTACTAGAGAGATATGAATAGAAATGTTCAGGAAGCAGTTGCCTATAAGGTTTTGAGTTCAGAAAGGTGATATGGGCTGGGGAAATGGATGTAGCAATGATCACTATAAAACTGGTCACTAAGCTTGGAAGAGAATGAAATAACCCAGAATGAGGATGGAATGACAAATAGACTAATAACAGAACCCTAAAGAACACTAATAGTTTAAGATTAGACAAAGAACCATTAAGTTAAGAAAAAAAAAAACTTTTGGAGGAAAATAAACATGAATTTTTAATCCATTAAAATTTCTGTCGTTGAAATAGTTGAATTTGAAAAATATTTAAATTTGCAATTTTGGTATTAGCATAGGCCAACCTAAACTATAGCATGTATTTCACAATTTGATTTCATGTACTATCATATTCTATATTCTTCTAATATTCAATTTCTTCTCTATGGAACATTAGGTAACTTAGTAGATGCTATGGCTATGGATGCTGACATCATATGAGCTGTTCAAACTACTCTTCTATATTTAATAACATTTCCTTACCTCCCTGTTTACCAATTCACTTGAGCCTGTGATAGGAAAAACTGAAGTGGAGGAGAATTTCTTTCTCCTTTTTGTGTTATACTTGTTTCAGCATCAACAACTTGGAACCAGTTTGTTACAACATTTTATGATATCTCTATATTAATTTACCTACAACACTAACATAAGTAAGTATAATTTTGGAAGGAGCCAGGAGATAAATTGGAGAAACGAACACTTTTTCCATCATCAGAATCACCCCTTACCTCTCTTACAGTCATGCGTGCCTTACACTTTACTTAGTTAATTCCCAAGAGAATCTTCCTGAATATGATTTCCAGCAAAACAGCCTTCTACTCACTTACTCTGACCCTTAGTAGGGCTCACAGATTAGGCTCAAGCTAAGTCCCTGAGGTGGGACAATCAGAAGGCTGATCCAGAGGCTTTCTCAACCCTGTACCACACATGCCTGAAGAAAGGCATCACATTTATACAATCAGGCTGTGTTGCCTTTTCTATTTAGGGGGGAACTTGTGAAAAACTTTGAAATGCTCCCAAAAGATGACTGTCTAACTCAACTTACCAGCTTATCTCACCCTTTCCTATTTTACAGTCCTGGAAATTACAGAAAACTGAGAGTGATGCAAAGGACTCTTGTCCACTGAAATGGAAATAGTTCTGGTGGAATGCAATTGATTATTGCCCTATGCAGAGTGACCAATTGAACCAGATTTGCATCTATTTGTAAATTCTTTGCAATATTCTTGATGTTTATGTTTGTCCTTTGGATTTATTTTTGAACCAGTTGTAATATCTTACAGTTCCTTTTTTAATGAGTTAGTTAAAATCTATGTCCCGTCTTCAAAAAAAATTATCTTGTTATATATACACGTATGTTTATACATGCATATCACATCTGTAGAAAAATTCACAAGAAGTTGGTAGCTGTAATTAGCCCTGCAGAAGGAAAGGCAGGAAAGCTTGCTTTTCACTGCATGCCCTTTTGGATGTTTTGAATTTTGTGTTGTATGCCTGTGTTACCTAAACAAATACAAAATTTTAAAAAGTTTCTTTTTGAACTCTTGAAAGTCAGGACTTAGCGATCCCTTAACTACTAACTTCACATCTGAAATAACTGACTTTCTATAAAGGTTTTTGCCTCTAAATAAACTACTAATAGAGAGCAGCCTACACATCAACATCATACTTAGAGACTTACTTTTGTATTTTTTAAGGCAAACTAGTAAACTTTACTTTTCAAGGTAGCTCTAACCCTGTAGAAAGATTTTGGTCAGGTGGTGCTAATATTATGACTAATCTGTTGGGGAATCACACAGTCTTAGTGTAGAGGGAAGTGGCAGACCCATCAGCCTATTTTGCATTTATTCTGTGTGCACCTTGCCTCTTCACCAGCTGTGTCCTCTATAATCCCCTTGTCTAATTATAACGAGCAGCCCTCCCATTAAGCCAGTGATTCTCAGGCTCAGATGTGTATTAAAATCACCAGGAGTGCTTTTAAAAATCGAAATGCTTAGACCAATTAAATCACAATGTCTGAGGGTAAGACACAGACATTGGCATTTTTTAAAGCCATCAAGGTGATGCCAATGTTGAGAAACAGTGTCTTGTGCAAAGAATGGTACTGGCTTAGGAAAAAACTTAACATATAATACCTCAGAAGCAAAAGCACTCAGGATATCTGACTGGAAGATCTGCATAGGTGATGAAGATGGTCCAAACAGAAAAGAGAGGCACCCTTTACTGTGAATGAATATCCTTGTACAAAGAATCTGTTTTGACCCATGCCGCTTCTGGAATGGGGCAAACTAGATATGGGGGAGTGGTTTAAAAGCCCAAGCTGACTTAGTGACAGGTATTAGCTTTTTTTATACTTCTGAATTCAGATAAACTCTCAGTGAGTAAAAAATACCAAATTGGGACTCTGCACATCCCTGCCTTGTTCCTCTGCCATTTGGGGCACTGATCCAGCCTGCTGAGTGACATCCATCTAATACCACTGCCACCATATGGTTGTGCTACCGACAGAAGGTCATATTTATCACACACGGGACAACTGGGAAAACCACATACTGTACAAACATGACCTATTAAGCATCTGTTTTAATCAAAGATTCTAGCACTTCTTTGCTCTGACCCTTAAAAATATGCTTTATTAAGAGGTCTTTGATAGAGAGGTAGATTTGTAAAGGGAGAAGTAAAAATGCATCCTGTCATTAATTTTGAAATAGTGAGGCGAGGAGATAGCCTATTTCTTGGTATTTCCTCTCTACCCTGAAAGATATCTTCCAATGGGAAGTCCTGATTAATGGCCTGCTTATATTCCGAACTGTTTTATTGTTGCCTCAGCCTTTTTTAAAACCTGAAAATTGGTCTCATGAGCTCTACTGTGGTGTTTTGCCTTCATGTACTCATTGTATATCCCCTCCCTTTTGTATAGGAAGACAGAGATGTCAATGACCCCATGCCCAACCGAGGCGGCAATGGACTAGCTCCTGGGGAGGACAGATTCAAACCTGTGGTACCATGGCCTCATGTTGAAGGAGTAGAAGTGGACTTAGAGTCTATTAGAAGAAAAAACAAGGCCAAAAATGAACAAGAGCACCATGCTGGAGGAGATTCCCAGAAAGATATCATGCAGAGGCAGTATCTCACATTTAAGCCTCAGACATTCACCTACCGTGATCCTGTGCTTCGCCCAGGGATCCTCGGTAACTTTGAACCCAAAGAACCTGAGCCTCCTGGAGTGGTTGGTGGCCCTGGAGAGAAAGCCAAGCCATTGGTTTTGGGACCAGAGTTCAAACAAGCAATTCAAGCCAGCATTAAAGAGTTTGGATTTAACATGGTGGCAAGTGACATGATCTCACTGGACCGCAGCGTCAATGACTTACGCCAAGAAGAGTAAGCACACATCCTCTTCTTTCTAAAAATGGGGCAGCTGTTGTTTTCATAGGTTTTTAGGTTTAGTTAGATTGTTAGAATGGAGAAATTATTGATGCCTTTATTTCAAGGAAATAAGAGGATCTTTGAACAGCATGATGGTCAGAAGGAGGCAGTCCCTCCATTTATGCTATTGTATTGAAGGCGGGCTGTATAAAATTCCGGGGCCCTCTACGTCAGTGCTATTCAAAATATGGTCCCCAGACTGGCACTGGTCAATGAATTTTTTGTTACCAGTCCACAGTGAGAAAATGAGCTTGCACCAGGATGTAAGTCAACTACACTATTAAATATGTTGTTTAGTTTTAAGTGACAATTTTTTAATAGCAAAACTTCCTTGATTTGTTGATTTTCATTCTGGAGCAAGTGCCTTATCTTATTGTGGAACAATAGCAAACAGTAACAGTGTTCTGGGTGTCTCGCATAATTAACTAGATTTATGTTTCCTTTAATTTTTTTCCTCAGTACTGAAACTGGGAATTGAAACACTTTACTATATGCAAAAGTAACACTCAGATAGATAAAACTGTGACCTAAGATTTCCAATTCTTTTCATGTAGTATGATTTTTAAATGAAAGATTTTCAGCTCTTAACTTTTGATGGATAGTGATTATTGAATGAACTCAAAGCTTTTCTCTTTCAGTTTATTCAATAACTGGTTCTACTACTATAGGATCTACATAGCTTTCATTAATGTAGTTGGAAATTTAATTCACTGCTACTAGAAAACACTCAAAATGTATTCCTGATGATGTATTGTTAGCATAATCTTCATTTTTAAAAGGTTAATACAGCAGGTGCTCACACTCCCATACCTGTTCACATACACGTATGCATGTACACACACACACTCACACCTATTCACCAGCATTCTTTATGACCGCTAAGTAAAATCCTGTGTCCAATGTAATGCCATTCAATAGACTTTGAGCATTCCTGTACATTTACTGGTAAAAGTGAGAAGAGATCAGTGAATGTGCAAAGAAAGTAGGAGTGGAAGTGCAGCAGTGCGATGGTGAGTGATACAACCTCTTATACAGAGAAGAGTCAGAGCATCTCCCGGGGCTGTGAAGGAAGAACCTTAGAGTAATTTATTCCCAGTAGAGACTTGCCTAGTCATGGATAGCACTGCCAGATTTAGCAAATAAAAATACAAGATGCCCAATTAAATTTGAATTTCAGATAAATGGTGAAAAAATTTAGTATATGTTCCAAATATTGCATGGGACATATTTAAAAATTTTTTTTTAAATTTCAGGGAAATCCAATTTTAACTCGGTGTTCTGTGTTTTATCTGGCAGTCTTAGTCAGGAGATAAAGATGGTTGTTAAAGAGTTAGAGCTGCCATGTGGGGACCCTTTAGGATCCCTAACAGGATCTTGAGTCCCTCGTCTAGAGTGTGTCTCAGTTATCTTCAGTATAGCACTCAGTCAGATCCCTCATCTCTGTTACAGAGGTGCTTTGAGAAATGACTGGTGGCATTTCATCACTGTAATGAGGGAGAAGGGAAGGGAGTCTAACATTTATTGACTTTCTGCTGCAGGCTGGGACTTAGTATAAGTTATTGAATTCTCACAACCAAACTGTGAGAGAGCTCTTACCTGTGTGTGTGAAGTCTGAGGCTCAGACAGAGTTGTGACTTCTTTGCATTTACCCAGAAGAATGGCAAAACTGTGAGTCACCCCTAGGTGATTTGGTGCGAAAGCCCCTTCGTTTCCATCGCTGCACACCTGAGGTATATATATCTCTCTCTGAGTAGCGTACCTCAGTGCAGATGTTACAATCAGAGGGTGAGCTTAACAGTGTGGAAACAAGAGATTTTAGCACATAAACTGTTTATTTAAAAATATGTCACTTAAAACACCAATATAAATATAGCTAACTTTTCAATATAAGAAATAAGAAAATTAAATGATGTACAAGGCTTAAAGCACGGCACAGGATTTAGAGACATCCTCTGTGCCTCCCTCCCCTTCACCCCTCACATCCAGTCCACTAGCAAGGCCCCTTGGTTCTGCCACCAAGATGTAGCCCAGATCAGTTTTGAGGTCCGCTTCTTTCCTCTCCTCTGCCTCCACCTGAGGCCATGCAACCATCATCTCTCCTGGAATCCTGCAGAAGTCTCCTTACTGGTCTTTCCATTTCTACTCTTGCCTCTTACTGTCTATTATTCAGACAGAAATCAGTGTGGTCTTTTAGAAACCCAAATCTAAAACCATTCTGTGCCTTCCCGTTGCACTTAAAACCCAAACTCCTAATGTGCAGCATCCCCCACGCTGTGGCCCTTACCCACCTTGCAGACCTCTTCTTGCTACTATACTTCTTGCCCACATAGTCCAGCTGTGCTGGCCTGTCTCAGGTCTTCTGCATATGTTCTTCCCTCCTCCATGAATGCTTGTTCCTTTCTTCCCATGACGGGCTGGCTCCTTGCCATCCTTTAGGCCTCACTTGCACTTCTCTAACCATGCTGTCTAATTTGCTAAGGCCCCATTTTATTCTCTATTACTTCTCTTTAGCCATTTTGTTCATGGTATTTTATCAAATTTTATGATTAGATATTGGTTTATTAAGTTGTTTATTGGCTGTCTTTCTCATTAGATAAGTTCCTAAGAGCAAGAACTATGCCTATTTGTAAGCCTAGTAACTGACAAGTAAGAACTCAGTAGTAGTACCTAGTTGGTAAATATCTGTCGAGAATGAATGAATGTGTGAATGAAATCAGCCAGGGTTCAAACCTTGATGCCATCACTAGATGTGAGATCTTTGACCAGTTACTTGTCCTCTCTAACCCTCAGTTACCTAAACCTTAAGACGGATCTAACCATACCAATCTCTCAGGATTAGCATTAGAATTAAATGACATAATTGACTACAAAAAGTCTTTTATTAGCCTGTTGGTTAGAAACCTGAGTATTATTAGCTGTTTTTACTGCTATGGTATTTTCTTCATTACCTTGTCAACATTCGAATGTTTTCAGTTACTGTTTAGCTTTGATAGGCTCTGTTGCTTTTTGGAAAAGATAAATGTCACACATTGCCTTATCTACATCCTCTTGCTTCTACTAGTACCTTCCATGATGCTAAAGCCTTCATCTCCTTTGAAAATTTCAGACACACTGATTTCCATGGGAACCTCGCATCTCTGAGTCCTCCTTGCACCCCGCAGTTTTGTTCCTGTCTCCTTTCTTTCCTTCTTCCATGCCTTGCATAGCCAGTTGCGTCCCGTGTTCTTTCCTCTGGCACAACTGGAGCAGTGCCTAGAAATAGGACATTGCATGTTTTTGTGTATTATTTCTGTAAATATTGTGTCTCCAATAAAATTAAAAGGCCCAAATCTATTTTAGTAAATGCTCCTAAGCCTCTCTTTGAAATCCTATACTAGTGATAAAAGTCATTTTTTAATATTTCAAAATGCCCAAATATAATAAATCCCAGAAACTTTTTTAAACTGAATCCAAATTATTTTTTAAACTGGATTCTTTCTCCCACTTAAAAAAAATGAGATAGACTTCATTCCTTTTTGAACACTTAAAATTCAATGTAGAGTATAACATAATTTTCTAAGTAAAATTATTTATACTTTAGAATGTGGACAATCTTTGGAATTTTTCTCTAAAATAAAAACCAACCATGAATAAAAATCGCCTAAGTGTTGCATATTACCTAATATGCATATTAGCACTTGTCTGCTTTTCCTGGCAACATATTGAAAACATATCGCACATCCATATTGTGCACATGAGGATGCACCCTTCCTCATCCCTCATGGTGAATGTGCTTGGAGCCCCTCAGAAGCTGGCTTGCTGTGGCTGGCTTTTTGCCACTTCAGAACACAGGCCCTAACAGCCTTGTTCTCCTGCCTCTGTCTGTCATAGAAATGAGGCACCTGCATAGCTTAGAGACCAGGCTTGGGCTGTTTGTCCAGCTGTGACATCTGACACTGTGGTTAGCTTGTTCGTTCTTGCGGCTGTTCTGTAGTCTTTGTAGATGAATGTTCTCTTCCCTAGAAGCAGGAGAGAACTGTCCAGCTGCTGGCATGACTCACACTTCTGTATGTGATAGCTTTGAATTACATTCACTGACTGAGTAATTTATTGGCTGTTGATTGCTTGTTAAAAGGGTGAGTAACAGTATTTTGAATGAACTGGAGGCCTGCTTCTTTTTTAAAGACTTGAGCCAAGAATGACTTCACCTGCCTTCACACTTTTTTCTATAAAATACAAATATGATTTTCTTCACAGTTCAACAGATATTGAGTATCTCTAATATGTAATGCACTGTCCCTGCCTTCAAGGGGCTCACCATCTACCATTAGGGAGAAAGGAAAGAATGCCATAATGTAAGGCAGAATGTAAGAACCATTAGAAAGGTATTTTAATAATGTGGTTCAGAGGAGTGAGAGGTCAAGTTACAGGGGAGTCAGAAAAGGATACTTTGCCAGGCATGGTGGCTCATGCCTGTAATCCCAGCACTTTCAGAGGCCGAGGTGGGCTGATCGCATGAGTCCAGGAGTTCGAGACCAGCCTGGGCAACATGGTAAAACCCCATTTCTACCAAAAGTACAAAAAAATCAGCTGGGCGTGTTGGCGCATCCCTGTGGTCCCTTCTACTTGGGAGGCTGAGGTGAGAGGATCCCTTGAGCCTAGGAGGCAGAGCTTGCAGTGAGCCGAGATCACGCCACTGCACTCCAGCCTGAGTGATAGAGAGCCCATCTCAAAGAAAAGAAAAGGATAGTTGAGGGGGATACTAGGGAAGACCCTGAAGAATGAGTAGGGTGTCTTTAGGAAGAGGGCACTTGAACATGTAGTAGAAAACATGAGCACATAGTGCGGTTTACTTGGATCTGGAGGTATGTGGAGGGAAATACAGCTGGGAAGATAGTAGGGCATTGGAAGACTACATGCCATTCACAGAGTCTACATTGAATCTGGTATTTGGGAAGACCCACTGAAGGCTTATAAAGAGAACTTGGGGGATTTCAAACTAGTAGAGGTGTTAGAGTAGATCAGGGGGTGGAGACCTGTTAGAGGGTTAGTGGCATTCGAGTGGGAACTCCAGTGGAGGTTATAGAACCAGAAAAAGGAGATGCAATGTAAGAGAACAAAAGAGTTAGAAGCAGTAGGCCTTGGGAGGTGATGGAGTGGAAGGGGAAATCAAAGATAAATCCAAGGCTTTGAAGCTCAGTAACACGAAGAGGAGTGGTGCCATTAACAGAAAGAGGCTGGTTAGGATAGAACAATCCACTCTGTCCAAAGCTCGTTTACCTGAACCGGTCTGCTCCCTGGTTTAGATGAATTCATGCAGAGCCAGTCAGGATGAGGAGCCTGTTTATGAGAAGAAGTAGAAAGTTCTATTTGTGGATAGATTAGATTTTCTTCTGATAAAGTTTGGGATTTTATTTCCTTTTACTGTGAACTGCTGACGAAACACTTGGAAATATTCTTACCCTTTTTTTCTGCCCAACAAAGCAGACAATCAGAGGTATTTTGATTCATACAAATGAATTAAATATTTTGACTTATTGAATGAATTCATTTGCTTCTCATATTTAACCTTTTCTCCCACCTACACACCTTTTGCATTTCTGTTTTGTAGAAAGCTATCTTAGTTGCAATTACAAAGTGAGATGATAGATGTAAAAGTGCTTTGAAAATTCTAAGAGCTATGCACATGTTAGTAAGATTGTTAATATCTTTCTTAAGCTTGCCTATGGGAAATATTTTTTAAAAAGATATTTTACATTTACACTCATGCCTTATATGCCAGATAATTCTCCTCTTACCTGAGTCCAAAATAAATATTGATTCTTATACTGTAATTTTATCTAAGGTGTATTGTGTTTGTGAGGTTTTCTTATTCTCTATCCATGTTAAAGGTTCTCTTTGATATCTACCAAGCTATTTAGAATGTATTGCTATAATTTATAAAGTAGTTGCTATTTTTAAAACATTGATTTAGTTGGAATGCTATAGCTTTCCTTTTAATTTGGTTTTATGTATCTTGATCCATAGATTTCAGCTAGAGCTAAAACCTTAAACTACTCATAAAACGTTAAGACAAATATTTAGAATATATAGAAATCATACATACACATACATATATGAATCATGTATATGCAGAAGTATTTGTACTTTGCCCTAGTTTCTGTTTTTGGAATATGTAGTAGTTCTATATGACCATCCAAACTAATTGATGACAATTTTTCACACACAATCCCTTTTTTACATAGATTGCCCAAAACATGTTTTATTTTTCAGACTACAGTTTGGCAACTTTAGGTCTGATGTTCAGAAAACACATTTGAAAATGGTTTCAGATGACCCAAGATGGACATGTTGCTTACTGACCTGAAAATTTTTACTCTTGGAAACTAGACTACTTTGTGAATTCAGGGGTTTTCCAGATTTACTTTAAAATAAGTCCTTGTGTTCTGATGTCTACTTTTCTTCTTCACATACCTATAAACACAAAAACATATACACATTGCATGTTAGAATTTTCTCAAGTTGATTTTTGTTTAAGGTTCTGGCTAACGACACATGTATTTAGACAAACTGAAATTATTTTAAAAAACAGGAGTTAAACTTACGTTACCCCCATTTCTACAGCAGTTTAGGGAGGTACCATATTTATTTCAGTGAGGCTACAAAAACTGGAAATTGAGGTAACTTGTTTCTCTAAACCTCCATTAGCAGAGTAGCAGCAATCTTGAATCCCTCTCTCCCTGAAGTGCCTTCTTACCCTTGATAGGTTCTAGATGGCTCCCTTCCCTTGGTGGAAACGTCCTTCTGCTGCCCAGACCTCATTTGGTTAATGAGAGCCTTCCCACTCTCTGGTTATTGTCCAAGTTGCTCTATTGACAGAGGATTTATCTTCATTTCCCCTCCCTTCATCCCTGTAGCTCTGCCACCAATGTTACAATTCACAAAGTATGCCTGATAAAAAGTTATAAACTCACATTGCGTTTGTTGTATTTTCACAGCCCTCTACCCCCAACTACGAATTTAGAAAAAGTTTCCTGGAAACTAGTTTGAAAAATATTTACGGTGGCACTACTAGATATCCCATAACATCCCACCCCAGTGACAGACAATTTCAGGAAAACTTTGACTCTTTTTTTCTCTCAGAATAAGTCTTTTGCCCATGGGAAACAATAACACAGAGATTAAGGGATGTTTTTTTTACCCTTTCCTCCTAGAGCATCTCAATGTTTGAGCTAACAGTCTTTTCAAAGTATTTAGTCATTGTTCTCTGCCAAAAGGTTATCAGTTCCTTCTGAAAGACAGCCTGTGCCAATAGACCCAGACATGCTAGAGTGCAGTGTGGATGGCGGGACACATGCCCCTTTCCCTCAGTGGGTCAGCATGGTCACCTTTGGTAATTTAGCTCAGACTATTCCAGAACCATTAGATACAGGCTGTCTACTACAATATATGTTCCTTTGATGCATATTGGCTCCTGTGTGTTTGGTAAATAGGGAAATTATATCAATTCAGTGTGTAAGTTTTTATGGTTCATAGATTTCCTCTTGCATATTAATGTTTGGAAGTGATCAGGAATAAGGTTTCTCACAGCTAAAGAGACAGCCATAAAAAATTATTTATGAAGACCTTAAGGGGAAAAAATTGTCTTCTGCGGAAGTGTTTTTCTTTAGTGAAAGAAAAGGGGAGTTTACTGGCTTTAAGACCCACTCACTGTACTTGCCGCTATATTTAGCTGTCTGAAGAAGCTGCACATGCATCCAAAGAAACTGAGAGGGACATTGATTGATGAAGAAGGCCATCCTTGGATCATACTTTTAATTTTGGTGAAATTGCTCTGTATTAGAAATGAATGTCTCCAAAGACCTACAAAAAAGAAAACACAAGCCTATGGGTTTTAAGTTTGCAAAGGATGGACTGTGATACGAAATGCAAAAATTAGTTGCAATTTTAACTGTGCTGATTGGTTTTGGTTTCTTTAGGGCTCTGGTCCCAAAGTTCCTTAAGTTTTGTGTGGTCTGGTCATTATCCCTATTTTTTTTTTTTTTTAAGTCCTATTGCCCTCCCTCCCTCCCTTCCTTCCTTCCCCTATTTTTTTCTGAAGTCTTTCTTTCTTTCTTTCTTTCTTTCTTTCTTTCTTTCTTTCTTTCTTTCTTTCTTTCTTTCTTTCTTTCTTTCTTTCTTTCTTCTTTCTTCTTTCTTTCTTTCTTTCTTTCTTATACTCTTGCAAAACAGAGATTTCTAGGACTACATATACGAGGGAGAAATGCCTATAATTGCACCTAAAAAGCAGGCATAGTCAGACTGCTGGGCTTAGGGCTATGCTATGACTGCTTTGCATAATATAGCCATAATATAAAAGGAAGAATGGGAGATATTTTCTATATTTTAGGTTAATAATTTACATGACACTGTCTAGCTGGTAAACCAAGCATAAACCAACATTTATATAGAAGGAATATCTCCTACCTCTCCATTTATTGTAGAAGTAGAGCATCTATTCTGAAATATAGACCACTCTCAATAGACAGCAAGGATTACATATGGCCACAATGGGGAGAAACTTGGCTCAGTTTAGAACCAGGACTCACTTTTGCCACAGTCGGCTATAAAACTCCAGATGACTTCACTCTTTTTACATTTACACATGTAGATGTTTACCTCTGGAATATCTGGTAAAAGGACCTGTGTTGGAGAGAAGGCACTCTTTAAAAGTAGTTGAACCAGGTTCGAGGTAGTTAGGGGAGGCTTCCTTCCTCTCATTCTGAGTTTAAAATTGACTTCAACTCCTTAATCTATAGGAATCATTTGTGACAGTTTCCCCATGGTTAAGACAAGTCATTGGAGAGAGCTGTAAAGCAGGATCATAAGCACCAATTTTTTTTTCTTCAGAAAGGATTGTAGAAGTAGTAATATGAATAATGGTTGAATAATTGTTATATAACTTCTTGAATGCACTTATAAATAAGTTAATTATCTTTGCTCATTTTAAGCTGAATATGTAAAAGGTACACTTGGTGTATCATAGATAGATTTAGTCTTTCATCATTTTTGCAAGATACAAGTTGAAAGTGCTAAGAAGGAAAAAGGGCTTAGCACCAAAGCCAAGCTAATTACATGAGTTAAAATTATATAAATAATATAGTTTAATTAACATTCAGTAAACTTTTAGTCTTTCACTGGGAAATGACCTGTAGCTTTGCTTCCCTCTTCACTGAATCCTAGGGGAGATTCTACTCTTCAAAATGTAGCTATTGTATAGGAGGTAAGTCACATTTTTAATAGCCTGGTGACTTATTTTAGAATGAGCCCTGCCATTTTAATCAAATGGAAAATATCTGCGCATTCTCCAGAATAGAAAGGCTCAGTGAGCAAACTAAAACATGGTAAGGGCTCTAGAGAAAGATTTGAGAATCTAAACTCCACATTCTTAAGACCCTGGAGATTCACAACTGTCACTTTAAAGGAAAGCATTGTAGTCTTCAGTAAAAGGATGTACTTCATCTTTTGTGAGGTAGGAGCTCCCTCCAGAGTCCACACGTGGTAAGCTGCAGGCCTGCTGGAGTGGGTCCCCATCCAAGGAAGATATTTAAGGCTGATTTCTTCTCCCGTTGAGATTGAGTTGGGGAAGGGGCGTTAAAGGAGGACAGAGAAACTCTCTTGAAAGCTTCTTTTGAAGTCTGTGTAAACACAACTGCTTAAGAAAGCAGCTTTGGGTATTCTTATTTAAATCAAATACAAAGATGAATCTATCTATCTTCTGGGCAGACAATAATGTAACCTAGACTAGAGTTTGGTTGGTTCTTGACCTCATATCTTCTGTCATTGTGGTACTAGTCGCTGGCTCCAGGGTCATATGCCAGATGTTGAGGCTGATGAGCAGAAGGGCTGGAATTAACAGTGTGCTAAGGGTGTTCACCAGTAGACATAGAGTGGCCCAGAAAGGGTTCAGCCCTAGTGTACTTACTTACACTTGTTTATATGGTTTTCAGGAATACTTCTCGATCACTTCAAATGAGGTCTAAGCTGTGTCTTCCATTTCCACATAATTAACTCTGTTGCTGTGACTGCTGCTTTTCTTATCTCTCTGTTGCAGCAGCTGATGGAGACGGGGGGCCTCAGTCAGTGACAGTAAGGATCAACAGCGTCACTGTCCCTGTGTTACACCTATATGTCTAGCAGTATGCTGGGTTTTTAAATATACTATCTCATGTGTTTATAACCATACTGAGATAGTATATTTTCAATTTCACTATATTTTTGGATGATGAAAGTGAGGCTCAGAGAAGTAGAAAACTTGCAGGTCACATAACTTGAAGATGGAGATCCTGGGACTCAAATTCTGCCATACACACCCATTGCCTTGTTAGGGATGCTAACAGCCAAGAGGTTGTGTTCCAGTTTGCTACAGGACATTAACTTTTTTTTACAGGGAAAGTTAGAAAAAGGTAAAAGGCAAAGGTTTAGTGTGTCATTATTGCAGAATTTTTTCCTGCCTCCTAAGACAGGGTTTCACAATCTCGGCACTTGACATTTGGGCTAGATAATTATTTGTTGACAGTTCCTTGTCCTGTACGTTGTAGGATGTTTAGCAGCATCTGTGGCATCTACCCACTAGATGTCAGGAACACACACACCCGCTTCCACCTCCCTAGTTGTGACAACCAGTTCTCCAAATGTTGCCACATGCCCCCTGGGGGGCAAAATCACCCCTGATTAAAAATCCCTGCTGTAAGGGGTTAATCGAGGTAATGTTGTGGGAAGAGGGTGTGACTCAATGAAAATAATAGAGTTGGATTTATAGGATTAAGGGGAAGAATTGGAACAGATTGATGGAATGGGACAAATAGATAGGAAGACTTTGTCCTAAGTAAGATGAAGATAGTTGTTAGATTAGTGGAGGGTTACATGAAGGTTCACAGGCTCCATTGTGGCAGATCTGAATATTGTTGATGGTAGTATAGTAATCATTCATGGATGCATTTATAACTCTTTCTCTCTTCCTCCTCCTCCCGCTTTTTTTTTGCTGTTTTTTTCTTAATAACAAATACCGGGAGTGGAGTGGAGGGAGCCATCCTTTTTGCACTAAACAAGAAAAAAGATCCAATCCTGCTATTTCTCTAGTTCTACCTTTTGGCCAGTTGGTGGCCACTGAGGGCGTCTCAGAATTTGGTGTATATTTGTCCAAACTTTATTCTGAGTTATATTAAACTCATTCTCCTCTTGAATTATCCCCCTTATTTCTTATTTCCATTACTTGGTTTTGTTTTTTGTTTTGTTTTTGAGAGAGAGCATCTCCCTCTGTCGCCCAGGCTGGAATGCAGTGGCACGATCTCAGCTCACTGCAACCTCTGCCTCCTGGGTTCAAGTGATTTTACCACCTCATCCTCTCCAGTAGCTAGGATCTCAGGTGCCTGCCACCACGCCCAGCTAGTTTTTGTATTTTTAGCAGAGACGGGGTTTTGCCTTGTTGGCCAGGCTGGTCTCGAACTCTTGACCTCAGGTGATCTGCCCACCTCAGCCTCCCAAAGTGCTGGGATTACAGGCATGAGTCACCATGCCCAGCCCATTTCTTGTATATTTAATTAGAAGAATTGCTAATACCTGTGGGGGAAAATTATTTGAAGTAACAAGAAAAATATCAATAATGCTTATTTTATTAACCTTCAAAGATAATTTTACAGTATACTTATCAGGACTATTATAAGAAATTTTCTTATAAATATTGTAGTTACATACCATCGAATGCCAAAATGAATTATACAAAGGTAAAGTACGTAACAATACTATGAGTCCTTGCTCAGTGTCTTCAATAGGTTCAGGAAGAGGACGTACAATGAAGCTAATTTTACCATAGGCAAATTGATATTGTTGACTGAAGGAAAAAAATTTAAGCTTTTAAATAATTAAAGTTAGTTCTATTTGGAAGTCTTACTGAGGACTATAGACTGAGGCTTAGAACCCAGAAGCAATTCTGTCAGGCTGTTTTAAGGCAGTATTTTAGTTTATGGTTTACATGTAGGTGGTGAAGATTAATATGTGTAAAATTATATCTAAGTTTCAGTGTAAGAGTATATCTGGTGATAGGTTATAGAAGTATAATCATTAATTTTGTCAAATGTTATTTTATGTATAGGAAAAGGCAAGGACTAGGGTAATTTATCTTTTAAGAAATGTAGTTACTGAGGCAAGAGTTGTGGTGGGGCCATGTGTTTTATTTTGTTTTGTCTTTAAAGTATTTTTTACAGAGCTGTATGTCATCACTGAATCCAGAGCTTTGTGAAATTGTGTTGGCAAGTAGAAATGAGCGTGCCTTTTTATGTTTGTTATTGTGCCTTACAACATAAACAAGAGTCAAGTTCCTATGGCATATTTCTGGTCACAAAAATATCACCAAACTTCTAAGTAAGGACCAAAATACTTCTAGTATTAAATATTGAAATAAATGTGAAGTATGCATACATTTAAGAAATATTAATAAAAACAAGTAAGATGACGATTTACTCAATTTTCGGTGAACCATGAGTGATGGTGGTCATAGTCGTGGTGAATTTAATCAACGAGTAAACGTTTACAAAGAGAAAATTGTCAGGAGTACCTTCCACCACCGTGCAGTTCAAAAACAAGCAATAACAGACGTGGGGAGCTTGCTGAGCACTTCTGTCCCACATCATTTATTGTCCTGCATCTGTATAATTGTTGTCTACATTGCACATTTTTATTTCACAGCAATTTGTATTTATTCATATAATTTGCAATCCACTCATTCCAGTTTAGGGTGGTGTGTAGCCAGAACCAATTTTGGCAGCTGAAAACACAAGATGGGCACCCTCCCTGGCCAGGACACCATCCCATCACAGGTGTACTCACACACACCCATACTCATTCACCCTGGGCTATGTAGACACAGCATTTCACCTAATGGGCACAGCTTGGGGATGTATATCCAGAGAAAACCTATGCAGACAAGGGAAGGGTGTGCAAACTCTACCCAGACAGTGGCATCAGTTTTTTTTTTTTTTTTTTTTCCTCATCAGCATTAAAACAAAACAAGGTTGAATGAGGTAATGTTATTCAAGGACCTACACTACACTTATTTAATAACTTGGCTTGTCAGAGCTTACAGAGCATACTTTAACGTGCTTAAAAAATAGATAGCTGCGGCTGGGCGTGGCAGCTCACGCCTGTAATCCCAGCACTTTGGGAGGCCGAGGTGGGTGGATCACCTGAGGCCAGGAGTTCGAGACCAGCCTGGCCAACATGGTGAAACCCCATCTCTACTAAAAATAAAAAAAATTAGCCAGGTGTGGTGGCACGCACCTGTAATCCCAGCTTCTCAGGAGGCTGAGACAGCAGAATTGCTTGAACCCGGAAGGTGGAGACTGCAGTGAACTGAGACTGTGCCACTATACTTCAGCCTGGGGGACAGAGCCAGACTCAGTCTCAAAAAAAATTTTAAAAATAAAAAATAAATAGATAGCTGCAAATAATTAGGCTTTTATTTATGTGGGTTAACTATCAAAATATACAACATTGAAATTAAAACTATTTTAATCGTTAATTCATTTTTGAATAATAATTTCATTACATATTACATATTTTATGAAAATAAATTTTTTAAAATTAAAAGAAATGAGTATCATTTTCTTAGATTTTTACCAACTTCTGTAATGTCTGGCTTATAGAAGATACCTGAATTCCAACACCTACCTCTGCATTAAGTCTATGCCCCTGGGTTGTTTTAGTTGAAATATATGAAGAAAATCTGGCCTCAGATATGTAATTGCAAAAGGGGGGAACATTTTAATAGCTTTTTTCAAGTAATTGTGGGTACTCCTTTTTGATACTGTACTAAAACTCAACAAGTGGTAGTTTTTTAAAAAAGTGGTTGCAATATAGAATCTGAAAGCATAAAAAAGAACCTTTAGTACTGTTTCTAGTCTGTCTTGCACTTTAACAGGACATTTTACCATTGTATGATGCTGTAACATCAGGAGTTGGTCATTTGGAAAATACTGGTTTCCCAAGTAATGCAGATCTTTTAAATACTGACAATTTCATTATATAATGATAAGAACAATACATTTGTTAACATCATCATCAGTCTCATTGGAAACGCCTTAACTCCTGAGAGACTGTCATATTTCCAAATTTCTTAGTTTTGCCTGAAAGCTCAAATTTTGTCATTGGCAACAAGTGATGTCAGTTGTTTTTGTTGAAGTGACAGGCTCCCTTCGTTCATGTTCAAAAAACTTCCAGATAACCAATCTCAGTGACCATAGTTTGTCCTTTGTTTCTTTCAAGTGAAAATGGCATTCTATTAAAAAATAAATCATAAAAACTTATTCAGCATACAGATCAGTCTCAGACGCTTTTCCTTGACACACCCATCATAGTTGAATATCTAATAGAAGTCTTTCATGCATACTTCCCATTTTGTCTCACAGAATATTAAAAAGGCATACACTCAAGGGATTTAATAAAATTAATCTTCATCAAGGAAGACTTACTGTTTCATCAAGATCATTCAGTGTAAGTGGAATGTGTTTTATATTTAGGGTATATTTATGAAGGTATATTAGGTATATTAGGGTATATTATTATGAAGAATAACATAAATATGGGTACCATTTGGTGTCATTGCCTTGATTTATGCTAAGGCACCAGCAGTTTTACCCACTTTGCTTTGGTACCATCAGAGTAAATATCCACACAGTGAAAAAGATAGTATCTTTATATGATCAGCAAAATAATTTTGACCTCACCAAACTTCAGAAAGGGCCTTGGGGACCCCACAAATCTGTGGGTCATACTTTGAAAAAGCCACTGCTATAGATTTTAGAATGAAGAAGGTGAATAATAAGTTTCCTCAGAAAAAGTTTGTCATCACCAGTCTTCCAGTTTGATTATTGACAAATACAGCATTATTTTATAAAGTAAAATTCGATCTCTTATACTTGATTTACTGGTAATTTCAGAGATTCTGTGCTTAGTGATAATTTAGATAATTAAGATGCTCACTCAAAATTGTATTGAGCTCTATTTTAATTAACTGATACAGAAGAAAAACTTGATTTTATATTGCAGAAGCGCAGTCAACATCTGCAAAAACATAGATGGCCGGATAGTATGAAATCCTATCTCTACACTAATTACTTAGGATTGATGGATAAAATAATAGCAAATTGGCCAGCTTTAATATTCCTGGGACTAAAATGGTTTTAAATGGTATAGGGCAACCAGCCTCCAAACTGGAAGGAGTAATTTATTTTACCATCATCCTATTAATTAAAATTAAAGGAACTCATGGGAACAAAACCCAGTGGCTCAAGGTTCATCAGTTTATTAGTTGGGTATTTTATTATAATATCAGTATTTTGTAATGATTGCTTTTGGAATGCCAAGAATTCATTGAACAGGGTTCCCAAAAGTTGTCCATATTTTTTAAAGTCTAGAGATAGTGCTAAGATAAATGTAAACACATCATAAAATAAGATCAGTGGTATTTACATGATGAATACCTGTGGTCAGACATTAGTCTGATTACCTAAGTTCTAAACTGCTAGCTCATTGGTTTGGAACATCTGCAAAGCTATTCCATGCAAAGCCTTCCCCCTTTAGCAAGTTACTTTTATCATAAGTAGTGTTTATATAGACAAAATAATTGTTTTAAAGTTAGTCTTAGGACCAAATTTTCAGTAGGAAAATAATATACCAACCTGAGGGCATATTTCGATTTTTCCACCCCCTCCACCCTTCCCTTTTCAGAAGAAAAATATCTGCTATATGATACCTGAGTAGTCAGCAGGAACTTACTATTTGTATTCTAATGATTGTGAAACGTTAAGCAGATATATAATGGAATCAGAAGAATTCACCCAAAGCCAGAGTAACTAAGATATGAGTGGTTATGATACCAGGCAAAATGTTATAAGACGAAGCCAACCCTGCAAGATGATAAATTGTCTTATTTTTTCCGTCAGTGTCCATTATAAGGTATAATGTGTGAGTCTACACACTGTGGTGTTGATTCTTGTATCTCTGTCCTAATACGGTGTGAGTTCTCTGAGCACACAGTAGGGTCAGATGGGTATTGCTCTTCCATATTCTCCTCGGAGTCTCAATTTTCTTATCTGAAAAAGACAGAGTTGTCAATGTTTCTAACTTGTTTTAACCACAAGAAGCCCCAGAATCCTTTTTCAAGTGACTTCTTAGGCAACTCTATACTTTTGTTCTTGGCACCTTCTTGAAATCCCTGCGCTCCTCCAACAAATTTGGAAACCTGAGACCTAGATGTTTTCCCAGGTCTCTCTCATTTTAAAATTAAGTGTTTCTGTGTTTCTACATTCTCCCCTGGGTGTTCCACAATCGTTTCTCTAGATAAAAAAGCTGAATAGAACCAGCCAGCAAGCAGCTGGTGTGCAGCTGTTATCACTCGAGCCTGAGCTTTGTGACATGCTTTCTGTTGTGGTATTGCGTCTTCCTGCATCCTGGAGGGTGGAGTGGCTTCACAGCCCTTGGGCCACTGCCAGGTGCGACAGCTCTTTTTGGAAAATAACGATAGATGCGGCATCTATTGACTTGGCTACCTAGTATTGGTGCAGAAGCAAATGCTGCTTTGATCCCAGCACTTTAGCAATTTGCACTGTTTGGCAAAACTTGCGCTTCATGTACAAGCCACTCAACACTGTGCCCATCCTGGCAAGGAGAGCATCAGATGCAGCCAGGATACCAGGCTTGCCCTTCTTCAGTTTCCCCAGGAGCAGGCAGGGGACCAGATGGATTAGCTAGAGGACAGTCAGCCATTTTATATTGCCAAGCCCAACCCTGCTAGCATTTCCAGGATATAATCCTGTTATGAGAACGTCTCCCTCTATTAGCCTTTGTTTGTGCCAGCTCCAGGGGTGGAGGAAACCCATTTTGCCTGACATACCAAGAAGTGACCTTTCCAGAGCCAGCTACCGTTTGGTGAATAGTTGTCATGGTCTTTCCCCATATCTCTGTATACACATTCATGACTTTTAGAACATAGAAAACTTATTTTTTGTTCTAAAAGCTTATCATCCCCTGTATTTCCTTATCCTTTAGGCTTACCAGCCTTCTCTACATGACCTCAGGTTTGTGACATGCTTAGCTCACCACCTAACACATGGTAAGCAGCAAGTACATGCTAGCTGTTTTACTAGCAGTGATGGTGACGTAAGCATCTCTCTCTCTCTGTCTCTCCACCCCCCAGACCCGCTCCTTCCCCCAGTCTCCCTCCCTCCCCCACCCCCTACCCTGTCTCTCTCCCTTCTTCCTTCTCTGAAGCAATATGGGATTATCTTGAATTTCTTCCACATGTCTTTTCAGAGTTTTTACCTTTTTCATTTCTTTTTTCTGAGTCTAGAGCTTTGCTTTCATCTCACTCTTCAAATGGCCCAGAAAAACTGCTTATCAGAATGGATGGGAGCCCAGTGCATAAGATTGCATTTTGGGAGTCACGTGGTAGCTTTTAAAGGGAATGGCTTGGATGCTTCAAGAGCCTTACTCATAATATATTGCATGTGTCATAGAGTTTTAGAACTGGCCAGGCTCAATGGCTCATGTCTGTAATCCCAGCACTTTGGGAGGCTGAGGCAGATGGATCACTTGAGGCCAGGAGTTCGAGACCAGCCTGGCCAACATGGCGAAACCCCATCTCTACTACAAATACAAAAAAATTAGCTGGGCCTAGTGGCGTGCGGCCGTAATCCCAGCTACTTAGGAGGCTGAGGCACAAGAACTATTTGAACCTGAGAGTCAGAGAGCTTAGATCGCACCACTGCACTCCAGCCTGGGCAACAGAGCAAGACTCTGTCTCAAAAAAGAAAAAGAAAAAGAAAAGAAAAGAATTTTAGAACTGAAGGGGGCCAGAGGGGTTCCTTGGTACTATGAGAGATCCCTCACTTTGTGGATAAGGAATCCCAAGTGTAAACAGTATGTGATCATCCGGGATTAAATTAAGTGGCTGAGAGGAATGAATCCAGGTCTTCTAGGACCAACCTTTCACTATACCAGACAAAAGAGCAGGAAAGTTTGTTGATCAGAGCAGTAGTTTTAATTGTAGTATTTTTGATACATTTGTGAAACATTTTGTAGTAATAAAAATTTTTACTTAGGAGCAGAAGAAGTATGTTATCAATCCCAAGGTAACTCTCTTTAAATGTGGACATATAAAATTCCAACTGTATGTAGAAGGGCCTCTGCTTAAATCTAAGTTGTAAGAAGTCATACTATTAATAAGAGAACACACATAAAAATAATGAAATCCTGCCATTTTCAGCAACATGGATGAGCCTGGGGGACATTATGTTAAAAATAAGCCAGGCACCAAAAGACAAGTATTGCATGTTCTCACTCATGTGGGAGCTAAAAAATTTGATCTCATGGAGGTAGAGAGTATAATGACGGTTGAGGCTGGGAAGAGGATGTGTAGTGTGTGTGTGTGTGTGTGTGTGTGTGTGTGTATGTGTGGAGGGCTGGGATGTGGAATAAAGAGGGGTTGGCTAATGGCTATAAACATACAGTTAGCTGGAAGGAATAAGTTCTAATGGTCAATAGGACAGCAGGTGACTATAGTTAACAACAATGTATTTGTATTTCAAAAGGGCTAGAAAAGAATATTTGGGATGTTCCCAACACAAAGAAATGATAAATGTTTGAGGTGGTGCATATCCTAAATACCTTGCTTTGATCATTACCCATTATATGCACATATCCATATATCACATGTATCCCATAAATAGGTACTATTATCATATATTAATTTTTGAAAGCCACCTTAGTGTGGCCTAGGAGTAGAGGATCAGTATTGGTATGGGCAAAATTTACCATTGTACCATGCCTGTCACTTAGATCACCCTCCAGCCTGGTCCCTGGAACGCATACCTGAATGCTAGGGAGATACACTGAAAGAACGTTTCATTAAAATGCCTGTCAAACTCAAGGATGGCAAATTTCTGTACTTGAGGGTTTGTGGACACTCGTGGGTAGATTACCAGCCAGTGGCTTCTGCAGCGACAGGAAACCATGCCTGGGCCCAGCCCAGCAAACGTCATCAGCAATGGCCATTCCTTAGAATAGGCACAGCAGGGGGACCAGCTTCACAGGAGCAGGGGCCCCTTTGCAGCAGAGTCTTCACCTCAGCAAGCAGAGCTCACAGAAAATGAGGGGTGCTGCATGGTATCCGAGAGTGCCAAGTTCGTAAGTACACATGAGGTTCACTTTGGGAATCCCATACAGAGCTGAAAGAGTTATGAGCATGATATTGAGCATTTAGGGAGCTTTGATTTCCTCTTCCAGCAATTGTGGATAATAATACTTGGCTTATAAAGTTATTGTGGGGAACAAATGTGCTAAAGGACATAAAAGGCATATCACACGTGAGCCCCACTGGTTGGAGGTCACAGTTGTTGGAGGCCATCTTCATCCCTAGTGTGGCATAGAGAAGCTTCAGAAGCTCTTTTTTCTGTATAGGCCTCTCATCATGCCAGGTGTGTGGTATTCAGCCTTATCTTTAAAATATGGTACCCTCTTTATTGTATTTCATCCTGCTGTCTTACTACAAAAGAGGAGGAGTCCTAAAGGTACTGAGTGAATACAAAGAAGTTCTTAAGGTCAACCTAAGATAAAGAAATGCTTGCTTGTAAGTGCTGGGTGATTGAATCTATAATTTGCGTCAAGAGAAGTGAAGAAAAATGTTAGGGTGGTGCAAAAGTGATTGTGGTTTTTGCAATTTTTTAATGACAAAAACTGCAATTACTTTTGCACCGACCTAACCTTGTTTTAGGCATGTATCTATTTAAAGACACTTTATTTTACCTATAATGTTGATGGGTTTACACTGAACTCAGGGCCAGTAGCACTGTAACTCTCACCCAAACAAAGCTTGTCTCACGTGGATTTTCTGCACAGGACACAGCACAGCATCTTTGTGCTTAGGAATACCAGGTAGCACACTGACATTATTCTCGGGAGGCTGTTTTAAACAGCAAAATTACCAACTAAAAGCACAAAAATGAGAAAATCTGTGGCACCAAACAAACTGCAAATAGGACACTTGTTTTCTCTCTGGGTTTTTTTTTTTTTTTGGGGGGGGGGAGGGGGAACAGAGTCTCGCTCTGTAGCCCAGGCGTGGCGCGATCTCGGCCCACGGCAAGCTCCGCCTCCCGGGTTCACGCCATTCTCCTGCCTCAGCCTCCCGAGTAGCTGGGACTACAGGCTCCCGCCACTACGCCCGGCTAACTTTTTTTTTTTTTTTTTTTTTTTTTTTGTATTTTTAGTAGAGACGGGATTTCACCGTGTTAGCCAGGATGGTCTCGATCTCCTGACCTCGTGATCCGCCCTTCTTGGCCTTCCAAAGTGCTGGGATTGCAGGCGTGAGCCACCGCGCCCGGACACTTGTTTTCTCTATGAGCAGAAACAAGAAACAGAACATCCTCGTGTGCATGCCCATCAGGCATCTCCAATTGCAATCCACATTTGTGGACATAGAATCCACAAATAATAAGGAGCCACTGAATTTTTGTATATTTAGTATGGGGCTCAGGTTAATCACAGAAATATTTACTATATAGTTAGTGGGCAAAATGCTCAGTACCCCATTATAATAAACCCAAATCTCAATAACAGTTAAGATGTTTCTCAGAGGGGCATGACTCCTCTGACGTTTGTCAGATAAGCATGTCTTATTATACGGGCACTCAGACAACAGAGGCACAGAACAAAACAAAATATTTTTTGCCTCTTAATTTATTTCAAAAATGAAATCTGATAATGGCTTTTAGAAATGTCAAGACCAAAAACCATCAAATATTGTTTTTCCATTTAAAGAATAGAAATAAAGTGGCCAAGTTATTATTATATGTTCCCCCCATAATTAATCTTTCTTTGCTCCTTCCCACCCCTCCCCACTTTATCTTCCACCTCCTTTTATAGATACCTAACTGCTAAAATGGGCTTGGGAAGGCAGCTGGAATCATGCCAAGGTGTACCCAACAGAAGCCGCTGCAGTTAGTGACATGAGCTATGGAACACAAGAGGTCTTTTGCACTGATTGGAATATTTATTAGATTTAGTGCTGAAATAGTCTCTGCTGATAAGCAGACCTAATCTGAATTTCAAAGGTACTTATGACCACGTAAATGTGATAGTATCATATCCTCAGGCCCCAAGTGCATCAACCCTTCCTAAATGGTTGGATGCTGTATTGAATCTATTTAATATCCTGGTAACTAGCTTTGACTTTTATCAGGAATACTTATTAATTTTAGATTTAATCTTCCCTCCTTTTCCTCCTCAACAGAAGTAATTTAAATTCTTTCCAAGTAGTCATTGCACCTGTTTCTTACTTCAGTCTTGGTCTCAAAGAAATATACAACAAACTCAGATAGACCACGGCCACAAAGTCCAATTTTATAATCATGCAGGAAAAGGAATGCTTTTTGAGGATCAAAAGTTGCAGTCATGATGCTAGGATGTTTCATATCCAGTAAAACTAGAGACACCCCACCTCATCAGCTGATTGTGGGAGAAGTCATTTACAAAAGTCCTGTGAAGAAAGAACTAGATGATATAAATGTATGCATATTTCTAGAACCTGAAAAATATAAAAAGATAATCAAGCGTACTTGGACCCATAGCCACTGGTTTTAACCATTCTGCAGAAGTATAGCACAGCTATTATTGGCAATATATGAAGATATGGATGATTTCATGGGGAAATCTTCGAAATTGAAGTGGGATAATTTGGAGGTACAGGGGAAACGTTTTTGCCTTTAAACTGTGGCAATAACCCTTATAATTGCATGTGCTCTCTGGAATAAAGAGATAGCAGATTGACATCAGCTTCAAGAAATGAGACATTGGGTACCTGAGGGATTCAGTCAAATTGCTCCTATGAAATCTTGAGTTTTGAAGATTGAAAAAAGAATGCTTGTTTTTGTGACAAGTGTTTTGGGGAATATTTTAGGGGATAATTGATGTTCTGCATTCCAATACCTTAGGTAATGAGGAAGCTGCGGAAACAGCCTCCTTTCTTTTATGAAGGCTTTAGAATTCAAGATCACCATAGAGGTCAGTGCTGTGAAGCTAATCTTGGACGCCTATCTCAATTGCTTCAGAGTATTTAGGATTTCTAAGGTTTTTGATGGATTTTTTTCATCAAAAGATATAATTTTTCCTCTGCATGAAATGCTTTAAAGTGGTGATAATTAAACATATTTACTCACTAATATTTGGAACATTATACTGGAATTCAGAAGCTCTGGCTTTCCTCTTTGGATTTATAAACCACCAAAAGTTGGCAACTGGCCCTTGTAAAAGATTTCTTCCAGCAGAGCTCTTGTATCTTTGTTTGTGTTTTCCTTTCCCGCTTAAGCACATTTATCTTTGCTTTTAGCTGCTGCAGCCCTCTGAGAAACAGCAGTCTTCTTGGCAGCTGCATTCTGTGCAGGCTCCTGCTCTATCAGTATGACAGCTATCTAGAAGGACTATATATTAGATGGAATAACCATTTAATATCAGAAGGGAAAAAACTGGAAGCAACGAAGCACAAAGTTCCCTTAAGTATAATTTGCAAATCTTTCAATTAACCTATTGAATCAAAATGAGAATGGGTATAAATAGTAATGATTTTTAAAATATGCCCTTGCTTTTTAGAATAGATGCATTTTCAGCAAAGCCATCTGCAAAGTGAATACCAAAATTTGGTCTAATTCTGTTAGTAAGGTGACATTGTTGTTCTGTGGAAAGCTTTAATGTATTATTTTTTATGAGAATAAAGGTATCAGGCTAGATCTTTTGCCCAGGGGTTTGCTGATTATGAAGCTGCCAGAGTAATGTTCTGTTCACTTGTAGTTGTCTTAAGTAGCAATTTTAAATATTTTGAAAAAAGAAGTATTTATGTTTAGTAGAATATTTAAAAGAAGAAAGTAAAAACAATCACCTGTAATCCTACAAGCCAAGTAATACATAGATTTATGTTAAACTATTTATTTATTTATTTATTGAGACAGAGTCTTGCTCTGTTGCCCAGGCTGGAGTGCAGTGGTGTGATCTCAGCTCACTGAAACCTCCTCTGCCTCCTGGGTTCAAGTGATTCTCCTGCCTCAGACTCCCGAGTAGCTGGGATTTCAGGTGTGCACCATCATCAGGCATGGCTAATTTTTGTATTTTTAGTATAGATGGGGTTTCACCACGTTGGCCAGGCTAGTCTCGAACTCCTGACCTCAGGTGATCCACCTACCTCAACTTCACAAAATGCTAGGATTACAGATGTGAGCCGCTGTCCTGGGCCCCAAGTAGTATATTTTAAAAATATGAGGTCATTTTAAAAGATGAGGTTAGATGTTATATATTATTTCTAAAATTTTATTAAAATTGTTTTTACACATTTTTATGTATCTTTAAATATTTTTTGTGCAACACCATTTTGCTAGCTATATGATCCGCTGCATGGATGACCACAATGTATTTCATCCATCCTTTATTTTGGGACATTTGGATTATTTTCAGGTTTTCACTATTATAAACAATGCTGTGAGGAACCCGCTTATGGCTCAATCTTTGTGCCCATCATTGATTATTTCAAGAGGACAAATTCCTAGTGGAATCACTAAACCAAAGGATTAATAACTGGTTCCTTTTACTTGGTAGTGCATTGTCAACTCTGGAGTCTCTCGTCTGCTCTCCATCCCTGTCCCTCACTGCTTTCACTTCATACAGAATATATTTGTTTTGCCCTTTTCCATTTTTCTTTTTTTTTTTCTCCTTTGGTAATGGTCTCCCCTTGTATATGGACTATCTGTAGACCATTAGAAATTGAGGGACTCTCAGGAGAGAATGCAACAAACTGATACTATTTCAAGATGACAGTTGATCATAGCTTACATGCAGTGTTCACATGAGTTAAGTCATTGGGTTCCCTGCCAGATTTTAAGTGAACTAAAATGTTTTCTAAAATTTTGGTTTGAGATTTTTCTGGCATCTGCCTCTTTCAGAGTGAGAATTAACATACCATCTCAGTTCTTATAATTCCATCCCATCTTTGAGCCATAAACTATTTGATAACTAACTTCAACTCACTCTTCATGACTCACTCGCCTCAGAAAGATTTGATTTTCTGGAAAATTACAACGAAGCAGAGATGTAAAAAGAGAGGTAAAGATAACTCAGTTGATTCCGGAAATGAGGTAGACTACTGCAATAATTTTTTGAAATAGTATTACCAAATTTTCTCCTCTACAACATTTTTAAACATCTCATATGTATCAATTATAAGCTAAATGAACTACTTGTTTCCTAATACCTTTAACAAGATAAATTACTAAGTGTAGCCAACATATATTCTTACTAACCCCAGAAAATGTCTCTTCTGTGAGTTAATAAATGTTAACTGTTGTATATTACATACTCTTTTCCATATTTATTTTACAGTGGAGAGGGTCTTCAAAAAATGATCTAGTACATCTCTTCATTTTGCTATAGGGACATTACTATCAATGTTTAAGACTTCCGTAAGTAAATATTACAACCTATCTTGCAACCAATCCTGTAATATCTAACAATTCTCTTTTGAGAAATTATTTACTAACTCCAGCCTAGTTATCACGCTGCTACTGTAAGACTGTACCTCAGTCATTAACAGTGTTAAAATTTGCTTTTGGAAATGTAAGTCCTCCATATGGTTGATGTCATTTCCTCATTGTAATTAGAGTACATTGAGAAGGCATATAATCACTCACTGAGTGATGAAACATGGATTGGGAGAGATGACTCAATAAACATTTTAAGGAATGTTTGTAAAGTGTGATTTTCAAATCTGTGTTGAACTTAAATTCCCAACTTGTTCTCTGCACAACTGTTTTGTACTGACTTGCACCTTGGTACAATGCCATTGGTCTCCATTGAAGTCTTCATGAAAAACAGCACAGTGAAACTCATTACTGTGTTTACCATAAGGAGGACCCTATCGTTGTTTAAAAACAACAACAAAAAATCCCATCTGATCTTCACACCATGAATATTGTACTTCTTCTGAACAACTGGTTTGTTAAACACAGACCTCACCACGTTTTCTTGCTAGAAAATTCAAGCCAATATTGTGATTTACCCATAAGAAGTATTTGGTATACCCAACCCACCACGCTACTCACTTGGGGTGGTGCATTCATAGTGTGCTCATTGTCAGTCGTACCCCAGAACTGTGCACACAGGAGCCCTTGACCCTCTGGTATATACTTCTAAAACCTCATTCTTGATTCCTCCTTCTTTTTCCTCTCATTCTTTATCCATCTTTTTCCCTCCTTCTATTTTTAACTTTTGTAATACTGTTTTATTCTGTGTGTCTTTCTAAGCTGCTCAAAGTCCTTGTGGAATAAGGTGTATCATAAATTAATAACTAAGTCAAAAATGCAGACCTTTATTTGCTCAGACTGTTACGTTATCTATACATCCATGCATGGTGCCCAATGTTGATCCTTACTCCTGTTGTTTCAGCTCAAATATATTGGTGTTTGATAAGCCGGTACTTCTGTAACACAGAATATGGCATGTAAGCTCATATTTGAAATGGGAGTTCAATATAGCTGTAAACATATGGCTTACACTGTGAAATGTTCTTTTTTTCCTTTCCCAGGGAGTTTTGAAGAAATATACAAGAACATATGTCCAGTCCTAGGAATCCCTGCCAGATATTTTTTCTCTAAATTGTGGTTTGAGATTTCAAATCATTAACTGGATACATCTGTCTGAGTATGTTTTCCTTTTCAAAAAAAGAAAATTTGAAAATAGCTACCCAAAAGACATAGTTCAGTATTCTTAATTTTCCATAACATATTTAGTGTCCTCAACCTTTAAAATTAAACTGACATTCTCTGAGCTGTGTGCAGTCATTTTGTTGGTGGCCATGTATTCCCTGGGTATTGGGTGAAAAATAAGGAATTTATTTTCCTGTATGTTGTTTAAGCATATATTTGTGTGTAATTCTTAGTAAACTTGTAGGTTTAAGGAAAGAGCCTTCAAGTTAGAGTCAAAGGATTCATTTTTAAATCTTGCTGCTGTCACTAACTGTGTGACTTTAAGCAAATCATATAACCTAACAGAGCCTCAGTTTCTTTATATATAAAATGAATAATAATAATAATGCCTGCCCTCCCTATTTCACAGGGTTACTGTGAAACTCACATGAGATAACATGTATTAAAGTGCTTTGAAAACTAATAGCAGAGCTATTAGAACTGCATTGCCTCAGTCTGGGATAAAAGGAGATCACAATAACTAATAGCAAAATCACCATTTATTTGGCTTAAATACTATCTACTCTGCTAGAATTTTAACTCCCTCAAATTCACAACTAGTTCTGGGAGTCAGCTGGGGATGTTGAACATATGCTTGGGAATGGATCCTGTTGGATTCCTCATGGATGCTCATGTGCCTTCTGTGTGGCTCACTGCTGTGGTCTCTCCTCAGCTGCTCTTGCAGCCAGTGCTCAGTGACTCCATGGTCATAGCCCCTGACGCCTCTAATGTCCTCACCAAAAGGAAATAGTCATCCCCATGCAGCCACTCTTAACACCTGTGAAGTGTTAAGAGTCAACTGTGAAGTTCTCACCTACATCTTCTCTCATGGTATCTCAACATGGGGAACATAACTTTCTCATTTGTTTGGGTTCATTAGGACACTAAGTGAGGAGGAGCATCAGGGGATGGCTGAGACTGAGGTGTTCTCTAAAACTGTATTCGAACGTTTCTGTCCCCGAGTTTGTACACATTATTTAAGGTTATAGTAGACACCGCAAGCTGAATGGACCAATGACGATGTGACCTTTAAGAAGCCTCTGGCTTCCTTTGTGAATTCTAACCATACTGTTACTGTGTTTGAGGATCATTGGCAGCCGAGCTCTGAGTGGGGAACTGGGATAAGAAAGGTGTTGTCATGATAACGCCTGGACAGCTGCATCCCACAGACTATCGGAGTGCCAGGAAACTGGCTACCTCACAGCAGAGTAGAGAAAATGGAAATAAACACAAATATAAGCTTTTCAGTGAGCTGTGGGTCAGAGAAGGCCACAAGTGGTCTGGCAGATCATGGTGCAGCTCTTTGTTTCGTGAGCTACATGCAGCAATGGTTTTTATGAGCTCTTTTTGTAGCTTTCCAGGCCTAGGATTCAGCCACGGTAAGGTGGAAAGTTTCTGGTACTACCCCCGCTGTTCTGCTAACAATGGTCCACTTTCCTCCAAACCCATTGATTATTTAGACATGAAATAAATCTATGCATCTCAACTCTCTGCCTCAGAAAATGAAATCTGTCCCAGGAAAAGTTCAGATGCAGTAACCTGCTTGGAACTAGGGATGCTTGTCTTAAAACCCTACACACATGGCAAACACTGTTTTATTTAGATTGAGCTGATTGGGAGGGGTGGACCTGATAGGGATATGGGCATGATGAGCTAAAGCCACCAACTGGCGCTACCTTCAAAAATGGGTCCTACCTTCCAACTATGGCACCATACAGTACACTCCAAAGCAAGGATTGTAGTTAACAGCCATACTTTCTTAATTATCTAGTTTCATCCTGAAAGGCAGACCCATCCATTGATTCCATGAGCATTGATTTTGACTTTCAGCCTTAAATAGAGCAACAGGTAAACATTTTTATTCCCCTTTTCATTAATATTTAATTCCTTAATGAGGAAAATGGGTAATGTTCTGTGATATAGTACTCCTGTGACAAAGGAGTAGTCCCAGGAAAATTTTTGGAATCAAATCAACAAGCATGTATTGAGTTTTGACATAATACATGAAAATGCTGTTTTGGCTAAGAGCAGAACTTCTGATGATTAGTTTTGCTGACATTTTAATCTTGGAGATGATAAGGTAGAATTATAGGCTTAATTTTGACCTTCATGGGGATTGATCTTAGAGTCTCTATTAGCCAAGGAAAAGAAGAGAAAGTCTTCAAGGAATTGAGGCATCGATTGAGAAAATGATTAAATAAAAAACTATAACCTCAGTTTTATTTTGTCTAGTTAAAATAAAGAATATATAGTATTATCAAGAAAAGAATAGTCTACATGGGGGTTAGAATAAGGGAACCTAAGAAAAGATGTGATTATTGTACCACTAGCTATCCATCAGAGAGGGAGCTTGAGTCAGTATAAATTTAGTCTGTTCAGCACACCCTATTGTGGAGGAGGAAGCAGGGAGCTTCAAAACTGTAAGGCATCAGCCATTAAAACAGATTCTGTGTTTGCCAAGCAACATTCTCATTGTAACCAGAGTTTGCAGGCGAGTTTCCAGTGATGACTAGGTTGCATGAAAATTTGTTTTATTTTTTTCTCATTTCAAACAATATTTTATATATCAGCTTCTTGTTTGGTGAGCATATGTAATTCTCTTAAGTTTAATCAATTTTGCATATTTATAACAATTTTTAGGACCTACCAAGTATATCATCTCTGTCTCTAGCTTACCTTCCTGTAACTTCAACAATGACCATAGAGGAAGATCTCCAATAATCCCAAATTTAAAGAGAAGATAGATAGATAGATTGATTGATTAAAACTTAGTGAAAAGCTCTCAGTTTAACTCTTAGTTCATTAATAT
This sequence comes from Pongo abelii, assembly GCF_028885655.2. Taxonomy (NCBI): domain Eukaryota; kingdom Metazoa; phylum Chordata; class Mammalia; order Primates; family Hominidae; genus Pongo; species Pongo abelii. The sequence goes on from NC_071988.2 coordinate 195,546,385, forward strand.
ATAATAAACTAAAATTTACAAAAATATCAAGTGTAGCATGTTAGACATGGATTATTTGCCCATAAACAAATCTGTTTAACTAGTTTAACCTTAAAACAAACAAAAAATGTGGAGCAGGGTGGTGCGAGCTACTAGTTGAAAGGATATATGAGTATCTCATAGAACCCAAGGTCAGGAAGTACACATGGTGGCTGTGGGAGACTCGGAAGTACAAACTGAAAAGTTGAGAACTAAAGTCACATGCTCTATCTTTCTCAGAATTCATGAACTCTTATCTCTACTTCTTTCTCTCTGCTTCTCCGTGAAAATAGCTGCCCAGTCCTTGCCTGACAATGCAAGAGCCTAGTAGAAACCAACAAGAGTTTCAGAAGCTCAGAGTTTGCAGAGAAGGACTCTGATTGGCGATTCTGAAACAGGTGTGCACTCTGAGTCCATTTTGATGGCCTAGGGATGATGTCACATGGTTGCTTTTTCTTGGGAACTGCTGTTTAAGGAGATTCTTAGAGAAGGGGACCTCAGTAGGGCCAAGTGATGGAGCGGCTTTCAGAAAAACAGGAGACATTCTAGATATGTATTCCAAATGCAACCTACAAAATGGGAGAAAATTTTCGCAACCTACTCATCTGACAAAGGGCTAATATCCAGAATCTACAATGAACTCAAACAAATTTACAAGAAAAAAACAAACAACCCCATCAAAAAGTGGGCAAAGGATATGAACAGACACTTCTCAAAAGAAGACATTTATGCAGCCAAAAGACACATGAAAAAATGCTCATCATCACTGGCCATCAGAGAAATGCAAATCAAAACCACAATGAGATACCATCTCACTCGTTAGAATGGCAATCATTAAAAAGTCAGGAAACAACAGGTGCTGGAGAGGATGTGGAGAAATAGGAACACTTTTACACTGTTGGTGGGACCGTAAACTAGTTCAACCATTGTGGAAGTCAGTGTGGCGATTCCTCAGGGATCTAGAACTAGAAATACCATTTGACCCAGCCATCCCATTACTGGGTATATACCCAAAGGACTATAAATTATGCTGCTATAAAGACACATGCACACGTATGTTTATTGCGGCACTATTCACAATAGCAAAGACTTGGAACCAACCCAGATGTCCAACAATGATAGACTGGATTAAGAAAATATGGCACATATACACCATGGAATACTATGCAGCCATAAAAAATGATGAGTTCATGTCCTTTGTAGGGACATGGATGAAATTGGAAATCATCATTCTCAGTAAACTATCACAAGGACAAAAAACCAAACACAAAAAACCAAACACTGCATGTTCTCACTCATAGATGGGAATTGAACAATGAGAACACATGGACACAGGAAGGGGAACATCACACTCCGGGGACTGTTGTGGGGTGGGGGGAGGGGGGAGGGATAGCATTAGGAGATATACCTAATGCTAAATGACAAGTTAATGGGTGCAGCACACCAGCATGGCACATGTATACATATGTAACTAACATGCACATGGTGCACATGTACCCTAAAACTTAAAGTACAATAATAATAATAAAAACACTTTAAATTCTGTTCAGAGTAAAATAATGAAAAGGCAAAGAGTAGGCAGATTATTAGGGCATATTACATGATTTTAACGTATGAGAAGAAAGAAAGATGTGCAATACTTTTTTGTTTCTTTCTTAGTTATCTGCAGGAGTGATTTCCATATTGAAAGTATTATAACTGACATCTTAAGAGTGCACTAGATTTGTTAAAGCTTTTAAAGCCTCTTACAGCACCAGCTATTGAGGAACTTGCCAGATGAGTTTGAGAGGAAGTACTGTCAGTAATCCCCAGGTACTGGAGAGACGAGGAGAAATTTTAGGAAACTGGAGGTGGGAAAATAGTACCTTATATTTTTCAAAGGGGAGAGAGAAAACTTGTTCTTGGAAACTTGTCACTGACACACAGTACTTAAGGGAGATCGTTTAAACATATTTAAAAAGTAGCCATCACTAGGTACCAGCATGGGGCTATGAAAAAGAGTCAGACCAAAGTCATAGCTATACCTAAAAGAAGACATGTGTTTACCTTAGTAGACCAGGAGACTATGTGATAGATACCTCATGCAGTGTGAGTTAGCAAGATATTTGAGTAAAGTCTTCAGATCCCCATGGAGAAGAGAAATAAATGTAGTTTGAATGATAGTGCAATTAGGTGAAATTGATAAATGGAGTGATATCAGCCTCTCAGGGAAAACACGTAGCTTTAAAACAATATTTGACCTCATATTCCTCCATATAAACAGTAGATAAAGTGGAATCATATTAGTCCAATTTTCAGTGTAGAAAACGGGGAGGGATGGTTATACACAACAAATGACAAAAACCAAAGAGGGCAGAACCTGCTGGAACATGCACCTAAACCAACAATATAAAATGCAATAAATGTAAACATGGTATTTTATACTAAGTTCAACTGCTAAAATACAAAATGGGAAACATTGGACTTAATAGTAGTTTGGGGAGAAAAATTCTAGGGAATTGTGAGATAGCAATATGATATAGTTGCAAAAATACAGTGCCAATATAATTTTAGATTATACTTGTAAAGGAATTACATCCAGACTAAGAGTTGTAGCATTGATCTCATATGTTGTCCAGTCCACATCTGAATTATTATAGCAGTCTTTTTGGGAAAGACATTGACAAAATGGGGCATTTCCAGAGAGGGATAATGAGGAATTTTAATCTATAAATTTCCTTCGAAGCTTAGATTTTTTATTTTGCTATGTGTAATGCACTATATGGAATAAAATCTACCATACTGTGTTCCCAAGCATAGTAACTGAACACTTGGGTAAAATTCACTCCCCTCAAGTCTATTGATTTTGATAGTTGGGTTTAACAGTGACATATTAGGCCATTCTTGCATTGCTGTAAAGGAATAACGGAGACTGGGTAATTTATGAAGAAAAGAGGTTTAATTGGCTCATGGTTCTGCAGGCTGTACAAGCATGGCACTGACATATGCTTGGCTTTAGGGGAGGCCTCAGGAAGCTTACAATCACGGCAGAAGGCAACGGGGGGAGCAGGTCTCACATGGTGAGACTGAGAGCAAGAGAGAGTGGAGGGTGAGCTACACATTTTTAAACAACCAGATCTCACCAGAACTCACTGTTGTGAGGAGAGCACCAAGAGGATGGTTCTAAACATGAGAAATCCGCCCCCACGATCCAATCATCTCCCACCAGGCCCCACCTCTAACACTGGGGACTGCATTTTAACATGAGATTTGTGGGGGGCAAACATCCAAACTATATCACATGATAAACTGTCCTTCCACTGAAAATGTATATTGATTTCTGAATGGTAAATTAAACTTTGTATTCTACATTAGTAACATATTCAAGTGTCAGCACTGTTTCTTATAAATTGTAAGCATTTTTCCACTTCCTTTTATGATGAAAATGAGCAAAAGAGGTTTTAGATGAAAGCAGGAAAAGTCCTCAATTTATTTTAAAATAAAAATGGAGGCCGGGCGTGGTGGCTCACGCCTGTAATCCCAGCACTTTGGGAGGCTGAGGCAGATGGATCACCTGAGGTCAGGAGTTCAAGACCAGCCTGGCCAACATAGCAAAACCTCGTCTCTACTAAAAATACAAAAAAGTTAGTCAGGTGTAGTGGCGTGCACCTGTATTCCCAGCTACTTGGGGGGCTGAGGCACAAGAATCACTTGAACCCGGGTGGCAGAGGTTGCAGTGAGGCAAGATCACGCCACTGCACTCCAGCTGGGCGACAGACAGAGCGAGACTCTGTCTCAATAAAAAGGAAAAAAAAAAGGATAGTTAAAAAAAAAATCAGTGTTTCTCAAATTGAGGATTTGTTTCCTATGCCTTAAAGAATCTTGCTGGTTATATTTACTTCAGAACTAAGGGAAGAGAATCAAAAATGACTCTTTGTCTTGAGACTCCTAGTGAATGGTCTAAAAGTAAGAAACAGCCTTTAAAAAGAGCGAGAGATGAGTAACTTCCACACACCAAATACACAAAAGCATGCACACACGTATTATTGTGGATTAATGATAGTGTATATTGAGTGCAGGGACTCGCAGCCTCAAAATGTTACGTTTTTCATAGTCTGCTGAATTAGATATTATTTATTGATGAAGTCTAAATATAACAAGGCTTTATATGAAACTACAGACGTTAAAAACATAGCTGATACAGAGAAAATGCAAGTGAGACATTTCATTTTTATTTTTGAAATCTATTTTTTTAAGTTATTGGAAAATCACTATGGAAATTCGTTATTCTCATATTTTCTGCTAATGCCAAGCACCTGACCCACATAGCTACCCTGGAAATATTCTGTAAAATTACTCTAAGAATAACTCTAATCATTGCAAGCCTGTAATCTGAATGTGAGTATATGTGATCAGAGCAGTTCTACAATGTAGCTGAACCAGTATTGTCCTTGATGTTAGAGGATTTTAAAGCTTTCTTGGGAAATGAGATACCAAAGAGGAGAAATTAGTCAAAAATATATATCAGGGCCCAACCATTTAAATGTTGTCCTTCCTTCTTATTAGAACTTACTACAAATGCTACACCAGTAAAGTGAGAGGAATGATGCAGAATAGGGGGTTTTACCTCAATGCAATGGGCATTTCTTTCTTACTAAATGTTAATATCAAGGCTTTGTGTATTATCAATACTACTTCTGTGTGCTCTACCCAGTGGCTTCGTCTCACAATGACAAACCAGAAAAGAGCTACACTTTAAGATCATGCCTTCAGGCTGACGGTGGCAAATGAAAGCTTGTAATTGAAGGTAGCTCAATCTGTGTTGGGCTGAAGCTTTCATTTGGGATAAGTGTCCAATCCAGTCGGCCCAAAATTCAGACTCCCTCTCTGGGCTGTTTCTGTGCTCCAGAGGGTCTCTTTTCCTCTCTTCCTTTTCTCTTTAGCATCCAGGTGACAGGAAGATTGTGTACCCTTAAGGAACATGTTTTAGGTGGTTCTGGCCTGCTTACCTCTGTCTCTGCTGCCTCCTCCTGGTTCTGGGTAAGGTGTGGCTGTCTTCCCAGGTATACTGTCACCCTTTCATCTGCTGCTGAAGGAACCCCTGCTGCAGTAACTTCTATTCAGTTCTCTTGCTGCCTTTGGGACCAACGGTCCTTTCTTCGCCAGCCCCACTTTGGGGACTCATCTCCACTTTGGCTCTCACTGGTACTGTGGATCCTCTGAAGCCCGCTTGTCTACAAGAGCCTGTCCTGTCTTAAGCCTTCCATCCCATAGAGTTGCCCCATGTCTTCCTATTCCTTATTACTGGGACGCCTGGCAGGCCACTGGCTCTCAACTCTTAGCTACCATCCATGTTCCCCACTGGAAGCATGTGGAAATGTCTGGGCTCCCTGGCTGCACCCTACAGCCAAGGGAGACTGCACAGCAGATGTGGAAAGGGAAGTTGTCTCTAGGTCTCCTGCCCAAGTACACTTCAGCATGGTTTCTCTTTCACATGGCAACCATCTTCTATTGGATAGTCTCCTCCCAAGCTGGGAAATGGAGGCTGCGCACAAATCCGTTCCTTCATCTGCTTTTGTTACCTTCCATCCCCTTGTTCCCTCCAGATTTTCCACCTCTCCCTAGTAGAAGAGCTTCTGCTTCCCTTTTCTGTGGAAGAGGAACATGTCCTCCTCCACAGAATGTGGAGCCATGTAGACTTAACTTGTTCTGTTGCAGTTTTGCCAGTGCACCTTAAAGTAGCAGTTTCTCATTGTCTGAACAAGTACCCGGGGTTCTTTGTCCTGCATCCAAAAAAATTAAGGAGCATGGACACAAGGGTAGGGGTGGAGTGAAAGTTTAATAAGTGAAAGAAAGCACTTCGCAGCGGAGAGGGGAGTCCGAGTGGATTGCCAAGTTACAGCTGACTCCAGAAGCTTTTATAAGAAACTCTACTCATCTCTGTAGCAGTTTGAGTAACTTCTCATATCAGTAAAGCTGTCTGTGCAACTCCCCTTATCTTATGCAGCTGTGGGTATGTCTCTAGGCAAGCACAAAGCGCCACTTCTCTTTTTTGTATAACTGTGGGTTTGTTTTAGGTAAGCCCCCATCTTCCCTGTGCAAGTTTCCATGGAGCCCACCATGTATATGCCTCAAAAGGGAAGGAAACCTTTTCCTGGAAGCTTGCTAATTATACAAAGAACAAAGGGCTTCTTTGCTGGACGCTGTCTGCTTCTCTGTGTGCAGGTGCAGCCTGACTTTTTGTCCCAGGTTGTTTTGTTTTTGCCCATCGCTGTGACTTTTCAGGCAGACCGCTTCTACATTCTAAGTTTGCCCCAACTGATTTTTCTTTTCCCTCACCCTCATTTCCCACTTCAGAAGTGGGAACTCTAACTGCTGTTAGGGAGATTGGGCATTGATCTTTCTGGCTATTTCTTGCTGGAGAGGGGCATTGTGTGAGGAACAGCAGCTAAGATTCCTCCCAAGGCTGGTTTAAGGGTCCTCAGAAAAAAGGTGCGTTTAATGCGTGGTTCCATTTACATTACCATTTGGAGCTTGATAGCCTCTAGATGAAAAAAACAATTTGGGTTATTAGACAACATGTATTAAATGAGACAAGGAAGGGGGTAAGGACAGCTTAAAAATCGTGAGGCTGCTGACATGCCCTGATAACTGGTGGCTAAAGTTACGTCTGTTAAGATTGGGTGTATGGGGCTTGGCTTTGGTTAGCTTCCTTGGTTTGACCTTCCCCAAAAAGGAAACCTCCAGGTTATGGGGGCACTTTATTTACTCTTTTATGACCTGGCAGAATTTGTAGGATAATTGCCCAGAACTAGAATATTGTTCCAGATTTTGACATTACCCATCCCTTTCTGTCTCCTCTGAGCTGCAGCCAGAGATGGCTGGTTGGTTTACAGGAATAAACAGGGTTAGTCTAAAATGTAGGCAAGAACTTAAAAATAACTAATGAGACTAGAAATTAATGACCACTGTATGATAAGTTTTGAAACATAATTTCCCTCTCTCCAGTCCTCCTTTTTGTTAAAAACAAATCATGATAGGACTGAGTTGTTTGCAAAATAGACTTTAGTTTTAAACTTGGTCTGATTATTTACATAAGTGCAGCAAGAATCCTTATTTTTACATAGGCCTTTTAGATTGGCTTTGGTGGAACTTTGTTCCACAAGGAATCTTAGATAGGACTTTCTAAAGCCGATCTAGACGTGGTGGGTCATGCCTCTAATCCCAGCGCTTTGGGAGCCCAAGACGGGCAGATCACCTGAGGTCAGGAGTTCAAGACCAGCCAGACCAACATGGCAAAACCCCATCTCTATGGAAAATACAAGAATTAGCTGGGCATGGTGTCAGGCACCCATAATCCCAGCTACTTGGGAGGCTGAAGCAAGAGAATCCCTTGAGCCTGGGAGGTGGAGGTTGTGAGCCAAGATCATGCTACTGCACTTGGCCTGGGCGACAGAGTGAAACTCTGTCTGAAAAAAAAAATAAAAAAAAAACAAAGTGACATTCTTTACTCACCACAGGTTAGGAACCCTGTACAGGGGCCATGTAGACAAGGTATGAGGCCGGTTTTCCAGGAGGCTTTTATTGGCTCTGCAAGTCGAACTTGACTCTTTAAAGGGAAACACACCCTTTCAGTCAAAGCCTTGGTAAAACAACCAGTTTTTCCAATTGTGTTTTGTTGCAAAATAAAGTGGATTCTTATTGCACTGATGCAAACAACTATATTGTTATAAGTCAAGAATACTTACAACCAGTTTCTGAATTCTAGAGAAACCAGGCAGAGAGAAACAAACATGTTCCAAATTTTGTTCACAGGAGTATACCTTGCTTAGTTGTTAAAAGCTGTAGCTAATTTGAAAGAAAGTTTCCCTGACTCTGAAAAACAAGAATTAGCAGTGTTTAAAGCAAAAATCAAAAAGATTTGTTTAGTTTTCTATTAGTTTAGTCCATTCCGTTAACTCTTGTTCTGCTTAATATTTGTAAACATTTCAGCTTTTCATGAATCCTTTACATTTTTCTATTATCAGAAACCTACATTCAAGAGTACCTATTTAAGTTCCACAGTGATTATAAACCATTTTTTGAAGAAGATTAAAATAAGACAACAATTGTCCATAAATGACAAAATGTCCAGGGTGGTTACAGTCAAGAACATGATTGACAAATTTGGTTATTTCTGTGGCATACTATAACCCAACATAACAACCTTAATTGTGATTGATAGCACATATTCAGACATTAGAACCTTACACATCCCATACAATTTTGGACACATGTTAATATTTTTCCCTAAAACATAACCTGAAGAATATTAGACATCATTTTGGCAATCCCGTATACCTAAACATGTTAAATAATCCTGTTTACCTCTCTTCAGCATGCTCCAGGGACCCTTTGTAGCACCCAAAAGCAAGGGGTCAGGAAAGACAACCTTGAGACTGAAGTTTAATTTTGGGAAGCCTGTGAAATATGTTAGAGGTTTAAAACACTGGATATTATGAAACAAAATTTTACTGTAAGTCATTTGTTTTGCCAAAACAATGACTTAAAAATTTGGAAAAAAAAAAAACCAAAAACTTTTCATTAGCCCTTATTACTATATGAATAGAGAGCCAAATTTCACCCTTTCATTAGTCTCACTATTAATGTTAACCCCAGTTTTTAATGAAGCCTTATAGACAATCCTATTCAATCTTAACCAGTTTGACCATGAATGAGGTGAGATTTTTACGTACATTTTATGTATGGTTATTTTATAACCCTTTACAAGTTTTGCTAAAGAGTAGGTCAGCATCATAAGAAAACCTTGTTTTGCTTTTATTTCAAAGTTTAATTTACAGAAAAAAATATATAATACCCTTTTGAATTTAGTCAGTATGTTCACACACACAGTTTCCTTTGCAAGATTAATATTTATAGTCTTTTCACAATTTGCTTAAGCCTTCTGCTTTATTTTATCTAATTTAAGACAATCCTTTATCCCTAGGCAAAATGGACATTTCCATGCCTTCTTAATAATCTTTTAACTAAAAACACATTTTGCATTTTTACACACCTTGCATGCAAATCCATGTTCAGTAGTCTCAATTACATGTCATAATGGTAACTCTTAGCGATTTTTAACTTTAATGTAAAGCCTGGTAAATTATTTTAATTATGTGCTAGGTGCAGATAAAATCTGATTCCTTTCAGCATAGTTAGGAGCATGGTCACTTCTATTTGTTCCCAGACCATACTAATTGTGAAGCAGGCAAGTTGACAGTTTTTAAAAGGCCAAAGAAGCAGTCTGCAACTTTAAAACATAAACTTCTATGTTTTTTGAATTTTGTACAACAAACTATGCATTACTTTGTAATTCTTAAGACAAAGAATATAAGTAAGACAAATACATACCAATAGAGTTATTCTGGCGCACAACCTGGTTTACGTTTTTTGAATTATTATTTGTAAACTATACATTGGTGAAAGGAGATGGAAAAATTATACAACACACAGCACAAAATTATGCTCTATTCCAGCTCTGTTGTCCCTTGTCCTCTGTAAGAATGCAAGGCCTGCAGATGTTCCCCAAATGGAGGTCCCTAGGACAGCAAAGGGGTCCCTCACCACCTTCTGTCACCTTCACCGCACTCTTTTCCTCCCTCCTTCAGCCCCTTTATGTTTCTAACTCCATCCTGTCTCCCATTCAAAGTTTCTATCTTGCCCTTTTCCCCAAGTTGCTATCTTCTGCCTTAGAAGCAAGTCCCAAATTTCCTTTCATGTTTTACATATTTTCGCCAATTCTGGTGTCTGTTGTAAATCAAAATTGCTGTCTTTCTCACCCAGTTCTGCTGTTTTAAGCCCAGTAGTTAGAGTCAGAGGAAGAAAAATGTAGCCTGAGTCCCCATCTGGGTTATAGTTTGTTTGGGGGGATTATTATCCCTACCCATCTAAAATTAGGCATACGTTGCTCTGCCTGCTTCAGTTTCTCTCCAGAAACATTACATCTTCCTACAAGATCTGCTTTTCCCTACTACTGTGTTTTTGAACTTATTCTGAAAGAGTGTTTGGTCCCGCCCAACACTGGGTTACACTGCAAAGTACTCTTTCAGAATCAAAATGAGTCTTTACCAGTCCCTGTTTGGGGTTTCTTCTATTTAGGAAGAGGCTTCTGGAAACTGTACTCCTGCTACAGTTGTTTCAGATAGTTGTGTAGAACAACTAAGCTCTTTAGCTAATCTAAAAGCTCTAAACAATATTAGCACTTTGTTCATTCCACAGTAAATTTCTGAATGCTTGCTATGTGCCTCAGGTCAACCTGTTTAATATTTTTCTGAATATTTTAGAAAAACATAGTAATATAATGTGTTTAGCTTTCAAATGCAGTAATATAATGGTTTATTTATAGCAAGTGAAATAAATCTCTTGTGCCAAAAGCTCATTTCAAAAAGGAAAATAAACTAAGATCCAGGTCATGGAAAAAAGAAAAAGCCAACCACCTGATAGCTGTAAATACTATCTTAAGCATCCTCAGCATAAATTCACAAATTAATTCTTTTTATTACAGAATAAGTATTGGTTATGCAGTAGCTTTATCTAGGAGTAACTTTATCTCATAACAGCTTCTCTCTTTTATCTTGTGTTTCTGTTAAATATTGAAGGCTATATTTCATTCCCTTACCGTAGTTAAGTCGATAATATGTAATCCAATCAGAAAATATAGTCAGCTTGGAGCCAAGCATTATAGATTGCCTGTAAATAAATATGATGAAATTTTCTCTTTACAGATGCAAGTATTGGCATTATGATGAAAACTTGCTCACTTCGAGTGTTGTCATTGTCTTCCATAATGAAGGATGGTCAACCCTCATGAGAACAGTCCACAGTGTAATTAAAAGGACTCCAAGGAAATATTTAGCAGAAATTGTGTTAATTGACGATTTCAGTAATAAAGGTAATGGCTGTAAAACTCACATTTTGTCTATAAAATAAGTTAAGCATGAATAATTGCAAAAATGTGATTTCAAAATAATTAGCTTTAAAAAATTAATAGCATCTATTGATAGCATCTGTTATCAACAAGTTGACACTGTGCCAAGCATTGTATGTGAGTTATTTTGTTTAATACTAACGGTATTCCTTGCAGTGGATATCATTATGTCCATTTTTTACACGCTCAGAGATGTACAAGTAGTACACAAAAATTTGGTTGTACACGAAAATTCAGTAAAAGTATACCACTGATTATAATGTTAGAAGCGAAGATAAACATAGGTAGCATGAAAATATCATTCAAAATGGCTTTATAAAAAAGCTTCCTCCAAAATTTAATTGAGAATTCTTGCAGTCTGGATAAACCTTTGCTGGTTTTGCAAGGACATGATTAGAATCTTGAAACTGTACACATATGTTAGCATGAATAAATAGAAATATGGCCTATTTTTCCCTTCATCTCTGTGCAGCTGATCCTTTTATTAACTAATCATTTTTAAGTATCCTAGAGAATGTATAGCTTTAAAATTTTTAGTCATATCAAATGCATTTAGAGTAGAGGCTTTAAGATACTTTAAAACTTTTCTTCAGTTCTCATGTTAATGTCAAATCTAAAAGCTTTTAGGCACCACATTTTGTGCATGTCCATTTTGTTTATGTCCATCTTTGTTGCAAATTTCTATGACAGTAATGTTTTCATTAAAATACTATTTCTATGTCAAGACAAATGATATTGTTGGTACAATAATAATTGAGATGAACAAAAATCTAAATCTATAAAATAACTTTTCAAAATCCCCCAATTTTACTAATTTTAAGAACCTGTATATTATTAATACCAGTAAAAGTTTATCATATCCTAAAAAAAGTGAAGATACACCAAAAGGTATTTAGCATCCTAAAATAACTGCTTTGCCAAAGAAAAGAACACAATTTCAGACCTCAGAGTATTGTGTATTTTTTTTACTGTTGTCTTTTTTTTTTATCTTTACTTCTTTCACAAATCTCTAATGAAGACAATCATGCAGGGTCCCTTGAGTTTAAAGTAGGCAGAGAAGTTTGGGCTACCCTTGAACGAAAGTACAGCTTTAATTAGTTTTTTCAATTTCAAAACAACCTGAAAATTTCAGTCGTATCCTTAGTAAAATTATATACTGTTTGGTTAATCAGACTTGAGTGATAACTTGGTGTGTACATTCCCTAATACATTCAGGAAGTAAAACTTTTAAGATAACGATTTTTCTTTTAAAGACAAAATGCATATAAAAGGAGCTAACTCATAATAGCACTTGGGTTTCTGGGCATCACAGTATCCTCTATAAAGGTTTGGAGCTTTTAACTAGAGCAAATTCCTCCACACACGTGTGCATCAGCTAACTGCGGCTGAGTTGGGCCGAAGTAAAAGCAAACCCACACTCTCAGTGGCTCGCACAACAAAGGGTTAGCTTTTGCTCAAACTACACGGTCCCTGTGGGTCAGCGCTAGCTCTGCGCCCCATCCTCACCACAGGACCCAGGCGTGCAGAGCAGCCTCAGCTCGGACACTGCCTGCAGAGAGGCAGTGGGAAAGAAGACACACAAGCAGCCTCTTAACGCTTCTATGCGCGTACTGATGTCATTTCCACCCACATCTCATTGGCCAAGGCAAGTCACACATGTCCTAGCCTGCAGTCAGTGGGTTAGGGAGGATAATTTTCACCCAAGGAAGGGCAGTGAATATTTTGAGCCCTTAACACAGTGTACCGCAGTGTGAAATACAAGGAAGCCAGAAGGCATTGGATGCACCATTTCCCCCTTTGGTCCATGGTAACCAAGAATCTAAACTTGAAGAAACCATCAATTCATTTCTGTCCATAAAAACTTAAGATGTGTTTAACTTGCATATGCAAAAAATTCTCCTAATGGAATTCAAAAAGGCTTTAAAAAAATAATTTAGGACTGCACTGAACTTTAAAAAGAAGAGGATAAAGGCTTTTTTTTTTTTTTAAGTTAACTTGAAGGGAAAATTACTCAGGTTTTCTGAGGGGAAAAAACATGATTAAGCATGAGAATTTTATTTATAATACTTATTAAAACTGGGTACCAAAATAGAAAGTTTTTTTTTCTCAATTCCAGATACCCACGAGTATCTTACTAATAATAAACACCCTGAAATGAGTAAAATATTAAGTATACAGACTGATTTGCCCATTTAGCCACTAACTCATCTCTAAATACAGCAATTTTCCTGTGATTGCATATTCATGGGCCAAATTTTTAAACAATTTTAAAACAATTTGTGTGTCCTCAAGAAGCATCTTTTAAATGATCTGCAGCTCATTCTGACCGTGGTGAGCTAATTTCATGGGCTCATAGTGGTACAAACAAAAGCTATTCTCTTGTAATGGGAAGCCAAAGATGGAAACTTTGCCAAATGTGTCTGGTTTTTATAACACAAAACTTCCTCTACTAAGTTACAAACACATATATACATACATGTATGTATAATTAGAATTATATTTATAATGTGTAATTATACACTTGATGCTTAAGATAAAATGAGATTTTTTTGTTATTTGCCAACTTGATGGGAACCATATTCATTACACCAAGGTTACAGCTTTCAACACTGATTGTGGTTGGGGAAAGATGTCCCAGAAACAAATGTTAAATAACCTATACCCTGTATGGATTCCAGTGAAATTGCATAGTATTGTTAGTAGGCAGTGCATCTTCAGAAACCCTAACCATTGCTTCTGCCGACAGCAAACAAAATGTTCCTGAAAGCATTCAGATTTGACATTAACATGTGAACAGGAACAAAAATTTTAATATATCTTAAAACCTTAACTGTCAATTCGAATAATCATTGTTTAGAGGGATGTTTGATAACTCTCAGACTAACCAGTTCTCTGTAGGCATATTAAACTCAAAATTAACTTAAATAATATACTTCGCCTTCCTTCTTAATAGATAAAACATTCAATCTGGTCCATGTAAAATTACTGTATACCCAATGCACCTGTATTCTTGTTTCCTGAGAAAAATAATAATTAATTGGTTTCTATTAGTCTAATTTATAATATCGATTGATTTTTCTTAACAGAGCACTTAAAAGAAAAACTAGATGAATATATTAAGCTGTGGAATGGCCTAGTGAAGGTATTTCGAAATGAAAGAAGGGAAGGTTTAATTCAAGCACGAAGTATTGGTGCTCAGAAGGCTAAACTTGGACAGGTAGGAAGCATTTGATATCTACAATGCCAACATTTTGGGTTTGGTAACTAAATCATACACATTTTTGATCATTCTTCAGTTTTTTTAATTGAAATGAGAATGCTGGCTTAAACAGATAACTTATGTGTCAGAACTGACTATAATGCTAATTTTTATTAGCATCTAATTTTAAATTGTGTGTAATATATGATGTAATGTATATGAGGAGTATTCTTTCACCTGCCTCTTTTTTTTAAGGTTTTGATATACCTTGATGCCCACTGTGAGGTGGCAGTTAACTGGTATGCACCACTTGTAGCTCCCATATCTAAGGACAGGTAACATTACCTTGCTTTTTTTCTTTCCTGGTTGAAAGTAAACCTTGTCCTAGAAGGGCAAATAATATTTTCATCCTTTGATTCCAGTTCCATTCAGTGCATCAAGTGTGCTTTAGTGTTATCCCTCATCTAGTTGTTTCCTTGGGTGGAGCTAGACTAATATTGTGGACTGACTTAAATGTAGGCAGTCTGGCATTTGGGAGAAACCTAGGGTTCCTCACTCAAGAATCATTTTGTGGTTGGGTTATTAAGACTCTTCTATCTCCAGGCACTTTCTCCAAGAGTAATATGAATTGCTACCTCTAAACTGGGGTAAGAGTTCTAAACACTTGAAGAACCATGCTTTGAAATTATACCTGTTGATTTCTGATTTCTGTGCCTTTTAAATTAGTACTTTCAATAGTAAAGACCAAGTGTTACTTGTGTCAAGGCTTTGGGTTCCTATAGAAACTTTAAAGTTTAGAAATAGACAACTATTCCATGGAATTGTGGCAATCACCATTAAATTTCCAGAAATGTCTAAAACAGCATAAGGCACCATCAGTTTTCTAGCTCCAAAAGCCTTCCTTGTTTCTAGTCCATAATTAGGAAAATAAAACACGTCCATGTGGCAAATGGCAAATGACATGAATCAAAGGCAGAACTTCGGAGGATTTAATCATGAGAGGATTTAATGTGAAGGCCAATCACGAACATTTTTCACATGCTGTCTGATTTAATCCTCACAGCAACCCTACATGATAGAGATTATTAGCCCCATTTGACTGAAGAGGATACTGAGGCTTAGAGAAATTAAGTAATTTTCCCCAAATCAGATAGCTAATAAACTGTCAGACCAAGGCCTCCCTGGGAAACTTTACACCACACCATGTATTTAGGAATGTGAAAATCATAAGAAGTGAGGACGGTTAACTGACCAAGTGTCAGATAAGTCTCTAGGCGAATACCAGCAGGCTTCTGGGCAGTGAGGAAGTGGTTTTCCAGATTTCAGTGGCAGATTCCACGAATCTGACAATGACCCTCCAGTGTAAGTTCACACTTTGGAGAGAAGGAAGCACCTTTCTAAACTCTGCTTCCTCCATATTAAAGTTCTAAGCCCTGTAGGTTTTCCCTTTTCCTTGGTTTTTAAACTTCTAAAAAGCACCTTGACCTGGATGTAAAAAGCTGTCATTTTCATTTTAGGAAAATAGATTTTAAAATCCTTTCTGACGAGATGAACATTGCAACAAGCAGGGTACCAGATAATCTTTATAATGTCACTTTGACATCTAATTGCTTATAGAGTACTAGCATTTTCGTGAAGCCCAAATATAAGAGATTTTTTGTTCCAAATTCTCAGACCACTTCTTAAGTTCTTCAGCAAGTTTTGAGGGATTTTTTTTGCTTTTTTTTTTTTTTAAGCAACAATACCTTTTTTTTTGTTTTGCAATAAAAGCTGTTTTCTGCAGTTAGAGGAGTGAGGAAGATCAAGTAAACGTACAGAAACACATTTTCCTAACCGTTCCCAAGAAACAGAAAGCAACAAAGGGTTGAGAGAACCGCTAAGAATGTGGCAAGTACTATCTGTGACCCCACACACACGCACATGCATGCACACGCACACGTGAGCTTTTTCATGGGTGATAGGGAAAATAACAGGCAAGAAAATCTTATAAATAAGATAAAATTACCAAAAGAAAGTTGCCTTTAGGACCAAAGTGAAAAGGAGAAAACTCTATTAAGCTCAGTGATATAGTTCTTTGTCCCTGACATTTGTCTGTAAGCCTAGGGGGAAGCCTTCTCTCTCCTGCCCTTACGTAAACAGGCTTTTTGGCTTTTATGGGACATTCATTTACTCTATTTCCCGTTAGATATTAAAGTCCCCTAGTGCACAAACAAATCAACAACAAAAAGAGATAATGTAGTTAGGCATGCTGAACTAGTCTTGGGTTCTTAAATGCGTTTTCATTTTCTGTAAATGTTTCAGAACTACATGTACTGTGCCTCTAATAGATTACATAGATGGGAATGATTATTCCATTGAACCACAGCAAGGTGGGGATGAAGATGGTTTTGCCAGAGGGGCCTGGGACTGGAGTTTACTATGGAAACGTATTCCTCTAAGCCACAAGGAAAAGGCCAAAAGAAAACATAAAACTGAACCTTATCGGTAAAGACTGTTACTTTATTTTCTTATGTTGAATGTTTATCTAAGTTCTTTTTTTTTTCTTCCCCATGAACTCATATAAATGTGTGGGTCCATACATACGCTTCCATTTGATCTTTGCTGCCATCATCAACACAATACAGAACCATTTGCACTGTGCCGCTTATAGATGTCATAAATGGCAACACATATGAAATTATACCCCAAGGGGGTGGTGATGAAGATGGGTATGCCCGAGGAGCATGGGATTGGAGTATGCTCTGGAAACGGGTGCCTCTGACCCCTCAAGAGAAGAGACTGAGAAAGACAAAAACTGAACCGTATCGGTAATCACTAAATCACTTACATATTTTTCTTTTCTCCAGTTGCTGCTAACCTATTAACCTCTTGCCAAGCTAAAGATTTGTTATTAAAACTGTAGATGCTGTCTCAGATTCTGAAAGAGCATCTTTCGTTATACTGTTTCAGAGCTTTCAATCTGTTCCACTTGCTCTATTGTAATTGCTTTTACCCTAAATGTGATGTCCACTACTGAGACGTACACACTTTCATTGGGGAAAGAAAAATAATGTAATATGGCATTTTTTCCACATACAAGTGAAAAAAAAGAAAATCTTAGTTATCCTGTCCTACTGGATTAGACATCAAATTTTATTCTTTTGATGACAGTGTCATTCTATAAATTTAAAATACATAAATTACTTTAATCCAACCAAGAGTTTTATTTCCACGTTCATGCCGTGGGTATAATGCTAACAATGAAGGGCACTAGCAAGAGATTTTTGGGTTTTTCTCCCCTTCTGCTGTTATGTTAACTCTCAAATACTAATTTTATACTAGTTAAATCTGATGAATCACAATACATGACTTTAAAAAATGTTACATAGAATCGTTTATTGCTTCATTCTCAGAAAAGTGATTGATTAAAAGAAAACTCTATTCAAAAATCAGCTTTTGTCCCTTCTTGTGGTTCTTTCAGTAGAACAACTTGTGCTACTCTCTTCTTTTGATCTTGTAATTAGAACATTTTACTGTCTCTGTAAAAAGTGACCCCAAATGAAATGTTTGCTCAAATGTTAGTGTAGCCTTCTCCTGAGTGTGTCTAATCTTATTTTTCTGGTCCTATGGTTCTGCTTTTGGTCTCTCTCTCCCTGTTAAACTGCTGATAATGTTAGAACTCTGTTTTGGGAAGGTGCTTCCAATGTCATGGAAATGCTGGTGGGATTTGGGCATGTCATGATATCAAGATACTGAATGGCAAACATAAAGAAGTTATAGCACTTAGTTAATTATAGTAGCTTAATTGGACATTTACCAAAATTTTTTTGGTAAATTTCTTATTCAGAATAGTCCAGGAATCTACTGCTTACGTGCTTAACTTAACAAATAACTGCAGGAGAAAAAAAAATAAAAGGGTCTGAGCAAATTTATATTTCTGCTAATTCCATAGGCCAGTAAAGAAAATGTTTAAAGTGAGCTAGAAAAATTAAAGGGAGGTTATCTGTTAACTCACTGGTGTCCATGTTAAGATGCATTTTCAAGTATATACTGAGATGAATGGGAATATATTTAAAGAAAAAAAAAAACCCAGCTGCCGGGCAAGGTGGCTCACACCTGTAATCCCAGCACTTTGGGAGGCCAAGGCAGGTGGAACACCAGAGGTCGGGAGTTCGAGATCAACCTTGCTAACATGGTGAAACCCCATTTCTACTAAATATACAAAATTAGCTGGGCGTGGTGGTGTGCGCCTGTAATCTCAGCTACTCGGGAGGCTGAGGCAGGAGAATCGCTTGAACCTGGGAGGCGGAGGTTACAGTGAGTCAGGATCACGCCATTGCACTCCAGCCTGGGCAACAGAGTAAGACTCGGTCTCCAAAAAAAAAAAAAAAAAAAAAAAGACACAGCTATAATGGAATAATCTTAAATGACAGTTAAATAAAGGTGACATGAAAATATCACCTAAAATGTAATAGTGTTGTTACTGAGTTAGGCAGAATATTTTAAGAAGAAAAAGCATGAGAGAAGAACTTTTTCCTGATGCTATTTTCTTTTAGTATTGAAAATATTTCTTGATTCATTATCCACTCGACAAACATTTATTGAGTGCTTACTGTATGCCAAGCACTATTTTCTGGGGATACATTTTTAAAGATATGTTTCCTCATTGTATTTAAAATACAGTGAGTCAGACAGAAATTAAACAGATAACTATATAAATAACCCTAAAATTAGCCTGGTGCGGTGGCACGTGCCTGTAGTCCCAGCAACTCAGGAGACTGAGGCAGAGGGATTGCTTGAGCCCAAGAGTTCAAGGCTTCAGTGAACAATGATTGTGCCACTGTACTGCAGCCTGGGCAACAGAGTGAGACCCTGTCTCACAAAACAAACGAAACTCTGGAACAGCAGCTGTGATAAGTAGTATGAAGAAAAATCACAGAGTACGAGTTTATGGAAAGATGAACCTAATCCAGCTTGGGAGATCAGGAAAGGCCCTTCTGACAAAGTGTCATTTAGGCTGAGACCTGAAGGATGAGGGACCAATTCTGTGGAAAAGGAGAAGGAACATTTCAGGATCGTGAATAACATGAATGAAGGCCTTGAGACAGAAAGGAGGCTGGCACGTTCCCAGTGGGAGCAGAGCCGTGAAGGACTCAATGGGAAGAGAGACCACGGTGAGCCCAGAGAGCCAGGAGAGGCTGGTACCATGCAGGCGCATGTGGAGGAGTCTGCTCTGGCTGCTGTGTGATTAGCCTTGAGCAGGGGGCAGAAGAGAATAAAGGACACAAGCTTGGGAGATATTGGAAAGTCCAAGCAGTGTTGGCCTGGTCTAGGCTGGTGGCAGTGAAGTTGGAAATAAGTCAGCAGATTCGAGATATATTTTCAAGGCTGGGTGCAGTGGCTCATGCCTATAATCCTAGCACTTAGGGAGGCCTAGGCAGGTGGAACTTTTGAGCCCAGGAGTTCTAGAGCAGTCTGAGCAACATGGCGAAACCCTGTCTCTACAAAATACATTAAAAGGTAGCTGGATGTGTTGGTGTGCGCTTGTAGTCCCAGCTACTCAGGAGGCTGAGGTGGGAGGACTGCTTGAGCCTAGAAGGTCAAGACTGCAGTGAGCCGCAATCATGCCACTGTACTCCAGGCTGGGCAATAAAGTGAGACCACGTCTCAAAAAAAGATATTTTTTTTTTTCAAGGTAGAATCAATGGAACCTTGAAATAGGTTCCATTAAACCTATTTGAGTAGATTGAATATTATGTATGATGATGAACTTACCCTAATAATATTGAGTACCCTAAAATTTAAGAATCATGATGGATTAGTAATTAATTGTTCAGGGGAGGGGAGCAGGGAGCAAGATAAATTCTGCTGTAATTTCTCCCAATGTTGGGAGTGACTTGTCCCTAAGAAGCTACCAAATCTTTTTTCTCTTGGACCTAAAAAGTGTCCAATTTAAGATCCATTCAAGAAGCCCCACAGATCCACAGGTCACCCTTTTGCATTCCTACCTCCTGGCACAGTAAATATCTATGTCTAATTCTCCTGTGTCATTTCTGTGCTACATTTGCAAACTCTGAATGAACTGTGGTTGTTCTACAATGATTTACACCCTTATTTGGCGAGCCCCTGAGCTATAAAATTAAAAAATGACAGACTACTTCCATGGTGTATGGTTTTGTTCATCCAAGAATGACTCATAAATCAATGCAGGAGCAGTTAGCAGACCACGGCTGTATGGCTCAGTGTTTTTAAGAGTGAAAGAGAAAATTCTGTTTTAACTAGAACTAAGGCTTAATTTTTAAATCCATAGAGGTACCAAGGCGCCCTCTAATGGTGAACTGAAGCAATGCTCTATTTGGTAATGAACTGTAGTTTCAGTTAGAAATTGTGGTAAATTCATTAGGGAATTATGAACAGATTTTTTTCTTTTTTTGTAAAGGCTTTATAATTTCTTAATGTTTGGCCATCAGTTTTGTCTCTTCTATGCATTTTCAGGCTGTATTCTACAAGGCTTCTTGCCTATTGGTGAAGGGTTATTGGGGGTTTGTCTGTAATGGTTATTGCAGTGTTTCTTTTTCTTAGGTCCCCAGCCATGGCTGGGGGATTATTTGCCATTGAACGAGAGTTCTTCTTTGAATTGGGCCTCTATGATCCAGGTCTCCAGATTTGGGGTGGTGAAAACTTTGAGATCTCATACAAGGTAACATTTTATTTCAACAGATGGAATTCTCCAAGTAGTTACTAACTTCTGGCTTTCAGATAAAGCTAGTTTTTTGTGGGGGAAAAAAACACACAATTATATAACGCATTTCTCCAAATTATAAAGAATGATTTAATGAAAATAGATGCCTTTGAGGAAAAAATAAGGCAAAATGCAAGCTCCAGACTTACCATATATTTACAGGGCTTAGCTCAAAATTGTGGCTAGCAAGCTTTAGAAATGAAAATATCTACCCCCACACCCCAACTTTCTATATATTGGAGCTTTTTATTATAGAAGCCGTTGGAAGAATCTGCATGCGTTAGGGCCACAGTTGACCACCCACTGACATAGTCACCCTTTATCACTGTAGGACATGATTCAAGACAGAAGCAGAGCCCCACAATGACTGCATCCTCAGGCTGACTTTGGAGCTGTCTTCCTGCAGCGCCTACCCTGTTGTTGAAGCAGCCTTGGAGCAATACTACCTTCCATGCTCCAGCCCCCACCTCAACCCCCATTCCTACCCCCATTTTCCAAAACAAAGAGAGAGAGAACTATATCAGAGTTTGAGTTAAACAGGTATTCATTACCTCTTGTCTTAAATGTCCTGTGCATAGCACTGTGAGGGATAGAAGAGGAGTAAACCAGTCGTTGCTCTCAAGGAACTTGATAAGAAGATATTAGAATTATACTTAAATTCATAATACAAGAAGGCAGAATGGCATTCAGTTGGTGTGCTTAAAAAACAGCGTCGGCCAGGCGCGGTGGCTCACGCTTGTAATCCCAGCACTTTGGGAGGCCGACATGAGCAGATCACGAGGTCAAGAGATCGAGACCATCCTAGCCAACATGGTGAAACCCCATCTCTACTAAAATACAAAAAATTAGCCGGGTGTGGTGGTGCGCACCTGTAGTCCCAGATACTCGGGAGGCTGAGGCAGGGGAATTGCTTGAATCTGGGAGGCGGAGATTACAGTGAGCTGAGATCGCACCACTGCACTCCAGCCTGGGCGACAGAGCGAGACTCCATCTCAAAAAAAAAAAAAAAAAAGAAAGAGCAAGCATTATGCTAGATGTAGAATTTGAGGCAGAAGTAGGAAGATGGGTATGATGTTAGTAAGCACAGATAAGGGATGGGAGGGGGACTTCTAAGCAAGTAGCATGGGGAAAAGTACAAAGAAGGGAACACAAAGAACATATTCAGAGAACAGCAAGGAGCACACTTTGGTAGAATCAGGCAACATGAATAAGGAAGACATCTAAGAAGATAAAATGGGAAGGTGTATTAGGGCCATATTGAAGAGAGCCTTTAAAGCTGAGTTAAGAGATTTTTATTTAATTTGATAAGCAGTAGAGAACTATCAAAGATATTAAGCAATGGAATAACATGACCCAAAGCTGCCCTTCATCTATAATAATCTCTTGCTATAAATAAGGATAGTTGAGTAGAGAGAAAATGAAGGTGAAGAAGCCAGTTAGGAGGTTATTATAATAATCACCCAAGTAGGAAATATATTAGCAATGGAAATGATTAGTGAGTTAGGAATAAAGAATCCACATGACTTTGCAAGGTTATATTGGGAGAAAGTTGCTAGGGGCTATGAGTATACAGTAAGAGGCCCCTCAGTAGCAGTTTATTATTAATACTATATTCCCTGTTGCCTTCTTGGTTGTTACATGAGCTTTTCAAAGCAAATTATTTTAGGATTTGTTTAGTTTAAGAATTCTGTGTGGACACTGTATATAATTTAGATTTTAGATTTACACTTACAAGATAAATTTTCGGTTATGGTTTATGTTTGTATTGGAAACAACTTTCACAACGTGTTTTTCCTTCATAGATATGGCAGTGTGGTGGCAAATTATTATTTGTTCCTTGTTCTCGTGTTGGACATATCTACCGTCTTGAGGGCTGGCAAGGAAATCCTCCGCCCATTTATGTTGGGTCTTCTCCAACTCTGAAGGTGAGTTTTTTGGATAAAAGGGGAGGATAGGGAACTAACATTTATGTACCACATGCTATAGTAGTTACTTAACAATTGTCAGCTTATTGAGTGGGCTCTTCAGCAGTCATGTTGATTCTCACCTTTAACTTAGCTAGACTTATTCACGAAATATCTTATTGTTCTTTAAGATTATTCAGCTGAAGCAGGAGGATTCCTTGAGCCCAGGAGTTCAAGGCTGCAGTGAGCTGTGATTGCACCACTGCATTCCCCCCCCGGATGACAGAACAAGACCCTATCTCTTAAAAAAAAAAAAAGATTTCACCCTATTTTTTAATTGACAAGTAAATATTGCATGTATCTTGTACAATATGATGTTTTGATATATGTATACATTGTGGGATGCCTAATCTGGCTATTTGGACATGTATTACATCACCTACTTGTTTTTGTGCTGACAACACTTAAAATTTGTTCTCAGCAATTTTCATATATGTAATATATTATAAATTGTGGTCACCATGTTGTATAATAGATCTCTTAAAACTATTCTTCCTAACAGAAGTTTTGTGTCGTTTGACCAAAATCAGCCCACTCCCCCCAGTCCTCACCTTCTGGTAACCACCATTTTACTCTCTGTTTACCTGTTTACACTCCACATGTAAGTAATATCATGCAGTGTTTGTCTTTCTGTGCCTGGCTTATTTCATTTAACATAATATTCTCCATGTTGTTGCAAGTGACAGGATTTTTGTATTATTTAAGGGTGCATAGTATTAATACCATCATGTATATATACCATATTTTCTTTACCCATTCATCTATTGATGGACATTTAGCTTGATTCCATATCTTGGCTATCGTGAATACTGCTGCAATGAACAGGAGTGTAGATACCTCTTTGATATACAGATTTTATGTCCTTTGGATATATACCTAGTAATGAGATTTCTAGATCAGATGATAGTTCTATTTTTAATATACTGAGGAACCTCCGTACTGTTTTCCCATAATGGCTGCACCATTTTGCATTCCCACCAACAGGTGGGAGGGGTATCTTGTGGTTTAATTTGCATTTCTCTGATAATTAATGATGTTGAGCATTTCTTCATATAACTGTTGGCTATTTGTGTGTCTTCTTTTGAGAAACATCTATTCAGGTCCTTTGCCCAATTTAATCAGGTTGTTTCCTTACTATTGATTTGTTTGAGTTCCTTCTATGTTATGGATATTAGCCCTTACCAGATGCATGGTTTGCAGATGTAGCCTCCCATTCCATAGATTGTCTACTTTGTTAATTGTTTCCTTTGCTTACAGAAGCTTCTTAGTTTGATATAATTCCATTTGTCTGTTTTTATTTTTGTTGCCTGTTCTTTTGGGGTTGTTACATCCAAAACCAGTGTCATGGAATTTTTTCTTTTAGAAGTGTTACAGTTTTAGTTCTTCACGTAAGTTTTTAATCCATTTTGAGTTGATTTTTATATATGGTGTGAGATGAAAGTCTAGTTTCATTCTTTTGCATATGGATATCTAGTTTTCCATTTATTGAAGAGACTATATTTTCCCTAATGTGTTCTCAGCATCTACCTTGAAAATCAATTGACCATAAATGTGTGGATTATTTCTGATCTCTCTGTTTTGTTCTTTTGGTCTATGTGTCTGTTTTTATGTGAGTACCATACTGTTTTGATTACTATAGCTTTGTAGTAGATTTTGAAATCAGGTAGTGTGATGCCTCCAGCTTTGTTCTTTTTGCTGAAGATTGCTTTAGCTATTCAAGGTCTTTTGTGGATCCATATGAATTTTAGGATGGATTTTTTTATTTCTGGGAAAAATGTCCTTGGAATTTAGATAGAGATTATATTGAATCTGTAGTTTGCTTTTATAATATGGCTACTTTAATAATATTAGTTCTTTGAATCCATGATCACAGGGTATCTTTCCATTTATTTTGTGTATTCTTTATTTCATCAGTGTTTTATAGTTTTCAGCATGTAGATTTTTCACCTCCTAAATATTTTATTGTTTGGCTTAGCTATTGTAAATGGGATTGTTTTCTTAGTTTGTTTAGCATATAGAAACACTACTGATTTTTCTATGTTGATTTTCCTGCAACTTTATTAGATTTGTTTATTAGTTCTAACAGCTTTTTAGTAGAGTCTCTTTAGGGTTTTGAATATATAAGATGATGTCATCTGCAGAGACAGTTTACTTCTTTTCTGATTTGGATGTCTTTTCTTTCTTTCTCTTGTCTAGTTGCTCTGGCTAAAACTTCCAGTAGTACGTTGAATAGAAATGGGGAGAGTGGGCATCCTTGTCTTGTTCTTAATTGTAGAGGAAGAGCTTTCAACTTTTCATCGAGTATAATGTTAGCTGTGGACTTGTCACGTATGGCCTTTATTGTGTTGAGGTACAATCCTCATGTAATTTGTTGAAGCTTTTTACATTGAATTTTGTCAAATGCCTTTTTCACATCTATTGAGATGATTATATGGTTTTTGTCCTTCATTCTGTTAATGTGGAGTATCACATTTACTGATTTGTGTATGTTGAATCATCCTTGCATCCCAGGGATAAATCCCACTTGGTCATTGTAAATGATCTTTTAATTATTTCTCTGTGTTTGATTGAAGTTAACTGAGCTTCTGTAAAACAATTATTTAGAATTGTTTATCCAGGTCTGCTACTGGGAGATTATTGTGATCTTCTAGTGGTATTACATCCTCTTCATTTTTCATGTTTCTTGTTGACTTACATTAATGCCTTTGCATTTTGTGGACCAGTCACCTCTTGAGGACTTTACAGGCTGGTTTCAATGTGGAAAGACTTTCCTCTATGGGGGAAGGAGGGTGTGAGGGTACTTGCTTGGTGGGATATAGCAGTTCTGGGACTACTGAGGATACCAGCTATGTATTCCCTGTGCAGATCAGCCCATCAAGGTCAGTGTTGGCAAAGATTCCAGTGCTCCTCAGTGGCTAATGCTGTAGATATCTATAGTGGCAGTGAGGCATGTTGGGGTCTTTGGGTATGGCTGCCAAGGTCATCCTGATTTTTCTCTCATTGCAGAAGATGAATGCCCCTTGGCACTGGTTCTGACTCATAGGCTCACTTGCAGCGGCAGTGGCACTTGTAGAGTGGCTGTGGAGCTGAGGACTGAAGCACAAGCATGAGTGGAGAGACTGTGGCTACAGGATCTGGGGCAGTTTAAAAACCCCAGGTCTTAGGGCACAGGTATTTCGCTACTGTATTGATAACAGAATGCGAGGTACCAGATGCTTGTGAGACAGCTGAAATAGCCAAGAATGAGAGTACAGATGTGCTCAGAATTAATGCAGCTCTAGGGACAGAGTGGTGCCTAGGTCTCTATGGCAGCTGAGCTGGTGCTTGGGACATAGGTACCTCTGCTGCCATGTTGGTAGCAGTATGTGAGGCCCAGATGCTTGTGAAGTAGCTTTTAGAGCCAAGAAAAGGAGCAGAAGCATGTGTAGAGTTAGAGCAGCTCTTGAGTTGGGATGGGTTCTAGCTCTCTGTTGCAGCTGATCCAGGGCCTGGAGATGGGGCATGCACAATAAAGGCGTGGCTCTGGGGCCTGGAGCATGAACGAACTATAGCAATGGTTCCAGTGTCGGGGCAGGCCCAGGGCAGCCACAGAGCCCGGGGCTGCAGTGTGGACACTAGCAGAGCAGCTGTGGCTTCAGGATCAGGGCTCACTGGGCCACGGGAGAATTGGCAGAGCAGCTTGCCCAAAGTAATCCAAGAGTAGCTGCTTCTTGGATGGTGGTGAATGTTCAGATGCATCTCCCTCTCTGGGGTTCCCCAGCAAAGGGGCTGTTGTTTACCTCAGTGGCAAGTGATGCCAGTGTCCTCTAGGGAGCAGGCCTCTGGAAACTATGGTAGTTCCTGCTGCATGACCGATAGCAATAGCATCTGCCTTTCTTCTTTGTTCCTGGCTATCTCCTTGTGCCTCAGGTATGTAGACCTCACAGGTGATCTTGTCCTATGTAGATATTCTTCGTTTCTTTTGCTCCATTGTGTTGCTGCAGATTCTTCAATGGGCCCTGGAGCTCTCTCTGGGCTGTTTGGGTTTGTGAATAGCTGTCTGTATTTGTTTTTTAGTTGGGATGGAATAAAGGCTGGTGTGTCCTACTTTGCCATCTTGGTGACCTCACCTTCCATTATATTCCATTCTGATTAAGATTCCTATATTGAATGTTCTCCATGAATACATTTCAAATAAACTCAAAAAAGTCTGACAGTGTGTAGGGAAATAGTTGAAGGGAAAAATACTAGCTTCTGTTATTCACACATGAGTAAAATATGGTTTGTTTTAATTTAGATAATCATGTTAGGAGTTTGCATAGTAAGCAAAATCAAATTTTTGAACAGTGCTTACAAAAAATTAATATCTCTTGTCCCTCAAAGATTGAAAAGTTAATGTGAATATGCTTTGTCCTGTTGCATTCTGCCTCCAAATTCTCCATCTCTGTCACATAAAATAGAGGAAAATTGGCCAGGCGCAGTGGCTCACGCCTGTAATCCCAGCACTTGGGGAGGCCGAGGCGGGCAGATCACGAGGTCAGGAGTTCGAGACCAGCCTGACCAACATGGTGAAACCCAGTCTGTACTAAAAATACAAAAATTAGCCGGGTGTGGTGGTGGGTGCCTGCAATCCCAGCTACTCGAGAGGCTGAAGCAGGAGAATCACTTAAACCCTGGAGGCAGAGGTTGCAGTGAGCCGAGATCTCGCTGCTGCCCTCCAGCCTGGGCAACAGAGGGAGACTTCATCTCAAAAAAACAAAAAAAAAGAGGAAAATCCCACTGACTCTTTTCATTGTGACATCCAAATTGTTCTACTGTAATAAATATTTTGCTGTGATTATTTAATAAAAATTTCATCTCCTATGCCATAAATATAGAACTAGGATTGATAATCTATATTTTACCAAAACTCATGAACCTGCAGAAAAACAAAACATTGGTTTTTAAAACATTTTGGAAATGTTAAAAAATATTTTTTGAATAAATAAAATGTATTTAACTTAAACTGAACAGGACTGTTTTAGTGGGATGAGCATCCTCCCAGGCTTCTTTCCCAGTCACACATTTATTAGGAAATAAATCATAGTTCTAGTTCCTTCTATTGATTCTCACCATTCCATGGAGTGTAAGTTCTCTCTCTCAGCTTCCTAAAATGAGATAATGTCATAGTTGCCGTATTCCAAGAGAATGACAGTTTCTAGCTGGGGAGGACAGATTTAGAAGTAGTGTAGTGGTGAATGATGATCTGGTGGTTATCCAGCCATGTTGGGGTCTCCCAGTTCTTTGACATTTCATCCCAGACTAGTGACACTTAGGGGTGGCATTTATTTATGAAACAAACCAAGGAAGCTTCATGTAGAAATCCAGATGTCCCACTGCTTGGAGGACAAAGACCTCTATGCCTGGCAAAACAAACTTTGAGGTTTATTTGGTTGGGCTGCTTTCATAAGTTCTAAGAGGCATGCAACTCTGATGCCCCTCATTTTCTGGAACGCTTAACCAAGTCAAGTTTATTGTTGGCTGTAGACACAACTTGGGACAGTTCATAAAAGGGGAATAGGTAATAAGCAGACAGCTAAGCTTTCAGAACCAGAACATCCTTCTCATTGACCAAATGAAACCCCAGCTACAACAGGGGATGAGATTTAAATGTCTGTGATAAAACAAAAATAGTACCAAATTAACACCAGGCATGATTGACATTGCAGGAAATTCCCCTTGGAGTTGGACTCACAATCACGAAGAATTGGTGAAAAGCCAAATTGACTCAAAAAAGTCTATTCTGAAAGAAAAACTAAAAGAGCTGAGAGGTGGCTATTTATCCACTCTAAAAATTAGCTGAATATACCATACAAACTACCCAGTAAGTGTGAATTTAGCATACACTTAAGTGAGTACCCAGCATATGCCAGGCGCTTTCTTTTCTCCAGTTTTGACAGCATCTGCTTGAGCCATCAGGGGGCCAAGTAGAGAGGTCTGTTTCTCCAGCTCATTTGTCTCCTCTGAGCCTCAAACCATCTAGAATTATCCTCTTTGATGTCCTTTAGATCTTCCACTCAACAGAAGTCAAAACTGACCTTTAACTTTTCCTCAAAAGTGATTCCTTCCACTGTGTTCTCTATTTTCCCGTGAATGAAACTTAGGGGGCATGTAGAGTTGTTCCTTGTCCCTCCCTCTTACCAAGCCCTGGTGATTCTGCCTCACACATAGCTCTTCAATCCATCCCTTTCTATACTTAGTGCAGCCCCTCAAATCTCTCCCATGAATAGTAAATAGCCTCCTACTTGGCTCTTTGCCATCAAGTTCAACCCCGTTCAGTCTACCCTCCACTCACTACCAGTGTCATTCATCTGAAAATTAAATCTGATGTCACTTACCTGTTTAAAACATTTTTATGGTTGTCATCTCAAGGGTAAAATTCAAAGTTCTTTTAAAAATAATAATAATAGCTAACATATGGTAAGTACTTACAGTGTACCAGGCATAAATCTAAATCCTTTATATAGATTAACTTCTTAATTTTCACAACACGCTATGAGGTAAGGACTATATCCTCATCTAATTTTTTTTGTTTGTTGTTGTTTTTTTTTGAGATGGAGTTTCACTCTTGTTGCCCAGGCTAGAGTGCAATGGTGTGGTCTCAGTTCACTGCAACCTCTGTCTCCGGGATTCAAGAGATTCTCCTGCCTCAGCCTTCCAAGTAGCTGGGATTATAGGTGCGCACCACCACACCTGGCTAATTTTCGTATTTTTAGTAGAGACAGGGTTTCACCATGTTGGTCAGGCTGGTCTCGAACTCTGCCTCCCAAAGTGCTGAGATTACAGGTGTGAGCCACCACACCCGGCCTATATCCTCATCTTAAAATGAAGAAACTGAAGCAAGTTTTCTCTCAGTGAATACTGCATTCCAGTTTTTGTAAACTACTTGCTATACTGCAATACACCATGATTTATCATACTGCATTTGCTTTTCTCTTTGCCCTGAATACCATTCCCACCTAATTAACCTCTCCTTCGAGATGGGGCAACACAGTGCCACTCTGGCCCTGTCCATCCCAGAAAACTAATTGCTTCTTCTTTTTGTTGCCATAATCTTACACGTGTATGCATAACTCTTCAGGTTTGTTCATGTCTGGAGTACATGTACTATGTCTAATTTCGTATGGATTTGCAAAGATTCAGAATGTTTAGTGGTATATTAGTCTGTTTTCACACTGCTATAAAGATATGCTTGAGACTGGGTAATTTATAAAGAAAAGAGGTTTAATTGGTTCACAGTTCTGCAGGCTGTACAGGAAGCTTGGCAGCTTCTGCTTCTAAGAAAGCTCAGGAAGCTTCCAATTATAGTGGAAGGCAAAGGGGGAATGAGGCGTCTCACCTGGTGGGAGCAGGAGCAGGAAAGAGAAGCAGGAAGGTGCTGCACACTTCTCACCAACCAGATGTCACGAGGACTCACAGTCACAAGGACAGTATAGGCATGGGGGTGGGGGGTGGGCTGGTGCTAAATCATTCATGGAGGATCCACCCCCATGAACCAGTCACCGTCCACCAGGCCCCACCTCCAACACTGGGGATTATAATTGATCCTGAAATTCGGGTAGGGGCACAGATCCAAACCATATCAAGTGGTAATATCGTATGTTCTTTTATCATGCTGCTTATAACAGCTTTTTTTAAACCCATGGGCTTTTGCGACAACATTGCATTTAGGGGCATGTTCACCCTTTGATAGTTATCTTGTTGCCTAGAAAACATTTCATCTGAACACTAGGTATTTCTTTTTGGAATGTAAAACATGGGTCAGCCACATGGCTGACAGGCCAAATCCAACCCTTTTTAGTAAATCAAGTTGTATTAGAAGATAGCCACACTCATTTGTTTGTGTGTTGTCTATGGTTCCTTTCACACTACAATAGCAGCGTCGAACAGTTGCCACAGATAATGTGTCGCTCAAAAAGCCCAACATACTTACTATCTGGCCCTTCATAGAGAATATTTGCTGACGCATGATGTAGAAGATTAAGGGATTGAGTATTATTTTAGTTCACTTAGTGTTGCTACAACAGAACACCTGAGGCTCGGTAATTTATCAAGAAAAGAGGTTTATTTATTCACGATTCCGGTGGTGTGAAAATTCAGGCTTGGGCAGCTACAGCTGGTGAGGGCCTCATGCTGCTTCAACTCGTGATGGGAAGCAGAAGGGGAATGCACATGTGCAAAGAGATCATCACATGGCGAGAGAGGAAGCAAGAGAGAGACCAACGAAGCCAGACTCTTTAACAACCTACTCTCATGGGAACGAATCCACTTCTGTGAGAGCAAGAACTCACCCCCTCACCTCCATAGGAGGCCATTAATGTATTAACAACCCAAACTCCTCCCAGTAGGCCCTGCCTCCCAGCATTGCCACATTGGGCATCAAATTTCAACATGAATGTTGTTAGAGACAAACCACATGCAAATCACTGCAAGTGTGTACCAGTTTGGTCACATATATTCATGCAAGCATTCATTCATCAATTAAAGCTTTAAAAGCTAGATATTTGTCAGCTATCACAGTGTCAGCATATTTTATTGCTCTATAGCTGCTTTTTCTTAAAGTGAACCAACTGGGGTCGGGGGCAGTGGCTCACGCCTGTAATATCAGCACTTTGGGAGGCCGAGGCAGGCAGATTGCTTGAGGTCAAGAGTTCAAGACCAGTCTGGCCAACATGGTGAAACCCCATCCCTACTAAAAGTAGAGAAATTAGCCAGGTGTGGTGGCGGGCACCTGTAATACCAGCTACTCAGGAGGCTGAGGCAGGAGAATCGCTTGAACCCAGGAGGCAGAGGTTGCAGTGAGCGGAGATTGCGTCATTGCACTCCATCCTTGGTGACAGAGTGAGACTCCATCTCAAAAAAAATATATATTTTTTAAATTAAAAAAAGGAACCAACTGGGGAAAATACCCAGTCCATTTGGGGTTATAGTAAAATGGTTCTATTATAGTTATAACAGGATCAATAAAATCACCTGCAAAAATGTGTTTTATTAAACAGAGCTTTTGTTTCTCATGATGGTTTCTGAAATGAGATTTTTTTTTTCCCTACACTTACCAACAGAATGATTCTAATAGAAAGAGATTGTAGGCCAGGCACAGTGGCTCACACATGTAATTCCAACACTTTGGGAGGCTGAGGTGGGAGGATCTCTTGAGGCCAGGAGTTTGAGACCAGCCTGGGCAACAGAATGAGACTCCATCTATACAAAAAAATAACAAAAATTAGCCAGGTATGGTGGCATGTACCTATAGTCCTAGCTACTCGGGAAGCTGAGGTGAGAGGATCGCTTGAACCCAGGAAGTTGAAGCTGCAATGAGCCAAGATTGCACCACTGCACCCTAGCCTGAATGACAGAGCAAGACCCCATCACAAAAAAAAAAAAAAAAGAAAAGAAAAAGAAAGAAAAGAAAGAGATTATTATAGGGAAAGAAGTACAGTGTCCAGCCAGGCTCTCATAAACTCTCTCTGAGATTCAACTTACTCTTCCGTTAGCAGAATAGAATACTTATCTCAGCATATATGATCTTCCAGCTCAGGGATATCAGGTTTTGTACAATACTTTTTACTTAAATATACATGATATTTTTAATCCTTGGCAGATGACATATTAGAGTCACTAACTTGCATTTGTTGTTTAATTAAATGCCAGGTCCTGTTGAAATGAATTTGTGATGTGTAGGCCATATTTCATGTGTCTAATATAGGCTGTTTATGATATGACATTTGTATTTTTATAACGACATATATATATATATATATTTTTTTTTACAGAATTATGTTAGAGTTGTGGAGGTTTGGTGGGATGAATATAAAGACTACTTCTATGCTAGTCGTCCTGAATCGCAGGCATTACCATATGGGGATATATCGGAGCTGAAAAAATTTCGAGAAGATCACAACTGCAAAAGTTTTAAGTGGTTCATGGAAGAAATAGCTTATGATATCACCTCACACTACCCTTTGCCACCCAAAAATGTTGACTGGGGAGAAGTAAGTAGTCACATCTCAAAGTGTGTGTATTTGTAGACTGATTTTGGGAGAAGGCAGAGAAAGGTGGAAATATGTGAGTAAGAGAGAAGTATTCTTGGGGAAAAGTTAGGGTAACAACTGTCTGATAGCATCTACCACCTTTCCACTAAACAGCTACAGCTGCCAGACTAGCTTGCCACCATGCTGTCTCCTGGCAGCCTTTGCACATTGGCCCCCTAGCCTGCAACACGTCCACTCTTCACTCCAGCTCCTGGCGCCTCCATGCCCCTTACTCCAACTCCCTTCCTTAACTAATTCCAGTTTATCTTACTGCTCTCAACTTAGAGATCACCAATACTGAAAAGCCCTTCTTACTATTCCCCACTTCATCAAAAAGATGCAGTTCTATGCTCTTTCCAGGGGTTCTCACAACACCCAAAATCACCTATCTCCCAACCAGTCTGAGTGCTTCAGGACCTTGATCACTTGTGTCCAGGTGGACTGATGCAGGGACCCATATACAGTAGACACTCCAACAATGCTTTTCAAATGAATTAAAAATAATTAAAATCAGACAAAGGCACTTTGACAATCAGACATTGTCATTTCTTTGTTTATCCAAACTTGTCTTCAGACTCACTTCTGATTGCTCCCCTCAGCCCCGCTGTATGCCTCACAGGTACACTAAACCGGCCATGAACGTTCAAGTCTACATCCCTCTGCTTAATTATGTTCAGCAAATATTGGTTGAGGGCCTACTATGTGCCAGTCACTCTTCTAGACAGAAAACAAGAGAAGCAAAGTCCTTTGTCTCAGGGAACTGGCATGCTACCTGGGGAGAGAGACCAAAAAAGTCTGAGAAAACAAAAATGATAATGACATATGGTGATAAATGTAAATGACACATAATACTGTCAAGAGGACTTAAGGACAGGGTAAGGAAAGCCTCTCTGAGGAGGTGACATTCGCTCTCAGATCTGAATGATAAAGAATCAGCCAATCAGAGAGTGGAGATGAAGGGAAGCAGACCAACTGCAGAAGCATAGTTCATCTGGGAGTGGATTCCTTATGGGTTGGTGTGTGAAGGGATAGGGGCCAGAATGACATTGAGGTTGTTCTGAATAGCTGATTAGGTGGCTGCTGAGATTGGGAAGATAGTAGGGGAGTGAATGGAGGGGGCAAGGCTTCTGTTGGTGTTCTGGGCATGTGAAGTACCTGCTAGGCGTCCAGGTAGAGCCGTTAAGGCCTACTGATCACAGATTGTAGGTTGTATGATGCCAAAGTCCAGAAGAGAGGCCACTCTGGAGATGTGCATTTGGGGCCATCAGCAGGTAGATCATTTCATGGGACTGAATGAGGTCACCGAGGGAGAAAATACAGATAGAGAAGAGAAGACTAGACCCATCCCTCAGAAACGCCAGCATTTAGAGTTCAGGAATAGAAGGAAAAACCAACAGAGGACACTCCTGCTACTCTCTCTGTACTTCTTGCTTTAATATACTTTTTCCCTATACTCTTATTTTACCTGTCCTATTACAGCAAATTATGTTTAACTCCCAACTAGACCATAAGCCCTTCAACACACAAATCTCTCTCTGAGGGCCCAGACAGGTATATCCAACTGCATGCTTAACTTCAGGACTTGAATGTGTAACAGGCATTTCAAACTCGACATAACCTAAATTGAACTTCCTATCTCCTCCCACCAACCCATCTTTGCTGATTTCTCGGTCAAAAACTTTGGAGTCTTCCATGAATCCTGTCTTTGTCTCGCACTTCATATCTAGTTCCAGAATCTGATCCCTTCTTGCCTGGTCTAAGCCACCATTATTTCTCACTGAGACTAACGTGTTGACTGTCCTACGGCCTGTTTCAAGTACAGCAGTCAGAGTGACTGTTTTAAAATGAAGGCAAATCATGTCCTTCTTCTGCTAGAAACCCTGCACCTTCACCCCAGAGTGAAGACAAAGTCTT
Source organism: Pongo abelii (assembly GCF_028885655.2). NCBI lineage: Eukaryota > Metazoa > Chordata > Mammalia > Primates > Hominidae > Pongo > Pongo abelii. The sequence continues at coordinate 195,581,198 of NC_071988.2, forward strand.
TTCTGGTGGTCTCCAAGATCCACAACATCTGTCCCCATTCCTCTCTGGCCTCACCTGCTACTGCTCTCCCCACTGCACTCCAGCCCCATGTCCTTACTGGTCCTCAGACTCCCTCCAGGCATATGCCTGCCTGTGCTGTTCCCTCTGCCAGGAATGCTTCCCTGCAGATACACGCATGCGTGGCCAGCTCTCACACCTCCTTCAAGTCTGCTGACCTACCACCTCTCAGTGAGGTCCACCTTGTTACTTCCCAACGCCCTAGCTCCCACCCTAACTTCCTCTTCTTTTCCTTTTTTTCACCACACTTACCACCTTTTGCCATAACAGACAAATTGTCTACTATGTTTTTTAACTTATATTCTGTCTTTTTTCCCTTACATTCCCAGAGTGAATGGAGACAGGGGCCCATATTCGCTGTGGCATGCCCATTACTGGGGTAGGGGTCTTTATTTTGTTCACTAGTGTTTCAGAGCCTACAACATGCCTGGCACACATCAGGTACTTAATATTTGATGATTGAATAAATACATGAATGAATGAATGGAATTTTCTGTCCTCCTTTTACTGTCTCACTCCCAAATATATCTTCAGTTTAACCTCTTCCCATTCTGACATCTGCACTTTATACTTCATTTCTCGGCATTTCCTTAACATTCCAGGGTAAACCCCTACCTGTTTTAAAGGTGTCTCTTGGGGCAGTCTTCGGAGCTCCTCCAGGCAGGGTGAGCAGCTCTTCCTCTGCACATTCACACCTCTGTCCTGACTGGCCCACTACCCCTCTGTCTCTCTACAGGCGGTGAGGACCATGACTTGCTCTTCTTCATATCCTCAAAACCTCTTATCATTATAGGTACACAGTCCGTATTTGCTGACTGAATGCAAGAATAAAACATTTTATCCAAATAGTATAGTGATTTATAATTCAGAGAAATATATATTTTTTCCAAAAAATATATTTTCCAAAAATAGTTATTTTCATACAAAATGTACATTCCAAAGATGGAAACCTGTGTTTGCTTTTCATCTACGTTTATAGAGAAAAGCCTCACTGCCTGTCCATGCGCCATGCATGACCTATGCACCCTAGACCCCTACAGGCAGCTACCACAAGTGCTGCACAGCCATCTGGGAGAGGTCCCTTACAAATCCAGTCTGTTCTAGATATCTAGGGCCAGGCCAGTGTTTATTACCACTGTGGTTAGGTAGCTTTCCTCTATTTGCTTCTCATTCACATGAATTACTGTGATTCTGAAATTGCAATTAATGGTAACTTTTTTTTTCTCTGTGGTATTTTATGGAAATGTATAGTCCTTTGCTCTTAGAGAAAGAACCCATTCCAGTGTTGACTTCAAGACCATAAGTTATTTCAAAACTATGTAAAGATTGACAGTCCAGTAATTACCTGTCACTACACATACCCAGATTTTCCCTGTAAACTGTAATATTTAACATGAAATATTAAATTCTGATGCCAGAGTTCATCAAAAACTAAACTGTTGCCTGCTTTTTGCGTCTTTGTTCATTTTTTTAGATCAGAGGCTTTGAAACTGCTTACTGCATTGATAGCATGGGAAAAACAAATGGAGGCTTTGTTGAACTAGGACCCTGCCACAGGATGGGAGGGAATCAGGTAAACCACCTTACTTTTGTGTTTAAGTTGTTCCGTATTAAGGGCCATCAGGTTTATTGATCACAGAGTGATCTTTGTACTTTGGTTTTCGATTTGGCAATTTTGTTTGTTTTGATAAAGTGAAACATTCTGTAAAAAAAATTGACAGTGTTAAAACATTCACTTAAATGATGGAAATAATAGCAGTATTGGTTTTCACATAAGCAGTGAGAATCTAGAATTAATATCTAATATAAGAGATTAAAATATATTCCTGTGGGAGTATATATTTGTCACTACCATAACTATGTAAGCCTAGCTCCCTAACAATTTTTTGCAAGTATTGCTCACTAATCCTCATCTTTTTGGAAATAGAGTGTTACTGCCAGTAATGTATATTTCACTAATATATATTCTCTTACTTATGTGGGTATGGTTTTGCTTTTTCATTTTCTCACATTGTTGGTACATAATAAATTTGTGTTAGTGACCCATTTGGTATCTTAGAGACTAAAGAACTTAATGATTTCAGTGTTAATAAGGAACTTCACTAACATCAAAATAAATATAATTTGTCTGTGGACTTACAGTTCTAAACAGAAAAATTATGGAAAAATAAGTTAGTCATTCAATTTAATTATAGGAGTTAAGTTTCTTTCTTTTCAAATGCACATCAGCAGGGAAGGTGCCTCTGTTACTTAATTCTCTCTTTTCCTTTTACAGCTTTTCAGAATCAATGAAGCAAATCAACTCATGCAGTATGACCAGTGTTTGACAAAGGGGGCTGATGGATCAAAAGTTATGATTACACACTGTAATCTAAATGAATTTAAGGAATGGCAGTACTTCAAGGTATTCTGCATTTTAACTTCTGAAATATTATATGCTATTTCATTTTCAATAACATCTAGCATGTGGGATTTAGATAAATAAATCTTAAAACCTGCATTCAAATTCACTTGCATTTTCCTCTCATTTAGTCCCTTGCATAGGTTTTCCTGAGCACTGGATGACTCATTGTTCTATAATGAGGCATCACTTTTGTTCTCTCGTACAATATTGTCATGTAATGAGGCCACGATGATGTCTATAAAGAGCACTGCTAATTTTAGTAATACAAGAAAGTCAGTGTTCTATGAGGCAGTCATCATCATTGCTCTCATCAAAATCTGATTTTTGAAATCTAAATGAATCATTCATTAAAGTAAAATATATTTAAATATATTTATACTATTAAAAAATTTGGTTAATATTTGATATTGTCCAGCAGGTGGAGATAGAGACAAACAAATAAAACTTGAAATCTAGGCTTTCATAATGTCTTTATCATTGTTGTGTGCTAAATACAGTGGGATAAATGTAGCTAGTTGCTTGCTTTAATGGTCAAATTTAGTTATTCACGTGACACTACTGGGGTAGCTTTGTGTTTCAGCTGTGAGTATTTAAAGCTCTGTGGCAAGTTGAGGATTACATCATATTAATAGATTTATGTATAGTTTTCAAATTCTAGATTTGGCTAACATAAATCAATTTATTATGAAACAAAAAGTGGGGAAAGCTGCCTCACACTCAAAAAATCTGTCAACCCTCCATTTTATTTACTCACCTAGTATTTGTTATCATATCCCATCTGTCATGCAAGCAAGGACTTGTTTGCTATGTAATAATGATATGACCTAGCTTAACATTCCCTGTTACTGTCATTTACAGATAATTTCCAAGAAGTGATAAGCATGTATCAATTGATGATTTTGTTTCTTATAACAACTTAGGAAGGAGAAGAATAGCATAAACCTTAAAGAGTGGAGCATTTATTTTCACAAAGAAAAAGGAAATATAATAGCAATAAATAGTAGGGGTCAGTGAGAACAATATTAGCAAAATAGTAAAAGAAGGCTAACACACCAGAAACTACATCAAGAAGTAATTGACCAAAAAATGACACATAACATGTTTTAGGTATTTTAAAGACGCAGCACTGAATATACATTTGTGTGTTATATATTACTGAACATTCACTTGGGGGCCAATAATATGTTAGACTGTAGGGGAATTCAAAAATATAGCTAAAGCATGCTATTATATAATGGCAGAGAAGAAAGAAATGCAAAAATAGAGATAAGCAAAATGCCATAGGACAGAAAAGAGTGATTCATGGGAGGAATTACTGCTGAGGAGTTTCATAGAGGAAGTGTCATTGCACAAGTCCTGAAGTGTAAAAAGGCTTTCCATGGGAAGTAAATAAGAAAGACTGGATGAGCAAAGACGTGGCATGAAAACATGTAGAAAATTCAAAGAATTGTATTTCATTTGGTATCCCTCAATAAGCTTTGGAGGAAAGAGCACCGAACTTCATTTTTTAAGTTTTGGAGAGGGATCGACCTTATTTGAGGAAGGTAGTGATGGAAAACAGTGGCTACTTTTAGGAAAATAATTCTGGAAATGTGAGTTATGGACTGATGAAGCAACGAGATCAGCTTGAGCAGCAGTTCTCAAACTTTCTGTCCTCTGGATTCCCTTTACACTCTTAAAAATTATTGAGCTCCCCCACCCCTAAATTGCTTTTGTTTTTATAGGTTATCACTAACAGTATTTCCAGAACTGGAAATTGTCTGAGAAATTTGTAAAGTTTTTATATATTAATTCATCTAAAAGTAATAATAATATACCTATTAAACATTAATATAAATGACATTTTTAATGAAAAATAACTATGTTTACCCACAAAAAATAGTGAGAAGAATGGAATTCTGTATTTTTACAAATCTCTTTAATGTCTGGTTTAATAGAAGAAGACAGCTGGATTCTCATGCTCCTGCTTCATTTGGTCTGATCTGAAATGTTGTTTTCATTCAAGTATATGAGGAAAACCCAGCCCCACACAAGCATACAGTTTGTAAAGAGAGGCAGTAATTTAATAGCCTTTCATATAACTGTGGCTGTTTTTTTATTGTACACCACAACTTAATAAGTGGTAGTTTCTTAAAAGCTATTTCCAGTGTAGACTGATATCCTTGAGCATTGTACCTCATTATATGGAAGTACTTGATACGTACTTCCCACTTCATCTCATAGAATTTTTTTTAAGTATACTGAGGGGTCAAGACTGAATAAAATTAATGTTTTGCTCCGTCATCAGTGACATCCTTAAGTGAAACCGGCATTTACTTTTTAACTGTGTGTGGCCATGAACAATACAACTACAGGTACTAGCATAGTTTGATTCATGCTAAGGCACCGTCAGTTTTACTCACCATTGCTTTTGCACTATCAGTATAAATGTTGCTAAAGTGAAAAGGCAATGGTGTCTTTGTATTATTATGAAAATAGTTTCGGCCTTACAGACCCAATCCTGGATAGTCTGAGGACCAGACTTTGAGAAGCTCTGAGCTATATTGAAGAAACCTACAGCATACAGTGAGGGCCAAACCAGGGCATCTGCAGTGGCGATGGGAAGGAATATAACCAGAGACATTGCACATATCCATCCTTAGTGACTGGCATGTGAGTGAATGAGGGAAAGTGCAGTATTTCCTAAGGACTAGCCTAGAGCGGTGGGATTGTCATTAGCCAGGATAGGAACAAGAGACATAGATTTGGAGGGGCAGATAATGAATTTAGGTTTGTATACAGTGAATGTGAGATACCAGCAGTATATTGTGACTTAACAATGAAAGATCTTAGGACTTAGAAAACTGACAGTCAAGAGAAATCCAGACAACTGACAATCAAGAGAAATCCAAAGTCTGAGGTGTGGTTGATAAGCTTTTCCATTTGCTTAAAGTGTCTCCTCATGAAAGCCAAGTGATGATTTCTGATGTCAGTGATATCAAGGGTCCAAATTTGAAACTTTTTTCTTACTGTGTTTTCCAGAACCTGCACAGATTTACTCATATTCCTTCAGGAAAGTGCTTAGATCGCTCAGAGGTCCTGCATCAAGTATTCATCTCCAATTGTGACTCCAGTAAAACGACTCAAAAATGGGAAATGAATAACATCCATAGTGTTTAGAAAGAATAAAATAAACCAATAACCTACCTACTGACAAGTAAATTTATACAGGACTGAAAACCGCCTGAAACCTGCTGCAACTATTGTTATTAACTCTGTATAGCTCCAAACCTGGAACCTCCTGATCAGTTTGAAGGACATTGATAAACTGTGATTTTACAATAACATTATCATCTGCAGTTACTGTTTACAAGACTGCTTTTACCTTAAACTTTGTAGATGTTTACATCTTTTTGTTGTGTTTTAAGATGATGTTGGTAATTTGTGCCTTTAGCTCTGTTTTATTAGACAGAGTTAAAGCATGTTGTCTTCTTTGGGATTACACTCAGGGGTCTGAAAGGCAGTTTGATTTTTATTTTTAACACACTTGAAAAAAGGTTGGAGTAGCCAGACTTTCATATATAACTTGGTGATTATCAACCTGTTGTGTCTTTATTTAATTTTACATCTTTTTGAAGCACTGCCACAGGTTATTAGCCAAGGTGGCCTTCCTTCACAGTCATGCTGCTTTTTTGAAAGGTGAATTTCAACACATTTAGTGCCTCTTTCATTTCTCAGTATATATTTCAAGAGCTTGTGATGAAATTTATAGGATGGTAATGATGGACTTGTCACCTGTATGGGGAATACTTTTACTACTCAGAAATGAATTTATGTGCTGCCATTTGCTATAAAGTTGAACTTTGTATGGCTTGAAAAAGAAATGACAATATGGAACATCCCAAGGCTGTCCCATAGGGTTGGAAGTTGTGTAGCATTCACTCCCTTACCTACTGGCATTCCCAGTGCCCTCTGTCCATACCTACTTCTAGAATTGCAAACGAGTCTTCCAACTAGAGAAAAATTGTCCACTGACATTTGGGATTTACTTTTCTCCAATACCTGCCACTATAGAAAACTATTTTCAGTTGTTATTGTTATCCCTTGAAAGCGAGGGTGACAAAAACAACAAAACACCGTTATAAACACATCTAAGGTTCATTCTGAGGTAGGACTTTCCAAGCCCTTGTTAGATTAGGCCTTATAAAACTTGTGTGCATTGTAACCTAAGCTGTGCCACCTGTGAAGCCAAGAGTGAAATGATGTTTCATTTAAATTTTCATCCAAATGACATTATCTGCACGTTTTTAAAATTTAAAAACAAAGGACTATTGAAAAACACAGTTTATTAACAAATGTGAACTACTTTCTGTTACATTAGGTGTTCCCTAGTGTTTCTTAATTTCTTTTTAGGAAGTGTATTTTTATTAGTATTTTTCCGGTAAACAGAAGATTTGTTTGGATTTAAACATTTACTAAAACAGTACCTATTAGGAAAACCAAATATTGCAAATGGTCAATTCGATTTTAATTTCTCAAAAGACACTCTGTTATCCAGAAGATTAAAATGCCTACATTGAGTGCTTAAAAAAAAAAAAAAAAAACTGTGATGATGTGAGCAGAATGGCAAGTAAGTTTAGCATTTTTGATCCTGTAATCATGGTATCATTACAATGAAAGGAATTCACAAACTACTGCCAGAGGAAGTTTGTTTTTTAATTTAAGAGGGAAATATAACCTATAAATTTGTTTCTTCCAAGCTTAGCTCTTAAATTTGGAGAGTCAAAGTTAAACATCCTCAACAGAGTTTTATTTATAATTTTGAATTGTCAATTTGTATTTTGCTACTGATCTGTGATCAGCCATTTAAACTTTCATCTCTAGGGATGTTTAACATTGATAATTGCAAAATAAACCAACTATAAAAAAAGAAACTAAGAGAGAATTGGTACTTTAATTACTTGTGTGTTTGCAAATAGGCTCCATTTTCCATGTTGAATAGATTATAACCTTATTAACTATGCATAGGCCTAAGAAAGGTGGCAATGAACTGTGCATGTAAATTTTAAATGGGTACTTTGTGCAATTCGTTAAAAGAAGATACTCTATGAATATGATTCTATATATTGAAATCAGAAAACCTACCAAACAAAAACATCAGAAGCTGCTGCCATAATGACTATTTTCTACTGTAGGCTGCTTTGGAAATAATTCCCATATCCTTGCTTTGTAAGTTGGTAATATCACTATGCATTTCTACACATTTTATAAATTTGATTTATGCAGATTTTGATACACTGTATGTTTCTGTAGAAATTGTATAAATATTCAGAATTTTATTAGGATAAATTTGAGAAACTTATGTATATCTTAATTCTGGGTTGCTTGTTTTTTAGGTGACAAAAAATAAAATATTGTATTTTAATTCATGGGTTTTTTTTGGTGCTTGTAATCATTTCAAATCTAAACACTGCACATTTGAAAGAATTACTTGATTTTACTATTTACAAGACACACTTAATACCTAAAATATTATAGCCCATAGTTATTAGTTGAGTATGTGCTTGAGTGTTGCTTAGCATTCTGTTACACATGCTCAGAATACTCAGAGCTTATATATCTGTTGGAAGGAAACAAAGGTTTATTTTTACCTGTTTGCCTATGTATACCAATTTTTTAAGTTTATACTTTTTTAATTAGAAAAAATTACCCCAGCAACGTATATCCTTCTTGGCAGTATATGCTACTATAAAATTGCCTATTAGAAGCAAAAACGCCTTTAAATCAAATTTGTTTACAACCTGACAGATCAGGTTAAGTGGAGAAAAATGAAGACAAGGGAAGCCTACCACAATGAAATTAGAAATAGTCCATAGGACCTTGTGGTACAAAACACATCTCAAGAGAAGATACAGTTGCTAACAGATTCAAGTAAGTGGCTGTGTTGATTTGGGAAACTTTCTCTCAACTGACCTGTCTATTGTCATATCTCCCAATTCTTAGCTGCTGTAGAAGTAGGCTAAGAATTTGAAAAAGTGACATAGCACCAGACTAGAATAAATGGGAGTTTCTTTATTTCTTAAGTTTCTCATAGGGATCTTGGAATATATTTCATTTCTGGACATAATTGGGAAAAAAATCCATATATAATTCAATGGAAAACATGACAAGTACCTCACCAGAGAGCCAGATACCTAACAGGCCAATAGTTTAGGTACGTGAAAATTATTCCATGTGAAAGTACTTTTTAAAAAGTGTTGAGCATTATGAAACTGATGTGATAAGTGCATCTTCAAGAATATCTAAGATATTGTATCCTTCAAATTACCTTTAAATGAAATTTCTCTTGGACTTTTGGTATGAGCAAATAAACCACAGCTGTATTAAGAATTAACTAACCAAAACAAAACTAAATATTTGAGTAGAAAATAGTGATGAATAGACTTCCACTTCCGGCTATAATTGTAAGTGGACTTATCTTGCTACCTCAAACAACAGTTAATACTGGACAAAATATATGAAGCAACTGTTTTCAGGAATTGGAAGCAGTTCCAGTTCAGGAATTGGAAGCACTAGTCAAAGCAGACTGATATCTAAAAGAAAGGAAATACACAAGGTGAATCCCAGGTTCACCACGTCTGTCTCCTTGGGAGGACATTCCCAACCATGGTGCAAGGAATGCGGCGCAGAATGGTGATATTGCTGAACTGAGGAGGCAGAGTGGAGGCTTCCGGCTGCTGAAACAGCTAGAATCTACAATCCAGGTTATTAGAGGGGAAGTACGCTTGAGTGTCAGGAGAGCTATACAGGAATTTTTATATCACAGCCATTTGCAATAGTAAAAACCCTGGAAGCAACCTAAATGCCCATCAACAGGAGAAAGGATTAATTGTGATATAATCACACAACGGAATATTACAGAGATTAATATGAATAAACTAGTTGTTATAAACCAGTTTTAGGTATACAGGATTGAATGAAAAAGGCACTTCCCAAAACACTTTATTCAGCACTTTTTATCAATATCAAAAGTGACTAAAAGTAAACATACAGTATGTTAATACATTTATACATGATAGGTTAAATAACTTGTCCAAGTTCACAAATTTAGTACTGGGGTCAAGGACATCATAAAGTCCAGTACTCAATATCCCTCTAACTCTGTGGGATGAATATTTACTTGGTGCCAGGAAAAACTCTCCTAAAGAATGTATGTTTTCCACATAACTTCTTTAATTTTCCTCTCTACCTAGACTATCAAGAACCTCAGGGCTGGAACAGTGGCTCACACCTGTAATTGCAGCACTTTGGGAGGCCAAGGGGAGAGGATTGCTTGAGCCCAGGAGTTTCAGACCCGCCTGGGTAACATAGCCATGTGTGGTGGCACACATCTGTGGTCCCATCTGCTTGAGAGGCTGAGGCAGAAGAATTGCTTGAGTCTGGAAGGTGAAGGCTGCAGTGAGCTAGAACTTATCTAATTACTCCATCATAGTATCTGTATTAACCCATGTATATTGGCATATATACTTTTAGCTAATATTTATCAAGCATTTACTATTTCTTGCCACAAGGATAAGCGTCTTAAATGTATTACTTTATTTAATCCTCAAAAACATTCAAATTTTACAGATGAGGAAACCGAAAGGTTACATGAGTTGTCTGATGTTACAAAACCAGTAAGAAAAACAGAGCCCTATTCAAACTCGTGATTCACTACCTTGCTTTGAATTTCTTTCATAACCTTGTTTTTTCTCTTTGTATATTTTGTTCTTGTTTTTCTTTGTATAAGCCATTAATTTTTTTTGGAAAAAATGTGGAGAATCAAAGAATTACACAAATATGAATGGATTATGGTATTTTACTATCTCTTATCTGCCCGAGGACAATGTCCAAGTTGGTCCTGCTTTTCTAATGAAAGACTAAATGATACAAAGGCCATTTCCAGTTCCAAAATTTAGTGCTACATAATGCTGAAAAGTTATTTTTCCTTTTAATGCGACAGTCTATTGCACTCCTGAGTTACTATTCTATAGATGTGGTGACACCTAGGATGAGGATCACCAGAAGTCTGCACTGTTAACTTTTGAAGAATAAAGGCCCAAAAGCACAATGAAGTTCAATTGAAACATTTTTATTTACCTTTGCTGCAGGGTAAGTTGAGTTTCCAATCAGGGCAAGAAGGGTTTCTGACCTATAAAAACAATGGTTAGCTGTAAGGCATATATAAACTTTTATTAACCTTGGACCTGACTCGAGTAAAAATTATTACACTTATATTTATACTATTTAATTTATAGAAGTGTCAAACTGGTGACCTTTGGGCAGAATCTTACTTATAGACATGTTTTGACCCCAAAATTGGAATTCATTGCCAATACTGTATTTAAAATTCAGAATTCACGGAAGAGTTCTAGTTCCACTTGAAAATTTGAGAGATCTGGGAATCCTATATTCACATTTCCATCTAGCAACAGGACTGAGCTAAACAGTGGCTATCCCTTTTAACCTGGGTATTTGTATATTTACAAACATGCATAGAACACTGTTTCTTGCATTAGAGACAAAGCAGTATACAAAAGTGAAAATTTGACTGCCCTTACAGAGCTTACTTTCGAAATGTTCTTCACTTCACCACATCCAGTCCTTTTCCCTGGCTAGTCTCTATAGGTCTTGGCATTTCCTAATGTCAATAAATACTCTGCCTTTCTCTAAAACTGTCAGTCTCCAACAGGAATCTCATGAAGAACTAATCCAAACATGGTGAGGTATGAAATTTCATTTTTAAAGAACTAGATCTTACACAGTGGCATAGCAGCTCCTTTAGCTTTCTTGATTTTATTCCCCAAGAAATAAAATCATTACTGCTTTGTAAAGCATTTTTAGTGATATATTTAGTAATAAAAAGCCAGGTTCAAGACAATGCTATTTTTCTACTATGTAAGACAACCTTATGATTTACAGTAAGTGAAACTGGTAAAAGGTAAAATACAAAAAAAGCATACTTTCCTCTATTGATCAAGTTTGCAGTTGAGTGCTTTGTTTGATATATAAGAGAATTTAGGAAATTCTAACCCAGTGCCCTGCTTTCATAGATTAAAAGACCAAAAGTAGTGGCTGACATCGGGAAGGAAATATGAGCCCCTACCTCAGTCCTTGCACCAAAATTAATTCCAGAAGGATCAAAGATGTAATCAAAAATTTAAAAAAAGAAACCAAAGGATAATTGTTTTTATAGTCTTTTATGATCTTTGAGTGAGAAGGACCTCACTAGAAAAGTTTTTAGTGAAAGAATTGCTAAATTTGCCTACATAAAAAAATCTCTGCATTAAAAAAAGCATCATAAAGTCAAAAGGGTCATTTTCCTTAATATACAGTATTCCCAAAAACTATTAATAAAAAGACCAGTGAGAAAAGACCACAGGAAAGAATACAAATGGCTTTTTTTTTTTTTTTTTTTTTGAGACAGAGTCTTGCTCTTGTCGCCCAGGCTGGAGTGTAGTGGCGTGCTCTCTACTCACTGCAACCTCCGCCTCCCGGGTTCAAGCGATTCTCCTGCCTTAGCCTCCTAAGTGGCTGGGATTACAGGTGCCCATCACCACACCTGGCTAATGTTTTTGTATTTTTAGTAGAGATGGGGTTTCACCATGTTGGCCAGGCTGGTTTTGAACTCCTGACCTCAAGTGATCCACCTGCTTCGGCCTCCTAAAGTGCTGGGATTACAGGCATGAGCCACTGCGCTCAGCCCCACAAATGGCTCTTAAACATAAAAAAAACAACTAAACTCATAATAGAAAACATTTTATCTATATCAGAATAACAAAGACTAAGAAGTTTGAGAACTATTATGTTGCTGAGATGAGGAAACAGGCACTCCAAAACATTTCATTGCTATGGAGTGTCTACTCCATAGTGTAGTACTTCTATTGTTGAGAAGCAGTTTTGTTTAGCAGGCTCCATTAATAGCACCAGAGCAGTTTCCGGCATATATTAAGTACAGGTTTTAGCTAGTATAGTTCGCACATTTTTAAATGTGCATGTCTTTTGGCCCAGCTACTTCACTTGTACGTCTTTTTTCACATGTGACATCAAATGGTTTTGTTTTTTTCATACCAAGTCTTGGTCTGTTGCCCAGGCTGGAGTGCAATGGCACCATCACAGCTCATCATAGCCTAGACATCCCAGGCTCAAGTGATCCACCTCAGCCTCCCAAATAGCTGGGACCACAGGCGTGCACCACCATACCCAGCTAATTTTTGTATTTTTGGTAGAAACAAGGTCTATGTAGCCTAGACTAGTCTCAAACTCCTGGGCTCAAGTGAGCCTCCCACCTCACACTCCCAGAGTGCTGGGATTATAGGCTTGAGCCACCATATCCAGCAACGGTGTTCTCTAACTAAAAATAGAAAAAATTAGCCGGGCGTGGTGGCAGGCACCTGTAGTCCCAGATACTTGGGAGGCTGAGGCAGGAAAATGGCGTGAACCCGGGATGCAGAGCTTGCAGTGAGCAGAGATGTGCCACTGCGCTCCAGCCTGGGTGACAGAGCGAGACTCCGTCTCAAAAAATATATATATGTATATAAAACAAAAACAAAACAAAACCCATAATTATCGTATATCCTTAGGGAACTGGTTAAATTATGATCTATTCAATGGGATACCATACAGATAGCTATTTAAAGGAAAATGGCAGCTCTGTTACTCTGTCGTACTGAAAACAATCTCCAAAATGATGAGATGAATACACTTGTATATAGGAAGCTTCTATGTAATACTGTTAACATATACACACATATATATTTTTTACACCTATGTCTTTCTTAAAGGATAGATTATTGCATTGTTGGTGTTGCCTCCTGGGACAGGGTAGCAGAATCAAGAAAGAGTATAAACTATTACATATCCTTTTACATTCTGAACTATTAAGATATGATCTATTTTTAAAGAAAACAGGTTTCACAAACACACTTCCAAGTAGTGGCTGGTGTGAGATCTAATTCTTGCCCTCATTTTAGTGCTTTCCAATATGTTCACTCCTTGAAGTCACCTGGTCTTGATTATTGAGAATTTTGGGATTGAATTTTGATCCACACTTACAAGAATATCAAACATGAGCCAGGAAGGACCCATCTCAAATCCTGAGTTCATTCTGGAGGAACTCTTGATTAAAAGAATAGTTGTTCTTAGCTTAGAAACTTAAAAGTATATTTTATGGAAAAGAGAAATGAAAGAAGTCACAGACTCCCAAAAAGAAAGGTGACAAGGAACCCAACAGGTCTGCCTCTTGGATCTAATTTATTTAGAAATTCTTAAATAAACAAACTTACTCTATTTCAGTTTTAGAAACTCTTATTTGATATCCTTTATGCAGTAGTTACTACTTTAAAATAACACTTCGACCATTAAAACACTGTGAAGTAGGTAAAGTTCATACTGCTAGCATTTGGTAGAGGTAGGGAACTGGGTCTCAGACATAGGTATGTATCTAAAATAGATTACCCCAAATGTTTTAGCATATTAAGTCATCTACCACCAGGAAACACTGAAAATTAGTTTTCATCTTATGATAAGTGAAAGCCCCAAGTCTGAATGTAAGATTTCTTATTTTTATGTAGGCCAATTTATCAATTCTTTCATGGCTTTGGGAGGCCTCTCCCACTCCGAATATAATTAATAGAGGGCAATCATAAAGATGATTGAAGATTTTACTTGTCCATTTGTTCTAATACCCCACTATTTAACAGAGGATTATCTTACCAAATATGACATGAGACAGCCAAAGCTCCCATGGTTGGGTAACAGAGATCCTGACTTCTATTTTAAAGTTTGGTAGGTAACCAAGATTGTCAAATTTAACTCTAAAATTGTCAACAAATAGCTTACTTCTATAAGCACGTAGCCAACCAGATGGCCAACCTTCACTAATAATCTCTAATGAAAGTTATCTTAATTCAAATACAGCAACTGCTTCCTTAAACAAGCATTTTTAAAATAACTGCCTTCCCCGTAAATAATACAATTCCCAGGTAAGTTTAAATTAGTCATGGAATATAACCATCTCAAACGGTTTCTTAGTTACCCATAATTCTAAAGCTTAAGACCAAAATGAAGATACAGTAGTCCTCCCTTACCACGGCTTCACTTTCCCACAGTACAGTATTTTCAGACCACATTCACATAACTTACTACAGTAGTTATAAATGTTCTCATTATTGCTGTTAATCTCTTACTGTGACTAATTTATAAATTAAACTTTATCACAGTTGTGTATGTATAGGAAAAAACAAGGCTTCAATACTCTTGGCTCTTTCAGGCATCCACTGTAGGTCTTACACCCCACAGATAAGGAGGGACTACTGTAACTCAAAACCTAATCGGGTATTCTATCTTGAAATAGCTCAACTTAATAGCAGAAAACTTAATCTTGTTATTGAATTTTGTTTCAGTTTGTCCTTTTAGATATGAATTCACATTCCAGCCCCTCTTCTTCCCATTAAAGAGAATTTTTCACCCAAAATAAACTGTTGTTAAACAATATACTGGGCCAGGCGTGGTGGCTCACACCTGTTAATCCCAGCACTTTGGGAGGCTGAGGTGGGCAGATCATTTGAGGTCAGTTCCAGACCAGCCTCACCAACATGGTGAAACCCTGTCTCTACTAAAAATACAAACAAATTAGCTGGGCTTGGTGGCACATGGCTGTAGCCCCAGCTACCAGGGAGGCTGAGGCAGAAGAATCGCTTGAACCTGGGAGGTGGAGGTTGCAGTGAGCTGGGATTGTGCCACCGCACTCCAGCCTGGGCAACAGTGAGACTCCATATACATATATATACGTATATACATATATATGTGTGTATGTATATATATATATACATACACACACACCTGAGGAACTATTTAGCTAATAAACAAACGTCAAGTATAAAACTTAACATTCTGTAAAACTGCATAAATTCTTATAAAGTTCACTGAATTCAACATGTAACTTTTAAAGAACATTTTGCAAATATGAGCATGTTTGGTTTTCTTTTAATCCCCAAACATTTCACTAGGCCAACTGTGTCTAAGAACTATTAGGCAGAAATACCAAAAAAAATCAACATAGCTCTGGTCTTCAAATGGCTTTTTTAAAGTGAAAATTAACTTAGCATATTAAGACAAAGACAATAGAAATAATATACACAATTTTATTACAAAATTTTTTTTAAAAAAACAAAATGCAACATCCTAAAAAACCCAAAATTTACTATTGATACTAATTCCTACAAGTTTGCTGTGCTACCATACACAAGAAATTAAAAAAACCATTAAATATTTAGGAACATTCAACATCAGAAGCTGTAAAATCTAACTGTATGTAGTAGCCCATCAAAAAGCTACAACCTGCATTTTTTTTAAAGTATTTTCTCTACAGAGAATCTTATCAGCTATACAAAAATCTGTACAGTTTTTATACTGAAGCTAGTATTGAGCTGCACTTGAATTCACATTCTTAGCAAAACAATTGCCTGAGCACACACGCATCATTCCACACGCATCATTAAAGGATAGCCACTTATTCTTCATCTTCATCCTCTTCCTCCTCATCTTCATCTTCTTCTTCCTCCTCCTCCTCCTCCTCATCTTCTGGTTCGTTCTTCTTCTTTGAGCCTGTTGGCCTGCCAGGGCCCTTCTTTCCTGCTTCACTTTTGCCCTTTGCACGATATGCAGCAATATCCTGAAATATTGTCAAAAAAATAAAGTAAGCATCCGGTGTCATTACTCAACTGTGAAAAACACTTAATTGTAAACAATCTAAGATGATTGACCAATAACCCTAATAACTGTCTAAAAAGGTAGCCAGTCTAAGTTTTTAGAGCACTTATCCCACTAGGCTTTAACAAGTTAATGACGTAAAATGACAAGGGTTGCGATACAGTAGTTATCATTACTTTCACTGCCAATACCCTTTTACCTCACACACAGTGCCATAGTCCCTGCTGTACCTTCACATTTTATATATATCTACATAAAACAATTTCTTTGACTGCTTTAAAAAAAAAAAAAACTAACAGACTATACAGTAACTACAAGTCTGTCTGCAGGAATATACTAGTGCTACAAACACTGGTTTCAGTCAAAAGGCAGGTTTCAATTACCTTGTGTTGAAGTGTACCAATTTTCATTAGGCCTTTTCAAAACATAGCTGACAACCATTAACACAAGATTAACTAAATTTCCCAAGTTTTCTACAGTTATTACCTATACCTAGTCTTATCCACAGCTTTAAAAAAGATGACAATGTACCTTTTCATATTTCTCCTTTAGCTTAGCTGCTTTCTGTTCATATGGTTGTTTATCTTTGGCTGACTGCTCAGACCACATTTCACCCAATTTCTTTGCAGTATCCCCAATGGATAGGCCCGGGTGTTCACTTTTGATCTTTGGGCGATGTTCGGAGCAAAACAGGAAGAAGGCAGATCTGAAAGGAAGCAACAGAGTTTAATAAACTGAAGGAAAAATCCAAGGAGCAATTTGGGTTATTTTAAACTTACGGTGGCCTTTTAGGAGCATTGGGATCCTTTTTCTTCCCTTTCTTATCACCTTTGGGAGGAACGTAATTTTTCATCTCCCTATCATAGCGAGCTTTGTCACTTTTTGCCATATCTTCAAACTTCGACTTCTCCTTTGCAGACATGGTCTGTGGACATAAAATAATCGCCAAAAATACAGCAAAATTGTTACGTATAAACATCCAAAGACGACAAGATCATCTTTAAGGACCACATTTTCCTTACTTAACAGCATTTTGCTTTCGAAGTCTTATATAAGTAAAAGCCTAAAATCGTCTGCCTGGAACTCTTAAGATATTCAGGTGAGTCATTGGGGTGGCAAAGTTGAATCTCTTGAGTTGCCTACTACTTGCCTAAGGCCGTCCTAGCCGAAAACCACACCTGCACCCCCTGAGCTCCATCCCTCTCCTGCCTCACCTTCCATCTCTCCGAACACTTCTTGGAGAATTCCGCGAAATTGACAGAAGAGTCCGGGTGTTTCTTCTTGTGCTCTTCCCGGCAGGTCTGCACGAAGAAGGCGTACGAGGACATTTTGCCCCGCGGCTTGTTGGGGTCTCCTTTACCCATGGTGACAGATCGGCGTCCACCTGACGGGGCCGAGGGGGGGAGAGGGGAAGCCGACGGGTCGGCGCGGAGCCCGCAGCTGCCAGGGCGGGCGCTGGCGGGGCTCCGCTTCCCGCCCAAATCCGCTCCCGCCCTGCCCGCGCCCCCCTCCTCCCGAGGGCGTCCTCCCGAGGGCGGCCGCCCGCGCCCCGGCGCACGCCCTCCTCCTCCTCCTCCTCCTCCCGGCCCGAGCGGCCGCGGCGGACGACTCCTCACGCTCGCCCAGCAAGTGGCTCCCGGGGCCCGAGACGCCGCCGCCCGCCCTTCACCGAGTCCGGTGACTCCGCAAGCGCCCTCAAAACGCCTTTCCTGACAGAAATATCCCCCGGCTCCCACGTCGCGAGCCTCACTCAATCGCTAATCACCTCGTGACCGACATTGAAAACTCCCAGAACCGGGCCCGGTCAGGGGCAGTTTCCGCCTCCTCCTACTGCCCGCCGGCCCTCCCCTCCACAGACCCAGCCCTCGCCGGCCCGCACCCCAAATGCCGCTCGCCGGCTCAGACCCCGAGAGCCACTGCGCCGAGACCGAGTAGAGGCTCTGAGGGAATGGGGAAAGGCAGGTCCAGGAACCCGAGGGTATTGGAGGGTATTCTTGCCTGGTGCGAGCTTTTCCTCAGAGTCCCGCAGAGCGGCCGGACCCAACCGAGACGCTTCCCTCACGGAGCTCCGGCGTGAACTGGTTTATCTCTAACGCAATCCTCAGCCTCTTGTTTTGCAGAGTTCTCCGCGCCACGGCAACTTGACGAGCTAGGCCACGGGCCACATCCCCACTAATCTGATTGGTTCTGACGATTATTCAAACCCAGATAGTCCCCGCCCCCTTGCCACGGAGGCTAACGGTTGGTCAGTGTCTTAACAGACCCACCCTCCACGCCCCAGCCTAGCAGGTTCGGTGGGTCGCCCAGGTCGTTAACTCCCAGACCCGTTAGAACCGGTCAGGAGAGGAATGTACTGCTCGATCCTGATTGGCGGCGGGAAGAGGGTTTGAAAAATGGCGGGCCTCAAGCTGACTGGCTGGGACTGTAAACGGTGGGAGTGGTTGGCTCGGGAAGGAAAGCCCCGCCAGATTTAAAAATACTTAGTCGGGAGACTGGGGGTTGGTTTCCTGACTTGGCGACGGCGGCGGCTCGGTTTGCTGGCGCTAAGGTAACAGCATAGGTCGGCCTTGCCCTTCCTCCGACCACCATTTAGGTCCTGTCTGTTCCCCGCCTCGGCTCAGCCCTGCAGCGTTGGCTCCTGGGAGCTGTAGTTGCTCTGCTCTGTTGCCCTGCAGGGTCTCCCGTGCGCCGCCCAGAGAATAATAAATGAGGAGAGCCTGGAGTTTGCCCTGCAAAACCGATTACCTAGCTCCTCCCGCTGTCGCTGAGGTTGGCGCAGAACTCGGGGAAGTCAAGGCAGGGAACCTCGGAAAGGGCGCGGGGGGCCGGGAGGGAGCCGTTCCCGCGTCCCGTAGGGTGTTACAAAACGTTCTGAAAGTAAGGTGCTTCCCGCCGAGGGAGTTTCCCTCAGAAGGCTCCTCCTTCCTTCCCTCTTTGTCTCGGGTGACAAATACTGGGAGGTAAACAAGGGCACCCTCCGGGTCCCGAAGGGGCAGAGGCGTCGCCTTCTCCCCTGGCCCCGCCCCCTCCTGCCGGGTCCGGAATTCTAAGCCCCGAGCGTCTCGGCCCCCACGCCGCACCCTGCAGCGCTGCGCTGGGAGCTCGGAGCCCGGCAGCTGCACTGTCTTTGGCTGGCCTGGCCTTCGCCTGGGCATTCACTGTCTCGCCCTACTAGTGTGATAGTTTTTAAAAATTGAGAATCGCATGAAAGCAATGCATGCTCCCTATCCCACCCCCAATTGCGTATATTCTCCAAACGGCATACAGCCACATTTTACAGGCTCCTCCAAGCCCGGGTTAAGAACCTCCGTGTTAGTATAGGGAGAGCGCGCCAAAGCTACCTTACCTTACTGCTTACCAGCGTCACAAGCTGCTTTTCCCAAGGTAGAGGACTTTAATTGACACCCCGGTGTGCTATTTCTGTGGTATTTAGTTTTGAGGGATTCCCCCCATTATTGGAATATAGGTTGCGTGACTGTTTCAAGAAGTTTAAATATTTTGTCTTAATATTTCAGTAAGTTCGTTGGCACTTGTTAGACTATGCTCTTTGGTTTGTATATGGTTGTCATAATAGTACTTGAAAACCAGCAGTTGTTTATCTAGGTTTACTAATAAAAATGAGATCTTAAAAAAATGTATTTTCCTAGGAAATGGATAATGGTTGTCCAACATTGTGAATGTACTTAATGCCGGTGAATTTTACACTTAGGAATGGGTAAAATGGTAACTTTTATGTTATGTATGTTTTACCACAAAAAAAATAAAAGTGGCAGTTTTTGAAACAGAAAAAAATGTATTTCCTTGTATTTAAGGGAATTTTGTTAATCATAAACCTTAGTTTATAACATTCTCTTTTCTGCCTTAAGTTGCAATACCTACAAAATTAGTTACAAGGGTGTTATAAAAGCACCAAAAATCCAAATTAACCAAGTAATTCGTAGTACTTTATTCAAATAGCAATTAGCAGTGAGATCACTAATGCATTACACTTTTAAAACATATTTTTAAGTTTATGTTTAGATTTTTTTTTAATTATGGCATAAAGTAAGCTGTGTTTATATAAAAACTGGGCCTTTATTCAAGAACTGTGTATTGAATATGCCAAGCATTGAGTCATAGCCTGTGACCTCAAAAATTTAGAGGGACAAAAATAGGAAACAGTACAACATTAGTTAAAATTGTTCATTAATGAGAGCATAAGACAGTCACCTAAAGACTGTGTAGGGAAGTAGGAAAACCTTCTATGAAAGTAGCATTTGAGTAGAGGTGGATTGGAGAACGTCAAGCAGAGGGAAACAAAAAACAGGCCTTTGAGAGAGCCTGGCTTGTTTGGGGATCAACTAGTAGTAGTTCTGTATTACAGGAACTTAATGATGATGATACTCAACCTGCAGCTTATAGAGGAATTTAGTCTTTATCTCCCCAGTGGAAAACCGGGGAAAATGAAATAATTAGGTTTCCACATTAGATAGCAGTGTCGATAGCATGGTATAAATGAGGTAAGGTTAGAAATCAATTCACTGTGTTCATTCTTTTCTATGAGTCCGAAACTAGTCAGAGGGGCAATGGTAATAGATGTGAGTCACTTATTTACATGAATAATCTCTCACTACAAGTTAATCAACTTTTTAATGTTCACTAAAGTTTTACTTCACTTGAGGAATTTTGCATTATTTGTATAATTTAATAAGATGGTTTCACAACCTGCTTTTTTTAATGTCACTGTAATGCAAATAGTGAATTTATTCACATCCAAAATCAGAGCCACTAACTGAATTTTACATTCTATTCTAGCACTTCTGTTTTCTAAGAATGATTCTTAGATCTCTTTTCTTTCTGTTCCATCACTTAAACTAGCAATTGATTGGATTTGGGGTACTATTTTTCATAAAGGTTTTTTTTTTTTTGGAGTGTAGTGGCTCAACCTCGGCTCACTGCAACCTCCGCCTCCAGGGTTCAAGTGATTCTCCTACCTCAGCCTCCTGAGTAGCTGGGATCACAGGCACGTGCCACCATGCCCAGCTAATTTTTGTATTTTTAGTAGAGATGGGGTTTCACCATGTTGGCCAGGCTGGTCTCAAACTCCTGACCTCAGGTGATCCTCCTGCCTCAGCCTCCCAAAGTGCTGGGATTATAGGCGTGAGCCACCATGCCTGACCCAGAAAAGTGTTTTGATCACTTCCCAGTAGTTGATGCCTAGGAGAGGCAAAGGACCACAGGGTAAGCTAAGAGTAGATGCTTGGCTCACCTAAGGATTATATGTTGAATTGTGTTCCTCCCACCAACTTTCTATGTTGAAGTCCTGACTAACACCCTGTATCTCGGAAGATTATCTTACTTGGGAATATAGTCATTGCAGAAATAATTAGTTAAGATGAGCTCACACTGCAATAGGGTGAGCCCCTAATCCAGTATGACTGATGTCCTTACCAAAAGGTGAAATTTGGACAGAGACAGTCATAGAAGTAAGACGATGTGAAAAAGACATAGGAAGAAGATGGCTATGAACAAGCCAAGGAGAGAGGCATGGAACTGATCCTTTCCTTACAGCCTCCAAGGAAGCAGGGAAAGAACCACCCCTGCTAATATCAGTTACCATTCTCTTCTCCATAACAGCAGAGAAAAGGAAAACATTTCTATATTTAACCTACTTTTACCATCACTGCCAAGACTTCACTCTTATAACACACTTCCTGCCTTAAAAGTACCATTAAGAGGCACAGTAAAGTAATAAAAGAAATAAGGCTTAGCTGAGATCGTATTATACAGTTTTTGGTTACAGAACAACCCCATTTTTTGTGTGAAAAATATATACAGAATCTGGTAGCACAAAAAATCTAGTCCTAAATTTAATTCTCAAAAGATGGATTAAATACACACACTCAAAACATAAGGCCAGTTCACTATACTATGAATTATTTGCCACACTATTATGACTTTATCAGAAAACTAAAATGTCCCTTAAAGAGTTAATACTAAACATCTTTCGCATTGTTTTAATCCTGTTGTCCTAAATGCGAAATAAGATTGTATTTCTAAAACAGCTTTAAAGCCATTTTTTCAAGAACATATCAATTGTATATATTCTAAAAAGTCCACAAATTTGTTTCAATTAAAATGATACATATTTCTAAAACATGTTTCAAGATAAAACATGTATCAAGATGATATAGAGGAAAATACTTGTGTTTTTCATTTTTTAATAAATGCATAAATTAGAACCCAGCCAGGGCTTGTGGTTTTGAATGGTTCACTTAGCATTTCTAGGCCTTTTGAAATGGAGTTTCACTCTTGTTGCCCAGGCTGGAGTGCAATGGCACGATCTTGGCTCACTGCAACCTCTGCCTCCCAGGTTCAAGCTATTCTCCTGCCTCAGGCTCGAAAGTAGCTGGGATTACAGGCGTGCGCCACCATGTCCGGCGAATTTTGTATTTTTAGTAGAGACAGGTTGGTCAGGTTAGTCTCGAACCCCTGACCTCAGGTGATCCACCTGCCTAGGCGTCCCAAAGTGCTGGGATTATAGGCATGAGCCACCGTGCCTGGTCTTTTCTAGGCCTCAGACTGATAGACTATAAATTGAAGTTTATGGTATAATCTCCAAGGTAGAATTCAGCTCTTAAATCATGTGATTCTATAATTTTGTGAATATGTGATCATAGTGTGGGAAAATATATATTACATTTTAACTTATGCAATTGGGCAGTCAGGAAATTATAATTACATTTTAAAGAATAAATAACTTGGGTCATATGAAATCCCTTGGCTGTAAGAGTGACAATTAAGCCAGGCGCAGTAGCTCATGCCTATAATACCAGCACTTTGGGAAGCTGAGGCAAATGGACCACCTGAGGTTAGAGTTCAAGACCAGCCTGGCCAACATGGAGAAACCCCATCTCTACTAAAAATACAGAAATTAGACAGGCACTGTGGCATGCGCCTGTAATCCCAGCTACTTGGGAGGCTGAAGCAGGAGAATTGCTTGAGCCAGGGAGGCGAAGGTTGCAGTGAGCCAAGATCGTAGCATGGCACTCCAGCCTGGGTGACAGAGCAAGACTCTGAGCTCAGGAGTTTGAGACCAACCTGGGCAACATGGCGAAACCACATCTCTACCAAAAATACAAAAATTAGCCAGGCATGGTGGCATGTGCTGGTGGTCCCGGCTACTCAGGAGGCAGAGGTGGGAGGATCGCTGGAGTCCAGGAAGTTGAGACTGTAGTGAACCGTGATCACACCACTGCACTCCAGCCTAGGTGACAGAGCAAGACTGTGTCCCAAATGATAAAAATAAATTTTAAAATCAAAACAGCATTAGGATAGAATTGATAACCCAAATATAATAAACTATGTAGACTAAACTTTAGATTACACAATATTGCTCAGTCATCCTATTCTTTCATTAAAATGACCTTACCAGCTTTTTTCCCCGCCAGATGATATCAGTATATTACTTTACTTGCCAAACTTTGTCTGAGTTCAGCATCTCATGAATTGTAAAATATAAACATTAGGCAATAAACTAATTATGAGTTAGTGAAGCTGCTTCCAAAGTAGTCCTCTAACACCTCTAAATAGCTATTCTCTTGATAAACTGGAATTTATCTAAAGCAGTGTAATCTGACAGAAATCATCTGTGTTAATGCCAGTTATTGAAATTCCTAGCATTTATTTAGTTTTCCTAAAAATTGGACTTTTCATAATCTGTGGTCATCAAACCAGACTGGAAAATACTGACGGAAAGAGAATATACACTTTTTTTGTTAAGCCCTTCTTCTGCAAAGCAATAAAAAGGTCTTGATAATTATTATTTATTGACTAACTCATAGCCAACATTAAATATACTTTATATAAAGTTAGTTGCATATAAAATAATTGCTTTCTTGAGTTGCACAATATAAAAAACCGAAAACCATTACTCTGCACACAATTTCTCAAAGATAAATCTTACATTGGAGCTTAATATTTTCAAGTTGTTTTAAAGGCTATGAGAGGGAAAGGATCAGTAGACTGAAGTATTATCAAACAGGCACATCCACTAGTGGGTAGATCACCAATTCTGAAGCCAAACTGTATACTCACCCCAAAAATTCAATTTACTGAAATAATTTAACACTCTATCTTTGAAGAAGTGAAGCGCAGGTTAGGAAGAAATGAAAACCTCTCATTCTGCTGCTAAATTTTCAATGCAAAACAATTAAATAGTCAAAGATATTTTGTTTTCCTATTTAAACAACTATTTTTGTGAGTCATGGTAAACTGGCCAGGTGCAATAGTTCACACCTGTAATCTCAGCATTTTGGGAGGCCAAGACAAGAAGATTGCTCAAGCTGAAGAGTTCCAGACCGGCCTGGGCAACATAGTGAGACTTCCTTTCTACTGAAAAAAAAAAAAAAAAAAATTAGCCAGGTTTGGTGATGCGTGCCTGCAGTCTGTACTACTGAAGCTGAGGGCAGGAGGATTGCTTGAGCACAGGAGACGGGCTGCAGTGAGCTATGACTGAGCCACTGCACTCCAGCCTGGGCTACAGAGTGAGACTCTGTCTCAAAAATAATAATTAGAAGAAGCAGCAGCAAAATGTCCACAAGAAAGTTACTTAGTTCTAAAAGCCTCTACTACAATTGGAAAAAAAATGACAAGCTGCAAAAATCATGTTTTAAAATACATTGGAGATCTGTTGAAGCAATCAAAAAATAACTCAAATTAAAATTCCAGACCGGAAAGAGCCCTTCCTAGGTATGCTGATGAGTTTTGAAAACATTCTGTAGATTTTAGGCATGGAACTGAAGTCAGTCTAACTTGGCCTAGGCTTCTAGAAGGACTTTGACTAAATGAAAGAGACTCCAGCAAGCATTTGTCAGTTGTATTGGTGGGGGTTAGCATAATCAGTTGGAAACTAAAGGACTCTGAAATATCCGTAATGGCCTATTTTCCACAGATTAGCTGAATGCCGAGGTGGTATGGGAGACTAGAGAGTTGTGCCAGAAGCTTCTAAAAGACAAAGCTAAATGTCCCAGGGTTTCACAGTGTTTAGTGGACAATAGTCTAGCTGGAGGGAAGGGTCTGCCACAAACTCATTGTCTTTTCCTGAAGACATTTGACATTTTTTGAAACTGTTTAGGCAGGAATGTAGAGACACAAGTTCAAACCCTCCAAAGAGCAGAAATGAATTTTTCATAGTCTTTCAGGGCTAAGGAGACAGAGACTGTCAATCCCTAAATCAAAAGACTGTGTGATAATGTCTTAATGTATGAGCAAAAGAAATAAGCCACAGATGGAAGGGTCTTACTAAAACTTTGCAGCCTAGCCTGGACACAGCTCAATCTCTAATTGGATTAAGATAATCAATCCTTTAACTTTCTCCCTGTTAGCAGTAGGTAGAATATTGCAAAGGTCAAACCATCTCTAGTAGAAGATATCATCTGGACCACATCATAATAAAAAGTATTGAAAACTAACAACAGAAAATCTTAAAAGGAACCAGAGGAAAAAGGAAAAATAAATTCAAAACAGCAACAGTAAGTCTAAATGCTGATTCTTCAACAGAACTAGGGAAACCAGAATCCCATTGAATGACATCTTTAGATCGCTGAAGGAAAAAAAAAAATTGCTAACCTCAAGTTCCATATCTAGGGAAAAAGCTTTCAAGAATTACAGCAAAATAAAGATGTTTCTTGACAAACAGAAGTTGAGAGAATTCCCTGCCAGGAATCCTACTTAAGGAAAATAATCTCAAATCCTTAGAAGGAGGAAAAAAGCATAGTCAAGGGTAATTATGTAAATTTTAAAAGATTATTACTTTCTTAAAACAGCAATAATAATGTCTTGTGGATTTTTATAAACTGGACAAGTAGAATCTATGACAACAATGGCAAAAAAAGGTAGGAAGAATAAGTAGATTTAAATTGACACCATAAGAGTCTCTGCAGTTCTTTTTTTTTTTTTTTTTTTTTTTTTTTTTTTTGAGACAGAGTCTCTTTCTGTTGCCCAGGCTGGAGTGCAGTGGCTCAATCTCGGCTCGCTGCAGCCTCCGCCTCCCAGGTTCAAGTGATTCTCCTTCCTCAGCCTCCCAAGCAGCTGGGATTACAGGCATGCGCCACAATGCCCGACTGATTTTTGTATTTTTAGTAAAGTGGGGTTTCACCATGTTGGCCAGGCTGACCTCAAGTGATTCACCTGCCTCAGCCTCCCAAAGTGCTAGGATTACAAGTGTGAGCCATTATGCCCGGCTGAAAATAACTTTATCTGCTTCTGTGTAGGTGATATATTAATACTATATTGACCTTATATCAACTCAGTGATTGATAACAACTTAAAACTGCAAATTCTTGTGTAAATACTCATATAAATATAAAGGTGGCATATTTACAACTTTGTCCTCTAAATCGTGTTGTTACTGTGCTTAGTATTTTGACTGTATTTAAAAATATATTCACAAACTATGAAATTTTCAGATATACTTTTCAAAATATACATCTAATTTAAAAGCCTGGAATTCTAATTAGACTGAAAAAATGCACTTACGCATAATTGAGGATTATGCATCCTTCACCCTATTCGGGCCACTCCTGGAGTCAGGGTAGTAGAGCACAGCATTGCAGAGGCCGGAGCCAGAAGAAAAGAAAAAATGCCTTCCACCTTCTGGGCCTTGAATCTCCCATTAACAGAACTGAACCGGAAACAAATTGGCAAGTGAATCTGGGAAATGATTTTTAGAATTCCAGTACTCTGCAATATAGAGAGAGTAAAAGAATGAGAATGGAACTGACAGACAACAGAAATATAACCAGCACAGTCAAACAACTGGCAAGTGGCAGAGTTTATATCTCGAGCAGTCTAGCTCCTGAGTCCATGCACTTAACTACTACAGTATGCAGTGACACTATGATATCCTATAGTAACATTATTTCATACATTTTAAAATTAATGGCTGATGATGAATGCAAGTTGGCAGGAAAGAAATTGTAGGAATTGGATTCATTAAATATTCCAGAAAGATTAAGTTTCTACGTTGTGCCGGACACTACTCAAAATAGAATGATGCAAAACCAAAATGAAACAAAGATGAAGAGAGTTCCTTTCTCGGTATTTCAGACTGGACAAAATTCCCTGTGAAGGATTCCAACTGGCTTGATTTGAATCGTGTGCCCCCCTCATTAAGGCAGGCACTTTCGGGGCAGGTATTAGGGGAAATAATCTAGTGGAAATGCTCAGTAGAAACCTGAGACAAGGATTTTGTTGCAAATAGTTTATCTAAGAGATGCAGGAAACACCAGTAGGAGATGGGGAAGCGAGACAAAGAAGGGAAAACAGTCAATAAAGGGTGCGGTATCAAGCCAGATACCACTTGTAATGACTGGAGCATAATCCCATGAGAAAACTCTGGGAAAACACAGGCCTCAAAGTTATCCCATCTGAAGGCCAAGGAAGCTGGGGTATCTACGTAACAAATCTTTCCAGTCACTTGGTGAAGGCTGCTAGAGTGGGAGTTTGTTAATTCCCAGGCATTTCCAAATTACCCTGATCACATAGGGACAGAGCTGCCTTCCACAGCTTTGGAGAAAGCCCTCAGGTCAAGAAATCAGTGTTGAAGTGGTAATGGCCAGAGAGACAAGAGCAGGGTCTGTCTCAACTTCTTCATCAGGTAAAAATTTTATCTGCCTAATGCATGGAGTTATAAATTTCAAAAGAAAGAACACTTATGAAAGAGTGTTATAAAATATAAAATGTAATACCAAAAATTCTTGTTTAGGAGTTTCTTGAAGGCAGGAAGTGCATATCATGTTTTTACATCTCTCATAAGGCCTAGTACAGTGCTATGCATATGCATAGGCTCAAATATTTATTGGATGAATTTTTCAATGTAACGATTATTAAATATTCATTAAATATTTTCTAGGTTAATAGGTGTTTTTAAACTTATAATTCATATCAATAACTCATTACTGTTAACTTCTGAAAACCTTTATGTTTGAAAACTATAAAGTAGCATGGTCTTGTTCTATTCCTTTGTCTAAAATTCTTAAATCTAGGTTGTTGTTCAGAACTCTGTTAATTACCCAAAACCCATTTTCTCCTTTCTTCTTACTTTAAAAAATACCTTGATTATAAAAAAGGTAATGATAAATTATTGCCTTTATGAGAAAGGTATTCTCAGTAGCATAAGAGAAAGGCAAGAAAATTGTAGACATCAATCCGGACATTATTGAACTACAGAACCATTACCAGTAACCATCTTCTCTCAGTCTTCTTATATGTCAGAAAAATAAACTCATAATAATACTGTTAGATAGGTATTCTATTATATGCAGCCATTGGCTAATAACTTTTTCAATAGCATTTTTTTCTTCTTTTGCATAGCAACCCCAAGACAAGTCATTTATTTCTGGACTAGATTATTTCATTATAGTAACTCATCAGAAAACTGAGATAAGCAGTATTTGGCCACTCAAGTTTTAACTATTTTGGATTCCCCTCTAACTAAAGAAAGATCACGGTTTTTCCCTACGGCTCTCTACCTGTGCTGGCTCCATCAATATTCAGTTTGACATTTTGACACATACCTAAAGAAGCTCAAGAGGGCTCTATCACCAAGAAAGCTGTAGTGAGATGATAGCCTTTCAGATACAAGTTAAAGTCGCATGTCCAGTTATGTATGTGATCTTCTGCAGAGCCACTTTGCTTACTCAAAAAAACACATTTTCTGTTCTCTCACCAGAATATATTTTGAAATCATCCACTTATCTCCATCTCTACTATCATCACACAAGCTCAAGCCACAATAATTTCTTATCCAGACTACAGCAATAGACTCTGAACTGGTCTACCTGATTCCAGGGACTTTTGGCTTTAACATTGCATCCTCCACAGAATAGCCAGAGTGATCTCAAAACATGAAACAGGTTAATCCACTTTCCAGCATAAAATCTTTCAATGGCCTCCAATTCCACATAAAATGTAATACATTATCATTGCATACAATGCCCTGCATAGCCTGCCCTCTTCCTATCTCTTTGACTGCATCCCCTACCACTTTCACTCTCACTCCCTATACTATAGCTATATAGAACTATTTTTTAGTTTGTCAAACACCAAAATATTTTTTGCCTCAAGACTTTGGCACATACTATTGCTTCTGTGTTTAATGCTCTTATCTTCTCTCTCATCGTGGCTGGCTCTTTCACTTCAGATTTAAGCTTAAACATAAAGTTACTACCCAACTTCCTCTTTTATCACCGGTTATAACATTCATCACTATCTGTAATTATATATATATTTGTTAGCCTATTAGTTTAGTATCTGTAACCTTGCCTAGACCTCCAGAGGGTAGAGACATGCTCCTTTTCTTCTCCCTTAATAAAGCATTTGGTACATAAATCCCTATAAGTTTGAATCAGAATGAATGAATGAATGAAAGGCAGTGATTTTATTTGAAAGCAGTCTTCAGATTCCAAGCTGGCCTTTTTTCTTTTTTTCTGTCTTTCCATGTAAAAGAGTGATGTATGATTGCAGCTTTCATCACTCTGGTGACCTAGATACTCAGATATTTTTATGATCCCCTCAAAATTAGTTCTAAATAGATTTTTACTGCATTCCTAGGATGACAGAAAATGGGAAAAATATCTAATGAATTTTCCCTGACACCAAAATAAGTCAGAGGGTGGGGGCGGAGGATGAGGATTGGTAGGGATACCAATCATGAGCTAGACTCAGGCTTGGTAATTTGAGTGGTAAGTAAACCTGGGAAGCAAATTAGCCATGAAAACAAATGCCCAAAGCAGAAGTTTGAATTGTAATCCTTACCTATAGGCCCACAAAAACGAAAGGAAACCAAACTGGATACTACGTTAAGCTGGGACTCCTTAAAGAAACTAAAATGGTAGCATGTTAGTAGCATACTTTGTCTCTTGGCAGAAACAGCTGAAAGCATCTTACTTTAGAAATACCACAGATTGATGGAATAAATATAAGTACAAAATTAGAGATGACCAGGCACATGAAGAAGCAAGCCACCATTGAACACCCAAGGAATTCAGATATTTACAATTGTTAGATTCAGAATACAAACATTTTTAATAAGAAAAAGGACGAAATTAGAAAGATGAGGAAGCAACAGGTATCTATCAAGAATGGCAAAAAAGTTCTGAAAACCGAATGGATCTTTGAGAAAGAAAAAAACATAGTTGTTGAAATCTTAATGAACGAGCTACACAGATTAGATAAAGCTAAAAATAAAATTAACATATTTTGCTGAAGAAATTAGACTGAATCACAGAAGAATGAGATGAAAAATATCTTAAAAATAAAACAGAAACATTGGAAATAGAATAATGTTTATCAATATTGCAATATGTTTAATTAGTCCTAGAAAAAGAGAATAGAGAAAAGCACAAAGTGGCACTATTTTAGTTAGTATTTTTGATGCGTTTTTTTCATAGTGAATGATATGAATGATATGAATTCAAATTGAGGAAGCATAAAGTAACCCAAGTAGCTTAATAAAAAGAAATCCACGATAACTTCAAGGTGAACTTGCAGATGTCAAAAAAAAAAAAAAAAAAAAAATATATATATATATATATATATATACATATATTTTTTTTTTTTTCCTTGAGAAAAAGTCTTGCTCTGTCACCCAGACTGTAATGCAGTGGCACCATCTTGGCTCACTGCAACCTCTGCCTCCTGAGCTCAAGTGATTCTTGTGCCTCAGCCTCCCGAGTAGCTGGGGTTACAGGCGTGCACCACCACACCCAACTAATTTTTGTATTTTTAGTAGAGACGGGGTTTCACCATGTTGGCCAGGCTGGTCTCAAACTCCTGACCTCAGGTGATCTGCCCACTTAGGCCTCCCAAAGTGCTGGGATTGCAGGTGTGAGCCACCATGTCCGACCTAAAAAATAATTTTAAAAGAAGCAAGAGAGAAAAGAAAGTTCACCTACAAAGGAAAACAGTTATACTGATGGCAGACTTCTCAGCAGCAACAGTGGAAGCTGGAAAACAGTGGAAAAATACCTATAATATAAAGTGCTGAGAGAAAATAACTGCCATTCTTGAACTGCAAGAATATGAGCAGGCCAGGTGTGGTGGCTCAGGTCTGTAATCCCAGCAATCTGGGAGGCTGAGGCGGGAGGATTGCTTGAGGCCAGGGGTTCAAGACCAGCCTGGGAAACATAATGGGGCACTCATCTCTACAAAAAATACAAATGTCAGCTGGGCATGATGGAAGGCACCTGTAGTCTCAGCTACTCATGACACTAAGGCAGAAGGGTCATTTGAGCCCAGGAGATTGAGGCTGCAGTGAGCTACGATCTCATCCCACTGCACTCCAGCCTGAGCAATAGAGCAAGACCTTGTCTCAGAAAAGCTATGTGGGCAAATAAAAATTTTAAGGAAAATTGAGAGACTATCAACATACTAGCCCTGAAGGGACTACTAAATTATGTACTTTAGGAAGAAGGAAAATAATCCTAGAAAGACAGTATGAATAAAAGGAAGAGTGAGCATTATTTTTTAAAAAGGTAAACAGAGCTGCTGGTATAAGAAAAGGAAGGTAGATAAGTAGAAAACAGAAGCACAGAGAAATGGGAAACTGCAAACTACAAAAAAGACCATCAGAAATAAATGCAACAGTGTGACTTCTTACATTCATGTAACTCCAGTCATAGAAAGTAAAGAGAGAAAATAGGGGAAAGGTATATTTGAAGATAGAATAGCCAAGATTTATCTACAACTGATAAAAGACAGTTATTGTAATAAAGAAGTGTGTAAACTAAACCTAAGTCTCACACCTTACACAAAAATTAACTCAAAATAGATAATAGTCTTAAATGTAAAATGTAAAACTACAAGACTTTTAGACAAAACATAGGAGAAAATATTTGGGATACAAGCATAAAGAAAGAGTTCTTAGACTTAACATATGGCAATAGCATGATCTATATAAGGAAAAACTGAACTTTATCTAAACTAATACATTTTCCTCTGTGAAAAGCATTAGGAGTAGTAAAAGGCAAATTACAGACTAGAAGAAAATACTTGCAAACCACACATCTGACAAGGAACTAATATCCGTAATATATAAAGAACTCTCAAAACTCAATAAAAGTCCAATTAGAAAATTTAAAAAAGACATGAACAAAAACTTACCATAGATGGTTTACAGATGGCAAATAAGCAAATGAGATATTCAACATCATTAGCAATTAGGGAAATGCAAATTAAAACACAATGCCATATCACTATACACCTATCAGACTGGATAAAATAAAAATAGTGACAACACCAAATACTGGCAAGGATGCAGAGAAGCTGGATCACTCATGCGTTGCTGCTGGCAATGTAGAATGATACAGCCATTGTGGAAAATAGTTTGCAATTTCTTAAAAACCTAAGCATGAAACTGCCCCACAGCCCAGCAATTGTACTCTTGGATATTTACCTCAGAAAAATGAAGGACTTTCTCCAAAAGTAAGTAGGGAGAAAAAAAGAAAGAAAAATACAGACTTAACATTTTCACAAAAACCTATACATTAATGTTTATAGCAGCTTTATTCATAATATCCCCAAACTAGAAACAACCCAGATGTCCTTCACTGGGTGAATGGCTAAACAAACTGTTCTAAATCCATACCATACTACTCAGCAATAAAAAGGAACAAATTACTGATACATGCAATAGCCTGGATGAATCTCCAGGGAGTTACATTGAGTGGGGGAAAAAAAAAAAAACAATTCCAGGCCAGGCACGTTGGCTCACGCCTGTAACCCAACACTTTGGGAGGCTGAGGCGGGCAAATCATGAGGTCAGGAGATCAAGACCATCCTGGCCAACATGGTGAAACCCCATCTCTACTAAAAATACAAAAAGTATCTAGGTGTGGTGGTGCATATCTGTAGTCCCAGCTACTCTGGAGGCTGAGGCAGGAGAATTGCTTCAACCCGGGAGGTGGCGATTGCAGTGACCTGAGATCGCACCACTGCACTCGAGCCTGGCGACAGAGCAAGACTCCATCTCAAAAAAGAAAAAAAAATTCCAAAGGTTACATACTATATAAGCCCATGCCTTTTTGTATATTTTGTCTTGAAATGATGAAATTATAGAAATAAAGAACAGCTTAGTGGTTGACAGGTGTTCAGGAGGCAGTGGGGACGGGAGGGAGTGGGTGAGGCAATAAAAGGGCAATTTGAGGGATCCTTGTGGTGATGGAAATGTTCTGTATCTTGACTATCAATGTCAATTCCTGGTTATGATACTGTACTACAGTTTTGCAAAATATTGTCATTGGAGAAAACGGGGTAAAGACACAGTGTCTCTCTGTAATGTTTCTTACAACTGTATGACAATGTGCAATTATCTCAAGAGTAAAAGTTTAATTTTAAAAACTATAATAACAAGCTACTGGAGGGGGGCATTGAAAGATAAAAATAATTTGTTAAAAAAAAAGTGGGAAAGAAGAAAATGAAATAGGACAAATAGAACAAATATAAAATAAATGTAATGTGGTAGTTTTAACTTCAAATATATTGAGTAAGTATACCAAGACCAAGATTGTCAGACTGGTTACAAAATCAAAAACCCAATCATATGCTGTTTAAGAGATATGCCATAAAAATGGCACAGAGGTGAAAGAAAAAGGATGGAAAAAAGTTTATCATAAAAACACTAACCAGAGAGAGCTGATACGACTTCTCTAATAGCAGACAAAGTCAAATTTGTTTCGATAATACTACTAAAAACAAAAAGAATATTTCATAAAAAACTCAACAAATCAAGATAACTAGAAATCCTACCACCTATTGGGAGGCTGAAATGGGAGGATTGCTTGAGTCTAGGAGTTTTTAACCAGCCTGAGCAACATAGTAAGATCCCCTCATCAAAAATGAACAAACAAAAAAACAGAAATATCATAGTCAATCCAATTGAAAATTCAGATGAAATAGACAAATTTCTTGAAAACACATTCTGTATTAGTTCGTTCTTGCATTGCTATAAAGAAATACCTAAGACTGGGATATTTATAAAGAGAAGAGGTTTAGTTGGCTCATGGTTCTGCAGGCTGTACAGGAAGCATAGTGGCTTCTACTTCTGGGGAGGCCTCGGGAAGCTTCCAATCATAGTGGAAGGAAAAGCCAGAGCAGTTGTCTTATGTGGCAGGAACAGAAGCAAGAGAGAGAGAGGGAAAGGGGAAGTGTTACACACTTTTAAACAACCAGATCTTGTGAGAAATCACTATCATGAGAATAGCAAGGGGATAGTGCTAAACCATTCATAAGAAACTGCCCTCATGATCCAATCACCTTCCACTAGGCCCCACCTCCAACAATGGCGATTACAATTCAGCATGGGATTTGGGCAGGGACACAGATCCAAACCATATCAACATCTTAATGAAACTCACAGATAAAGAAATAGAAAACCTGAATGTTCCTCTGTCTATTAACAAATTGAGTCTGTATGTAACCTTCCCACAAATAAAATTCTCAGCATGTTTTGCTTCACTTACAAGTTCTATCAAACGAGCTGAGCATGGTGGCTCACATCTGTAAATCCCAGCACTTTGGGAGGCCAAGGCGTGTGGATCACTTGAGGTCAGGAGCTCGAGACCAGCCTGGCCAACATGGCAAAACCCCGTCTCTACTGTTAATAAAAATACAAAAATTAGCCAGGCGTGCTGGTGTATACCTGTAATCCCACCTACTCTGGAGGCTGGGGTAGAAGGATTGCTTGAACCAAGAGGTGGAGGTTGCAGTGAGCCAGGATCATGCCACTGCTCTCTAGCCTGGGAGACAGAGCAAGATTTTGTCTGAAAAAAAAAATAAATTCTATCACATATTTGGAAAGTTCACAAACTCTTCAATACAAAATAGGAAATACAAAAGAGGAAATATTTGAAATTGTTTTATGAAGTAAGCAAAACCTTGGTAACTAGGGTTGCCCAGTTAAATTTGAACTTCAGATAAATAATGAATAATTGTTAGTATAAAATATTTCACAAGACATAGTAAAAATTATTCATTATTTATCTTTAAATTCAAATTTAACTGGGTTTCCCATATTGTTATTTGCTAAATCTAACAACTGTCACAGGCAACAATACTTGACAAATACTTTACAAGAAAAGTAAATTACAGGCAGGTCTCTGTTATGAATATACATACAACAATCTTGAACAAATTACTGATAAATTAAATCCAGCAAGTTTCAAAAACGATGATATTATGGCCCATTTGGCATTCTTCTAGAAATGCAAGATTAACATTCAAAAATTAATAAAAAGGCCAGGCATGGTGGCTCACACCTGTAATCCCAGCACTTTGAGAGGCCGAGATAGGTGGATCATTTGAGATCAGAAGTTTGAAACCAACCTGGCCAACATGGTGAAACCGTGTCTCTAGTAAAAATACAAAAATTAGCCTGACATGGTGGGATGTGCCTGTAGTCCCAGCTAGTTGGGAAACTGAGGCAGGAGAATTGCTTTAACCAGGGAGGCAGAGTTTGTAGTGAGCTTAGATCACGCCACTGCACTCCAGCCTGGGTGACAGAAGGAGACTCCATCTCAAAAAATTAATAAAATAAAATAAAATAAAAAATAAATATCAATGTTATTTTCTGTATTAATGGAAAGAAAAAAAAATCATCCAATCATCCCAAGATGCAGAAACATTTGATAAAGTTAAACCCCTATTTATAATTTTTAAAACTTTTAGCAAAGTAGTAAAAGGGACCATCAATAATTTGATAAAAGATATATGCAAAAGCCCTACAGCAAACATTGTATTTAAAGTGAAATGTGGAAGTAAGTTTTCTCCTGAGATTGGGATTAGGACAAGGAGATTCACCATCACATTTCTATTCAAACTTGTATTGATGTATTGATGGTTCTCTCCAGTGAAATAAAGCCCTTCTTTCCCCGCAAAAGTATAAAGACCAGAAAGAAAAAAAATGTAATATGTAAAGTAATGGTATATGTAAAATATAAAGTAAAATAAAAAACATTGTTTAAAAACTCCAAATTGCTGGGTAGATTGGATGCAATCCTAATATAATTTTCAGCAGGTTTTTAAGGAATGTGGCTGATTCTAAAATTTGTGTATAAATGCACTGGGCCAAGAAAAGCCAATAATCTTGAAGAGCAACTAAGTTGGAAGACCAGACATCAAATATTAGATATCAAGTTTATCATAAAATGGCAATAGTTAAGCTGTGTGATATTGGTGAGACAACAGGCATTCAGACCAAGGGAACAGAAAAGACACACATAGAAAGTCACTTGATTTATGACAAAAGTCTTAGTACAGTATAGTTGGGAAAGGATGATATTTTTAAATAAATGGTGCTAGGTTAATTGGAAATCCACACAGAAAAATTTGCATTGAATGGCTACTTCACATCATATACAAATAACAGTTCTAGGTAGATGCTAGTCCTAAATGTAAAAGACAAACACTGAAGCTTCTAGAGGATAACAGACAATATCTTCAGTATCTTTCCAGGAGATAAAATTTTCTTAAACAGGACACAGAAAGCACTAACCAAAAGGAAGAATATTGATGAATTAGACTTAATTTAAACTAAGACCTTCTGTTCATCAAAGGACATGATTATGGATGTGCAGAGGCCAACCCCAGGGTGGGTGAAGGTATTTGCAATACATCTATCCAATAAAGATCTCATACCCAGAAAACATGAGGACTTCCTACAAATCAGTAAGAAAAATACATCATTTGTATAAAATGGTCAAAAAGACTTGAGCAGGCATTTTACAAAAAGGATATACAAATGGCCAATAAACATACAAATATGTTTAATAACAATAATCAAAGAAATATAAATTAAAGCCATAATGAGATACCTCTTCACACCACTAGGATGGATAAAACTTTAAAAACTAATATAAAAGTTTTGGCAAGGATCGAGCATCTAACTCATACACTGCTGGTGAAAGTCTAAATTGTTAAAACCACTTTGGAAAATCATTTGCATCTACTGCTGGTCATAGACATATTTGTGTCCCAGCAATTCTACTTCTAGGTCTATACTCACAGAAATGTTTATGTGTATAAATATAATTCAGTAAACATACTGGAGTGTTCATAGCAGCAATTTTTGTAACAGCTCACAAGGGAGTTGGAGTGAATGATCAAATAACGAGTTCGGGAAAATAAATTGGATATATATAGTCCAGCCATTTTTTTCCCCCCTTTTTCTCTTAGGAGCAAGCTGCCTTCAGGAATCACACATTCTGTTCTCTTCATCCATGCGTTATTTTTCAAAGTTCAGTGTGAGTATGGCCTTTGGTTGAAAGATTAATCTCTCTAATCCTGGGGTTTAGTATTAGGAAGTTCACTTGCCTGCTGAATAAGTCAATTCTCTATTATTTATTTCATCAGTAATAGAGGGGATGTTTATTCTCTACATGTGATGTCTTTGGTCTTATTTCTCAATTGCTTCATATTATTTAATGAGCTTCTGTATAGTCATAACATCTGGTGTATTAGCCAAAATCATCAAGAAATAAGACAACAAAAAGGAGGTGGATGGGAGAGCAAACACACAGAGGGACTGAGACTTTTAGAGTCAGCTGTATAAGTAGCTTTAAATTTTTATGGTGCTTTTGTGAGCACAAACCATGTGAATTCTTGACCTTGGTCTTTGAGGCTTCTATTCTGCAATCTGACAGATTTTTTACAGTTACACAGTTTGCTGCTGTGCTGTGCTGTCTGTGAGTGTCTTTAAATCTTAGGTCTTATGAATTCATTCACTTGGGTGGACTACTGAAATTTATAATAATAGACAAATAGCTGTTTTTAGAGGGCCCTGCTAGCCCTAAGCAAACGTGCATGAATCTCAGCAAACAGTCTCTAAAAAGCAGATGAGGCTGGGCGTAGTGGCACACACCTGTAGTCCCAGCACTTTGGGAGGCTGAGGTGGGAGGATAACTTGAGCCCAGGAGTTTGAGACCAGCCTGTGCAACACAGTAAGACCCCATCACTATAAAACATTTTTTTAAAAAATTAGCCAGCCATGGTGGTTTGCTCCTGTAGTCCCAGTTACTTGGGAGGCTGAGGTGGGAGAATCATTTGAGCCTAGGAGGCTGCAGTGAGCTGTGGTCATGCCACTGCACTCTAGCCTGGGCAACAGAGCGAGACCTTGTCTAAAAAAAAAAAAATGCTGGAAAATATAGATGAGCCTTACTGACTGGCCTAATAGATCAGACTAGGCTCCACAAACCTACAAAGACGTCAGAGACCTTAGTAAATAGAAGGCAAGGAGGACCTTAGCAGACACAATCCTCAGAGAGCAGACAGCAGCACCTTAGCTCGCTCGTGTGGAGCCCCTACAAAACCAACAGATTTCTGTAGCATGCGCGAGCCCTAATTTTAAAAAGATACGATCATAGGGAAAAGAGACATGAGAGGCAGATCAATTATTCGCTGCTTATACTACATTTTTCAACTAGGTCTACAAGGCAAGACTCATCCTATACCCAAGTTTCATGTATGTTACAAAGCACTAATATTTTAGCTTTAAATTGTTACTGCTAGGCCTAGTTGGACAGTGTGGATAAGCCAAATCCTATACATTTGTATACGGTTTTTGTCTACCTATAGGACCAAAGGAGGAAACTATGTAAGTACTGTACAAACCTCTTGGATTCATGTGGATTGCTCACAAGCTCTTGAGGGTCACTCCCTATCAGGTTGATTTTAATTTGTTAATCTCATATGTTCTGACCATGGCTTTATCTGTCATGTTATACTCAAATAGTAGCTTCATTCATAGAAAGGTAATGTATTTTTATTATCAAATAATGGGAATTCTTATTATAAAGGCTACACCCTCTTTTGGGGTTGGAGTAGAGAAACAGCTTGATGAAATTACTGCAATTTAAATTTAAAGCAATTTAAAATATTGTGTTTTGAAAATTGGCTTTAGGAATCAAGTGTGTTCAAGAAATCAAGGATAGCAGACCCCGGTCACAGCAAGACCCCATTTCCCCCT
This sequence comes from Pongo abelii, assembly GCF_028885655.2. Lineage (NCBI taxonomy): Eukaryota > Metazoa > Chordata > Mammalia > Primates > Hominidae > Pongo > Pongo abelii. The sequence continues at coordinate 195,620,389 of NC_071988.2, forward strand.
GACCCCCCGCAAAAAAAAAAAATGTATATATGTATATACATATTACATCCATATCCTAAAGTCACTGTTGCAGGGCATAAGGGTGACATTTCTTTTAGTCAGACTGAATTGTAAATTTTAGGTACCAATGGCAAAAATGGACATAATTATTTTGTCTTTTTACTTATTAGAACAATGTCTTTAATACACATTCATTCTTAAAAAAAACCACACACAGGGAAAACAGGTCTTTTCGTGGATCAAATGTGTCTTCCATATTAAAGATAACATAGCATTAAAATAAATGTAGCAAGGATTATTGGTTTTACAAGAAAAATTCTCAGAAACACACAAATAGTAGTCCACATACCTACTCAATGGGGTCTGTTGTATACAAACCCAAAATATACCTTATAAACAGGCAATACTTATAAAATCTGATTACATATTTTGTAGCAAAACTTCAAAAATTTCCTTCAAAGTTAAGGGAGCAGTCCACAAGAGATCACCTTCACTTCTGACCCCAACTTAAGAGTTCAGGGTTCCCAGTGAGAGGTGAATCTGTCTGGGCTTCTGGGTCAGGTGGGGACTAGGAGAACTTTTCTGTCTAGCTAAAGGATTGTAAACGCACCAATCAGCGCTCTGTGTCTAGCTAAAGGTTTGTAAATGCAGCAATCAGCACTCTGTAAAAACGCACCAATCAACGCTCTGTGTCTAGCTAAAAGTTTTGTAAGTGCACCGATCAGCACTCTGTAAAAACACACCAATCAGCGGGATGTGGGCAGGGCCACATAAGGGAATAAAAGCTGGCCACTGAGCCAGCAGCGGCAACCTGCTTAGGTCCCCTTCCATGGAAGCTTTGTTCTTTCGCTCTTCAGAATAAATCTTGCTGCTGCTCACTCTTCGGGTCCACACCACCTTTATGAGCTGTAACACTCACCGCGAGTGTCTGCGGCTTCACTCCTGAAGTCAGTGAGACCACGAACCCACCAGGAGGAACAAACAACTCCAGACGTACCACCTTTAAGAGGTGTAACATTCACTGCAAAGGTCTGCGGCTTCACTCCTGAAGTCAGCGAGACCACGAGCCCACCAGAAGGAAGAAACTCTGGACACATCTGAACATCTGAAGGAACAAACTCTGGACACACCATCTTTAAGAACTGTAACACTCACCGCGAGGGTCTGCAGCTTCATTCTTGAAGTCAGTGAGACCAAGAACCCACCAGAAGGAATAAATTCCGGACACACCAGGACTACCCTTAAGTCTGGTAATTTACTTGAAGGACCGAGAGAACTCACTAATAACTATTATATTCACAGTTATGGTTTATTACAACAAAAGCATACTGGCTGGACACAGTGGCTCACATCTGTAATTCCAGCACTTTGGGAGGCCAAGGCAGGAGGATCGCTTGAGGCCAGCAGTTCAAGACCAGCCTGGGCAACATGGACTCCATCTTTTTAAAATTTGTGTGTGTGTGTGTGTGTGTGTGTGTGTAAAAGGGGGGAAAAAAAGGATGCTGATTCCAAGGGAATTGGTGCATAGAGCAGAGTCCAGGAAATTTTAGTCTGCAGCCCCTCTAGAGGTAGACTGGCTATCTCATGGCCCAAAGCCCACATCATAAATCACATTCTTACACCATCCAGTGTAGCTAAAGGCTCCCAGGTAAACAAAGCCACTCTTCCTAGAGATCACCTCCTAGGATACGAGGACAAAGGCCAGACTTCTTTCTGGGCAAGGTTAATTCTTTGCTACACACTTCTAAAATACCAAAATAATCAATTCTCTGAATATATTCTTATAAAAGTAGGTATTAATAACCTATTGTCTAACTCCCTGCTGAGTCAAATATATTACTTTTCATGATTTTACTTCATACCTGTGATTGCTTCATTAAGTTTTTCAAATTCACGTTGGAATGTTGAGTTATAAATTTCATTTGTTTTATGACAACGATTTTCTGGTAAATTTTCATCTTCTGCAGGAAAATCATGCTACTCCGTTTCACAGTTTTCTTATTATAATTTTGAATAGATATTCTGCATATGACTTTCATAATCTTTGAATTTAAATTAGGGAAATTTTCCTGGACTACTAACAGGATGTGAAAAGGAAAATTAGGATAGCTTTATAAAATTCATCTCTCGAGGGCTCCCTCTTCTGTTGCTATAGCAGACGACTCTTTTCTTAAACTCTGTGAACACCTACTCTGCCTCTCAGAACTGAACCTGGTTCCAAAGAGCTTCTACACACAGTCCTGGGCTTCCTGATTTATTCACAGGCTGCAGGGACAAAGATCTTGCCTTCTAAGATGATGATACTGCTTTTAGAAGTTATTTTACTGGTGCTTTCTAAGATCTGCGATCTCTGATTGGGCACCTTCTGTCCTTCTCTCTCTCCCTTCCCAATGTTTGGAGCCTATTCAGTCTCAGCCTTATTTGTTTTTAGGGTACAGCCACCACTAAACTCCTTCCCCACTTCCAGTACTTTCCCATATTGTCTTGATTTCCTATGTGGGCTTGCTGTCCTCAATTGCCTATTGCAGCATTCACATTTAATTTTGGAGTTTTGGAGTTTTCTTAGCTATTTGCTGAAAGTTCAGTTTCTGTGAATTCATTTACATTTTCTTGGTTGCTCTGGATAGATATCAGGAGAAGAAATGAAAACTTTCAAAACTAAGCAGACCTCATATTCTTTTAGAATGCTAATATAATTCATTTCTGTTCCATGTTTTCAAAAAATATGAAGAAATTCTAGGGAAGTACTCTGATTATTGGCTTCAGATAATGAAGAAGAATGTTATAGTTGTCAGTAGCCCACTTAGAGTCAGTTAGGTAGATGTTCCCATCTGCAATGACACCAAGGCTATAACTAGAAGGTAATATCCCAAAGCAGTTTTTATATAAAATCATTTGCAGCATACAGTGTAGATTTTTTTTTTTAATTAAAATGAAAGCACCTCAGTGAGGTGCTTTCAACATTTTATTCTGGTATACTAAAAAGAAGATTGTTAGTCAAAATGTTTCTCCTGAACCCAAGTAACTGGAACACTGTACAGCAGTGTTTGAGAACATATTCCAATCTAGGTGGATTATGGGTGAGGGAATGTTATAATAATTCTTGTTTTAGTTCTGGAGATTTTAATCTATGTTCAGTTTCTTTTTAAAGATTACTAACATTCTATTTTGCTAGTCAGTTGCAAATAATTTTGTACCCAGAGCAAGTTCCAGCATTACCTGAGAACTACATCTCCATCTTTTTTATGCCTCACTCTCTCATGAGAACAAAATCAAGGTAGAAGCCACAGAGATATGCTGAGCAAAATGTTAGACTATGAATAGTATCGAATGCAGATGTTATTTTACTATATACTGTACTAGTTATAACCAAGTGACTTAAAATAGGAAGTAAGAGGAAGAGCTGAGCGTGTGGCAGTCACTTGGATGTAGGGTTGGAATCCAGTATACCTTGATGGTGGTAACCCTAGTGAAACACCTCCTACTCTGGGATAGAACCCTGGGAAGCCTAGGCCAAAAGTGGGGATAGGGACTAGAATGATCTGGTTGGCTCAGAAATCCTCAAGCATTGATTCAGGACTATTGGCACCCTTTAGCACCCAATGGAAGGAAAAGAAGCGCCTCTCTGTAGGAACATTACATCATCCAGTGCTTCAAATTGTTTATATTAAATCAGTTTTTCCAATAAAATGAACTGCAAACAATCAAAATTAATGGACGCAGGAAGAGTAAGCATGAGAGAGCCACCAGGAGAAACAACAGACAAAAGAAACAGACTTAATAACAAAGTCTAAAAACCACTATGCTTACTATGTTCATGAAAGAAAAAGTCAAGATATAAATTTTGTCAAGGAACTAGAAATCATAAAAAGTGACATTCAAGGTTTTAAAAAGAACCAAATAGGAATTATAAAACTAAAAAATGTAGTAACTAAAAGTACAAAGACTACGGGTGAATTTTAGAGCAGGTTAGGGACACCTAAAGAGATAATGAGTGACTGGAAGATAAGTTAAAAGAAAACCTCAATAAATTTTAAAGGATTTAGATCATACAGAGTTCTAAAGTGACAATTTATATGTGTTGGAAATCAATAAGAAAAGGATAATCACATTATTTGCATATGTTTGGAAATTAAGAAACCTACTTCTAGGCTGGGCACCATGGTTCACGCCTGTAATGCCAACACTTGGGTCCAGGAGTTGGAGACCAGCCTGAGCAACATGGAGAAACCTTGTCTGTACAGAAAATACAAAAAAAACCAAATTAGCTGAGCATGGTAGTCTGCACCTGTAGTCCCAGCTATTTGGGAGGCTGAGGTGGGAGAATCACCTGAGCCTGGGGAGGTTGACACTGTCATGAGTAGTGATAGGGCCACTGCACTCTTGCCTGGGCAACAGAGTGAGACTCTATCTCAAAAAAAAAAAAAAAAGAAACATACTTCTAAATCTATGCATCAAAAAAATGATAGGGAAATTAGATGATGTTTTAAATTCAATGGTAATAATACATATCAAGACTTGTGTGATGCAGTTAAAACAATATTGATGGAGAAATCTGTAGCTTTTAATGTACATATTTGTAAAGAAGTTAGTAAAAGAAGAGCAAAATAGAAAGTAGAAAGAAATAAAGAAAATAGAATAATTGAAACAGAAAAAAATACAATAAAAACTATACAAAATTCAGGTCCTCTGAAAAGTCTAATAAAATTGATAGAACACTGGTGAGACTGATTAACAAAAGAGAGAAGGCACTAATAATTGATAATGAAGAAAGGAACACTGGTTCAGATCTTGCACACCTTAAAAACATGAGGTTGTTATGAACATGTAAATGGTATAAAAATTTAGATGAAAAACAAAAAAATCTGTATCAGACATGATACATAATAGCGAAACATGAAAAGCCTTTCTTTTGAAACTGGAAATGAGACATTTTTGCCTGCTAACACCTCTTTTTTAATGTTGTTCTAGAGTCCTGAATCTGTAGTAGCACAAGAAAAAAAGGAATAAAAAAAGAAGGAAAACTCACGATTTGAAAATGGTATGATTGAATGCATTGACAACCCAAACACATACACATTTATATTTTTATTGGATAAGAAATTTTAGCAGGGTTCCTGTATATAAAAATTAGTTTGGAAAAATTAGCTTACTTTATATATATTTAAGCAACAAAAAAGGAAAATGAAATATTAAAAAGATACTATTTACAATAGTGTCAAATATCAAATATATAGAGAGATAATAAAAGATCAGTGAAACTTCTGCATAGCAACAAATACAATTATATTATGAAACATTACAGAAGACCTAAATGAATTGAAAATCATGATTGGAAGGCTCAATGTTGAAGGAGTCTCTTGTCTCTCAGGTTAATGTATGGATTTGATGCAATATCATCCAAAATCCCAAAAGGCCTTTTTTGTTGTTGTTGTTGTTGTTGTCTTATTGTTCATTTGGTTGGTTTTTCTTTTTTCTGGAACTTAAGCTGATTCTAAAATGTATAAGGAAATACAAAGGGTCAAGAATAACCAAGTCTGTGTTTTGACGAAAAAAAAATAAGGTAGAAGATCTATACTTCTAGGTTATCAAAATTTTTCTGAACAACTTTTATAATTAAGCCTGTGGAATTGGCAAAGTACAATGGAAAGACTAGGCTTCAGAAACAGACCTACATACATACAACTTGATTTATGACAAAGGTGACACTGTAAAAGAATGGAATATGGATAGATTTTCCAGTGAATGGTACTTGGTCAAATGGGTAGCATATACAAAATAAAATTGTACCTCAACCACTGTGTACAAAAATCAATCATAATCTTAAATGAGAAAGGCAATACAATGAAGCTGTTAGAAGATAATGTAGAAAAATATCTTCATGATTTGGGGATAAGGAACTTACTTATGTCACAAAAATCATCAGTCAGAAAAGAAAAGATAGATATTTTTTCCTCATTAAAAGACTTCAAACAAAAGTTGCCACTGCAGAGTCAAAACGCAAATTATGAAGTAGGCAAAGATGTCTGCAATATGTAAAATTGTGAAAAGGCTGTTATTCAGAAAACATGAATAACTACTACAAATCAACAGAAAAAGACACAATCCCAATAGAAAAATAGGCAAAAGACCTAACTAGGAACTTCCAAACAAGAAATCCAAAAGACCAATTAATATATAATCTCATTAGTAACTAAGAATGTTCAAATTAAAATCACAATGAGATACCATACATACCTACTTGATCTTTTTTAGGAAGTACAATATCAAATGGTAGGCAAAGATACAGAACTCTCATATAATGCTTATGGAAGTGTAAAAGTTTGGAAATATCTAGTAAAGTTGAACCTACGCCTACCTTAAAACTCAGCAATTCTGTTTACATATGTAAGCAAGGAGCTGGAAGTTCTCACTCCAACTTAACAACATATATATCTTACTAATCTGCAGTCACGTATGTATCAGGATACATGTACAAGAATAAGAATGTTCATGGCGACATTCTTTTAATAGCCCTAAACTGGAAACAAACCATATGTCTATCAACAATAGAATGGATATATTGTAGTTTATTCATACCATAATGAAGAGAAAGAATTAAACTATATAAAAGTATACCTTCCCTCTCCCCTCTCCCCCTCCCCTCTCCCCCACCCCTCTCCCCTCTCCCCTCTCCCCTTTCTTCAGTCTCCCTCTCCTTCTTTTTTCGGTCTCCCTCTGTTGCCAAAGCTGGACTGTACTGCCGTGATCTCGGCTCTCTGCAACCTCCCTGCCTCGGGCTCCTGTGATTCTCCTGCCTCGGCCTGCCGAGTGCCTGGGATTGCAGACACGCACCGCCACGCCTGACTGGTTTTTGTATTTTTGGTGGAGACGGGGTTTCGCCGTGTTGACTGGGCTGGTCTCCAGCTCCTGGCCTCCAGTGATCTGCCCGCCTCGGCCTCCCGAGGTGCTGGGATTGCAGACGGAGTCTCGCTCACTCAATGCTCAATGTTGCTCAGGCTGGAGTGCAGTGGCGTGATCTCGGCTCGCTACAACCTCCACCTCTCAGCCGCCTGCCTTGGCCTCCTAAAGTGCTAAGATTATAGCCTCTGCCCCGCCACCACCCCGTCTAGGAAGTGAGGAGCGTCTCTGCCTGGCCGCCCATCGTCTAGGATGTGAGGAGCCCCTCTGCCCGGCCACCCCGTCTGGGAAGTGAGGAGCGACTCTGCCCGGCCACCATCCCATATAGGAAGTGAGGAGTGTCTCTGCCCCGCCGCCCATGGTCTGGGAGGTGAGGAGCGCCTCTGCCCGGTCGCCCCGTCTGGAAGTGAGGAGCGCCTCTGCCCGGCCGCCCCGTCTGGGAGGAAGTGAGGAGCGCCTCTGCCTGGCTGCCACCCCATCTGGGAGGAAGTGAGGAGCGCCTCTGCCCGGCCACCCCATCTGGGAGGAAGTGAGGAGCGCCTCTGCCCGGCCGCCCCCTCTGGGAAGTGAGGAGCGCCTCTGCCCGGCTGCCCCGTCTGGGAGGTGAGGAGCGCCTCTGCCCGGCCGCCCTGTCTGGGAGGTGTACCCAACAGCTCGGAAGAGACAGTGACCATCGGGAGCGGGCCATGAGGACGATGGCGGTTTTGTTGAAAAGTGTGGGGAAAGGAAGGAGAGATCAGATTGTTGCTGTGTCTGTGTAGAAAGAGGTGGGCATAGGAGACTCCATTTTGTTCTGACTAGGAGAAATTCTTCTGCCTTGGGATGCTGTTGATCTATGGCCTTTCCCCCAGCCCCGTGCTCTCTGAAACATGGGCTGTGTCAACTCAGGGTTAAATGGATTAAGGGCGGTGCAAGATGTGCTTTGTTAAACAGATGCTTGAAGGCAGCATGCTCTTTAAGAGTCATCACCACTCCCTAATCTCAAGTACCCAGGGACACAAACACTGCAGAAGGCCGCAGAGACCTCTGCCTAGGAAAACCAGAGACCTTTGTTCATGTGTTTATCTCCTGACCTTCTCTCCACTATTATCCTATGACCCTGCCACATCCCCCCTCCGAGAAACACCTAAGAGTGATCAATAAATACTTAATAAAAAAAAAAAAAGCAAGAGTCACTGTACCCGGCCAACATGAATGAACTTTGAAAGTGCTATGCTAAGGCTAGGTGAAAGAAGTCAGTCACAAGAGACCACATATTTGTTGCATGTTTTCATTTATATAAAATGTGCAGAATACGCAAATCTATAAAGACAGAAAATAGATTATAATACTTAGGGCTGGGGTGATTAGCAAATTGGAGGGTGATGGCTAAAGGTTTCTTCTTGGAGTGATGAAAGGTTTTAAAACTGACTATGGTGCTGTTTGCACAACTCTGTGACTATACTAAATATCATTTAATTGTACACTTTAAATGGGAGAAATGCATGGTATGTGAATTATATTTCAATAAAGCTCTTAGCAAAAAAAAAAAAAAAAAGTAGACCTTTGAAAAACAGAGTGAATGAACCCAAAGAAAACAGAATATAAAGTATATGAGTCCACTTATATAAAGTTCAAAAACAGCAAAACTGAAAAAAAAAAAAAAGAGTTGAAGAACTATGTGGCAAAACTGTAATGAAAAACGAGGTAACAAATATCATAAAAGTCAAGATAGCTACTCCTGCTAGCTGGGAGATGGGGTTTATGATGAAGAAGCGGCAGGTGATGGCTTTCTGGCATGTTGTCAATCAGGGCCATCTACATAATTTGTGGTGTCCAGAACAAACATCTTTTTTCTCTCCCTCCCTTTCTTTCTCCTCCCATGGTGTTTTCTTATTTGCTATTTAATGTGGCACTCCCTTGGGCACAGGTGGAAAACTGACCCTCACAGGAGCCAGGGGCCTGACTCCTGGTTCAGAGGAAATGGGGAGGATCCTGCACCTCAACCAGACACTTCCTGCACTGTACCTCCTGCTCAGCCTCTGCCAGAGCAGAGGGTGGGGTGGGGTGGAGTGGACAGAGTGAGCAGCCAGAACTCATTCTGGGGAGGAAGGGAGGTGGCAGGAGGCCCATGTTGCCTGAATCAATGCATTGTCCCATTGATACTTCACTTATAAAATGCAAATTCAAAGATAAAATTATTGAGAATTACATGATGGTGATTGCAGGGCATTAAATGTCAAGCAGGATGGAGGAGAAGGAGAGTAGAGCATGTTGACTCCTGAGCTTGGGGTCCTGTGCCACTGCAAGTCCCTGAAGCTGGCCCTTTCAGCAATGTTCTCTTTCCTGACCTGGGTAGCAGTTATACGGATGTGCATTTTACCATAACTGCTTGTCTCCGTTCATTTGTGCCGCCATAACAAAATAATTGAGACTGAGTAATTTATAAAAACCAGAAATTTATTTTCTCAAGGTTCTGGAAGCTGAGAAGTTCAAGATCAAGATTTGATCCTGGTGTCTGGTGGAGCCTGCTCTGTGCTTCCAAGATGGTGCCTCTTGCTGCATCCTCACATGGTGGAAGAGATGGAAGGGGTAAACTTGCCCCCTCTATCCCTTTCATAAGGCGCTGATCACATTCATGAGGGTGGAACCCTCGTGGCCTCACCACCTCCTAAAAGCCCCACCTCTTAGTACTGTTGCATTGGGGATTGAGTTTCACAATGAATTTGGGAGGGGACACACACAAACACTGAAACCACAGCACTGCTTAAACTGGACATTTATGCTTTATACAATTTTCTGTATGACGGCTGAGTTTAAAACTAGATAAAGGAAAGGTGGTGTAAAACGGAATGAACTTTTGCTGTAAAATATAGAATTATTCACGTATAGAGATGTATATACTAGTAAATGCATATTTTTTTTCTAGAAGGAAACAATAATCTGTTAACATTGGTTGCTTCAAGGGACAGGGATTTGAGGAGATGAGGTAAAACAGGCTTTTGTTTTTCATATGAACCTTTTTGTATTATTTGAATTTCCTACTGTGGTCATGTTGGGATTACTGGCCAATTTATATGTTTTTGTAAATTAAATAAAATTATTTAGTTGCTTATTTTAAAGTAAAGCCAGAAAAATGCAATCATGTTAAAAGCCTATAGGGAAGAGAGGCACGGTTACACACTTTTTTAAGAATCATATTTTGAACCATTTTAGAAAGCAAAGAGCATTTTTGTTGATATGAACAACCCCCCTATAATTAAGGTTTCATAGATCTATATTTTTTACCTAGTCTACTCTGAAGTAGATTTACCGTGAAGCTAAAGGATTCAAACTTCAGAGTCCTTCACTTGGATAGACCCTTATAAAGTCCTGAACCTAATTTTGCATTCATAATTTTATATACTTCTTTAAAAAGACCTTTCAGATTATATAATCTTGAAGCCCCCCCTAAAACCTGATTCCGACCTTGACTGTGAGTTACACTCAAATCAAAGAGTTCTTATACCTGCCCTAAATATGAAGATTTGTAGAAATAAGTAACAAAACATGGTTGTAAAAATGTATCTAAACAGATTCACTCAAGATACACTTTAAATCTGGCAGTGAGAATTAACATGTCCCCTACTCCAGCAATCTTTTCAACTTGCCAGAAATGAATCATTTCCTCCTATGTGCTATGCCTGTACTTTCTCTCTATTGTTATTGAGGTTTGTATTACGTGCTTGTTAAGCTACCTGTCTGCCCTACTAGACAAGGAGCTCTCAAATAGCTAGGACCCTCTCAATTATTTTTGTGTCTCCAGGGCCTAGAAAAAGATTCTAGCATGCAACAAGTGACTGTTTAATAGGATCTTTTTACAACCACTGTATTGTGTGTAAAGGAGCCATAACTACAGTTCTTAGTTGAGTAAGCTTCATATGAAACTGATAACTATACATATACATACATGCACAGCTTAAGGAGATACACAAAGTACTTATCAGTAAGCATCTTTCTTTTTCCTACTGAATTTACATGATTTGGTCACATTTTGCAGAAGATATAAGCTTTTTTAAGCACAAGAACCAAACAATATCATGAATTATATGAATTATTTTAAAAATACATAAATGCACAAAGAAAAATATGAAAATTCAACATCCCACTGTCATGTTTCAGATATTTTTAATAAATAAACACTTTAAAATTCAGAAGAAACCATCTTTAAGCCATTCCCAGTATGAAAATTGATCATACAATCTGGGTCATTCTTGTCATACCCAACTAAATCAGAATCGAGGGACAAGGGGAGAAAGCAATCAGGGCACACAGCTCTAGCATTAAGAATTAAGTTTTTTACAACCTAGCTGCTGAAATGGCCTGCAGTAACTCTAAGACCAGTTTTACCAAGTAGTTGCTGAAACAATCTCCTATGACTAAGACTGGTTTTATCTACCACTCTCACTCACCAATCAGAGCTTGCCAGCTTCCCAAAACTTTACTATAGTGCCAATGAACCTTCTTTCAAAACAGTAGCAACATTTCTCTTTCTAATAAAACTCTCGACCTTCTCTTTGTTCTTCTGACATACTAAAGACCACTCAGTCTGTGTGTATGTCCTGAACTGCAATTCTTGCTTCCCCAAAAAACTATTAAATTTAGAAATTCATCTCTTTATATTTTATGCTTACTCTGACACCTTATACAAATTCCTTGGCTTCCTTCGTTGGAGATGAGCATCACCCTGAAGTTAGGATGTATCCATCCCATCCATATATTCTCATTTTTACCACTTAAAATGTATCCATAAATATATAATATGTATCCATAAATATATAATTATTCTGTGTTGTAATACTTTTTTTTTTTTTTGAGACAGGGTCTCGCTCTGTTGCTCAGGCTGGTGTGCAGTGGTGCAATCTCAGGTCACTGCAACCTCTGCCTCCTGGGTTCAAGCAATTCTCCTCCCTCAGCCTCCCAAGTAGCTGGGACCCCAGGCTTGCGTCCCATGCCTGCCTAATTTTTGTATTTTTAATAGAGACGGAGTTTCACCATGTTGGCCAGGCTGGTCTCGAACTCCTGACTTCAGATGATCCACCCTCCTTGGCCTCCCAAAGTGCTGGGATTACAGGCGTGAGCCACCACGCCCTGCTGTGGTTGTAATATTTTAAGCCAGTGTTATCTAATGCAACAGGTAAAATTTATTGTAATATTTTGTTTAACCCATTATATCCAAAATATTTAAACATATATGAAAAATTTTAATGTGCAATTCAATATTCTTTTTGAAAATTTCTTGTAGTAAGTCCAGAAATAAAAAAAAAATCCAGCTGATATATACTTACAGCACATCTCAATTCACATGCTAAAGTTAGAGTTCATATTTAAGTTGGAAAAACAGATTCATATATCTGAGTTGTTGCAAACACACTTAAAAGTACTCCAACAATTGAATCGAGCATCAGGTTTTTGTTTTTAGTTTAATTCAAATTCAATTAACGATTCAGTTTTTCGTCTCAACCACATTTCAAGTGCTGAGTAGCCACATATGGCTAGACGACAGCCTACTGGACAGCGCAGCTTCAGGAGGCACACAATGTACTTATCAGTCAGCATCTTTCTTTTTCCTACTGAATTTACGTAATATTTAAATTGTTTTTCTTTGTCGTATCCTAGAACTCAAACGCACAGATGCAATGGATACCTTTGATTTTCCGCATCGATGGCATTTTGCATTTAAAAAGATCATCTGGGTGGGGTGGCGCGCGTCCCAGCTACTCGGGAGGCTGAGGCAGGAGAATCGCTTGAACTCGAGAGGCGGAGGTTGGAGGATCGCGCCACTGCACTGCACTCCATCCTGGGCGACAGAGAAAAACTGTCTCAAAAGAAAAACAAATCATTTATCACTAAATTTACTCACTAAAAGAACTTGCAAAAAAAAAAACGCAAAACCCTACTGCCTAAAATATATTTTAAAACGTATTTGTGTTTAAGCAGCATATATCTTCTGATAAATAATGACGCATGGTAGCTAACTAGTAAAGGTGCAGCTTTCATATTAGCCACGCCCATCCCTCTCCCCGCCCTCCACAAGCACGTCCCCGCAAGCACGCACAAACATACACGCGTACGCGCGCACACACGTACACGCGCGCGCCCGCGAACACGTACATACAAGCGGGCGCGCACAAACGCCGGCAGCACACAGGCGCGCACGCGCTTTTCAGGACTCAGGAAATGCGCTTTCTACTCCCCGCGCCCGGTAGAGCTAATGCAGGGAAGTTTCTGGGAACATTCGACCAGCGTTTGTATTGGTGAGGTTCCAAGCCTCCTTTAAAATGATATGACTCCGCCCTTCTCCAACACCGTTTGAGGAGAAATGGAAAAGGTTGGGCGTGGAGGTGAAAAGGGGCCCTGTTGTCAACTGGTCCGTACTCCACCTCAGGAGGCGGCCAACTTGGTGGGCCCAAGAATAAAAACTTTCCTTTGTAAGAACATGCAAGGGTTTAGAAACGGCCCCCCCCCCCCCCCCCCCGCCAAGGCGTTTATGAGGGGGACCTGTCATAGTTGAGAAGTCAGGATGGGCGTTTTCCTCCCAGGAGGTGCCCTATTAATTTGCGGCCTCGATAGTTGGTCAAGCCGGGATGTTAGCTGCGGAACCTCCAGGACCGAAGAGCGCCAATTCTCCTGAGTTCTCCTTGGTTTGGGTTTCCCACAAAAGAGTGGTCACACCAAAAACTGTGTCTCCACAAATGCGAAACGGCCTCGAAACTTTTTTTTCCCCACACGATCACTTACTTCCCACACCACTCCCATCCCTTTATGTTTCGCCTCAGGAGTCGAGGAACTTCTCTGAAAACCAATTCTACAATATCCCAGCAGCTAAACACAGCCCGAATTCCCTAGAGACAGAGAGCGCGAGAGAAAACACTGTAAACCCCAATCACACGCTCCTGTTTTCCCGGTACTGAAAAAAAAAAAAAAAAGGTGGGTCCGTGGCCGCGCTATGCATGCTAGGATTAGTAGTTCCTCTGTCCCTCATGGCGCGGGGTCAGGGCGGAGCTCAGGTTGACTCCGCAGCAGAGAACTACAATTCCCATGGGGCAGCGCGGCAGAAAGAAAGGGGCGGGACGGGAGGGGGCGAGTCGCGCTTGCGCAGGTCCCGGGGCCGGAGGGAGGCGGAGGCGTAGCGGTCCAACTGCTGAAGTCCCCATGTGACAGTGAGCGGGGTCCCCGCTCCAGGAGACGCTCGACTCTGCGTCCCGGCCCTCAGCACTGTCCACTGTTTCGGTGCCAGCAGAGACCAGCAGGCCCGGGACAGTTGGTGTTTGGCCGTGCGCTGTCTAACTTGGTGTGCAGAGTGAATTGCCGCTGCCGGAGCGGAGAGAGGCGGAGCGGCCAGGAGAGAGGGGATTTCTGTCAGCGCCGGCGCTCGGGAGCTCGGAGACATGAACGGCTTCACGCCTGACGAGATGAGCCGCGGCGGGGATGCGGCCGCCGCAGTGGCCGCAGTGGTCGCTGCCGCGGCCGCCGCCGCCTCGGCGGGAAACGGGACCGGCGTGGGCACCGGGGCTGAGGTGCCGGGCGCGGGGGCGGTCTCAGCGGCTGGGCCCCCGGGGGCGGCCGGGCCGGGCCCCGGGCAACTGTGCTGCCTGCGGGAGGATGGTGAGCGGTGCGGCCGGGCAGCAGGCAACGCTAGCTTCAGCAAGAGGATCCAGAAGAGCATCTCCCAGAAGAAGGTGAAGATCGAGCTGGATAAGAGCGTAAGTAAACCGCGGGACCGCCCTGCCCTCCCGCCCCCCGGTGGGGCCCCAGGAGCCGGGCAAAGGCACGGGTTATCGGCGGGGTCCCCCAGACAACCGCACTGGCTGCAGTGCGGTCTCGTGGAGTCTGTGTTTGGAAGCAAATAACAAAGTCGCTGCAACTCCGACCGCCACCCCAACACACACACCACACACACGCTGTCGTTCCCCTCTTCTTTCCCACACTGGCCCCCAACCTCCCGCTGCCTGCGTCTCTCCCGCGCAGTCTTCCCTCTTCCTTCTCCTCTGCGACCGGGACACGAAACAAAGGGGACCGCCGCACTGAGGGCCCAGAGTAGTTTTCTTGCAGCCCGGCAGCTCTTCTGGAATGGTGGCGCCTTTGTTTTGCTTCCCAAGCTGGTGTTTGGCCCCAGGCGGTACTAAATCCCGTCGTCTAGGAGAAAGCGGAGGACCTTCACGAACAAGGAAGATCCTGTTCTTTTCTGTGTTCCGTCTCCTCCGGAGCGGAGTGAGAGGGAAGCCGAGCTCACCCGCCGCCTGGCAGTGAGTCGGGGTTGTAAACGGCGTTTGCGCTGTCAGCTCCGAGGGCAGGTACTCCGATGGTGGGGAGCACGTAGCCTCTGCGGTTTTGCCATCCCCTTGGCAGCCATCAGGATTTCTTTTTTCCTCCTTTTGCACGTCTTTTCGTTTGACCATCTATGAGGTTTTTAGAAACAGCCGTTGCTACTTTTGGGAGATCTGGCTAGCGGTAAATGAATAACGTGGTATCAAGAACCTACCAGAAGTCCTGCATATTTTTGTCTTGCGCTGGGCTTAGAAGTAAATGTAAAAGCCTGTTAGCTCAGCCCGTGTTTGTTTCAAATGTTACTCTACAGCTCGCAGGAGTATATGTAATTAAAGTTTTTGAAAAGTTTATTTGTGACACTTTTTGCCCGTTTAAACAATTTTCAGTGTTATCCGTGAGAAACTTTTCAGGTGAAGTTGCATAATTTCAGATTGCTTTGGAAAAATGTGTTATAGATAAATACATTGATTTAATATTCAGAAAAGTTTATAACTGAAATTTAAATATAGTTATGAAGTCGATAGCTCATTTGTAAAAACGGATGGTTTTGTATCTGGAATGTAATTTGGATATTCAGTTAGAAAGACTGGAAAGCATACATTATATTACTAAAATACGCTCTTCTTTAATTAGAGAAAGTACTGTCAAGTGGCAAAAGTGTGAGCAACATCATCTTTCCTCTTATCAGTTAAAAATTCAACATGAACTAATTCAGGTCATCCTTACTGCTATCTATCTATCTATCTACCTATCTATCTATCTATCTATCTATTTAGGACAAAGTCTCACTCTGTTGCTCAGGCTGGAGTGCAGTGGTGCGATCTCGGCTCACTGCAACCTCCAACCACCAGGTTCAAGTGATTGTCTTGCCATAGCCTCCTGAGTAGCTGGGATTACAGGCTAGTGCCACCACGCCCGCCTAATTTTTTGTATTTTTAGTAGAGACGGGATTTCACTATGTTGGCCAGGCTTGTGTGGAACTCCTGAGCTCAAGTAATCCACCCGCCTCGGCCTCCCAAAGTGCTGGTATTACAGGCGTGAACCACCGCGCCCAGCCCCCTCACTGCAATTTGATGAGAAAACCCAGAGGGTTGGAATTTTTCATTCTCCTCTCCCTCCCTCCCTCCCTTACCCGCTTCCCCAAATGGAACCAACCCCTCCTTCCCCATCCACCATCCTTTTAACAGTATTCCAGACATCTTGTGTTTTAACAGGGTATAGGATTTAAACGTATAAATATTCCATTGTCTTAACAATGGCCCATCTTGACTGTCTTTATTTTTAAGAACTCACTGTGGCGTATGTGTTTTACTAATATATAGACACATTTTACTGTAATCATAAGCAGTGTGTGAAACTTTTTTGTTTCAGGCAAGGCATCTTTACATATGTGATTATCATAAAAACTTAATTCAGAGTGTTCGAAACAGAAGAAAGAGAAAAGGGAGTGATGATGATGGAGGTGATTCACCTGTTCAAGATATTGATACCCCAGAGGTAGATGGAAGTTTTTTGTGCTTAATATAAATCCTAAGTAGTGCATTCTGAAACCTTTATAAAAAGATATGAACAGTCTTTTAAGTGTTTAAAACATTTGAGAAATCTGAAAATGAAAGCAAAATTAAATATAGCCAGTTGACATGCATTTACACAGTTTGAATTGTTACATTTTAAACTGACAATTTTTGCAGCTCTGTTGTCACGTAACTTACTCTTTTTTTAACCTCAGTTTATATTATTTATCCCCAAAAGATTAAATTGTTTAATAATTTATATGTTTGATTATGTAAATTTTTTAAATAATTTTTTTGATTTTGGAAGTAAATTTTTATTGTGCTGAAGTTAAAATGTTTGTTATTATTCATATCAATTATAAATTTTCAACAAATCGTATGAACTAATTTATACATGTTAATTTTTTCTAGGTTGATTTATACCAATTACAAGTAAATACACTTAGGAGATACAAAAGACACTTCAAGCTACCAACCAGACCAGGACTTAATAAAGCACAACTTGTTGAGGTATATATGAGTTTTAAACTATTTGAACTATCTGCACAACCAAGAGGTTATTAAATGCTAATGAAAGTATTAATGTAGTGTATGTAACAGTGCATTTTAGTTAGGAAGAACAAAGTTAAAAAATCTGTTGTGGAAGAATCTAGTTTTCTAGAAATGTTTGTCTGCCGCTTAGGAAATTCCTTTTTGTAATGACTAATCAGTAGATTGTGTACAGCACCTCTGATATTGGCTTTCAAAATGTGTTGTTTGTTTGTTTTTGAGACAGAGTCTCGCTCTGTCGCCCAGGCTAGAATGCAGTGGCACGAACTTGGCTCATTGCAACCTCTGCCTACCAGGTTCAAGCAATTCTCCAGCCTCAACCTCCCAAGTAGCTGGTACTTCAGGTGTGCACCACCACACCAGGCTAATTTTTGTATAATATTTTTAGTAGAGATAGGGTTTCACCATGTTGGCCAGACTTGTCTGAAACTCCTGACTTCAAGTGATCTGCCCACCTCAGCCTACCAGAGTGCTGGGATTACCAGTGTGAGCTACCGTGCCTGGCCCTCAAAATGTTGAATGAGAGTTTTTTAATCCTCACTTTAGAAATCTATTAGTTTTAAAACTCCATTTAACCAGTAAACATTTGAGCACCTAATTGAGGCATAATAAAATTAATTAACAAGCTTTAATGTCCTTATTAGAATTTATATTTTAAAGTGGTGGAATAGGCCTACAAATCAGCCCCTAAACAGTATTTTTATAATTTGCTGACTTAACTATTTCAAAATTTGTCCTTGTTGATGTTAGTTTGATTAGAGACATCCATGTGTTTTTCACATCTAGAAGAGGCAAAAGCTTTTCTTTTACTTGTAGTTTGCTTTGATAGAGGACTTCTAGTCAGTCACTGAGTTGTGAAAAGTTAATGGAGTGTGCATATGTTCTCAGGATATAATAGAACCAAGAAATCTGTGCATCTTATTAAGATGTTTATAGATTTATATATTTATATTTTAATCATATTTAAAATAAAAATTTTTACTTGCAGCTACTGAGGAGGATTGATTAAGCCTAGGAGTTTGAGTCACCATGGGCAACATAGCAACATTCCATCTCTAAAAAAAGAAAATTTAGCCTACTAGACAAAATAGAAGTATAGATATATAAATCAGTTTTCTCATATTCTTTGCATGGATTTAGTAGTTACCCAACATTTTCTAAAATGTGCATATTGAATAAAATGAAATATGAATAGAGTTACATTTATTTGGCAGAATGCTTTTTAACATTGTTAAAATCTAATATATTAACTATTTAGCTAAAATTTCTTATCCTTGGTTGGGCAACACAGATCTAATTAATTTTTCTTTAATTTTGATTTAAAAGATCAAGTTCTTTTGGGGTTGTACAATACATTATTGTAACATAAATATAGATGTTGCCCACCATGATGAAATATTTCAATAGGTACTAATGGAGTGAAGGCACCCCTGTTTTGGGACAAATGAGAACCAAAGGTGTAATTTCAGGTATAAATTAAACCTGAAATTTTTGATAAACTGACCTTCTAAGAACAGTTATATTATTTCCAGAGTTCTTTTCTTTTTTATACATAAGAGATAGCCATGAATGTTATATTTTACTTAATCAGAAATGCAGATATTAACAGGTTAAGGAATGTGCAGATGTAGTACATATATTTTAAGACAGGGGTCCCCAACCCCAGGGCCATGGACTGGTACTGGTTGGTGGTCTGTTAGGAAGAGGTCCACAGAGCAGGAGGTGAGCACCAGCTAGCAAGCATTACTGCCTGAGCTCCGCCTCCTATCAGATCAGCCACAGCATTAGATTCTCATAGGAGTCCAAACCCTCTTGTGAAGTGCACATGTGAGGGATCTAGGTTGTATGCTTGTTATAAGAATCTAATGCCTAATGATCTGAGGTGGAACAATTTCATACCAAAACCAACTCCCCCACCCCCAATCTGTGCAAAAATTGCCTTCCATGAAATCGATCTCTGGGGCCAAAAAGGTTGGGGACCACTGTTTTAAGGGATTCCAGGGTTGTATGACTAAGTCTTAAGTCTCTTAATTATTGTGTGGATGAACTTTTTTCTTAAGAAATTTTATTTTCTGGAATCTAAATATGCATGTCAGCACCCCAGGTAAGTCTATTATTCTTCTATTAGTAATTGTAGTATGCATGTTACGTTAGCACAATGAAAAGGCAAGGAAGCAGGTAAATATCCTTCATTAAACATCCCTCTTTCTCCTCTCATTTCCATTCATAATTTTTATTTAGAAAAATTTTCAAGGAACCCTAACCAAAGAATGCTACCAAGGTATGAATGAATGAATATAATTTGTAGCAAACAATTTATATGTTATTGTTGGTTTCTCTACTACCAAAAGTTTTCAACTTCATACTTCTTTTTCTGTCAGTAGGGTCTAAACCATTGCAGGTTTAATGATGCATGTGGTCTCTTACGTCTGTTTTATCTCATTTAAAGTTTAAAAGTAAAATCATTTATTCCCTACTCTAGATTCCAATTACAAAATTTATTATTTTTATTTTGTTTATTTATCTTTTTTGAGACAGAGTCTTGCTCTGTCACCCAGGCTGAAGTCCAGTGGCGTGATCTCGGCTCACTGCAACCTCCACCTTCTGGGTTCAAGCAATCCTGTCTCAGCCTTCCGAGTAGCTAGGATTACAGGTGTACGCCACCACGCCTGTCTAATTTTTGTATTTTTTTTGGTAGAGATGGAGTTTCATCATGTTGCTGAGGCTGGTCTCAAACTCCTGGGCTCAGGTGATCCGCCCACCTCGGCCTCCCAAAGTGCTGTGATTACAGGCATGAGCCACCACGCCTGGCTCAATTATAAAATTTAAAATAAATAAAAGGAAAATATATTTTCTAATCAATGTATGTTAAATTGAGTGGGCCAAAGGGTGCTTTGAAATCACACTATCTCTTGTTCATAACATTTTATTCTTAAATGCTGTTTGTCCTGTTGGTATTTTGTTAATATAATTTTTAAAGGAAATAGCCCTTATCGTATAGCACTTTTGATGAAACTGTATTTTTTACGTAGTTTATGAAAACTGTTATATCTAAAATTTAATTTCCTTAATTTTTCTTTTCTTTATAGATAGTTGGTTGCCACTTTAGGTCTATTCCAGTGAATGAAAAAGACACCTTAACGTATTTCATCTACTCAGTGAAGAATGACAAGAACAAATCAGATCTCAAGGTTGATAGTGGTGTTCACTAGGAGACGTGGAATTGAGACTAATAACTTGGATGTTAACACTGTTTACTGTTTTTTCACATGTAGAAATGTTCTTTGTGTATTTTTTCTACAGAGGATTTTCTCTGATTTTATTTTCTTTGTTTCTGATTCTAATAATTAGTTGGAAACTCGTAAAGTGAGCTTTCCTAAATTAAAAACTATTTTAAATAAAGGTTATTACTATTATAGTTGCTTCAGTGTATTTATTTTGTGAAACTTGATTTTTCTTTTAAACTGACTTAGAGATCAGTATTGAGATTTTAATGTAAAGTCCTTCATTTTGTAATCTCCCTTTTTTTTTTTTTTTAAACTTCCAAGAAATTAACAGGGTAAGGAGAAGTAACAAATGTAGCACATTTGCATTCTCTGGGACAATCTGAGTTGGAATTGAAGATAATCTAAATAGCATTTTTTTTAAAGTGCTTTATAATGCTAGCAAATTTGAAAAATAAACTTCTATTGGAATGCAACTTCTTTTTTATTTCCTTTTTTTGTTATTATTACTTGATGAAGTACTAGGAAGAACAAATGGTTTAATTTATATACCCACCTCCTTCAAAAGAAGACTTAATGTGCCAGCAAAGATAAACACAATGCTGAAAGTTGAAATAAGAACATAAAATTAAATAGCTGTTTTTGAAAATTTTGTCTTTGAGAAAAGATATTTATGTGGCATGAATATAGAAAATACCTCTGCTATGCCACTTAATTTTTAGTGATGTCCTGTACTGTTCACATTGCAAATTGTAACTAATAAGTTGAAGAGGTCTAGATATCTAACAAGATCTTCATTTACATTTTGGTTATATATGGCTCTGACTTGATTTATATCTCCTTTTTATGTTTCATTCTCTGTCAGATTTCTATCAAATTTTCTAAACCTCTGCTTTTCGTGAGATTATATTGTTTAGCTAAGTTCTTACAAATCAAATTTATAGCTTGTGACATGAAAAAAACGAGCTTCAGCAAACTGTTCTGAAATAAAGCTGTAGATTTTAGGCTGGAAATGGATGAGACCATTAATGTAGCTCATGATTTCTCAAAGTTGACATTTGAACTTGATAATTCTTTTTTGTGGGAGGCTGTTCAGTCTATCGGAGGATTAGCAACATCCCTAAGTCCACTCAGTAGGTGCCAGTAGCTCCCCCAAGGTGTGACAACCAAAAATTCCTCTAGACACTGTCAAACATACTTTGAGGGTCAAAATCACAGCTAGTTGAGAACCACTGATGCAACTAAAGTACTACATCTAAAGTACTAGTTCATTAGTAGGTGACTGTGCGTATTTTCAAGTGTTCTTAATGTATTGACAGCTAGAAAATACAATGAACAATAAAGCAACTGGTCATTGGTTTTGCTATGACCATTTAAAGATTTACTTGCTACTTTATTGAAAGCACAGTCTGTGATAATTGCTATTATAGAAACTTCTCATTTCTGTCATTCTGGAAATCTGTGAGAAGATTTCTTATAAAAACACATTTTGAGGCAGGGTACAGTGGCTCACACCTGTAATCCCAGCACTTCAGGAGGCCAAGGCGGGCAGATCGCTTGAGCCCAGGCATTCAAGACCAGTGTTGGCAAAATGGCGAAACCATATCTCTACAAAAAAATAAAAAACTTAGCTAGGTGTGGTGGCATACATCTGTAGTCCCAGCTACTTGGGAGGCTGAGGTGGGAGAATCCCTTGAGCCTCTGAGATTGGGGATGCAGTGAGCCATGATTGCAGCGCTGCAGTCCAGCCTGGGCACTGGAGTGAGACCCTGACTCAAAAAAACAAACAAAAAAAGAACGAAACCCATATTCTGTTCTTGTGAAAAAAAAACTTGAAATTATTTGCTGACATAAAAGTATGAACATAACCTTTGACTGGCAATGTTAATTTCATATAATTATTTGTATAATAAAATGCAGTTTTATAAAATATGAATGAGTTCTGAATGGTAGTTATTAAATGAAATCAAATCCTTGTTAAAACAATTTAAAACACGAAAAATTGGGTCTTATAAGTTGAGAACTTTCAGAACCTCACCAAAGCTGAGTAACTCGAGAAGCTGCAAAGTCAGTTTTATATGAAAATTTCAGTTACCACTGGATTTTTTTAATGATGAATTCATTAGAAACTATTTTTACTTTATCTGAACAAAAAATGAATGGAAACTCATTTCTATAAGGGTATAGGTTACTTTTGATGTTAGAGCATTAAGAAAAGAATCTAAATTTAAATGCCACTAGAAGTAGGAGGAAAAAGCATACTGAATGGATAGCAGGGGCTCAAAAAATAAGTTAGTTATTTGGTTACTAACTTCAAAAGAATAATTTTGGGAAAGGCCTAAAAATTAATGCCTGAAATACATGTCTTTACAAAAAATAAATTCTATATTTTCTACATGAAGTCTTTTTAAATTAAGAAACATAATAAAATATACAATTAATCATTTTAAAGTGTATGATATGGTGGTATTTAATGTATTTGCAATATTGTATAACCAGCAGCTCTAATTTCAAAACTTTCTTGTCACCCAACAAAAACAGCCATACATAGTCACTCCCCTTTCTTCCCTCTCCCTATTCCCTGGTAACCTCCATTCTGCTTTTTATCTCTATGGATTTGCCTATTCTGGATATATTATAAGGGAATCATACAATGACGTACTGCAAGTTGGGTGAACCTTGAAAACATGCCAAAAAACATAGTGCTAAAAAAAGCATGTTTTCAAGGTTCATCGAAGTTGCAGTATTTCCTTTTTCAGGCTGAATAATATGCCATTGTATCTATTGAACACAGTTTATACATTTATTTGTTGATGAACATTGGGTTTCTACCTTTGGCTATTATGAATAATGCTGCTGTAAACATTCATGTACGAGATTTTCTTTGAACATATGTTTTCATTTCTCTTGGGTGTATACCTAGCAGTAGAACTGCTGGTACATAAATAATTCTGTACTTAACTTTTTGAGGAACTTCCAATCTTTTCCAAGTTGCTATACTCTTTTACATTTCTATCAGCAAGTATAAAGGCTCCTATTTCTTCAATTCACTAACATTTGTATTTCATTAAAAAAAAAATTAAAGCCATCCTACTCGGTGTGAAGTGGTACCTCATTGTGGATTTTATTTATGTTTCCTTAATGATCAATTTTATTGAATATCTTTTCATGTGCTCTTGGCCACTTATATAACTTCTTTGGAGAAGTGTTTATTCAAGTCCTTTTTATTCTTTTTTTTTTAGTTGGGTTGTTTGTTTTTTGTTGTTGAAATGTAGGACTGTTTATTTATTGTGAGTATTAAACCCTTATAAGATACATGATTTGTAAATATTTTCTCTCATTCTGTAAGTTGCCTTTTCACAGTTCTGATAATGCCGTTTGATGCACAAAAGTTTTAAATTTTTACATAGTCCAATTTATTTTTTCCTTTGTTGCTCATATTTTTGGTGTCAAAAGAATCCATTGCCAAAACCAACATCATAAACATTAATGTACATGTTTTCTTCTAGGAGTTCTACAGTTTTAACTCCCAAATTTAAGATTGTTGAACTGTTGTGAATCAATTTTTACGTATGAATGAGGTAGGGGTCCAACTTCATTCTTTTGCATGTGGTTAGCCACTTGTCCCAGTACGATTTGTTGAAGAAACTATTTTTTCCCAGCTGAATAGTCTTGACACGCTTGTTGAAAATCAACTGGCCATAGATGTTTATTTCTGCACTCTCAATTCTATTCCATGGTCTATGTATTTCTTCTTATGCCAATACTATACTCTTTTGACTACTGTAGCCTTGTAATAAGTTTTGAAATCAGGAAGTAGGAATCCTTCTACTTTGTTTTTCTTTTTCAGTATTGTTTTGGCTATTCAGGGCCCCTTGCAATTCCATATGAATTTGAGGATTGGTTTTTTCATTTTTTGCCCAAAAGGCTATTAGAATTTTGATGGAGATTGCATTGAATCTGTGGACCATTTTCAGATTGCCAGCTTAACAATGTTAAGCATTCCAATCCATGATTATGGGATATCTTTCCATTTTTTTAGGTCTTCTTTAATTTCTGCATGTTTTATAGTTTCCAGTGTACAAGTCTTTCACCTCTTGGTTAAATTTATGTTTAGGTATTTTCTTCTTTTTGACACTATTGTAAATATAATTGTTTTCTTAAATTCTTTTTTGAATCATTCATTAGAGGTGTGTGCTGATGCTGCCTCTGCACTGAACTGATCAGCTCTAGTAATTTTTTGTGTGTGTGTGTGTATTCCATGGTATTTTTCTATATATAGAATCATGTTATCTGCAAACAAAAATGGTTTTACTTCTTCCTTCCCAATTTGGATGCCTTTATTTCTTTTCCTTGCCAAATTGCCCTGGCTATGATTTCCAGTACAATGTTAAACAGTAGTGGTAAAAGCAGGAATTGTTGTCTTGTTCCTTTTCCTAGGAGGAAAACTTTCAATCTTTGACCATTCAGTACGATGTTAGCTGTGGGTTTTCAAAAATGTTCTTTGTCATGTTAAGGAAGTCCTCTTCTATTGCTAATTTGCTAAATGTTTTTTTATCATGAAAGGGTGTTGAATTTAGTCAAATACTTTTGGTATTGAGATGATTTTTTTTTTCCTTAGTAGTATTGAGATGATTTTTTTTTTCTTTAGTGTATGTTGCATTGACCTTCTTATGTTGAACCACCCTCACATTTCTGGGATAAATCCCACTTGGTCGTAGTGCATAATTCTTTTAATGTGCTGTGAGATTTGGCTTAGTATTTTGTTGAGGGTGTTTGCATCTATACTCATAAGAGATATTGGTCTATAGTTTTCTTATGGTATCTTTATCTGACTTTAGTATCAGGATAATGCTGGCCTCATAGAATGTGTTAGGAAGCATTCTTTCCTCTTCTGTTTTTGGAGATTTTTGAGTAAGAATATTAATTCATCTTTAAATGTTTGACAGAACTTATGGGTGAACCTATCTGGTCTAGGCTATTTCTTCGATGGAAGAGTTTTGATGGATTTAATCTGTTTACTTATGTAGGTCTTTTTGTTTTATATAGGTCTGTTGAGACTTTGTGTTTCTTTTAAGTTATTTTTGGTAAGTCATGGAATTTGTCTATTTCACCTAGATTATCTAATTTGTTGTCATACAAATTGTTCCCATAATTCTCTTATAATACTTTTAATTTCTGTAAGGTCAGCAGTAATATCCCTACCTTTATTTCTGATTCTACTTATTTATGTCTTCTCTCTTTTTTCTTAGTAGTCTAGCTAAGGATTTATCAACTTTGTTGGTATTTTCTTTGATTTCATGCATTATTTTTTTTCTGTATTTCATTTTTCTCTTTTCAGATCTTCATTATCTTCTGCTGGCTTTGGATTTAGTTTGCTTTTCTTTGTCTATTTTCTTAATGTGTAAATTTAGGTTAATTTGATATTTTTCTTTTTTAATGCAGGCATTTACAGCTGTAAATTTTTCTCTGAATATAGCTTTTCCCGCATCTTGTAAGTTTTGGAATGTTTGTTTTTGTTTTCAGCCATCTTAAATTATTATCTAATTTGTCTAGTGATTTATTCTTTAAACCACTAAAGAAAATTCACAGATACCTGGAACTAAGCCATATACTTGTTGTGAAGCAATATACTTTTTGTGAACAAGTATATTGCTTAGTTCCAGGTATTTGTGAATTTTCTAGTTTTCCTTCTGTATTGATTACTCATTTTATTGTGGTTCAAAAAGATAGTATGTATCACCTTAGTCTTTTTAAGCTTATAGATAATTGTTTTATGGAAGAACATATAGTCTATCCTGAAGAATGTCCCATGTGTACTTGAGAAGACTGTATTCTGCTATTGTTGAGTGGAATGTTCTGTTTATGTCTCTGGGGTCTAGTTGGTTTTATAGTATTGTTCAAGCCTCCTAATTCCTTATTGGTTTTCTTTCTACTTGTCTATCGGTTGTGGAAAGTGAGGCATTAAGGTCTCCAACTATTATTGTAGAACTGTATATTTCTCCCTTCAGTTTTCTAAAGGTTTGTTTTATATATTTTCTGGCTGTCATATGGTGCATATATGTTTATAATTGTTATATCTTTTTGATAAATTAAAACTTTTAACAATATAAAATGTCCATCTTTGCTCTTGTAACATGTTTTTACTTAACACCTACTTTGTCTGTTATTAGTATAGCCATCCCAGGTTTTTTTGGTTTATAATTTGCACATATTTACATAAAGTTTTAATAGTAAAATACAGATTATGATATCTAAGCAAGTGATGGTTCAAGAATAAATTTTTGTCATGTTATTGTTTATTCATTTAGTGGAGTTATTTTTTAAATGTCAAGCAAGGTTTTGCTTATAAGCTAAAATAATGGATGCAGGAAAGCTAATATTCAGAGGAAAATTTGCTGTTTTTATACTTATGTATATTTTTAAGGGTGAATACTGCTTACTATAGAATTTATTCCTTTGTGATTATGAATTCCTTGCATTTCTTTCTAGCTAAGAGCTGATGCTTGCTGTACACTTGAGTTTATTGTGTGTATTTTGTCCTAGTTGCATTAACAGTCTACACAGCCAACTATAGTTCTCAAATAATAGTCATATTAATTGCTACCACATTATTACATATATGAATATATATTTTATATATAGTATATATGTATTTATGTATATATACTTTAATGATACTAAATATAGATATCAAGTTAGCTTTTTATACATTATATCCAATGGACTTATCATTTGACTTCTTAACTTCTGAAAATGTAGATCACATAAACTCTTGAAAATATACTATGGCTTTTAAAGTTCTTAGAATATATCAGGTAAGTATATTCTACACATTTTTCTCTAGATATACCACCATACAAAGATGAGCATTTATGGTGATACCATTGCATAGAAGTAAATTTAGTATCAATTTACTTTAATTTTCTAATATCAGTTTCTCTTCAAATTTTTGAGAGAAAAATTTAGGCTTAGACTGTCAATGCAAGATTGATTTAGAAACACATGAATTTGATTTTTTTCCTTTTGGGAAAATTATTTTGAAGCCTGTAGTGCTTTACTTATAGAGAGTTTTATATTTTAAAAACACCTGCTATAATATTTTACAAAAAATGATTTATTATGGAAATAACTTATATGTATCTTTTGATAATTATATGGATGTTGAAGTCACAAAATGATCTGTGAATGTTCCTACCTTGTCTTTTTTTTCCCCCAATAGTTGTTGCTCATTGTTTTGGTTCTTCATCTTCCTTCCAATTCTCTAATAATCCTTTAGGATCAGTACCTAATCCCAGCAAACAAAAATATTCAACAAGTCTCTATGAATTACGATGAAGAAAAGATGAATTTTAATGAAAAAGAGGTGAGCTATTAGTATGTATTACTATCAACTTTGTGCTCAGTAACGTGGGATTCACAGTAGGAACAATGATATAGAAAGTCAAAGAGAAAAATACAGAAATACTTGTTCAGTAAGCTTTTAGCATATATGAGCTATCTGAAATGTACAATTTTGTGTCCTATCCAAGTAAAAGTTTGCATTTCTGTAAAGGAAATAACAGATTAGGTAATGCTGTTAAACAACATAGTGGCTAAGACTCTAGATCCTAGTGTAAGACTGGCCATATTCAAAATCTGGCTCAATTGCTCACTGATAATGTAAACTTAGACAAACTACTTAATATCTTTAAACCTTAGCATTTTTGTCCATAGAACAAGGATAATATCGTACCTATCTCATTCAGTTGCTGCAAGATGGTGTTTAGAAGAAGAATAAAATTTTAATAAAAGCTTAGTTGTCTTATAACTAAAATCTATCGGAAAAATTCATGCCTGTAATCCTAGCACTTTGGGAGGCAAAGGCAGGCAGATCATTTGAGGCTGGGATTATGAGAACAGCCTGTCCAACATGGCGAAACCTCATTTCTACTAAAAAATACAAAAATTAGCTGAGCATGGTGACAGGTGCCTGTAGTCCCAGCTACTCAGGAGGTTGAAGCACAAGTATCACTTGAACCTGGGAGGCAGAGGTTGCAGTGAGTCAAGATCATGCCACTGTACTCTGGCCTGGGTGACAGAGTAAGACTCAGCCTCAAAAAAAAAAAAAAAAAAAAAAAAAATCTATTGTTTTTAGAAATGCATTGACCAAGTCAGAGAGAAATAGTTGTATAAGGTAAGTTGTAAGTTGTGTGAATGTATGCTTTTACATTTATTTGGTAATATAAAGAAGGCTGTGTACTTGTATAATGCATTCATTTCTAAAAGAAATTACTGAATTTCATATTTTCAGAAAGGAGACATTATGATGAATAACATAAAATTTTATTTATTAAATATTTAGCTTTTTTAGATACAATTTTTCTTACCAGGCTTTGATTGCAGTAATAAGGGAACACTTATTAAAAGGCCATTGTTGTCTCACATATGTCCTTATGGTGATGTGTCATTTGTAAATGGAGACACTGGATCATTAATACTTTTTCCCCCTCAAGGAGAGTTCCTACCAAGTAGAAAATAAAACTGGTTTGCTGATAGTTTTTTTTATTTACCTATTCTATGCACTGTTCCAGAATGGATATGAAACTTTCGTTATTGAGTTAGTCTGATTTCATTACCAGTCAATTCAGTGAAGAAAGAAAGGCCAATCAAATCACATGCTCTCTTGATAAAACAACTAATATTATCCATCTACCTACCTACCTATATTATTTTACAATTTCACTTCATGTATTTTACAGGAGGTTACACTATTCGAAAACATGTTCTGACTTGTGTTTATATACACTTTTTTTTTTTTTTGAGACAGAGTCTCTCTCTGTCGCCGAGGCTGGAGTGCAGTGGCACGATCTCAGCTCACTGCAAGCTCCGCCTCCCGGGTTCACGCCATTCTCCTGCCTCAGCCTCCCACATAGCTGGGACTACAGGCGTCCGCCACCATGCCCAGCTAATTTTTTTTTTTTTGTATTTTTAGTAGAGACGAGGTTTCACCGTGTTAGCCAGGATGGTCGTGATCTCCTGACCTCGTGATCCGCCCGCCTTGGCCTCCCAAAGTGCTGGGATTACAGGCGTGAGCCACCGCACCCGGCCGTGTTTATATACACTTTAAGACACTGCATTGTGACTACCTCAAAATTGTTTGGTCCAGCCCAGTAACACTTATTTAACACAGATTAGATACCAGACATTGTTCTGGGTGTGGTCTTCCAGCCCAGTAACACTTATTAAACACAGATTAGATACCAGATACTGTTCTGGGTGTGATCTTCAGAAACAGATCAGTGACCTCCAAGGATGTATTTTAATGAAATAATGTCACTTTTATTCATAAAATGATATCTCCCAGATTGCCTGTATGGTATGGTGTTTCTCAAACGTTTCCCCACAATACTTTGTATAGCACCTTATACTTCTCTGTAGCAGGCTTCACATTTATAAATAATTATTTGTTTATAACAATCACACCTTTGTTAGAGCACGAGTTCCAAGAGGATAAGTCCATTTATTCATTACTGTATCCCCAGATCTTAATAATGGCTGGCACTTAGGAGGCTTTGAATACATTTTTATAACATGAAAGACTTTCTGACATTACCTCAGATGGCAATATGAGTCACATACCTCTTAAGATATGGGGCATAATCCAAAGCTGTCTCCTCTAACAATCAGAAAATACCTTTGAAGTTGCCTGTTTTATTTACTTTTAAAATGTATGAGACTTTTAAATTCTCATCCATTATGTTCCTTTTAATGTGTGTTTTGTTATTCTCAAGAAAAATGGATACTTTAGGAAATGTATCATGGTTTTAAGGATACATCTGTGTGTGGCATATGGGCTTTGGAATTGGAACTCTTTTGAAAATCTGCCTTGATTTTTAGCAAATATCTTAAACTTGAGTTAGCAGCTGAAAAATGGGGCTGAGAATATTTACCTTGAAGGCTTTTGTTGTTGTTTTTTAAGAGAGTAAAATGAAATGTGCTTAAAGTTCTTGGTTTTTGTTTGTTTGTTTGAGACAGTCTCACTCTGTGTTTCCATGGTGGAGTTCAGTGGCATCATCTTAGCTCACTGCAGCCTTGAGTTTCTGGGCTCGAGTGATCCTCCCACCTCAGCCTCCTGAATAGCTGGGACTACAGGTGCATGCCGCCAGGCTCAGCTAATTTTTAAATTTTTTTGTGAAGACAGGATCTCACTACGTTGCCCAGGCTGGTCTCAAACTCCTGGACTCAAGTGATCTTCCTGCCTTGGCCTCCCAAAATGCTAGGATTACAGGCATTAGCCACCAGTCCCAGCCTGAAATGTACTTAAAGTTAATAGCATACATAATATGTGCTCAAATATTGTTCCTTTTTCCTTTTTTTTTTTTTTTTTTTGAGACAGAGTCTTGCTCTGTCACCCAGGCTAGAGTGCAGTAGTGCAATCATAGCTCACTGCAGAGTCGAAATCCTAGATTCAAATGACCCTCTTGAGTAACTAGAACTACAGATGTGGGCACCCACAACCTGCTAATTTTTTAATTTTTTTGTAAAGAGGGGGTCTCACTATATTGCCCAGGCTGGTCTCTTTTTCCTTCTTACTAGAAAATTTCTAGCTCCCTTCCAAGAATCTCAGCTTATACCTGGTTCTTTCAATATATGGTTAATAACTGTCAACTAAGGACTGAAAGTATTTTCAATCCTTGAGCCATGCCTATGGCTCTTCGTCTGGGGGACAGAACTCTTTAACTGAGTATAATGAACACCTCATAGATTACATTTTCTGGGCAAAATTTTTAACCAATGCCAACAATGTCCACAGAGAAAAATTAGATTGAATTAACTTTTATTACTACTTGTTTAACACAGATTTACTTGTCTTAGACAAGTAAGAATTTATAGACTCTATGCTTTATTGCACTATATAGAAACTAGAAATGCAGTTATACTGATGTAGTGCAGTTTGTGGGAAATCAGGGATGGTGTTCTCCAGAATACATGAAGATTCTCATTGATTGTTGCAAGGAATCACGAAAGAGATCTTTGGTCCAAAGAAGACGTCTCTGAAAGAAAGTAGAGCATCAATTAAATTCACCTTAAGGATATTAGTTAGTCTTTTCTAGGTTAAAAATAGACAGTGATTTCCAGGATTTCAGTTATGACTATTCTTTTTAGGTGACTAAAATGTAAAGAGATGAGTGGGAGGACTTGCCACAGAAGCAACGAAGACCAAGAAGGTATTCGATTTGTCTACTTTCCCCGCATTTGCCATTGATATCATGCTGTCATTTACGAAGAAAAAGAAATATTAGGTAATTTCAAAACTTTATGGTCATGTATACAATTTCATGTCTCTTATATGAGGATAGGCCATGAAGTGTAAATCTGCAGTTAGGAAACAGAAGATTCAACAGTTCTTGTTTATTACATAAATTTCTTGGTTTTATGGGGAAAGGAGAAATGTTACAAAGCTACTCAACTGTCCCTGGTTGAAAAGATCACATAAAGTAATATACAAAAATGCATGGAATAATACAAAATTATATACAAATGCAAGGTGATATTATAATTATGGCTTATTAGAAATATACTTAGCAGTATTTCTTTTTGATTTTCCCAAAATCAAGTATACCCACACTGCTGTTCTCATTCATTAAAAGAGATAATCACAAAATATCATAATATAAATGTAAGTCAATTTCAGTAAACTGTTTTCAAGTCATACCGAAAAAAGCAAACATGGCATTTTAATATTAGTTGGCATTTTGTTTATGTAGTACAGGAAAAATTGTCACTTCATGAGATTAATTAACTCAAGTTCTTGGCATCATTGTTTAGTACAGTGATTCTTAAACTTTACTATGAATTAGAATCACCTGGCAGGTTTGTTAAAACATAATTGCTGGGTCCCGGCTAGGCGCGGTGGCTCACGCCTGTAATCCTAGCACTTTGGGAGGCCAAGGCGGGTGGATCACGAGGTCAGGATATCGAGACCATCCTGACCAACACAGTGAAACCCCATCTCTACTAAAAAAAATACAAAAAAAAAAAAAAAAATTAGCCGGGCGTGGTGGCGGGCGCCTGTAGTCCCAACTACTCGAGAGGCTGAGGGAGGAGAATGGCATGAACCTGGGAGGAAGAGCTTCCAATGAGCCAAGATCGTGCCACTGCACTCCAGCCTGGGCAACAGAGCAAGATTCCATCTCAAAACAAACAAACAAACAAACAAACAAAAAACCATAATTGCTGGGTCCTACCTCCAGAATTTCTGATTCAGTAGGTCTGGTGTGGAGTCCAAGGATGGATATGCAATTTTAAAAACTCAGGTGATGCTGAAGCTGCTGTTCTGGGAACCACACTTTGAGAAGCAGCTGGCTTGGTAGAAGAAAAATGTGTTCTGAATCAGAACACGTGGGTTCTAATCCCAGTGTTGATATTAGCTAGTTATGTGGGATAGTACTGGTCATTTCAACCTGCATCTTTCCTTGGTAAGATGGTTATGTCTACCTTTTCTATTTCACAGATTTCTTAGAAGGATGAAAATATGATGACATCTGTTGAAAGTAATTTGAAAAAGCTAATTTCAATATGAAATATCCAAGAGCATGAGATTTGAAAGATTCCTCAATAACCAGGGGGAAATGATTTTAAAATCAAGAACTAAAAATATTTATTAATTTATCTACCATCATTTTATACCTTTTTTTTTTTTTTGAGATTAAGTCTTGCTTTGTCGCCCAGGCTGGAGTGTAATGGCACGATCTAGGCTCACTGCAATCTCCTCCTCCTGGGTTCAAGTGATTCTCCTGTCTCAGCCTCCCGAGTAGCTGGGATTACAGGCATGTGCCACCATGCCTGGCTAATTTTTTGTGTGTTTTTGTAGAGACAGAGTTTCACCACGTATACTTGTATTTTAAGTACAAAACGACAGTAGATAAATCAATAAATATTTAAACTTAAATATAAGTAGAAAACAATGGTAGATAAATTGTCTTGAACTTCTATCTAGTTCATTTCTGGTTAACTTATACATAGAGCTAGAAATTTATTTTTGACCATTACTAAACTTTTCTGTTCAGTTAATTACTTGATCCATTCACTGAGTTTTTTGTTGTTGTTGTTGTTCTTTTTTTTGTTTTTTTTGAGATGGAGTTTCACTCTTGTCGCCCAGGCTGGAGTGCAATGGTGCGATCTTGGCTCACTGCAACCTCAGCCTCTCAGGTTCAAGCAATTCTCCTGCCTCAGCTTCCTGAGTAGCTGGGATTACAGGCACGTGCCACCATGCCCAGCTAATTTTGTATTTTTTTTTGTATTTTGTATTTTGCATAGAACAGGGTTTCACCATGTTAGCCAGGCTGGTCTCGAACTCCTGACCTCAGGTGATCTGCCCAACTCAGCCTCCCAAAGTGCTGGGATTACAGGCGTGAGCCACCGGGCCCAGCCTCACTGGGATCTGTTATCTAAAACTTTTTACTGGTTTTCAAGTTGGTTTAAGAGTTCAACCTTGAGATTGACTTCTGCTACTGGTAGATTTTTATTTTGGAGGGGGTAAAAATCAGATGGCGAGTTTAGAATTTAATAGATTGAAGTATTATTTTCTGGATTTAATTTACTTTTATTAAACTCAGCTAAATTCCATTTGAACTTTCATTTAAGTGAAAACATTTAGTTCTTTACACAATAGTGATTATTCTAGAAAAGAGCTGGGATTTGAACAGGATTTTACTAAAAGGGTTATTAATTTCAGCAAACCTATTATGAAGATGTAGCTAAAAGTTGTTCTGCATACATTTCCAGGCAATACACTTTGTGATACCATTTCCTTACTTTGGGCAGCAGAGCAATTCGCTGAAGTTGCAGTAACAGATCATCTCACATCCCTTCCCATCCCAGAAATGATCCTGGACATTGACATCAATCTGTGTCAGGTCAGCTACTCCTTCCGGAAGGTTGTGACAGTTGTGATCTTTTAGTATCTTTCTGTAGCAAGAGAGGCGATTTGCAGGCATGGCTTGAACTCCTAGCAGCAAAGTTAGCCCAATGGTGAAAACAAGTACCATCAATTTCATTTTGGCTTTTGGCCCTGAAATAGAAGAAACACCAAAATGTGTCAATGTTTGTTTTTTAAAGATAGAATTCATCTGAATGAAGTTCTGTAGCATGCTTATAAACTCTTGGATAGAAAGAATGGGAGTTGGGCTTTTCTACAATCCTGTTTGTGTTTCTCAAAGTGTAGTTTTATGACCATCTATGATAAAAAACCATTTGGAATATTTGTTAAAAATCAAACGCGCAGGCTTCTGGGCCAGGCACAGTGGCTCATGCCTGTAATCTCAGCATGGGAGGCCTATGTACAAAGATTACTTGAACCCAGAAGTTTGAGACCAGTTTAAGCAACATAGTAAGACTCTGTATCTACAAAAAATTAAAAAATTAGCCAGGCATGCTGGCATGTGCCTGTAGTCCCAGCTACTCAGGATCACTTGAGCCCAGGAGTTTCAGGCTGCAGTGAACCATGATTGTGCCACTGCTCTACTGGGGGTGGCAGAGTGAGACCTTGATACACACACACACACACACACACACACACAGAGTCACACACATGCTTTAGGCAGGGAGGAGGTGTTGGTGAGAGCTGGAATCTGCATTTAAGAAGTACCCAGAGCCATATATATTTTGAACATTCAGTAGAGAACAACTGTTTTTTAAGGTGGTATAAACTCAGGCAAATTTCTAGAACAAATAACATAATTGAATACAGTGGTTCTTTACCTTACATTATCTTACATCCTAACAACGTTGTTGAAGAACCTGGATCCCATCCTGACAGAAACAAAAAACCCATTTATGTTGATAGTGACAGATGATAGTGTATAGATATATTTATAGTTTGATTGTTTTTTAACTTTCAGAAGTAGTTTAGTACCCATTATTGTTGCAAATTTTTAGCAATGCTTGGATTTTTATCCCACATAGACTACTTCCTCTTAGCTGCAGTTGAAAACGAAGGCTTGAATTCCTGCCTTATAATCATGTAGCCTTCCATGAACTCCTACCGTGATGGGGAACTCATTATTAACTAAGTCAACATAGCCCATTGATACAGTTCTAACATTTCCCTTATTGTAAAATACTTTTCTGTAGCTTCCACCCACCAATCCTAGTTTGAACCCTGAAGTCATGCCAACAATTCTAATTTCTCTTCCAGGAGATAATTTTTCAAGTACAGGATTTGCATAGAACTATAGAATATTAAATATCTATCTAATTAGACTTCTCTGGTTTCTATATTAGATGTGAAGAAAATGGAGACTATTGTAGTAAAGGAAGAATAGCAAAATAGTGGAGGAACCAGAATTAGAATCCACAGCCATTCAGATTTTATCTCATTAACAGGTGCCAAAGTATCTTTCCTTCCTTGGAAAGAGGGAAAACAGGTGGAGGACATTGTACTTGGAAAGAAAACAATATTGTGGAATAGCCAGATGTGGTGGCTCACACCTGTAATCCCAGCACTTTGGGAGGCCAAACCCGGCAGATCACCTGAGGTCAGGAGTTTGAAACCAGCCTGTCCAACATGGCGAAACCCTGTCTCTACTAAAAATACAAAAAGTAGCCAGGCATGGTGGCATGCGCCTGTAATCCCAGCTACTTGGGAGGCTGAGACATGACAGTGGCTTGAACCTGGGAGACAGAGGTTGCAGTGAGCAGAGATCAAGCCACTGCACTCCACCCTGCATGACAGAGCGAGACTCTGTCTCGAAAAAAAAAAAGAAAACAATATTGTGGAATGGACATTTTTGGTATGAAGTTTTTAGTGATTAGATATATTTTAAAGGTAAATCATTTTAGATAAGATAATGGATTTTTAAATAAATACATTCATTGCTTTTTTTTCCTTTAGATTAGAAACAAAGTATTTCTTCATACTCCTAAGAGTTTCAGAGTTTCTTTGTCTCACAGTCTAATTTGAGTTAGCCATTTTTGGCTTTGGCTATATATTTCCTTAGAATTATCAATATCCAATTTAATTCCTACCTCCAAACATTAGTGAAAGAAAAGACTAAAATGAGATCTACTTCATTTTATATATTTTCAGATTTAATGGAGTAAGACATTGCAGTGTTACAGTGCATCACAATCCAGCATATATAAATGATATCTTCCAATGGGCTTTTTGTATGTAATGGTTTAAGTGACCTAATATGTGATCTATCATGGAGAATTTTCTGTATGTATTTGAGAAGAATGTATATTCTTCTGCTGTTTAACTGAATGCTCTGTATATGTCTGTTAGGTCCATTTGGTCTATACTGGTGTTGAAGTCCACTCTTTCTTTGTTGATTTTCTGTCTGGTTATTCTAACCATTACTAAAAGTGGAGTATTGCAGTTTCCTACTATTATTGTGTTGCTATTTCTCATTTTAGTTCTGTCAATATTTGTTTTATATATTTATGTGCTCTGATGTTGAGTGTGTATATAATTGTTATAGCTTCCTGGTGGGTTGACCTTTTCATCATTATATTTTCTTCTTTGTCTCTTGTGACAGTTTTCTACTTGCAGTCTATTTTGTCAGATATGAAATAGTCTACTCTGCTTTCTTTTAGTTACCATATGCATGGAGTATCTTTTTTCATTTCTTTACTTTCAGCTTGTGTGTGTCCTTAAATGTTAAGTAAGTTACTTGTAGAAATCATATAGTTATATATTTTTTTTTTCTTTCAGCTACCCTAAGTCTTTTGATTGGAGAGTTTAATCCATTTACATGTAAAGTAATTATTGATAGGGAAGAATTTACTATTGCCATTTAGCTTATTGTATCTAGTTGTCTTGTAGTTAGTTCTTTGGTGCTTTTTCCCCCTGCCTTGTCTTCCTTTGTGTTTTGTTGGTTGTTTTCTTCTTCTTCTTTTTTTTTCTCCTGATATGCTTTGATTCCTTTCTCTTTTGTGTAAACTGCTATAGGTATTTCCATTGTGGTTACCATGAGGCTTACATAAAATATTTTATAATTGGCCGGGCGCAGTGGCTCACGCCTGTAATCCCAGCACTTTGGGAGGCCGAGGCAGGTGGATCACGAGGTCAGGAGATCGAGACCATCCTGGCTAACACGGTGAAACCCTGTCTCTACTAAAAATACAAAAAATTAGCCAGGCGTGGTGGCGGGCACCTATAGTCCCAGCTACTTGGGAGGATGAGGCAGGAGAATCACTTGAACCCAGGAGGCAGAGGTTGTAGTGAGCCGAGATTGGCGCCACTGCACCCCAGCTTGGGTGACAGAGAAAGACTCCGTCTCAAAAAAAAAAAAATTATAATTATAAGTCTGTTTTGAGGTAATAACAACTTAACTTCAATCACATACAAAAATTCTACACTTTTAATTCTGTCTCACCACACCATGTTATTTGATGTCACAATTTACTTCTATTTATATTGTGTATCCATAAACATATTTTAAATTATAGTTATTTTAATACTTTGGTCTTTTAACTTTTATGCTAGAATCAAATGGAATTCAACCACCACCATTTTAGTAATATAGTAGTCAGTATTTGTATATACACTTATCTTTATCAATGAGTTTCATATTTTCTTATGATATTTTGTTGCATTTAACAATAAAGATGTATAGAGTATTTCCTTATAATTAAAAAGAAATCTTTTTCTTCCATTATGGTCTTTCTATATGTTGCTCTCTCTACCAGGAATGTTCTTTTTTTGGCTGGTTTTTTGACTTTTAGGTCTCAGTTTAAATGTCATTCCTTCAGTGGCCTTTCAATCTAAGGTAGTTTCAACCTTGTTCTTTCATAGTGCCCTTTTCTTTTCCTTAATGATATTTATCACAATTTAAATGATATATTTGTGAATTTACTCATTTTATGTCTGTCATTCTCATTAGACCAAAGGCTCCATGACAGCAATTTATTTTGTTCACTACCATACACCAGTGGCTAATACAATTCTTGGCCCATACTTGAAAATGAATGATTTTCCAAAAACACATTTTTTATTCTAGGCAAGAGCCTATAGAGGTTTTATGTTGTCTAAAAGAATATGTGGACTTCTTGGGCTAACCTAAGTCCTTCCTTTCACTTTGTCTCCACGCCAATCATTTATTCCTGTTCACCTAGCCAGGCAGTCAAGCCAGTCATCTCTTTAACCCTATGTATGTGTCTCTGCCTTGTTGTTCCTTCTCACCCCTTCCCTTGATATTAATTTCTGACCAAAGCATCCATGAAGGACAAACCTCACACTCATATCTTCTAAGAATCCTTCCCTGATTTCAGACAATACTACTCTCATAGCTCCCTTGCTCTATGTTCCCAAAGCACTTATATATAATCTGTCCTACAAGAACTGTGAATTTGAGTAAATAATGCCTTGTCATTGTCAGCATTTTTATAAGCTGGTTAACCATTTGGAGAATATGACTACAACTGGATATGGGGAGTGGGAAATTCAGAGAGCTGATTAATTATTTAGTGAATTGGTTATTATGTGAATTTACCTATAGCCAAGAAGGAAGATTGGGAACAATCATAAAGGGCCTAGAAGATATGATAAAGAGTTTAGACTTTATTGAGTATATTAAGAAGCCATTGGAAGATTTTGACAGAAGAGTAGAATGGTCTGATTTATGCCTTTTTAAAAAATCACTGGCTGGTCTGTGAAGATGTATTGTGGTGGGACAAGATTGGAAATAGAAGAAAAGAGGCTTTTGGTGAGAACTGATGGGAGATATGAGGCAAGAGGGAAAGAATCAAGGATGACTCTTGGGCTTTTGGCTTGAATGGTGTTGCCATTTGTTGAACTGTGGGAGAATTAGTAGGAGCCAATTTTGGGGGGAATCCAGGAATGAGTTTTTAGACAGGTTAGGTTTGAGATGCCTGTTAGATATCCAAGTGAAGATGTTGAGTAGGCAGTTGAATGTGAGTCTAAAGATCAGGGGTGAAAATACAAATTTGAGAGTAATCAGGATATTTATTGATAATATCTATATCTATGGGTCTGGCAGGGCAGTAAGGGTAGACCCAGAAGAGATAAGGCAAAGGGCTGAGGCCCAGGGCAATTCAATATTCAGAGGACTGGAAGAGGAGATGCCAGCATCAAGGCAGTGAGGACTGTAACTTCTACTTCTTTTGTATTGAAGCAGAGTGCCTGCTTCAATGTTGAGCTCACAGTAAGTGTTCAAAAAATTTCCTTCAGTGAAATGAACAAATAAATTGCTGGAAAAATAAGTAAGTAAATTGCCATACCACATACCTGTTCTGTGTTCATGCCAGAGCATAAAATCATTTATTGCCACAGTCTAAGTTGCATACAATGGAAAGTTCCACACCTAGCAAGTACCTACTGGTAGTTGTGTGTGTGTGTGTGTGTGTGTGAGTGTGTGTGTACACATTATAAATTACATGTTTTGGCCCGGCACAGTGGCTCACACCTGTAATCCCAGCACTTCGGGAGGCCGAGGCGGGCAGATCACGAGGTCAAAAGATTGAGACCATCTTGGCCAACATGGTGAAACCCCGTCTCAATTAAAAATACAAAAATTAGCTGGGAGCAGTGTCATGTGCCTGTAGTCCCAGCTACTCAGGAGGCTGAGGCAGGAGAATCACTTGAACTGCAGAGGCAGAGGTTGCAGTGAGCTGAGATTGCACCACTGCACTCCAGCCTGCGCGATGGAGCCAGACTCCGTCTCAAAAAAATAAAATAAATAAAAGAAAATAAATAAAATAAAATAAAATAAAATAAATTACATGTCTTAAATGCAGACTTCTCTTCTTCCTTTACTTAAGTACAGATACATAACTTTAACTATTATTTAGCAAATGGAAAAATTTCTGACCCAGTGTGTTCCTGGGATACATTGGTTGTTGTTTTCATTAAAGGATACCAAACTTAATCCTTGGCAATCCATCAAAACCATATATGTTCAAGTGCCAACAAGAGTGAAATGATTTTGGCCAATTTGAAGAAAATTGGTCTTTTTTTTTCTTTTTCAGTTGAGGTACATGTACTTAAAATCCCTCCTGGAGTACACCCAAATTACAAAAGAAAACAAAGTTACGTACTAAAAATTAGAAGGAGTGAGCAAGAGAAGCTTAGGTAGTTATCCATTTTTTTAATTCGATTTTATGTAATTAACATTGTTCCAAATGTTGTATGATACCATTTATATCCTAATAGTGTTGTAAGTTTTAATAGATCATTGCAGAGGATACAGGATTATGAGCAAGACATTTCCAACTAAACAATAAATCATTGCTACCATCCTTTGGTAGGGAATTGTAAATTTTGATTCTGTCTGAGGGCATTTAGCACAAGCAAGCTTTTGAATGGCTGGAGTTAAATGGAGACTTAAAAAGAGAAAAATTATCCCATTTAATTGCCAAAACTAACAGGACCATGCAGTTTAAGTGTTCAGACATTTATGGTGCAAATGCTCATACAGGCAGCTGATGTCAGTTCTGGGAACCCTTATTAAGAGCAGTGGCATGAAACAGAGTTGATGAATTAGACAGAAAAGACAGTCCATTTTCGGATTGCTTTCAAAAAAGCAGCAAGAGAGAAGCAAAGCTGCAAAAGCAAATGAAAACTCCAGCCCAG
Organism: Pongo abelii; assembly: GCF_028885655.2. Lineage (NCBI taxonomy): Eukaryota > Metazoa > Chordata > Mammalia > Primates > Hominidae > Pongo > Pongo abelii. Next base: position 195,661,443 of record NC_071988.2, read on the forward strand.
AACTTGACATTTGAAATATCAAAATTATAGTTGGGAGAGATTAAAATTGCTGCCCAGTCTGTGATGTTTTCCATTCATCTCTCTTGGAGGATGAAAATCAATGTTTTTTTCAAGTTCTCTTTTTTTCTTATTAACTGCCTTAGAAGACGTTTTTATCAGAATGACTGAGTCCTTAGAAGATGTTTTTGTTAGAATGACTGAGTCCCGAAGTGAAATTTCCCAAAGTATGTGTTAAAGAACAGAAGCAGTATTAAAAAGTGAATAAGCTGCTTAAAGATCCTCAAAACAGACATATCATCTTAAATATCTAAGATACCTTCATCCATAGAAAAACAAAATCCACATCCTGCCTAAAAGTGATCAGGCTCTTAGAGCATGCCAGAAGATGATATTAATATTCAGTCTTGCATCATTCTCCTTCTTTTCCTGGACACAGTAAATCATCATCACTGGAGAAAAGGACCAGCATTTGGGAGAGCTTTTCATAGACTGTGTAACTAAGTTAAGGAATTTTAAAGAGGAATTTTTCTAAGTCTCAGAGGGAAAAAGTGTTCTCTTTATATTAGCAGTACAGACACTGTTGTGTTCCAAGAATGGACACCAAGGATGAATTCAATGAATTCCTTCTTTGTATCACACATTTGTACCAGTTTCTTTTCAGGAATCAGGATTTTTAAAAGCAAAAAACATTTTCTTTCTTAGATGTCACAGTTAACTTCATGTAGTGTAGGTAATATAGCTGCTGCATTTAAAACAATCTTACATACTTTATCATTCTCACATAGTTCTGAGGACTGGGATAAGTCCTGTTGTGTGGGACAAATTCAGAGTGAATTTGGGCATTAAATAAATGACAGTGAAGAATCTGCCTCTTTTTAAACCTATAATGAAATGACTTTCCTAGTCAAGAAATATACATTTTCTGTTCTCTTTTAATCTGATTATTTGCCCTTCTATGAGGAAGCATCATATTTTTCAAAGTGCCTGCACCATCTCCTCAGAGGATCTCTGTCTTTCTTTTCTGACTCAACACATACATACATTTCTGCTCTAATCTACAGTAATAATTTGGAGCAGAACAACTGACATAAGATTTTTTTAATAGAGGAAAAATTACATACCTTTTTCTTCTTTCCTTTTGGTCTTCTTGGCAGAGGATGCTTCTTAAATGCTCACACTCACTGGGTGAGTTTGGGCAAAAGGAGAAGAGAGGAGGTGCTGGAAGGAGCTTCTTTACAAATGAACCTTTGTCTGCCTTGTCTCTGGCCTGGGATCGACAGACTCGCTGCTCCAGCCAGGACTGCGGGGAGGAGGGGAGTGGAAGGAGACAAGGCTGCAAGAATTGCCTCCTTTGGAAGTGTTCAGTTCGTTCCAAACCAGGCGAGAACGAACTGAACAGCTTCTTTACAGAGGGAAATAACTAGTCTATACAAGAACCTCAGGGAGGCAGACTCTGGTAGCAATAAAACATAAAACCTGAGGGATTTTAAAAGAACACAGAGTGATTTTTCCCTTAAGAAAAGTGTGTGTGTGTGTGTGTGTGTGTGTGTCTGTGTGTGTGTGTGTGTGTGTCTGTGTGTGTGTGTGTGAGAGAGAGAGAGAAGAGGAAAGTGGGGAGTGGCTAGCTGCGCACCTCTTCCCCTTTCACAGTTTTCCTAGCCATCTAGATCTCTTACAAAATTTTGGTAGAAGATATGTTCCAATTCACCTTCCACCCCTTCCATTTCTCACCCAAAGAGTCATTACTAGTCAATGGAAAGCTAAAATGATGACTAAAAAAGAAATGTATTCTGTGTCTTAGAAATAAAGGCACAAAAGAAATTTTATTCTGTTTTCAGCAAACTATACTAGAATTCTAGCATCTGTTAACTGTCTTTTAGGTTTTTAAAAAATTCGATTAGGAGTAGTGTTTTGGGAATTAGAGATATTATATTGTAATGGAGTTGGAATTATCTAGACAGACAATTGAGGAAAGGGCATTCCAGGTTGAATTACAAAGGCATGAAGGTGAAAGAGAGGGTGACAACTTCGGAGATTATAGGTAGTTTCATTTGGCTAAAACCAAAGATGGTAGGAGATGAAATTTGAGAGATAAGAAGCAGCTCATTGATGAATTACCTCATATGCCATGCTAAAAAAATGGCTTTCATCTTGAAGATGAATGGAAAGATGTTGAAAACATATTAAAAAGGATGAAAAGCCTGACTGCAGTGTGAAAGAAGGATGGTTTCCCAGGAGGAAAGGAGACTAAAACAGAGAATACTGGCTTTTGCTGTAGTCCAGAAGAGAAGATAGGAAGGAAAATTGAAAAGACCTGATTACCAATTAAGTGTTTATGTTTAGCATAGAGATAGGAAACTTTATTAACTTTCAAAGGCTTGGGCCTTTGGACGATGGTACTGTTAATCATCTAGAAAAAGGATATAAAAGGAAGAGCTGTTATTCATCTTGGAAAAAGAATACAAAAGTTTTGGCTGGAGGAGGAGTGGGAAAATAGAAATGAGTTAGTTGGTGAACGTTGAGTTTAAGGAACCCTAAATACAATTGAGAATGTTTAGTAGGCAGTTGGTTAAGTAGACCTGGAGCTTAGGAAAAAGCCTGGTCTGGAGAATTAGTTCATCAACCAATCAACTCAATATCAAATAATCTCAACTAAATAACTAATACAGATATTCAACTAAATGATAGCTGAAGTCATGGTTGTACCACTAACAAGTTACTGTGCTCTTACTGTGTGCCAGGCATTTCACACGTCTGAACTCGTTCACTCTCCTTCCAACCCTATGAAGTAGGTACTATTATTAGTTCCATTTTATAAATTGGGGGAACATCAGAGATGTCAGGTAACCTGCCCCAAATCACACACACAGCCAGAAAATGGCAAGACCCTGGCAGTGTGTTTCTAGTGTCTTCATTTCCCACCATTATGCTGTACTGCCCCTTAGAATATAGAGTTCATGATAGGACTGAGAGAGAATTATTCAAGGGATGGGTAGAGAACTGGGAAGAAAACTGACAAGAGGTAGCCAAAGAAGTAGGGGAAAAATTAGGAGAATGTAATCATGGAAGTTAAAGGAAGAGTATTTCAAGAGAATGGAGGTGAATGGAAGGCTGCTGATGACAGCAGTGTTGGGAGAACCACACATGCACACCCTGATATGAAGGTAGGCAAAGCAAAGTGAAGGTCAATACAACCAGAAGCAGTTCCAGCCCTGACAGAGATCAAATCTCTGCTTGGTCTCCTTTTTGCTGAAATTGGAGCAAGTGGCATGGACTTCAGGAAGGGAGATGAGAGGTGTGTGTGCAATGGACTGCACATTTCCTTTGCATATTTATAAACAAGTCTGCTGTGATTCTTACTAAAGATGATGCCATACACAGATGGAGTTAATTTGTTTGCATGATTTAAATGTATATAAATATGTGAATATGAGGAGGAAAATGGAAACTAGACTTTATTCCACTTTAAGAGCTATCCGTCCTGTTTACCTCAGTTAGATCTAAACAGAGGTATGGTGCCAAGGCAAATCAACATTCCCTGTAGATGGATCCTCTCTTTACTCTGTTTTACTCTTATTTCTTTGTGTGTCTAATTCTGTCTAAATTTCCCTTATTGTGTTGCTCATTTTGTCTCCTTGTGTCTGAATTCATAGCTGCTCAAAATAGTTGATTCATTTTTATATTCAGCAACACTAAAATCCACACAATATGCTTGGCATTGTGCTTATGAATACTGCCTGTAAGTGGTACATAGCAGCTCTTGGTAATGATCTAATCGTCTCTGGATCATGTTCTGAGCCACTTAGGAAAGTTTTCCCCTAAGAAGCACATTTGGACCCTGGCCTCCAAATCCCTTGTGTTTTCAAACATGTGTTTATTACTAGCTGGACTTCCTATCATTTCTAGAAAGAATGATTAAACAATATCAAACTTATAATTGCTTGTCATTCATCCTGATGTCTATTACATGGAGTTGTCCATTTGAGAAGGAGTTCAATTGCAAACCAAGGCCTGCAGTCACAGAGTCTGCCTTTGTGGTTTTTAATTTGTGGCTCAAATCTGAAACCACTCTTTGTTTTCCTGTACATGGAGCCTTAAGGCCTTTTCGTTTTCCACTCTTTGTTTTCCTGTACATGGAGCCTTAAGGCCTTTTCGTTTTCTTATCTGATGGGCTGTTACTCAGACCTCTTATCGAACCCACTTTATGTTGCTCTGAAGACCACCTGTTTCTTTGAGACGGCCTCAGGAGCCCCCCAAAGTGAACCTTTTATGTGACATAGAGCTTCTATTTTAAGTAAAACCATCCAAATGTAATGTACAGATTTCCAGAAAATATGTCCAGCTATGTATTTTTACGTGATGATGATGATGACGATGGTGGTGATGATGATGGTGATAATGATGATGTGTGTGTTTATTTCTACAGGTATATGTTATCACTTTTAGGTGCAATCAGGTTTGTTAGAAATAGAAAATCCTCACAAATTAGTGATAAGACCGATTCATGAGTAGAGAAACATTTTATACAGAATTTAAGCAATTACATTCAAAGTACTAAAATTAAATTTGTAAAGGGATCTAATTAGTATTTCTTTTTTTAAAAAAAAACCTCCCAAAATTGAAAAATTGAGAAAAACACCAAAAAACAGCAAAATCCTTCCAATCAGATGAAGTCTGAAGAGATGTCTCAGATATAAATAATTTCAGATATCATACATCTTAAGCTTGTGAGAGAAAAAAAGGGAACATGCATTAGTTCTTCCTCTGATGTCCACCTGGGAGCTCATGCATTCACCCTAATTTAGAATCTGCTGCTCCTCTGTTCCATAATTGACCCCTTTCTCTCATTTCCCTCGGGCTTGACTCCTTCTGGGCTCACCGAGGCTGGCAGTATGGGGAGAAGCAGCAGCTGGTTTCAGCCTTCACAGCTCACATCTTCCCAGGAGAGAGGTAGGACTTGTTTTATGTGAGTATCCTTGACAAAAGGAGCCTCAAAATAATTGCACTTACTGAAAACTAACTCACAATATGCTTGTTGAAATAGTGATGAACTGCGACAAAATTACCTCTTAAAACTACCTTTAAAATCTTTCATCAGTTAAAAAGAAACAAGCTGTTTTACTAACTTAACTATTTTTGAACTCAGTAAAAGAGTTTCCTCTTTGATTAAAACTATATAAAGTTTCCCTTAAGATATCCACTGAACCTTGGACATTTATGCTTAGAATGGTTTTTGCAAGTGGGTTGAACAACATAACCTCTATTACCCAAACTTAGCTTTATGTTGCTGAAGTGAGACTCAGGAAAACAGGTTCTACTGAGGAATCGTCAGTGAGGCCCTTGAAGAGACAGCAGAATCACCAAGTAGCTGTTGTGTAAGAGGGTGAACTGATGCTACCTCCCCTGCAGGGAGAGAAACGCTTCCATGAGGCATTCATGCTGGAATGCAATTTCGATGGTATGATGTACTTGGGAATGGCTAGGATTCCCAGATGGGCAACCCTGGCTATAATGGGGATAGCCGGGAGAGTCTTCTTGATCAAATGCTTTTAGTCAGAATATCAAACACAAGCTCTCTTTTCCCTGGGCATAGAGAGTAAGGCACCCCCCTTCATCTGCGCTGCCCCAGGAATGCTGGGCTTTTTTAACAGAATTGATACGTAGAGATTGTAAGGTTACTCATGTAACCATGAGTAACATGATTTTCAATGCTGCAGAAATAAAGTCAGAAAAATGAACATCAGGAGAGACCTGTGTCCAAGAAAACTATCCACTTTTAGGAGCCCATGGAATAGTTAGAATGAATGGTAATGTTAAAATGAAAATAAACTTTGGCAGGAAAAGAGGCCAAGAAGGAAAGGAACATGAAAATAACCTTTTTAGTTTCCTGGCAGTCTCTAAGGGGCACTGGACTGGTCCATGGAATCACAGCCCAGAGCCTAGCAATAATTTTATGATTTGTTGGAGACAACCTACTCACTTACCAAACCTAGAAAGATGGAAAGATTGACTAAGTGTGTTAACGTGTATTCTTTTGTAGGTCCTGAGTTATTGCCCTAATCTTCTCGAAGCTGTTTCACAGACACAAGCATCTGGTGAGTTGATAATGTTAATGATAATAGCAATGATACTAGTAATAATAATGCTATTAACTGCATTGACAAGTGTGCTAAACATTTTGCAAATGCTGTCTTATTTAGTACACACAACTTACTTACATGAGGTAGTTTCCAGATGGGGGAACTGGGGTTCAAAAAAATTAAGCACTTGGCCAAGATCACACAGCTGATAAGTAGTGGAACACAAACTGGAAACCAAGACAAAACTGTGCTTTTAGCCTGCTGCCACAATAAATAGTAAAAGAAATAGAATGAGAAATTGGAGAACCTAAAATAACAGTACCTCTTTAAAAAATTGTAGCCCGTAATTTGAATGTGCATGAATCACACCTGCTCTCTGTGAGCCACAGAGTCCTCTCTCTTTTTACCATGTTTCCTCCGTCCATCTTCTGTTCATATTTGGATTGAAACAATTCTTACCCGGACAGTCAGAAACTTAAAGCAGCTGAATGGTGTTTTCTACAAAGTCAGATATGGAAAGTTGCCAAAATATCAGTCCTTGGGACAGAGTTTTTAAGTGATTATAATTCTAGGAGTAAAACCGGTCACTCGGTAAATATTTGTCAAATGAATGAATGAGTTAATGAATAAATGAGTGAGGGGATTAGATTCTTGGGTAGAGGAGAGGTTCTTGGGAAGTAATCATTCATAATTATTTATTGTGTGTCTGCTGTGTACCATGAATGATATTGCAGTGTCGCTGAAGGCGAAGTTCAGCAACTGATCACCACTATTTCCTCAAGGTCCTCTCGAAAGCACAAGCTACTTGGCCAGCCTGGCTGCTGAGACCTGCTGTAAACCCTCAGTCTTCTCCCTTGTAAAATAAGGGGTTTAATTGATTGTTTTTATTGCTCCTTCTACTTCCCATTTTTCTATGAGTATATGATTCTAAATATCATTTTTAAACAAACATTTTTATTTTAGAATAATTTTTGATTTAACAGAAAAATTGTTAGCTTAGTACAGAGACTTCCTATATATGCTATACCGAGTTTCCTCTATTATTTAACTCTTACATTAGTGTGGTCCGTTTTTTTCTAATTAATAAATCTACATTAATTTATTATTAACTAAAGTTCATACTTTATTTATTTTTACTTAGTTTTTACCTTTTTCTGTTGCGGGATCCCCTGCCCAGAACACCACATTACATTTAGTTGTAGTGTCTCTTCAGGCTCCTCAGTGTCTCCAACTTTGCCTGTTTTTGATGACTTTGACTGTTTTGAGGAATACTGGTCAAGTATTTTGTAGAATGCCTCTCAACTTAGATCTGTCTAATATTGGTCTTATGATTAAACTTGGGTTATGTGTTTGTAGAAAGAGGACCACAGAGTTAAAGTGCCATTTCCACCACATCATATCACACATGAACATACAAGTCAGGAATGTGACTTATCACTATTGATTTAACTTCAATCACCTGGCTCAAGTCATTTTCATTATGTGGCTCCACTGCACATTTACTCTTTTTCACCCCCTTTCCATAGTACACTCTGTGGAAGGAAGTCCCTATGCAAGGTCCATATGTAAGGAGTGGGGAGTTATGCTCTACCTCTTTGAGGGCGGAGTAACTACATAAATTTTGGAGAATTTTTCTTCACATGAAATTTGTCCATCATTGCTTATTTATTTACTTGTATTAGGATGAACTCATGTATATTTATTCTATACTTTGGATTATTTTATACTTGGATTAAAATATTCCTTGCTCAAACTGTCCCAGCTTTTGCCTCTGGGGGCTCCTTTAGTTGCCTCTTGTGTCTCTATGGCATGCCCCATCAAGGTCGTGGTTTTTGGTTTTGTTTTGTTTTTGAGCACTTTCTTCCTTTCTGGCACTAAAAGATTGCTCCAGGCTCATCTTGTGTATTTCCTGTCCCAGTACTAGAATCAGCCATTTCTCCAAGGAGCCCTGGTTCCTTTCATTGAAGAATAAATTAGAAACCAAGATCTGGGAGCTAGGTGTGCTCATTAGTACTGGTGTGTCATAGCTGCTCATTCCTCTCAGCTGACAGAGCAAGGAAATATACTGTGTATACCAACCTGTGTAAATACACATATCTATGAATATTGCTATGCATAACTGTCTGTATCTACAACAACCTAAACATGAGTTTATACTGATGCCTCCAACTCTAATCCATTACTACGTGAATCATTTGAGCCTCCTCCTCTTGCTCATCTGTAACCTCCTGCTCCAGCAGTAGGAACCTAACTCCTACTATCAGCCACTTATTTGATTGTTCATTTCCAGTATACATATATAGCAGCATCAGAATTGTTAGCACATACCTCATGGTAAACAATTTTATCAGCTAGAGTACAGTGTTTATATATGGTGTCTTTTACCTTTAGTTTGACAGACTCCACTCATTTCCAAACTTACATAGGTCTGCAACTTCCCCCTCACTACGCCTTTCAGTGAGGTTGTTTCATACATGAGTGATAAAGTTAGATTGTTTTGTCACATTCTGTTTTTATCCTGGGATTGTCCAACCTCCTAAATAATTGTTCGTAATTTGCATGTATTAAGGTTCAGTCTTTGTGCTGAAAAGGTCTATGGGTTTTGACAAGCGCATAGTGTCTTGTACATACCATTACATTATGATACAGAATAGTCTCTCTGCCTTGAAATATCTCCTGTGGTTTACCTATTCAACCCTCCCCTCCCTCCTACCCTGAACTCCTGGCAGCCATTGATCTTTTTACCATCTCTATAGTTTTACCACTTCTAGAATGTCATATAATTGGAATCATGTAGTATGTAGCCACTACATACTGGCTTTTTTCACTTAGCAATATACATTTAAGATTCATCTATGTATTTTCATGGCTTGATAATTTCTTTTTATCACTGAATAATATTCCATTGTATAGATATACCAGTTTGTTTATACTTTCACTTGTTGGAGGACATCTTGGTTGCTTACAGTTTTGGAAATTAAGAACAGAGGTGCGCGCTGGGCATGGTGGTTCATACCTGTAATCTCAGCACTTTGGAAGGCCGAGACAGGCGGATCATCTGAGGTCAGGAGTTTGAGACCAGCCTGGCCAACGTGGTGAAACCCTGTCTCTACTAAAAATACAAAAAATTAGCCAGGCATGGGGGCACATGCCTGTGATACCAGCTGCTCAGGAGGCTGAGACAGGAGAATTGTTTGAACCTGGGAGGCAGAGGTTGCAGTGAGCTGAGATCATGCCACTGTACTCCAGCCTGGGCGACAGAGCGAGATCCATCTCAAAAAAAAAAAAAAAAAAAAAAAAATAGAGGTGCTGGGGCTGGATGCAGTGGCTCACGCTTGTAATCCCAGCACTTCAGGAGGCCGAGGTGGGCAGGTCACTTGAGGTCAGGAGTTTGAGACCAGCCTGACCAATATGGTGAAACCCCATCTCTACTAAAAATACAAAAATACATTAAAAAAAAAAAAATTAGCCACGTGTGGTGGCAGGCGCCCTGTAGTCCCAGCTACTGCAGAGGCTGAGGCAGAAGAATCACTTGAACTTGGGAGGCGGAGGTTGCAGTGAGCCGAGATAGCACCGCTGCACTCCAGCCTGGACAACAGAGTGAGACTTCATCTAAAAAAAAAAAAAAAAAAAGAGAGAATAGAGGTGCTATAAATATTTGTATGCAGGTTTTGTGTGGACATAGTTTTCAATATCTTTTTAACATTTATTTTTCAGGTCAATTAAAATCATTATTTGTAATAATCTAGCCTTTATATGGATTCTCAAATATAGCTATTTTAAAAATAATAAACACATTCATATAATAAATCCATTCAGAATCAGACACCATTTTGTATGAAAGTGTAAACAATGAACCTGCAATTATTTTATGGAATAAGATAACTTTAGGGCAGTTTAGCAGTATTTCATTTAACATTCTTTGAAATTTGAGCAGACCTGTTGTCTATGGAAGCTGTTTCTTTTACATTGCAAACAGGGAAATTTATAGGTGTTAAATTTGCTACAAAATTGTTCCTTTATTGCTCCTTTACTAATAAAACATATTGAAAATTACATATTTGGAAATCTAAATAAAAGCATTTTCAAACTGAAATAATAAATACAACACAGTATTAGATAACTAAAACTTGCTCCCTTTATGTGTATACATATCAGACAGGACACACGAAATGCCAGGAAATAGGCAATGATGATATTTTCTCTGGATATTTCATCTCTAAACACATGAAATATATTACATACGGTATAATCCTGATGAAATATAACTTGTTATTCCAGAGGATTGGGTATGTGTTAGAGAGTCACCTATGTCCACTGAAAGTTTAAAGCATAGAAACAATTCTACGAAAAAAAACCCACACCTTTCTATAACACTATCTTCTATCAAATGACAATTTGATCAAATTAATCTTTGCCTTTAATACTAATATTCTAAATAAGCCTCCTTCTTTGGGGGTGAATTAACAAAAATTGCCCCTGGATTGTTACCACCTTACAGACTTTTTACTATGCTTCCTCACTCTATGTTAGTGACTTGTGTTGATTGGTCCAGTATGGCTCAAGTGTAAATATCTTGACATTAGAAAGATTTAACAATTTTAAGTGATTTATTATGTGTCTTAAGCTATCTTATGTCTATGGTTTATTTTATGTCTTAAGTTACTTTACGTAAAATATTTGAGAAAATAGAGAAGGATAAGTATCTGAGAATGAAGGGTTTAAGAATATCACACAAGTTCAATGTCTTTCCCCTCCCCATAGAAATTTTGACCATTTTAGTGTCAGAAAATTAATAAGTCTGCCAGGCGCAGTGGCTCACGCTTGTAATCCCAGCACTTTGGGAGGCTGAGGCTGGCGGATCATGAAGTCAGGAGATTGAGACCATCCTGGCTAACACGGTAGTCTCTACTAAAAATACAAAAAATTAGCCGGGCGTGGTGGCGGGCGCCTGTAGTCCCAGCTACTCAGGAGGCTGACGCAGGAGAATGGCGTGAACCCGGGAGGCAGAGCTTGCAGTGAGCCGAGATGGCGCCACTGCACTCCGGCCTGGGTGAAAGAGTGAGACTCAGTCTCAAAAAAAAAAAAAAAAAGAAAAGAAAAGAAAAGAAAAAGAAAATTAATGAGTCTAAAGCTATCCCAGCAAATAATGGGATTTTCGTTCCTGACCTAAAAGTTTCTGAGATTTCTCCATTAGAAGCCTGCCTCACTGAGAGGTGAAGACTTTTTAACCAATAAGCCTGGAGGTTTTAGGGCTTTAGTTTAGCATAAGGAATTCAGGAGAGAATCCCTGGGAATGTGATTCTCGCTGAAGCAAGTCACGGGTTATGATGCATTAGATGGGAGCTTCTGTGGTAGACCATGTCCCTTTTAACATCATAACATGGGAAATCTTCCTTCTACCTCTTTTTTCATACCCCTTCCCTGTGTGACAGAGGGCCCTTCAGATGCTTAGCTGCCTCTCCTATTCTAGGATCTCTTTCTGTCCTTTGATTTTCGTCTTCATCTCTCTTTCTCCATGTTTCTTCCTATCCTTTTGCTCCCATGAAACTATTTGTGCTATGCTCTGTATCCTTCCAGGTTGTGACTCATGTCCCATTTGAAGCTGGAGAAGCAGCACGATAGACTAAGATATGAATTCCCTGGATCTTCGTTGGTAGTTCCCTGCATACTTTTTTTTTTTTTGAGACAGAGTCTCGCTCTGTCACCCATGCTGGAGTGCAATGGCGCAATCTCAGCTCACTGCAACCTCTGCCTCCCAGGCTCAAGTGATTCTCCTGCCTCAGCCTCCCGAGTAGCTGCGATTACAGGCACACACCACTGTGCCCAGCTAATTTTTGTATTTTTAGTAGAGACACGGTTTCACCACGTTGCCCAGGCTGGTCTTGAACTCCTGACCTCAAGTGATCCATCTGCCTCGGCCTCCCAAAGTTCTGTGATTAAGGTGTGAGCCACTGCATCCAGCCTCCCTGCATACTCTTAAGTATGCCAATATTAGGTGAGTGGATATACATGTCTCCGGAAAAAGAACATTTTGTGGCCTCACAATGGTTGTTCTTTTCAGTATCCCCCTGACATGGCAAAACAAACTTACTGAGTGCCAAAGATCCTCCAGGAGGAAAGGAACGAAGACCTGGGGAAGGGATCTCCGTCCCATTTGAGATTCAACCTAGGTAAAACTTTCTGAAGGGTTAAGATAGCCTGGACTGAGGTCTCCCAAGAAGAGAGAGTCTGGCTCAGTGACAGGTTCAACACCAGAGCCTAGAGGTTTGTGGGGACAGCTTGTTCTAGATCCTGTGTGTAGCTGTGGTTAGAAGCCCAATTATACCCAGCCACTTTGGCAAAGCTGTCGTGTTTAGGGAACAGTGGCTGATTGTGTGTGGGTAAATCCAGTAAGCTGTTGTCTTGGAAGTCCATATGCACAGTGCTACCCTGCTGCCTGAGCAGTTTTCCATAGCAGCAAGGCCATTCCTACAGCAAGACAAGGACTCGCTGAAGCCTGATGGAATAGTTTTCAACAGTGACATTGTATAGAAGTTATGTTTAAAACCAGAACCTGTTAATGGACTGGTCACATGGACCACTGAAACAAGACTACTACCTTTGGACTAAGTTAATTCCCAGGTTTCTGTACAACAGAGAGAATGAAGGTTCCTTAAGAAAGAGAAACCAAATTACCTACTATATGGAGGAATGGAGGCTTAAGCAAGCAATTGGAAAAATAAAGAGAGATGCCCAAATTTTTCATCCTAAACTGATCGAGATCCATACAGATTATATTTAATATGCTAACTCATTGTGAATCTTTAAGAGCTGAAGGGTTTGCTAAATTTGTTTGACTACTGAACTTTTTTTAAAAAAACTATATATCTCAAGAGACTGGATTCTAAGGAACACTTGTTATAATAGAAAATGCTTCTTCAGTGACAGAATTTTAGATACTAGGTCATGACAAAGGAGCAGCACATTGGGAGCAGAGGCCCATTCCTGGCACCCACCCATATAGTTGTTTGTCTCAGAGCAGACTAGTTCTATGGTTCTGTGCTGTTAATCATGTTGCTCTAGTGACTCTAACCCAAGGAGGGCAGAGTGTGCGGTGAGACTGTGCTGAGATGGGATTCCAACTTCCTCCTTAGCTCCATCTATGAATAATAGCCTTTGAATAATGCCCACCACCTGCAATTGCTCGTTGGCTACATGAGAATAGAGATTTCCCGTTTTATTGTTTTATGCATCCTCAGTGTCTAGAACTGTGCCAGGCACCATTTAAGTACTCAATAACTATTTATCAAATGAATGAACTTCTGATCTAACACTGTCCTGGCAAAGACACTAAAAGCCTAACTTAGCAATTTCTTTTGTACAGTTTGTACCTTGTGGCTACAAAAATTCAGGAAGTATGAGAACAGTGATGACTTGGAACTACTGACTAGGTTTGGTGGGCCCAGTCCTCAGCAGCAAACAGTAAATGTTTTATTCGTAAATCAAGTGAAACCTATCTTTTCCCAGGTTGGACCAACCCAGAATGGGGGTCAGGGTTACAACCATCTCAAACCACATCAGCTGAATCACCATCCCCCTAGTTCCACATTGCTCAATCTGAGGATAAATTGCAACATATTTAGCAACCTGTATGGTGGCATATTTTTATAAATAAATGTATTTCTATAAATCAGTATATAAATAAAAATTAAAAATATTTCCTTTCTAGTCTTTAAACTAAACTATGTATCATGAAACTGTTTACAGTGTAATGTAGCTTACAAGGCAACATTTTCATCAAATCATTCTAATAATTTCTAAATCATTATTGATTTTTAGAAATTAATGGTATGGTCTTATGTTTGGTAAGCTCTCACTAAACTAAATGCTGCTTGTTTCTAAGCTACAGTTTTATGGAGGAAACTGTACTAAATGCTTCCAATGGCTTCTCCTTGTGTCGATGGTTATTAGGTGTGGTCCCAGGCATGTGCCTCAGCAGGAGAGTGATTGGGTGGGGTGCCCATCGTGTTTAGAATGCTAATGTTTCTCACATCATCTGTACCCAGAGTACTTTTGCTTCTGCCCCATCTACAACCCTGTCACCAGCCCAGCTTGTTCTGCTACTCCTGCCAACCCTGGACCCTTCCTGAGCAGCAAGTAGGCACTGTGTCTGTCTCAGCTTCCACCTTGGTCTTCTTATATCATGCTGCCCTGTCCCAAAACCACCCATGCAGTGGCCACTGCATGATGTCATTTGGTGGCATGTGGTCTAACTTAAGCTACTTACCAACCATCAGGGCAGAATTTCCAATTTCTACCTGCAGTAACATCATGCCTGTGTGTATTGGCTGAATATCAGCCATGGCCCCGTCTCTTCTGAGTAGTTCTGCAAATCTCAAGGCCATCTCTCACATTGATGTTAGAACAAGGCCATGAATGCTGTTTTCTTCTATCTCATGATCCCTACCATTTCTTCTTCTGTTTCTCACCTCCATAAAATGGCTCCCATGTTGATGCCTTGATTCCTGGAAGGAGCTACTGTTTTGCTTTGCCTCTTAACATCACTCAGGTGATGCTGCCCTTGCTGATACTCTGTCTCTGAGCTGAAGCAGAATCCCCTCTGTTGGCCTGAGTGGCCCATGGTCACCAGCCCAAGGCTGCCTCATGCTCTTCGTGACTTACTCCTTGCTATAATCCTGAGTCAGTGGATGATCACATCAGAAAACGCCCTCAGTTTACTGTTGCCTCCCACTGCTCCCCATCTTCTGAATTAAGACTGCACATTCTGGCTCTTTGCCTTAGGTAATTTTTTCCCCCAATTACTTGGGAGCTTTGATTCCCAGTGGCTTAGGAGAGTTGTTCTCCACACAGCTGGGCACCAGAAGCAGCCAGCTGAATGGGACCAAGGCATGAAGACTGAAAACCTCGCAGGTGACTTGGATCTGCATCCCAGGTTGAGAATCTCTAGCTTAGGAGTCTCTTTTGAGTCCTAAAGGAAATACTCAATTTCCCCCATCTGTCAGGCCCCTGCCACATCTACTGACATGCGCAATGGGATTAATTCTTAAGAAATTCACATACAGCTTAGATTGTTGCTCAGAGACTCCTGCCACTCTGTGAACCACCCCTATGGACACTGATGCACAATTTCCTTTGGGTTGATCTCATAAGTTGCATTTCCAAAAAAAAAAAAAGAAAGAAAGAAAGAAAGAAAATAATAAGACCTTGACATCATAAGGAAACCACTTTTAGTTGCTCCATTTCCTGGAGCCTACAGCTGGCAAAATGCCTGGGACAAGATGTATTCAATTCAAGGCAAAGCAGAGTTGTTAGGAGAAGCAGATGGCCCACCTAAGGTGAAAAAATTACTTTCCTGTGAGGATAGGCGGGGCAGTTTATTCACCTCTTCCTCTAGGAAGATGAGAACGTGTGGAGACAAAATAAATAAAACACATTACGAGCTCATTCCACAGATGAACAGAACAATTGGCGCTGAACAAGGCTACAGGAGGCAACTTCCAGCCTCCAGGAGGGCTGTAGGAGCTTGTCATGCATGCATTAAAGTGCCCCCAGAAATCGAAAACCATTCCATCAGAGGAGCTAATGAGAACCAACGAGTCATTGACAACAGCAACCATCAGTAACCCTCTCTGAGAGGTGGTAATGAACAGCAACAAATATTGGGGCTAGTTAAGATGAGCCAGGTAAAGGTTCGGGAAAATAACTGAATAGATTACAAGGCAGCAGGAACTGTGATCCATCTGAAGAAAAAAGGGAATCGTGTGAGTGGAGGTGTGGCAGCTAGATAATCTGCACATATTGAGGTAAGGGGAGGCCAGGCAGTGAGAATTTGTTGTGATTATCCAACTTTCCAGAGGAGAGAGACATGTTTCTTGGTAGCTACTCATGTTCAGATTATCCAGAAAGTACATTTCATTCAGAAGGCTTCTCCAGTATCTGGATGCTGCACCCCTTAAGGTTATGCAATGCTTTTGTTCTGAATCCTTGTTCACAAGCAACAGTCTGATTATGAATTTGGTCTCCCAGGTACCTTGATAATGGGCAGAATGTGTCCAAGATTGAGGGAACAAGTTTGGAGATCCTTGGAAAGGCTTATTGTGTACCTGTTACAAATAAATAAATGTGGGTTTTTTTGAGAGTTTGGTTAGCACGGGTCAGTTTCAACCTTTTCAACCTAATCACCCAGCAACACAGACAAAATCCTCTCTTGGGACCTGCATGGCTGAGGGTCAGACCCCAGAACACTTTGGCCACTCCTCTGTGTTGCCATCCTGAGAGACTCCGCTGGAGCAGCCTGGGCCTTCTTCCCTGACATCTGTGCCTGTTTAAATTTAACACAATCAGCCCAGAAAGTCATCTCCCCACCAGTTTCTTTAAAATCAACAGAGGATAATTCTAAGTAATGTTTCCTGTAATGCATTCTGGAGTCTCATAGCCCTGAACCTTAGGAAACAAGTTGTATCTCACACTCTGTGAGCATATACCCAAGTAGCAAACTCTCAGCTTCCTGCAGTGGTCCCTGCTGTCGTCTTCACCCTGATGGGTGAGGCTGCATGGTGACGTACAGGGGATCCTTAAGCAAGGAGTTGGAAGGGAAAGGTTACGCTGCCAAGCACAGCTCCAACCCAGAGCCCTCATGCCTCCTTGATCATGCCGTTTGAATGGGGGATGGCTTAGGTTAAATGAAGAAAGGGGTGGGTGTTCTCATCTACAAGAGCAGAACTAGAAGGGTGCTTCTTGTCAGCTGTGTTCACAGCAGCTGTGGCTGGGTGCACAGCTTTCCCCATTTTTCCACTGTTGAAAAGAGTGTGTGCTTCTGTGGCTGGTGCTGGCATTCTCATCCCTGACTCTTGTAAAGGTGCAACATCATCACTTCAAGCACTCTCTCTTAGTTTTCTCCTCCCTAGGGTGTGAATAGTTGACATCGTGCACTCCTTGGGGGGCACTACGCGCTTGCTTGCTATAGTACACTTGTTTACTGGTATTTTGGTAACCAGTAGTTTTTGCCTGTCTCCAGAATAAGAGGGAAGCAGCAGTGACCCAACTCTGGAAATTATCTACCAGGCTCACATCCCATATATTGCCCTATATCCCTTGAAAACAGCAAATTTATATGCACAATAAAAACATTAATATTGCATACTAATTTCTTCTTCCCCCAAATTGGAGAGTTGGCAGAAGGACTAATAAAGATGACTAGTGTGAATAGTCTCTCAAAATAGTCATTTCATAAATTAAATAGGAGATGCATTCACTGCAGCTGAGATTTATGAAGGTTCTGTGAGGTGGCAAAACAGGGTTTGCAATTCAGGATTTTATTGCCTTTAGGGGCTGTGGCTAATCTGTTGTGAAGCGAGGTTTCAGTTGGGTAAAGATTGAGTAAGTAGAACAGAGATGCATTGTGTAACCCCTGTTTCCTTTTTATTTCTTGTGGACCAGTGAATATCCTGTCCCAAACTGTACTCCAGCTTAGTAGATTTAATTTTTGAGTGTTTTGTATCATGACAGCTCAGCATTTCTTGGAAAAAGTGGCCACAGATAACCATGGCCATTATATCAGTCTCTGTGCTGATGCTGAATTTGTCTGACAGACTCACACCGGGGCCTCCAAATAGCCTTTTCTTTAAAGGGAAAGAGAATTGGCATCTACCGATTACTTACTCTGTCTCCAAACGACCTTTATGTCTCATGGCAAATCTGTGACATTGGTATCACAGCTATTTCACCTTTGTTCTGGATAGGATTGAGGCTCAGAGAAACTAAATAGCTTGCCCAAGTTACTTAATTAAGAACCTTAGAAGCCTAAAACAAACATGATCTCTTCTGGTCAGTTTTATACAGGAGAAGTGAGGTTTCAGGATTTAAACCAGGCCTATCTGCCTCCAAATCCGTTGCTCCTTCCACTGTGCTGTGTGGCTGCATGAACACACCAGGAGGAGCTGGAGAAATGCCATAGGGTTTTAAAGCACCACCAATAAAATCATGCGAAAGAAAACATATTTTGAAAAAAAAGGCTGATAGTCATGTTGAAGCGCCCCACTGGCAAGTCTCTAGGAGGCCCTGGTAAGACCAGCATGTGTGCCTTGGGGTGTTCTGAGTACCTGGGAGGGCATGGGCCGTGCAGTCTCCTCTCCCGCAGGGTAGATGAGCTGGGCAGGGGCAGCAGCAATGCTGCCGCCCCAAAGTCATCTGCCCACTTCCAGTCAGAGGCCCTAAAGTTTTCCTAGTTATCTGAGTGTCATCTCTTACGATGACTTATCCTGCTCAAAGCCTCTTTATTTAAACATTTGCCAAGTGGGAGGGATTCTGTCCCGACAACGGCCTCCTCATTTCCATGTTCACTCCCAACGCACAGCTCAGACTCCTGTGCGCGGATCCGTCTGCCATAAGAGCCTCCCAAACGATGCTCCCCGCTGCCAGCCACTCCTTGCGCCCATCTTGTGGCTGCTAGATATATCGTCCTACACCACAGCTCCGATGATCTCATACCCCTGCTCAAAAGGAAGGAAGTTTCCAAATTTCAAACTCCAGTGCCGGGCGCGGTGGCGCGCCTGTGGTCCGGGTGACTGAGGAGGCTGAGGTGGGAGGATCGCTTAAGCCCAGGAGTTGCAGGCTGCAGGGAGCTATGATTGCATCACTGCACTCCAGCCTGGGCAACAGAGTGGGACCCCGTCTCTTAAAAATAATAAAAATAAATTATTTTAATTGTAAAAGTTTGAAACCTAGAAAGCGTCTGGGGCCATCCCCAGGCTCCTGGGGCGCTGTCTTCGTGTGACAGCCTCTAGGACTAGAGTGCTTGGTTTGTTTTTGGAAGCCATTTCCTCAGAGTGATGGTTTCTGAGGAACCATCAGCTGCAAGAGTTCTGCTTTATAAGAATATACACATAAGAAGAAAATAGAAATAGCCTAGAACTCTCCGGATTTCATCACATCATCACACACACACACCCAAACACACACACACACACAGAGTCACATCATCACACACTCCCCACACACACCCCACACACAATCACATCTTCACACACACACACACACACACACAATCACATCATCACACACAACACACACACACACACACACACACACAGACACACACACACACACACACACACACACACACAGAGAACCTTTGTCTTTTTACATTTAGTTGTTATCTAGCGCCACCTGGTGTTAAAACTAAACAGCACCTCTGGAGAAAAAAACAAGAATCTACAGGCATGTTTTATCCCAAATTGAGGATCTTTAGCACTGGAAGGAAACTTAGAGATCATTTAGACAGATGCCTCATTTTATAGATTAGTAATGTATGCAGATTTAGAAACAGAATTGAATCTATAGTTCTTGAATTCAAGACACCTCAATTTTCCAGCATGCCCCAGTTGCCCCCTAAGCCTCCAAAGGAATTGGGCTAGACTGATGCCACCTTTGGAAAAAGACAAGAAAAGAATACTAGCATTTACAGATCCTTTATTATAAGCCAGTTATTCTGCTAAATGCATTTACAAACATGACCTCATGATCTCATTTCTTCTTCATAACTAGTCTCCCTCCCTCCTTCCTTCCTTTCTTCCTTCCTTGCTTCCTTCCTTCCTTCCTCCCTTCCTTCATTCCTTCTTTTTTTTCAGAGAGGAGGTCTTGCTCTGTCATCCAGGCTGGAGTGCTGTGGTGTGATCAGAGCTCACTGCAGCCTTGAACTCCTGGGCTCAAGCGATCCTCCCACCACCTCAGCCCCACAAGTAGCTGGGACTACAGGTGTGAGCCACTGCAGTAGGGTGATCTTATTCTTGTTCCGCAGATGAACAAAGTAAAATTCAGAGACCTGCAACATACCTTGAACCTGCAAGTACTTTTATGTCTGTTTATATAAGGACCTGTTCATTCCAGTTGTCTCAGTGGTCAGTGTGGATTGCCACATGAATAATTTGGTGGTGGCTTAAAAAACAAATATTTACTTCTTGCTCATGTTTCATGAGAACTGCAGGTTGACTGTGGGTCAGCTATAACTCTGATGGGCTCAGCTTGGCTGGATGAATAATTTGATGGTGGCAATTGGCATAGATCTTGAAAAATAAAAGATAATGAGGAGCTCAATAAGGTCATATCGTATTATTTGTTCACAATTATTCCTTCCTTCCTTGCCTTTTCCATACTTCCGTGCAGGCAGAATACATTGCCCTCCCTGCATTGACCTTGGACTTGGCCACTTTCTTTGGTTAATAAAATGTGTGTGGACTTGATATTTGCTGCCTGAGCAGAAGCTTTCAGTGATGTGCTTTGGTGAGACCTACTTCAGCCTTCACCTCCCCCGTGAGAACAGCACACCTTAGAGAGTTGCTCTTCCTTCAGTCCTGGCTCCTGGAAGGAGACAATAATTGTGGCTGAGCCGAATCCAGCAAAGCTGAGCCCATCAGAGTCGCAGCTGACCCACAGTCAACCTGCAGCCCTCATGAAACGTGAGCAAGAAATAAATAGTTTTTAAAGCCATTGAGAATTTGGTGGTGTTTGTTGCTGCACCAAAAGCTGACCAGTACGGAGTTTGAACACAAGTCTGGTTGACTCCAAAACCATTTTAGAAACTCTCTGTGAAAATGGACACTACTTCCAGGATGATGTCTAATATGGTTTGGCTCTGTATCTCCACCCAAATCTCATGTCAAATTGTAATTCTCAGTGTTGCAGGAGGGGCCAGGTGGGAAGTGATTGGATCACTGGTGGGGCGGACTTCCCCTTTGCTGTTCTCGTGATAGTGAGTTCTCATGAGATCTGTTTGTTTAAAAGTGTGTAGCACTTCCCCTTTCACTCTCTTTCTTCTTCTCTGGCCATATAAGACATGCCTGCGTCCCCTTCACCTTCTGCCATGATTGTAAGTTTCCTGAGGCCTCCCAGTCATGGTTCCTGTATAGCCTGCGGAACTGTGACTCAGTCAAACCTCTTTTCTTAATAAATTTCGCAGTCCTAGGTAGTTCCTTGTAGAGATTTGAGAACAGACTAATACAATGTCTAATTTAACTAATTTGAGAACCTACTAGTGTTAGTAGTGGCTGAGGCTTTCACCTCCTTCAAGGCTTTGCTGAATTCCACTCTCTCACTGACACTTATCCTGAGCACCTAATTTAATTCTGCAGTGTACTTCTCCAGCTCTACCTCTTCCGTCTTTTTTTTTCTGTTCATAAGTTTATTGTCTTTATCTGAAAAATCCTCATAGAAAATTGTTTGGTTTAGCTCTCGGCAGCCCGCTCCTGAGCTCTGAGGGAGCTTGCCTTCTTTTGAGCTACCCGATCTTTCTTCTGAGCGAGGGATATTTTGGGACAGTTCCACCTCTTCTTTTTAATTTCTTTCTTGGGCTTCTTTTCATAGACTGGATTCTCTCATATAGCAGCATGAGCTTTCTTATATATCTCCTCCATCATGTCTGGAGTTACGCTGTTCTTTATGTATTGAGAAAACTGTTTTTTGTAAGCATCTTCATCTTCTTCTATTAAGTAGCGCAGGTCATCTGCAAACTTCTGGCCCATGATGTGCTTCTGGTGTACTTCTGCATTAAATTCCTTGCTTTCAGAATCATAACCAAGAATTCATTTGGTACTGTGAGGGACAGACAAACCAAGGAATCGTTTGCTACTGTGAGGGTTAGACAAACCTCCATCCACAGCTCCCTTCAGGGCGCCAAACACTTTATTGCCAGTGGTAGTTCTGGCAAGGCCTGCAACCAAATAGCAGGTAAAGGCACCTGGCTGACCATCAATGCTTTCCACATTGTATTCATCGCCAGTCACCTCCACTTGGCCTTCATAGATCTGGTCCATGCCTAACCTACTGAGAAGCCTGCGGGCCAGCAGCAGGCCAGTACAATACACTGCAGCATAATTTGTCAGGCCGGCCTTCACACCATATTTTGTGCAGACTATCATAGCCCCCTCTATGCGGGCATAAGCAATCTGACAAATGATATCTCTATCAACCTATATTTGGGTGTGTTGTATTTATTTTTATACTGTATCACCAAGCATTTCTGAGCATAGTAATCAGTTTTACCCTTTCGTCATCTTCTAAATTTCACTTGGTATCTGTTAAAGTAGGCCTTATTCTTAACAACTTTAACAAACCCCATCCTGCAGAACAGAGATCCACATCCGTGGCTCGACAGAGACCAGCCCCAGTGGGGGAAAAGGGCCCTCTTCTGTACTTTTGATTCCCTTTACCTTGATCTACTTTTTTCTCTTTTTGAAAGCACCTATTGCCTTCTAAAATACTCTACAATGAACTTACTTATAATGTTTATAGTTTAAATGTCTCCCTTGCTGAATTTTAAGAGGGAAAGGGTCTTGTGTGTTTTATTTACTGCAATCCTTTAAACAATGCTTGGTACATAGTAGGTGCTGAAAAATATATTTTTGATAAATGAAAACACTTCTGAAAGAATGGTAGCTGTTGTATTTTGGTAACATGACCAGTAGAGGTCATAGATGAGTTCTTTAATTATCTTGGAGCTACAACCACTATGTCTGTTTATACAAGGATCTATTCATTCTAGATGTCTCGGTGATCAGTGTGGATTACCGCACGAACAATTTGGCGGTAGTGATTAGCGTCGATCATGAAAACTGCACATTAATGATGCCTCAGATTGGCTTCCCCTTCATATATGACCTAGTCTTGGGAGCCAAGCAGAAAAAAAAAAAGAAAAGCAAATAGAAAACAGGATGCAAGTTAGGGCAGAAAGTGTTGGCTTCAAGGCTATGTCTGTCTGTATAAATTGCTTGTAAATGAAAGTTAAATTTAAATAACCAGAGAAGATAGTAGAATGCTTATTGTCAATTGCAAGCTATTTGTTTAGATTAATAATACCTCCTCCCCAAAGTCTGTGTGAGTATGTGAGGTGGGACAGGGGAGGAGTATATACTGATAGAGCCTATTAATACCAGGGCACTTGACTGGCTTTTTCCTCTTCCCTTTTACCACAAAAAAACAGCAAACCACAAATCATAAGCCATGATTCTGCCTGAGTGTGGTTTATTCTCTCTGGCTTGATAGCTCGTGCCTAAATGTCACAGTATGTAACCACAGATATGGAGGTATAAAGGAATGATGACTTTGGATCAGAAGTGAATACTTTTCTTTTGATTGCATATGGATTTTGATAGATTGATTAGTTCAAGGATAAACATTTGAGAAGGAAGAAAATGTACTTTATTGATTGCCCCCCACACATCAGGCACTGTGATAGCTACCTTTCCATGTTATCTCACTCCTTGAAGTGAACAATGTCGAAGATAGCATCTAGAACTTAGTAGAAGCTCAATAAGTTGTCAAATGAGTCAGTGAACAGTAAATGACTCTTAGGAAGAAGCATCTGTTTTTCTGTTTTGGTTTGGTTTGTTTGAGGGGGGGTTGATTTGTTGCATTTTTTTATGTTCAGTGTTTTATATTCATTACAGGCATCCATCTCCTGGGTCTGAAAAGTAAATAGAATGTGGTCCCTGTCACAAGACACTGAAAGGTGGGCCTGGATGGAGAGCTAGGATGAGGGGATGTTAGTTCTGGTCCTGCTCTGAAAATTAGCCATTCCCTTTGATTATATATGATAAATCATTACATAATTCCTACTTTTTCTACTTCACAACATGTCGTGAGATAAATGTAAGATGCCATACTTGAAAGGTTATTGAGATTTTAAATGGGAAAGTTAGTCAATAAATGGGAATTTAATGAAAAGTTTTCTGTGAGGCCTATTGTGGGAGAAGTAAGACTAAAGCACAAACTCAACCATGTATCACACATTGCTGGCCTTGTGTAAATGCATGGATGAACAAAACAGAGCAATGATTTCAATATCGCACACTACTTGCTCGATGCCGCCTTAATGGAGGATGTGGATTTCCAGACTGAAGAACTCCATTGTGTTGGAATATTAGAGATAATTTTTTTTTGAGCTTGGGGTTGGTAAAGGGCCAGAGACCTTAGTTCTTACACTATTCTGAGGCTTGTCACCAGATAAATGCAGGGGTAGATTCTCTTATGGGATGATGTAGAAACAGAATATGGCAGCTTTTCAAAAATATCTTTAGTATGGGGCAGGTAGGGTGGGAGGATGGGGAAGATCACTGTTGGAAGACTTTCCTCTAATAGTTTATGGAAGTTCATTCTCACACTAACAGAAGTAAAATAGGATTTCTTTCTTCCTCTCCTTTTTGTTTTCTTCTTCGATAGCACTTTGAGCTTTAGTTGGCTGTCAGACACATAATATATAAATTGCAAGCATGATCATCACACAGAATGTAAAGATGGCCAAGTGCGCATGAACAAATTAGAGGTTACTTAGTCAAATCCAAGGAAATATGTACCTGATAATGGCTTTGGCTGAAACATATTTTTATATTTTATAGCATGTTCACATTTGCCAGTGGTTAGCAAAGATTAAGCTTGCCAAACTTTAATGTGGTACAAATGCCATGTTCAAGGCAAAGTAAGTGGACTGTTACAGGATCTGGCAAATCAAAAACATTATCAACAGCTGTGGTTTCCAAAGGTTTTGTGAGACTGGAATAATAAAGTTGTGTGCATTTTAAGTGGTCATTAATTTTCCCATTGTTTTTTAAAAATATAACTTATGATCATGAGTAGCTTCACATGGTATTATAGTTATAATCAACTTTTGATTAGATGTGATAATGGCCAGAAGGCAAAAATTAATTAGGTCCCTAATTATTTAATTAAGGATTTATAGAGTGACTTCTATATTCAGGGTCATGTATTTGCTACTAATTGTAGCCACTCACTTCACATCTCTTCCCATCCTTACTTTTGCCAGAATTGTAATAAGTGTTCATTTGAATTTCACCTATTTCCATTGATCATTACTAGTGGACACATCTTTAGATGTGAAAAAGTCAAAAGGAAGGATAATGAAGAAAAACAGTGATTCTAAATTGTTAAACAAGAGACCTTTGTATAGTGGAATTTAGATTATAATTCTATCTGATGTTAAAAACCATTTGAAAAGGGACAGGAGATTAACATTTTGTCTAATCTAGCAACTTGAACTGATAAAGTTTTATCGTGACTATGACCGTATATGATGCCAATCATTATCAGTATCTTGGCTTTTCATTTTATATTTTAATTGCTATAATTATAACCCTGGATAATTAAAAATTACCTTTTCAATAAAGCTGGAAACAAAAGGAAAAAAATGTCTGTCAAAGATTATCTAAATTCACATTTTCTCTGTAGGGTCTTGGAATTTACTGTTTTATAAAAAGCGGTCTCCAAGGATTATGTTTTCTCTTTGGATGGTTGTTGGTTTCAGCTAACCTCAAGGAGACTTTGGTGATTCATGATTCACCTGGTTTTCTCCATAAAATAGTTGGGAAGAAACTGCTATGAACCTTATGACATTAAATTGTTTAAGAAAAAAAATCTTAACTATTAATATACTAAGGTACTTTTTCTTAAAAAAGTGACTTTGTTAGTTTCAAATATTTTTAATAACACACTTAATGCTTATAGAGTTGATTTATCACCAACAGTGTTGCTTAGTAAATGTCTTTTGAAGATGGTTTTAATGCAAAGATAAGGCTTCATCTAAGATATACAAATCTAAGTTCATACATGGACTAGCTCTTCTAGTCATTATTGTTTTTCTAGAGGCCAAAAAACTTAGTTGGACCTATAGATATTTTTATTGAAATGAAACAATGTTACCAAGAAAAATTGCTTTACCATTTCAGTACTTTATCCAGTCTTCCCTAACCAGTTTAGCACATTCACTTGCATGGTTGATAAAGAAAGCATTTACTAAAAAAGTTAAAATGAAGGTAATCTGGAGAAATTATTCTCAATTTGAAATTTATTTTAAACTATTAATAATAAGAAAACCTTATATTTGTATCCTTATTGTGAATACAATACTTTCATATGCTATAATTCTCTTTTTTTGGTCTTTTATCTCTTTTATTTTTAAATTTTTTTCAATTTTTTCCTTATAGCATTTTGTTGTGACTGTAATACCTCTGATGGAACCTGTCTTAGTCCATTTTCTGGTGCTACAACAGAGTATTACAGACTAGGTAATTTATAAAGAAAAGATGTTTATTTGGCTTATGGTTCTGGAGTCAGGGAAGTCCAAAGGCATAGTACTAGTGTTTGCTCAGCCATTGATGAGGGCCTCCTTGTTGTGTCATCCCATGGCAGAAAGCAGAAAGGCAAGTGACAAATGCAAGAGACAGAGAAAGAATAGAAAATAACTTACCCTTTCATCAGGAGCACACTCCCCTTATAACTAACCCACTCCCACAATAACAGCATAAATTTATTCATGAAGGCAGAGCCTTCAGGACCTAATTATCTCTTAAAGGTCCCACTTGTCAATACTGTTATAATGGCAATTAAATTTCAACATGATTTTGGAGGGGACAGTCAAACCATATCAGAACCTTAATATACAGCTCATATTGAGGGAAGTTTTTAGGGAAAAACTTGAGCAGACCACAAAAACTTCAGATACATAAGGACAACATAGATGGCTTATTTAGCCATGCTCTGTGGTGCTTCATACTATTAGCATTTAGCTATTTGGTTTAGTCTAATTTCTTAACAAAATAGAAACTGTATTTATTCTCAAAATGGCAAAACTATGATATAAGAATTTACAAGGCAACAATTCAGCCTATTACAAATAGTTAATTCCATTATGTGTCAACATGTCACTTAGAAATAAAAAATATTATTAGCTGTTTCTTCTAACCCACAGTAGCCTTATTAAAAGCAGATGATATAAACCTTGGATACATGAGGCCAGGATGCATTTGATTGGCGCAGATCATTGCTCTAAAGAGCAACTGATGCAGGACTACCTTCTTGTCCATACTATATGCAAGGCCATTTTCTGCTATACTGTGCTTAAGAAATGTGTGAAGCTAGGCTGGGCGCGGTGGCTCACGCTTGTATCCCAGCACTTTGGGAGGCCGAGGTTGGTGGATCTCCTGAGGTCAGGAGTTAGAGATCAGCCTGGCCAACATGGTGAAACTCTGTCTCTACTAAAAATACAAGAATTAGCTGGGCATAGTGGCATGGGCCTGTAATCCCAGCTACTCGGGAGGCTGAGACAGGATAATTGCTTGAACCCGGGAGACAGAGGTTGCGGCAAGCCAAGATCGCGCCAGCTTGGGTGACAGAGTGAGACTCCATCTTAAAATAAAATAAAATAAAATAAAATAAAATAAAATAAAATAAAACAAAACAAAATAAATGTGTGAAGCCCATATCATGTTGAATGACTTTGTAAACCAAAGCACAATAAGATGCTATGTAGAAATTGTCAGTCATCATTTATTTCTGCCAACTTTCCAAGTTCGTATGCCAATCATTGGGAAAAAGATTGCATATACACTTTATGACTTCTTAGCTGACAGGAACATGCTGGTGTGGAAATACTTTCACGGTTCTGTAACATCATTGGAAAAATTTAAGGCTGAGTAATCCATAAGTAAAAGTGCATTTTCACAGGGCAAAAAAGGCAGAGTTACCAGTAAGTTGTCAATTTCATGACCACCGTTTTGCCTTTTTAATTTGGTTTTAGGACATTCTTTTCATTTTCCAAAAGACTTCACATTACTGATTAGGAGGATTTTGCCATAAACTCAGAAGGCAAAGCTGTTCGAAAAGATCACTGTATGCTTTTCTTGAGTTTGAGTCAACAGCAAGGAATTTTCTGGTCCTTTTAATTGGTAGCTGGCTTTCCAGTAGTTTTCCAATGCAGTAAACCTAATTCACCCCACTTATTTTAAAAGATATCCACTCTGTGTCTCTCACACATATACTGGATCTCTTCCTGTGTTCCCTAGGGGGCAGGTATGATGGACTACTGTATTTCCAGGCCTATAGTTCTTTGTGCTGTTAGAGCTCTGCTTTCTTTTAGTCCACTGGCCCAGGGCCCAATGAGACTCTCTGATCAGCATGAGGGCTGGATTCTGAACATTCGTTCCTGACACCAGAATGCCTCATCATCTTTTATCCAATAGGAGCCTTGCCAGTGCTAATTCACTCATGGAAAAATATTAGCTCATTTCTTCTATTCTTGTCTACTGCATTCTTCTCCCTCCCCTGCTCCCATATCTCCAGGGACCTAAAAGGGTATTCCACTGATTGCTACAATGATAGTAATAGGTAATATTTATTGAGCACTTACAATGGGCCAGACAATCCAAGAACTCCACACATCGAGCAAGAATGCTTCCTTAGGCCTAGCTGTCAACACTCCCACTGTCACTTCTGTGCCATCATGCCCATGCCATGGGGGGCTGAGGCCCCAAGCTAACAGTTCTCCTGGGATAAGTTTGCCAGATTTCACAAATATAAATATAGGAAGTCCAATTACATTTGAATTTCAGAGAAACAGTGGAAAAAAATGCATGTCCCAAATATTGAATGAGACATACTTATAATAAAAATTATTTATGTTTACTTGAAATTCAAATTTAACTGGGCTTCCTGTTGTCTACCTGGCAGCCCTGTTTGGTAGCCTGTCTGTACTACATCTGTAGAAGTCACCCACAAACCCCAATGTGCCCGGGCTTCTCCTCATTCATCCGGATGTTTGAGGTTGGGTCCCAGGAAATGAAGTAGAAAAAAAAAACCACTGGTGTCTGATTTCCTCTTCTCCTCCCCTCCCCGACTTCTTGCACTTTCAACTCCGTCCACCACATATCTGCGTCCCTACTCCAAGTGTAAGTAGATGCCCAGTATACATAAAATCTGTGATCTAGTCAGCCAGTCCTATTTATTTTTATTTTATTGAGACAGGGTCTTGCTCTGTTGCCCAGGCTGGAGTGCAGTGGAACGATCATGGCTCAATGCAGCCTCAACTGCCCTGGCTCAAGCGATCCTCCCACCTCAGCCTCTCGAGTAGCTGGGAGTACATGTGTGCTTCTCCACACCCAGCTAACTTTTAAAAAATTAGTACTTGTGGAGACAGGGTCTCGCTGTGTTTCTCATGCTGGTCTTGAACTCCTGGGCTCAAGCAGTCCTCCTGCCTTGGCCTCCTAAAGTGCTGGGATTACAGATGTGAGGCACCTCACCTGGCGTCAAGAATTATTATCTTGCTATTGATTTGGAAAGCTTATTTGGATGTCCGAAACTAAATATTAACTCTTTGAATAACTTTGCATTCCTGTTGCTTTACTTTGATCTCTCCCTGGTACCCTTGCAGATCAATGGCTCTCTGGCTAATAAGATACCAAGAAATGCAAAAGAGAAATGCATACTGATGTATTTGTGAGGAGGAGGATTTTGCAAATTAAATTATATGCATTTTTTAGCGTTGTCTGTCTTCCCCTTTTTTACCACCCTAATCTAGAATTTAATCTTCATGAGCATATAGACCCTAATCTGGGAATGCTAAAACAGGGCCAGACACTGCCTAGTAAAAATGTGTTGAGTGACTTTTCCAGTGAGGAAAATGAGACTTAGGAGGTTAGTTTGCCCCATTTGCACAGCAGAGCTGGGCTTCACATGTTGATCTGACTAATTCGTGAGCCCTGGCACATCACTGGTATGTATTTCTGCCTATCTGCTGTCTAGCAGTTCATACAGTTTGTGTGTGGTATGTTTTTCCTCTTGAAGTTTGGTTTCAATGTGGAAAAAGCAAAAACAAGAAATGCATTTCTTCTTTAGCTCAACAAAAGGGATTTTTCAACACTAGCAACAAAAGATAAAGGAAAAACTGAAGAAAAACAAAAAGAATCTCGAAAGCATAGAACCATCAGGTTTATAAAGTACTGCTTTCTAATCGTACAGTGACCAAAGATCTTTTTATTCTGCCTCCTGTCTGAGAGTCCAATGCGAATGCCGTGATCTTGAGATAATAATTTCTTGCATAGGGCCACACATAGCCTATGGGAAGAGGCACCTTTTGCTGGTCAGACACGGTGCAGCTCCATGGCACACAGCCTGGTAGGAGGAGCGCAGACTGAATCTTAGCTGCACTTGCTGCCCTGGCCAGGCACCCTCATGGACTGGACAGCCCACACCTCTATAGGTAATGGCCTTTTCTTGGCATATCTGGCCCTCCTTCTCTGAGGTAGTGGGAGTTAAGACTCTAACATGTGTTTTTTTTGCTGGGGACACAATTCAACTTACAACAGGTTGCTAAAAGAGTTAAGTATGGTAACTTATATGAAGCACCAAACAGAAAACCTGGAATATAAGAACTACTTAATAATTAGCAGCTATTATAGTTATTAATGATTTGTCCTCTTGTCTTTTGGAGTGGTTACTTTGGGATTAAATGGACATGTGTATAGATGACCTATGCATATGTATAAATAAAAGTGTGTAAATATCAGAAAATGTTAGACACAAGAATCAATTATTGAAGATCAAAGAAAGACTTTATGCATATGTTTGGGGTGCAGGGGAGGAACAGAGCAGGGATACAGGATAGATGGTGAATACATGTGATAGAGTGTGTCCAGATTGACTGATTTTGGGTTAACACTCCATTTAACTTCACTTTGGAAACAGGTCAAAGGGAGACAGAAAGGGAATCACACTTTACCCTTCAACAATATAATTCATGTCAGAAATGGTCAGAACTTTTTTCTTTGATTTTGATGACAGAAAAACTCAAACTACAGTTATTCAACAA
Source organism: Pongo abelii (assembly GCF_028885655.2). Classification (NCBI taxonomy): domain Eukaryota; kingdom Metazoa; phylum Chordata; class Mammalia; order Primates; family Hominidae; genus Pongo; species Pongo abelii. The sequence goes on from NC_071988.2 coordinate 195,692,175, forward strand.
ACAGCATTGCTGGGGAAACATTTACTAGAGTTAACAGTTTGAAGCCTCTGTGGGGTTTAAAATGGTACACTTTCTGTGGCACCTTAGGCTTCCATGTGTTATTTGAAGAGAAATTCTCACTGTTAATGTAACCAGAAAGAAGAAAATTATATTTCTTAGGTCATGAAGAGAGACATATCACTTGATCTTGAACTCTCCCCTTCAGGACATCCTTCATGGAGGTTGTACACCTAAGACAATGAAATAGAAAGCATGAAAAAGAGGGGAGCCTTCAAGAAGAGGAGGGTTGTTTGTAAGAATCTGATCTCCATTAAGAATAGGGCCAGAGGAAATACATTTGAATTGCAGAAGGAAGAATTTAGGCTAGATCCAAATTCTCTCTGACTGCATGGGTAACCAGTAAAATAGGTGTCCACCATCTATTATGTGGTGGATGTAACCAGTACATTAGATGTAAAATAGAGGCTAAACAATACCTTTTTAAGGGAGATCTGTAAAATTTTGATAGAAATAGCATTGCTAAAATTCAAAAATCATAAGGCCTTCTGAATATTCTAACCAACATATAAATTTGCATTCCCTTACTTACTTTTCCAATGTCACTGTTAATTTTTTTCTAAATAATCCCTCTAATTATTATTACTCAATTCAATAAAATAATATACTTTTAAAAAATGTATTGTAGGGTTTGACTAAATTGATCAAATTGAAAGTTAATTTTGGTGTTGTAAAGACATGATTTTGTAATGTTCCCACTCAAAGATGTCTATTAAAGTCATACCAAAGAAAAATAGAAAATGGAAAGAAGAATTCCAAATATTAGAATTAAGGTCTAAATCATGATTTCTCCAGGAGAGCTGGATTTCTTTGAGAATGGGTTGTTCCATTCTTTTTATTTTTGCAAAGCTGATTTCAAGGAACCTTTCTAGTAAAAAACCATTCTTGTTTTGTTTTGGAGGGCATGAGAAAAAAAATTTTTTTTTGAGACAAAGTCTTGCTCTGTCACCCAGGTTGGAGTGCAGTGGTGCCATCATAGCTTACCATAGCTTCAGACTTTTAAACTCTTGGGCTCAAGTAATCCTCTCACTTTAGCCTCCTAAGTAGTTGGGATGATAGGCCCATACCACCATGCCTGGCTAATTTTATTTTATTTTTTATGTAGAGACAGGGTCTTGCTATGTTGCGCAGCCTGGTCTCAAACTCCTGGCCTCAAGTGATCTTCCTACCTTAGCTTCCCAAAGCTTGTGATTATAGGAATTAGCCACTGAACCCATACTGAGAAAATTCTGAACCATGTTCGTGAGGGGTGAGCAGAAGGAGGAGCTGCTCTCTCCATATGGATTGTATTGTCGATTGAGACGGGCACATAATTGCACAAATTTTCTTTTTACTTTGTCTAAGAAGACATTTTCAATGTAAGTCTATAAGGAATCAAACGTGGTTATCAAACCAGTCCACTTCCAGAAGGGACTCCATATCCAAAGGAATCCTGACATATAATAAGAACAAAAATGTTCAAAGTATAACATTAGCCTTGATTTCTAGCAATGTTGCTAAGTTCATCTGAAAACTCTCTTACTATAAATTACTTAGATAAGCTAAAATATAATAAGCATGCTTTTAAATGCTACAAAGAAAGAAAGGAAAATACCCTGCAAACTGATCTTTTGATGGCTATGGGTTTATTTTTTTGTCAGTATAATTAACAATGGGTTTGGATTTTAATGGCCATGAAAGTACAGGAGACAAATCTCTGGGCCCATGAAAGGCAGAAATTTAGACCTAAGACCCTTAAATAAAGAACTTTTGAATTACTGTAGATCTGTGAAGCGGGAGAACTGAAAATGTTTATCCTTTCCCAGTAGGAGACAAACTTTTGTGCTTGGCCTGATCTACTAGGAAAAGAGGAAGCAAAGGAAAATCCTGAGGATATTGGAAAACCTGAACCCTAGGCTGCTCTCACTCAGGTTTAGGCTTTGAGTTTTTACTATCTGGATGACACCTAGATTCTCCACAAAATAATGTAAAAAGCATTCTCAGGTTGACAACAATACAATACTGATGCCCCCTAATATGAGTGACTAAAAGCCTTCTCTAGGAAGACCTATTTTCAACCTAGGTTGCACAGGAGTCCTATAGGTAATGTCCCACCCAACTTGTACTCACAATTCTAAATTACAAAATACAGGAAACGCAGGGCATGCTGGCATATGCCTGTAATTCCAGCACTTTAGGAGGCCCAGGCGGGAGGATCACTTGAGCCCAGGAGTTTGAGAACTGCCTGGCCAACATGCTGAAACATGTAGAGACAGAAACATGCTGTCTCCACAAAAAATACAAAAATTAGCCAGTTATGGTGGAATGCACCTGTAGTCCCAGCTACTTGGGAGGCTGAAGTGAGAGAATCACCTAAGCCTGGGAGGTAGATGCTATGGTAAGCCATGATCATGCCACTGTACTCCAGCCTGGGTGACAGAGTGAGACCCTGTCTCAAAAAAAAAAAAAAAAAAAAAAAAAAAAAGAGAGAGAGAGAGGAGAGAAAATACAGGGAAAAACAATCTATAGTCATCAGAAAAAACAGCCACTATAATTAGATCCTCATTTAGAAAGAGACTAGAAAATAAGTATGTTTACAAAGATGAAAATAATAGACAGTGGGGACTCCAAAAGGGCAAGAGTTGAAAAACTTCCTAAACTACCTAGTGGGTACAATGTTCATGATTTGGGTGACAGGTTCAGTAGAAGCCCAAACCCCAACATGATGCAGTACCCGCATGTGACAAACTTGCACATGCACCACTGGAATCTAAAATAATTTTTAAAAAGAAAAGAAGTATGTTTAAAATTGTTAAAAGGCAAACAGAGTTCTGCTGATGGGCAAGGGGGTACTGCATGTTATTTGAGGGGCCACTTCCTGTGGCATAGGCTGGGGTTCAAGCAGGAGAACTGAGCATAGGAGTGGGCAGGGCTCCTGGCCTTTGACTGTGGACCAGCGGGCAAAGGGAAGTTTCAGTCTATACTCCAAATGAAAGTGAGTTTGGAAAGCAGACTGATTAATTGCAAAAGGGTAGAAACAGCAAGAACCCAATGAAAATGAAGCATGACAAAGCCAGTGAATTTAGAAGGTGGAATATGTGGTGTGTACTCTAAGGCAAAAATACACAAATATAAGTACCTGTTTATAAGTCACCTTTAGAGGAGTCTGTGATTGGAAGCTTGCTGGGGCAATAGTCAGAGGTATTGCTTTGCCTGTAAAGTGAAGCCAGATCCAATAAAAGAGACTATGCTGGGGCATTAATAGCAAATTTTAATGCCTTGAACCATAGATATTTAACTAGAGTTGGTTTCTTTCATTCCTGCCCCAGGAATGTCTGCCCTTTGTTATGTGAGTATAAGAGGCAAAACTTCCAGGGTCTTCTGTCTGATCATCTTCCCAATGAATGGGACAGAAAGTTTCTTAGCACTAGAATTGGGCCTTGATGTTTTATCATAGTATGAATTAGTGTCATGCCAGGTCTGTAGGTAGTACATCACCATGCAAGGAGGTGTGTTGAAGACATGTGATGGTTACTTTCATCCACATTCAACTGTTTGGAACTTTTTGGTACCTGTTTTTTGATAAGGAATGGAATAGTCAATTAAATAAGTAAAATCAGTTCAAACTGTTTGCTTAAGAAATTTCCAGATTTCCAGACAGGAATCACTTGTCTTCATGGACAAAATCCAACTTAGAAGTAAAAGCCAGATTAGCATAACTTGATGAGGATACATATAGTGGTTGCACATTGTGATGTTGTCAAATGAAGCATTTTAGTTGAGTAGGAAGAATTTAGAGCCAGTATCACGGGATCTGGAAAAGCAGCCAGTAGTAATTTTCCCCTCCCTCCCTCCCTCTTTCTATATACTTTACAGGTCCTTCTTTCCTTCCTTCCTTGTTCCCTTCCTTCCTCCCGTCTTTCCTTCCTTCCTTCCTTCATTCCTTCCTTCCTCTTTCATGTTTCCTGACATCTATAAAAGGGAGATTCCTCCTCCTCTTCCTCCCCTCACCCCTCCTTCTCCTCCCTCTCCTCTCTTCCTTCTCCTTCTTCTTCCTCCTCTCCTCTCTCTCCCCACCCCCTCCATCCTGCTCATTCCTCTTCTTTAGCATCTGTCTTTGTGGATAACTCTTTCTACCCACTTTCTACCCATTCACCTGTATCTGCTGAATGCTGGCCTCAGCCCCTGTGTCTACGTGACCTTCCAGCCCAGCTCCCCAGAGTTTACCATGTACCACACTCTAGATTTCTGTTCTGTCAGGTGCCTCCTCCTGCCTGAGGCAGGCATGGAGGCATGGAGGTAGCCATAGTCCTAAAAGGTATAGAAAGAGAGAGAATAGAGTTTCTTTTTACCTTCTTGAGTAGAAATACAGCCACTCTTTGCCCTGCAGGATAATTTTCAAGCTACCCTATATGTTTAAGGCAGCTGGGCATCTCAGAGTGCTGTGTGATTTATTTGTACAGATTCATGTAACACTACCCTGTTCTCTTATATTTGGTTGAAGCTGGTGGTCTTTGTTATAGCTTGTGGTTCATGATTTATCTGAGGATTACATGAGGAATTTTTTCTCTAATGATGTGGTAAAGGGCAGAGGAGGATCTCCCTTTTACAGATATCAGAAAGCATGAAAAAATAGAATTGGATATAATGCTTTGCAGATATTCTGTTTTTCTTCCCAATTATTTGATTTCACTTATATACATATTATTTTCTCTTTTTCCTAGCTTTAGAAGCAAACCAACAAAATCAGTTCGGACTTTAGTAACTTTTTTTTACAGCAGCATTTAGAACATTTTGCATGTTCTGAGGAATATTATATGTGTGTATGGGGGAAAGGAATTCACACTGAATAAATTTTAGAAATAATTAAACAAAATAAAGCAGGTTCCTTTACTGCAAGACTTCTCTGATCCTTTAATATATTAATAGACTTTGTGATACTCCAAATTATAAAGATAGTTTTCCCAAACTTATTTGACCTTCCAAAAAACATAGTCATGAAAACAGAAGCTTTTAAGCTTGTTGTGTTTGCCAATGCAAGTTCTGCTGCTCTTCTGACCCAAGAGATTGTCTGATCCTGTGCTGGATTAATCTCAGTAACATAGCCTGCCCTGTACATTCTGCTCTGTGATGCAGGGGCCAAGACTCTGAAAAGTGCATTTCGCTCTGGTCGGTGAGCTTCCCCTTAGGATGCCCTATAGGGACTCTGGGCTGCAGGAGGAGGGACGGGGATTTTCCTTCTTCCTGTTTGCTTGCTGTTTCTAGGTGTCACCCTATCAGTGGCCTTTCTCTGGGTAGCACTAGTTATCTTCTGTCTTTAGCTTCTTTCCTTGCTCTTAGAACCTCACTGCAATCTGTCTGAAGGAGCAGTGGCCTCCAGCTAGTGCCTCCCTCGGAGGTCAGAGCCCCAGATCCAGGAAACCTGTCCTACAAGCTCCTGATGTATCAGGAATGACTTGGCAGTGGCCCCACCTCAAGACATGGGTCCCTACTCTATGAGGCTCTCATCCAACTTATAGTTCTGGAAACTCCAACCTCTTCCCTAAGAGTGGTAGTTACTTCTTACCCATCTCTGTTATCTTAGTGCCTCTTTTTGCTTTTTAGCCTTTCAACATCTGTAATAAATTTCCCATATCAAATTCCCTCTGTTAAAATACCTAGTGTGGTGTCCATTTTCTCGACCGGACCTCAATGGAAAAGAATGCGGTCCTCCAAGGGAGTGGCTCTGAGATGGGGCGAGGGTGGGAGGGTGGGTAGAGGAGACAGGGGAGGAGAAGCCTTGAATTCTTTCCTTGAATCTAAAGCAGTGTTTTTCAAATGTTAGAAATTTAAGGAACTCAGAGAAATTTCATTTGAAAAATTTTACAACACCCCTTGAGATAATAGGGGATGATCTGGGGTGTGGTAAAAAAGTAGAATTATGAATTTCTTTTGGATTTAAGGTGTTATGTTATCACACAAGTTTAGTAAAAAGGGAACTAAAGGAATCCTTTCTCAGGGCTCTATTTGCCACAATTGTAAACCACATATTTGAAGAAAGGGGAAGGAGAGCGTGTGACTTGGTAAAGTATTGGAATCAGGAGTGAAGTGCAAGCGATATGTTCTAAATGGAATTTCCAAAGATACATTTTGAAATATTTGGTTTAATAAATAACTAAACTGCCGGGCATGGTGGCTCACCCCTGTAATCCTAGCACTTTGGGAGGCCTAGGCGGGTGAATTATCTGAGGTCAGGAGTTCGATACCATCCTGGTCAACATGATGAAACCCTGTGTCTACTAAAAACACAAAAAAGTAGCCGGGTATCATGGTGGCGCCTGTAATTCCAGCTGCTTGGGAGGCTGAGGTAGGAGAATTGCTCAAACCTGGGAGGCGGAGGTTGCAGTGAGCCAAGATCATGCCACTGCACTCTAGCCTGGGCAACAGGGTGAGACTCTGTCTGTAAATAAATAAATAAATATAAAAAATAACTAAATTAAGTCTCAGGTTTGTAAATATTGATGATCATTAGAATCATCTGGCGAGCACTAAAATTCCACATTGCTGAGTTTGATCCCAGGCCCAGGGGTTCAGGCTGGGGTCTTAGTTGAGATGCTAGGATTGGGATCCTAGGAACTGATATTTTTTCAAAAACCACCTTATGTGATCAAAGAAATCCAATGATTAACAGATTTAGGATTCACTATTATATAGAATAAAAATCTTTTAATTATAAATGCATATATATCTCTGTGTGTGTGTGTGTGTGTGTGTGTATGTGTGTGTGTGTGTTTAAAGAACTTAGATTCAGCTTCTCCTCCACCACCACTTAAAGTATGAGGAGCTAGGAGCAACACAGTGTTGACAGTCCCTATCCTGGCAGGGGGCAGTTGGGAAAACACTGGATTAGAAAAGATGAAAGACAATGGAGCTTCCCTAGGAGACTGATTTTTGAAGGGCTTTTGATCATCCTCCACCCAGTGGCAAAGCCAGTCATGAATCCTCAGAACCAAGGAGGTCCTGGCAAGTTCTGTTGTGGCTATCGGACATCCCTGTCTGGTCACCAGGGCTCCGAGGGGTGCCCTGCTCTCAGGATGCTGGGATATGAGGGTCTAAAGTGGGCCTTTCACTCATCAGTGCTTTTCTCAGGCTGTTACCTGTGTGTGAGTCTGAGATATAGTGACCAGGCAAGTGACTTCAAAACTGTCCACAGAGACTGCCAGGGGCTTCTCAGGTGAATGGAAAATGAAATAAATATAAGGACATCGCCAAGGTAGGCAGCAAGAAAGAGTAGAGTTTAAACTTAGTCAGAGTCCATTTTTTTGCTTTGTGACTTTGAAATGAAATACAGAGCAAAGGAGAGTCTTGATGTTTTTTAAACACTCTTGTGAAAGGGGAAAAGGGTGTTTCCCTGGCACTGCTGGTGCAGGCCTGTCTTGTCACCATGCCTCTCAAAATTAAGAAAATCAAGGACTTTCTGCTCACAGTCAGACAAAAGGATGCCAAATAACTCAGGATCAAGAAATATAAGAATAATGTGAATTTACAAGTTCAGTGCAACAGATACCTTTATAACTTGGTCATCACAAAGAGAAGGCAGAGAAACTGAAGCAGCCCCTGCCCCCAGTTTTGGCAGTGAAACAGCTGGAATACTCTGGCACAATGATTTAACTATATTAAAATTCTTTTTAATTCAAACAACAAAATTAATTATTTCAATTAAAAGGATGAAAAAACTCCTCGTTTTCTAATTGATTCAGTCAGCCAATCGCCTGGTGGAGTCTGGTTTGGGTTATATCATCAGGTTAGTTCGTGTTACTTAGTGTTCTGGATTTGATCAGGAAATCCACCAGGCGTGTGGCTTTTCAATAGTGGAATATTGTTGGCAGGAAAAGTCCTCAGCACACTGGGTGATTCAAGTGCACTTTCATAATTTGCTCTTGCTTTACCCCCTTTGTTATGTCCACATTCCACACGAATCCATCACTTCTCTCTGAGTTATGTGCTGCTCGGGACCGATGCTCTTACCACCCACCCAGTCAGAGCAACCTCTGCTTCTCAAACTCACAGAACCTATTGTTCTGTCCCTCTCTTACCTAGTGCTGTCACTGTAGCCTTTTACCTCCAGCCAGGGGCAGGGAAATGACTCCCCAGAGAGCCATTTCTCATGGTCATAAATGTTCTATTTTACTAAGTTCCATCAACATTCACCAAACACTGAAGCAAAACAATCATTCTCTATGCGTTCTTTTTTTTTGGTATAAACATATATACTGCCCATTAAAGTGCATAAGCTATTTGTGTATGTGGGATGGGTAAACTGGAAGCCATGTCAGCATCTGTACACAAATCATTTGTGTGTGTTGTAGGGCACGTTTACTTGTTTTTCAGTAACGGAGTAAGACACCTTCATGCCTGGCTGAACCACCAACTTCGCAGGCTTCATGTAGATACTACAACTGCTTATGTGTTTGGATTTTCATTAATTACTCTTCTCCAGTTTTTTCCCCTGGTGTCCCAGGTGTGTTGATTTTAATTGCTTCACTCATTTAAGCATCTCCCCAGACTCTAATAGATTAGTTAGCCGTCCAAGCCTGCTGCTGGCTTTCCCCTCTCCCCTTCTCATTTGCTTCTACACCCAAAATAACTGGAAACATTCATTGCTCAGTAATGAGGCTGCAATTCTTCTCTGTGGAATCCAGGAAGACATAAAAGGCAGTCTCTATGTTAACATCAACTCCTGCTTTCCTTGTCTTTGTTCTATTATATGCTCTCTGCTGACTAACTTTAGAGAAGAAGCAAATGTTACCCCACCTTACCAAAGCATGAAGTTGTGTTACTGACCAATCTTAGGACAATTTACTATGTAAGGCACCCAAAACAAACCAAAATAGACACACACAAACAGACACACGCACAGAGTAGGTCAAAACAAAACAGTTTGGGCATCCTTTCTAATTTTTCAAACCTCACCTGCTGAATAGCATATTTAATAAAGCACATACCACTTACTTGATCTGGCAGTACTTAACGCAATAACTTACACACAAAGAAAGGCCCAAACATTTAGCCACAGATGTCATCAAATAAGGGAAGAAGGTTTGTAATAATGGTTTGTAATTAACGTTTAGGTTTTAAGAGATGCCTTAAGAAAAACAAAAGGTCTTATTAACTCATTTGCCCTCCTAAGTAACTCTATTTTTTAATTGACTGAGCAAACACCCAATTAGAGTGGTAATTTATTAGGGTCATACATTAGCTGAAAAGAAAACAGAAAAAAAGAAAAGCTACATCAGAAGCTAGAATTCCCAAAGGCTGATCTTGTTTGAGTTCGTATATGGTATCTTTTAAGCAAGCTGATGACAATCTTTCCCTTTATATATTAAAGATAAACAGTTTAGACATAGTCCCCGCCTGGCTACCTTAATCTTAATTGCAGGAAAAGACAGTGTAGAAACACGGATTTAAAAACAGCAGCAACAATAAAACAAAAAACGTAGGCAGTGCCAAGATGCACAAAGAGAGAGAACGGTTTCAAATATCTCACTGAACTTAGCTTTCCTTCAGTTGATCCATAAGGCCTGCTATACCACATCATTCCAAGAAACACCAAGACTTTGTAGCTTTGCTATGGACACTATCAGAAAGGTCAGTTGGTTTGATCAAAATTGTGGTTGTGTAGCTTCAGCCATTCTCATAGCAAAAATTGGTAACCTAAGGTTGACAGCAAACTTTTTTATTTTTTAATTAATTAATTAATTTATTTTGGAGACAGGGTCTCACACGTGTTGCACAGGCTGGAGTGCAGTGGCGTGATCCAGGCTCACTGCAGTGTTGACTTTCCAGGCTCAGGTGATTCTCCTACTTCAGCTTCCGGAGTAACTGGGACTACAGGCCTCTGCTACCATGCCCAGCTAATTTTTTTTTGTATTTTTTTGTAGAGATGGGCTTTCTCCATGTTGCTCAGGCCGGTCTCAAAATCCTGGGCTCAAGCTATCTGCCCACCTCAGCCTCCCAAATTGCTGGGATTACAGGCATAAGCCACTCTGTCTGACCAACTAAGCTTTTTATAAGGGAGCCTGCAGTTTACAACTAAATCTCAATTAAAATTGCTGTCATCTGTTATATTTATATTATTTTAAATTTTAAACTTTGATTGGAAATGAGATTTTTATGATAAAATAATGAACTCTGAGCAACATATTGATTAATCAATGACTAATATACTAAAAATGAGTTTCTTAATAACAAACATTGAGAAGAAAGTTAGAAAAACACCATCTAAATGTTTGATGGGATTCTAAATATTTGCAGGCCCTGTTTTTCTCAAAGTTCACATTTTTCAATAAATCTTTTTTTTAATTAAGTTTTTTTTTCTTTCAACCATTGCTTTTGGGACTTAATAGATTTACCTAATTCTTGCAAAGCTTGATCATGATATTTCACTTCTTTCTATTTAAGACTTCATAAAAAATTGAGATGTTGTAGTGGACAATAATTATTGTAGATAATAAAACAGAGACCGTGTTGGCTGTTCACCAAACTGGGTTCCTCTTCTTCCTGGACACCTACATGGCTTCCAAGGAACGGTTCCAATTAGAAGTGGCCATGAGACTGAGTTCTGGTGCATGGAATGTGTGCAGATGTGATGTATACACTTCTGGGTCTGTCCTCCTATGAGCCTCCTAGGAGTGATTATCCACGTGCTTTCTTTCCTCTTCTTCCAGATTAATGCAAATAAGTTCAGGCCCCTTGGAAACATTTGAAAATGGCAGAGTCACAAGATGGAGGGAACCTGGGTCCCAAAACATTACTGCTTGAAAGAACACTTCCAACAAGTCAGGAATACCCATTTAAATGATCCAAGAATAAACTTTTTTTTGTGTTAAAGATTTTTGGGCCTATAATCCCAGTACTTTGGGATGCCGCTGTGGAAGGATCAGTTGAGTCCAGGGGTTTGAGATGAGCCTGGCCATCATAGGCAGACTCTGTCTTTACAAATTTTAAAAAACGAGTCAAGTACAGTGGAGGACACCTGTGGTCCCAGCTACTTGGGAGAAGATCACTTGGGCCTGAGAGGTCAAGGCTGCAGTGAGCCTTGATTGTACCACTGCACTGCAGCCTGGGCAACAGAGAGAGACCCTGTTTAAAAAAAAAAAAAGATTTTTTAATATACATGCATTATACACATATAATTGTATGTATCATATACAATACAAATATATAAAAATATACATTATTATATAATTTCAAAAACTATTATAAATATGTAATTGCAAAAATACAGAAAGAAAGCTATATTTAGATATATAAAAGTTTTCTTATTTGGGGCAAATACGTGGAGACATGTCCTCCCCTCTTACCATGATAGGTAAAGGTGGATAGATAATTCTTTTTTTTTTTTCTTTTATTATTATTATTATTATACTTTAGGTTTTATGGTACATGTGCGCAATGTGCAGGTAACTTACATATGTATACATGTGCCATGCTGGTGCGCTGCACCCACCAACTCGTCATCTAGCATTACGTATATCTCCCAATGCTATGCCTCCCCCCTCCCCCCACCCCACAACAGTCCCCAGAGAGTGATGTTCCCCTTCCTGTGTCCATGTGTTCTCATTGTTCAATTCCCACCTATGAGTGAGAATATGCGGTGTTTGGTTTTTTGTTCTTGCGATAGTTTACTGAGAATGATGATTTCCAATTTCATCCATGTCCCTACAAAGGACGTGAACTCATCATTTTTTATGGCTGCATAGTATTCCATGGTGTATATGTGCCACATTTTCTTAATCCAGTCTATCATTGTTGGACATTTGGGTTGGTTCCAAGTCTTTGCTATTGTGAATAATGCCGCAATAAACATACGTGTGCATGTGTCTTTATAGCAGCATGATTTATAGTCCTTTGGGTATATACCCAGTAATGGGATGGCTGGGTCGAATGGAATTTCTAGTTCTAGATCCCTGAGGAATCGCCACACTGACTTCCACAAGGGTTGAACTAGTTTACAGTCCCACCAACAGTGTAAAAGTGTTCCTATTTCTCCACATCCTCTCCAGCACCTGTTGTTTCCTGACTTTTTAATGATTGCCATTCTAACTGGTGTGAGATGGTATCTCATTGTGGTTTTGATTTGCATTTCTCTGATGGCCAGTGATGGTGAGCATTTTTTCATGTGTTTTTTGGCTGCATAAATGTCTTCTTTTGAGAAGTGTCTGTTCATGTCCTTCGCCCACTTTTTGATGGGGTTGTTTGTTTTTTTCTTGTAAATTTGTTGGAGTTCATTGTAGATTCTGGATATTAGCCCTTTGTCAGATGAGTAGGTTGCGAAAATTTTCTCCCATTTTGTAGGTTGCCTGTTCACTCTGACGGTAGTTTCTTTTGCTGTGCAGAAGCTCTTGAGTTTAATTAGATCCCATTTGTCAATTTTGGCTTTTGTTGCCATTGCTTTTGGTGTTTTAGACATGAAGTCCTTGCCCATGCCTATGTCCTGAATGGTAATGCCTAGGTTTTCTTCTAGGGTTTTTATGGTTTTAGGTCTAACATTTAAGTCTTTAATCCATCTTGAATTGATTTTTGTATAAGGTGTAAGGAAGGGATCCAGTTTCAGCTTTCTACATATGGCTAGCCAGTTTTCCCAGCACCATTTATTAAATAGGGAATCCTTTCCCCATTTCTTGTTTTTGTCAGGTTTGTCAAAGATCAGATACTTGTAGATATGTGGCATTATTTCTGACGGCTCTGTTCTGTTCCATTGATCTATATCTCTGTTTTGGTACCAGTACCATGCTGTTTTGGTTACTGTAGCCTTGTAGTATAGTTTGAAGTCAGGTAGTGTGATGCCTCCGGCTTTGTTCTTTTGGCTTAGGATTGACTTGGCGATGCGGGCTCTTTTTTGGTTCCATATGAACTTTAAAGTAGTTTTTTCCAATTCTGTGAAGAAAGTCATTGGTAGCTTGATGGGGATGGCATTGAATCTGTAAATTACCTTGGGAAGGATGGCCATTTTCATGATATTGATTCTTCCTACCCATGAGCATGGAATGTTCTTCCATTTGTTTGTATCCTGTTTTATTTCCTTGAGCAGTGGTTTGTAGTTCTCCTTGAAGAGGTCTTTCACATCCCTTGTAAGTTGGATTCCTAGGTATTTTATTCTCTTTGAAGCAATTGTGAATGGGAGTTCACTCATGATTTGGCTCTCTGTTTGTCTGTTATTGATGTATAAGAATGCTTGTGATTTTTGCACATTGATTTTGTATCCTGAGACTTTGCTGAAGTTGCTTATCAGCTTAAGGAGATTTTGGGCTGAGACAATGGGGTTTTCTAGATATACTATCATGTCATCTGCAAACAGGGACAATTTGACTTCCTCTTTTCCTAATTGAATACCCTTTATTTCCTTCTCCTGCCTAATTGCCCTGGCCAGAACTTCCAACACTATGTTGAACAGAAGTGGTGAGAGAGGGCATCCCTGTCTTGTGCCAGTTTTCAAAGGGAATGCTTCCAGTTTTTGCCCATTCAGTATGATATTGGCTGTGGGTTTGTCATAAATAGCTCTTATTATTTTGAGATACGTCCCATCAATTCCTAATTTATTGAGAGTTTTTAGCATGAAGGGTTGTTGAATTTTGTCAAAGGCCTTTTCTGCATCTATTGAGATAATCATGTGGTTTTTGTCTTTCGTTCTGTTTATATGCTGGATTACATTTATTGATTTGCGTATATTGAACCAGCCTTGCATCCCAGGGATGAAGCCCACTTGATCATGGTGGATAAGCCTTTTGATGTGCTGCTGGATTCTGTTTGCCAGTATTTTATTGAGGATTTTTGCATCAATGTTCATCAAGGATATTGGTCTAAAATTCTCTTTTTTTGTTGTGTCTCTGCCAGGCTTTGGTATCAGGATGATGCTGGCCTCATAAAATGAGTTAGGGAGGATTCCCTCTTTTTCTATTGATTGGAATAGTTTCAGAAGGAAGGGTACCAGCTCCTCCTTGTACCTCTGGTAGAATTCGGCTGTGAATCCATCTGGACCTGGACTTTTTTTGGTTGGTAAGCTATTGATTATTGCCACAATTTCAGCTCCTGTTATTGGTCTATTCAGAGATTCAACTTCTTCCTGGTTTAGTCTTGGGAGGGTGTATGTGTTGAGGAATTTATCCATTTCTTCTAGATTTTCTAGTTTATTTGCATAGAGGTGTTTGTAATATTCTCTGATGGTAGTTTGTATTTCTGTGGGATCGGTGGTGATATCCCCTTTATCATTTTTTATTGCATCTATTTGATTCTTCTCTCTTTTTTTCTTTATTAATCTTGCTAGCGGTCTATCAATTTTGTTGATCCTTTCAAAAAACCAGCTCCTGGATTCATTTATTTTTTGAAGGGTTTTTTGTGTCTCTATTTCCTTCAGTTCTGCTCTGATTTTAGTTATTTCTTGCCTTCTGCTAGCTTTTGAATGTGTTTGCTCTTGCTTTTCTAGTTCTTTTAATTGTGATGTTAGGGTGTCAATTTTGGATCTTTCCTGCTTTCTCTTGTGGGCATTTAGTGCTATAAATTTCCCTCTACACACTGCTTTGAATGCATCCCAGAGATTCTGGTATGTTGTGTCTTGGTTCTCGTTGGTTTCAAAGAACATCTTTATTTCTGCCTTCATTTCGCTATGTACCCAGTAGTCATTCAGGAGCAGGTTGTTCAGTTTCCACGTAGTTGAGCGGTTTTGAGTGAGATTCTTAATCCTGAGTTCTAGCTTGATTGCACTGTGATCTGAGAGACAGTTTGTTACAATTTCTGTTCTTTTACATTTATTGAGGAGAGCTTTACTTCCAAGTATATGGTCAATTTTGGAATAGGTGTGGTGTGGTGCTGAAAAAAATGTATATTCTGTTGATTTGGGGTGGAGAGTTCTGTAGATGTCTATTAGGTCCGCTTGGTGCAGAGCTGAGTTCAATTCCTGGGTATCCTTGTTGACTTTCTGTCTCGTTGATCTGTCTAATGTTGATAGTGGGGTGTTAAAGTCTCCCATTATTAATGTGTGGGAGTCTAAGTCTCTTTGTAGGTCACTCAGGACTTGCTTTATGAATCTGGGTGCTCCTGTATTGGGTGCATATATATTTAGGATAGTTAGCTCTTCTTGTTGAATTAATCCCTTTACCATTATGTAATGGCCTTCTTTGTCTCTTTTGATCTTTGTTGGTTTAAAGTCTGTTTTATCAGAGACTAGGATTGCAACCCCTGCCTTTTTTTGTTTTCCATTTGCTTGGTAGATCTTCCTCCATCCTTTTATTTTGAGCCTATGTGTGTCTCTGCACGTGAGATGGGTTTCCTGAATACAGCACACTGATGGGTCTTGAGTCTTTATCCAGTTTGCCAGTCTGTGTCTTTTAATTGGAGCATTTAGTCCATTTACATTTAAAGTTAATATTGTTATGTGTGAATTTGATCCTGTCATTATGATGTTAGCTGGATATTTTGCTCGTTAGTTGATGCAGTCTCTTCCTAGTCTCGATGTTCTTTACATTTCGGTATGATTTTGCAGTGGCTGGTACCGGTTGTGCCTTTCCATGTTTAGCGCTTCCTTCAGGAGCTCTTTTAGGGCAGGCCTGGTGGTGACAAAATCTCTCAGCATTTGCTTGTCTGTAAAGGATTTTATTTCTCCTTCACTTATGAAGCTTAGTTTGGCAGGATATGAAATTCTGGGTTGAAAATTCTTTTCTTTAAGAATGTTGAATATTGGCCCCCACTCTCTTCTGGCTTGTAGGGTTTCTGCCGAGAGATCCGCTGTTAGTCTGATGGGCTTCCCTTTGATGGTAACCCGACCTTTCTCTCTGGCTGCCCTTAACATTTTTTCCTTCATTTCGACTTTGGTGAATCTGACAATTATGTGTCTTGGAGTTGCTCTTCTCGAGGAGTATCTTTGTGGTGTTCTCTGTATTTCCTGAATCTGAATGTTGGCCTGCCTTGCTAGATTGGGGAAGTTCTCCTGGATAATATCCTGCAGAGTGTTTTCCAACTTGTTTCCATTCTCCCCGTCACTTTCAGGTACACCAATCAGACGTAGATTTGGTCTTTTCACATAGTCCCACATTTCTTGGAGGCTTTGCTCGTTTCTTTTTATTCTTTTTTCTCTAAACTTCCCTTCTCGCTTCATTTCATTCTTCATCTTCCAGGGCTGATACCCTTTCTTCCATTTGATCGCATCGGCTCCTGAGGCTTCTGCATTCTTCACGTAGTTCTCGAGCCTTGGTTTTCAGCTCCATCAGCTCCTTTAAGCACTTCTCTGTATTGGTTATTCTAGTTATACATTCTTCTAAATTTTTTTCAAAGTTTTCAACTTCTTTGCCTTTGGTTTGAATATCCTCCCGTAGCTCGGAGTAATTTGATCGTCTGAAGCCTTCTTCTCTCAGCTTGTCAAAGTCATTCTCCGTCCAGCTTTGTTCCGTTGCTGTTGAGGAACTGCGTTCCTTTGGAGGAGGAGAGGTACTCTGGTTTTTAGAGTTTCCAGTTTTTCTGCTCTGTTTTTTCCCCATCTTTGTGGTTTTATCTACTTTTGGTCTTTGATGATGGTGATGTACAGATGGGTTTTTGGTGTGGATGTCCTTTCTGTTAGTTTTCCTTCTAACAGACAGAACCCTCAGCTGCAGGTCTGTTGGAGTACCTGGCCGGCCGTGTGAGGTGTCAGTCTGCCCCTGCTGGGGGGTGCCTCCCAGTTAGGCTGCTCGGGGGTCAGGGGTCAGGGACCCACTTGAGGAGGCAGTCAGCCCGTTCTCAGATCTCCAGCTGTGTGCTGGGAGAACCACTGCTCTCCTCACAGCTGTCAGACAGGGACATTTAAGTCTGCAGAGGTTACTGCTGTCTTTTTGTTTGTCTGTGTCCTGCCCCCAGAGGTGGAGCCTACAGAGGCAGGCAGGCCTCCTTGAGCTGTGGTGGGCTCCACCCAGTTCAAGCTTCCAGGCTGCTTTGTTTACCTAAGCGAGCCTGGGCAATGGCGGGCGCCCCTCCCCCGGCCTCGCTGCCGACTTGCTGTTTGATCTCAGACTGCTGTGCTAGCAATCAGCGAGACGAGACTCCGTGGGCGTAGGACCCTCTGAGCCAGGTGCGGGCTATACTCTCCTAGGGCACCGTTTCCTAAGCCCGTCGGAAAAGCACAGTATTCGGGTGGGAGTGGCCCGATTTTCCAGGTGCCGTCTGTCACCCCTGGAAGGGGAACTCCCTGACCCCTTGCGCTTCCCGAGTGAGGCAATGCCTCGCCCCTGCTTCGGCTGGCGCACGGTGCGCTCACCCACTGACCTGCGCCCACTGTCTGGCACTCCCTAGTGAGATGAACACGGTACCTCAGATGGAAATGCAGAAATCACCCGTCTTCTGCGTCGCTCGCGCTGGGAGCTGTAGACCGGAGCTGTTCCTATTCGGCCATCTTGGCTCCTCCCCCCGGATAGATAATTCTTGTCCCTTCTCTCTGGCAAAAGCACGGGCATGTGGCCTGACTCAACCAATCAGATGTTCCTGCCAGTTACTTGAGGGACTTGAGGGAATGATGTGCTTAATGATTCTTCCTTCTTTGTTTTGAACAAGGACACATCACACTGTCTTCATGGAGATTATTTTCCTCTTAGGTTGTAATAGGGGTATTTCTTTTGCAGCTCTAAATCCAACCAGTCAACTTGTGAACATCTCTAGGTGAAGCTTCAGAGAAGTCTTTCTGACATGTCAGCTATATTTCTGCAAAAATATGGTGATATTTCTGTCAAAATTAGTTTTATGGTGTATTTAAGCAAACTCAGTTTTCACTGCCTGGCAAATGAGAAGCCCTATAAGTTTCTTTTTGTTTGTTTTTCACACACAATGGCTTAGGGGAGTGGTTAGCAGTATGTTTACCGTAAAGAATTTCATTTCTAACTTTTGCTCTCTGCAGAATCTGTGTAGATTGAAAGGTTTTTCATCTACTAAAGTCTTTACAAATTAGTAATAAATTTGCTTTTCCATATTTTGTTACTTCTCTCCTACTCCTCACCGTGGAATATGTAGGCTAATTCTAGGGGAATGGGCACGGCTTTGACATGGGTTAGTGGGAATTTGAAATTTTGGCAGGCATGGCAAATTTGAATTTTGTTGGACATTTGGAATTGCCAGTCCTGGCTTGGTTGGTTTACTTTAATGACATTTATTTTGACAGATAGTGTGTTAGGTGCTGAGGACACAGAAATTAGTAAGCTATGCTTTTCTCTCCAAGAAGTCATAATCTGGGAAGGGAGACATATACACGAAAAGACATATCCAATATGGTGTGGCAGTGTTGGGCATAGGTGGATGTAAGAGAAGAGGGCTCTCTACTCGTTTCCTAGGGCTGTTGTATCACATCACTACAAACCAAGTAGCAGAAATGTATGCTCTCATAGTTCTGGAGACTGGAAGTTCAAAATCAAGGTGTCAACAGGGCCACCTTCCCCCTGAAATCTCTAGGGAAGCATCCTTCCTCCATCTTCTAGCCTCTGGTAGCTGCTGAGAATCTCTGGCATTCTTTGGCCTGTAGATGCATCACTCCGATCTCTACCTTCATCTTCATATGGCTTTCTCTTCTGTGTGTGTCCAAATTTCCCCTTCCTTATAAGGACACCAGTCATACTGAATTTAGTACCCACCCTAATCCAGTATGATCTAATCTTAACTTGATTCGGTCTGAAAGTACTCATTTCCAAATAAGGTCACCTCCACAGTTTCCCGGTAGACATTAATTTGGGGGTGGGTTGGGGGACTATTCAAAGCAGTATAGGGCATTGAGTTCAGATGAGGGCAAGTCAGAAAGATGATCAAAGGATGTTTCCTAGAAAAGAAGATGGTAGCTGAGCTGTATCCTGAAGGATAAATAAAAGTTAAAAGAGAAATAAGATGGTTCATCACCCAAACATGTGTGATACACGTAAAGGAGGCTAAAAATACCTTCTACACACAAAATTTTATTGTGTCACTTATTTTAGTTAACAGTAGTTTCAGTCTCAAACATTTACTTTGTCTTTTTCCTGTGGCAAGCTCTCCGTCACAGCTCTAATCCAGGCAATCCTACTGTAGTCTCAGCTGTGAAATATTTAGAAGCCATGTGCTAAATATATATCGCATTAACACTTCCTGGTGCCAAAGTCTCTCTGTAATCCCACCCCCTCTGTCCTGATTCTAACTGTGAACATGGAACACCTGTAGACCTCTTATTTTTCTCTAATTTTGGGTCTGGGACTACTTTTGCTCATAAAAAAGTATAAAGGATCACTGTATTAGGATCAGAACTAACTTCATTTATTCAGTCAAGTCATTCATTAATTCCATAAATTTTTTGAGTATTAACTATGTGTAAACCACTGTGCTAGGTGTGAGGCAATTAAGAAGATGAATACAATATAAGTCTTGTCCTCAAAAAGTCTGTAGTCTAGGCTGGGTGCAGTGGCTCACACCTGTGATCCCAGTGCTTTGGAAGGCTGAAGCAGGAGGATCACTTGAGCCCGACCAGGAGTTCAAGGCTGCAGTGATCTATGATCATGCCACTGCACTCCAGCCTGGGCAACACAGCAAGACCCTGTCTCTCAATTTAAAAAATAAAGTCTGCAGTCTAATAAGGGAAAGCAAAACAAGTAATATACATGATAGACCGTAAAATCCATAGCAAAGGAGATGATGTTGACCTTGTTTATGGTTCTATCCCACACATAGTTCAACTTCTGGCTCACAATAATTCTCAAGAAATAGTTACTGAATTGAATAAAAAGGTTTAAACATTATTGGGCAGGAAGAAAGATTTCGGATCTTAAATTCCATGACAGCTGCACTCTGGGAACTTGCCTGCCTAGATCTCTAAAATGTACTTATTTTTCAGGCCTTTGATTCATTCTCTGCTTTGAAATTTAATATTTAATCTTGTTGGGATCTCTGCTGCCTTGCCTTATTTCTGCTAGACAGAAGATCCTCATCTATATTTTAGGTTTAGAGTGAAGATGTGCAACTTCCTAGGAGCAACCATGTCTCTGATGTGCCTCTTAGAGCTTCCTGCTAATGGCTTGAGTGAGAGTCACTGCTGGGGCAAATACATTCGGGATCATGTGATAGAACAGATGATGGAGGACCTTTGTCTTTTTTTCACACTACTACAACTGCTTCCCATCTAGTTCTCATCTCATGGAACTCACGAGATATCTGAAGTCATCACCTAACATTCAAACTTAGTGTTCTGAGGAGCCCTGTAGAGCAGATGGGATAGGAATTTGAAGAGCATGTCTCCATGTTTTCCTGTCCATTTGTCTTAGTCTGTTTTCTGATGCTATAATAGAACACCACAGACTGAGTAATTTGTAAAGAACAGAAGTTTACTTGGCTCACAGTTCTAGAGGCTGGAAAATCCAATATCAAAGGGCCGCATCTAGTGAGGGCCTTCTTGCTGTGTCATATCATCGTGGAAGGGCAAGTGAGGACGTGGGACAAAGAGAAATGGGGTCTGAACTTTATCCTTTGATCAGGAGCCCACCCCTGAGGTAATTAACACACTGGCATTAATCTACTCATGAGGTCAGGGTCCTCACAACCTAATCACCTCTTAAGGGCCCCATCTCCCAATCCGTTACATAGGCAATTAAATTTCAACATGTGTTTTAGAGGGAACATTCAAACCATAGCACCATTCAGTATTTATCTTTCAGTGCAATGCTTGGGGGCATAATAGTGCACATTTGAAGTATGAGGTTAGGAAAGTACCTAAAAGTGGTAGCTTTGAGGATAACAAGAAGTAGACACAGATTCCTTTCTAGTTAACTCAAGGATTTTCTATTCTCTTTAATGCATATCCTCCTGACTGGAGTGAGGCTTCTAGTTTTACCTCCTACCATGAATGCTTTTCGGATCTTATAAGATCCGTGTAAGACATTCTAATAGGTGGAAAGGAGAGAAAAATACCACAGAATAGAAAGGAAATGATACGAGACTTGTATCAACAAAGCTGGACAACAAAGATAAAATTTGTACATTTTTATCTAGAATAAACCCTTGTATTATGCAATGATTAAGGTTAAAGAAGACATAAGAAAGCCTGGGGGAAAACAGGGCCTGTAATACTGTAATAGTGTCCACGAACAGAAAGATGCCAAACTACCCCTTGGCATGCTGCTCACCTGCCTGTCAATAGAAAACACTAAAACACAAAGAAGCTAAGTCAAAACAGACCAGCATTCTGTATAGGTGTCTCATGAAACATTTTAGGGGAGAATTTGCATACTTTGAAAATATTATTGCTTTGCCTTTATTGATAACTTTTCTTCGGAATTTTTTTCTTTAAGAGAAAGGGTCTTGCTATGTTGTCCAGGCCGGTCTTGAACTGAAAATAGTTTTGCCTTGCCTTTATTGATCACTTTCTGTTCTGAATTCTTTTCTTTTTAAGAGAAGGGGTCTTGTTATGTTTCTCGGTTGCTCTTGAACTCCTGAGCTCAAACAGTCCTCCACCTCAGCCTTCTGAATACCTGGGACTATAGGCTTGCATCACTGTACTTGGATTCCTCTGCATTTTTATGGCACTTGCAATCTTTGACACATAGTTTATATGTTCAGGACCGTGTCATATATACTGTTAGCTTTATCTCAACATTTCAAGGGCAAAGAACTTGTTTTTTTTTTTTGTTTTTTTTGTTTTTTGTGTGTGTGTGTGTGTGTGTGTGTGTGTGTTTGAGATGGAGTTTCACTCTCATCACCCAGGCTGGAGTGCAATGGTACGATCTCGACTCACTGCAAACTCTGCTTTCCAGTTTCAAGAGATTCTACTGTCTCAGCCTCTGAAGTAGCTGGGATTACAAGTGCCCGCCACCACGCCTGGCTAATTTTTGTATTTTTAGTAGAGATGAGATTTCACCATGTTGGCCGGGCTGGTCTCAAACTCCTGACCTCAGGGGATTCACCTGCCTCGGCCTCCCAAAGGGCTGGGATTACAGGCGTGAGCCACTGCGCCCGGCCAAGAGCTTGCTTTTTTAAGAACCACTCTCTCGTAGTAGTCATTGTGGCTGACTTGTCATCATCTATTCTTCCCTGAATATAATTCTGTACACCAATGGTCAGCAAACATTTTCCATAAAGGACATAGTGCATATTTAGGCTTTGCAGTCACATGATCTGTGTTACAACCATTGTACTGTGCAGTTGCATGAGAAAGCAGCCACAGACAATATATAAATGAATGAGTATGGCTGTGTTACCATGAAACTTTATTTACAACAATAGGCTGTGGGCCAGCTTTGGCCTTTGGTTGTGGTTTTCTGATTTCTGGTTTCAATAAATGCTGGTCATACTGTTTCCCTCAACAGTGACTTGGTCAAAATGACACGTGCGTGTGATGCAATCTTGGTCAAGGAAACATGAAGGAAATCCAGTGGGGACCTCTGGGAAAGGTTTCCTTAATTCTAAAGAGACACAGTTAGAGCCTCTCCCTTGTTTTCCTCTGGATCTTGTTGTGGTGGGAGCAGGCATTGTGCCACCTACCTGAGGCAGGACAACAGGCTGAGAGAATCACCGAGAAGAGAGAGACCCTGACCTACATGACCTGGAGCCCACTCTGTTCTGGTCTCCAAACTATGGAAATCAATAAATGTCCTTCTGTGTAAGTCATTTAGTCTGTTTTTTCCTTCCAAGAAAGCATAATAATTGATACTGTTGTATTCCTGAAAGATGTTAAAATGATATCAAAATGATATAAGTTGAGTTTGGCTTCTCTATGGGGAAAAGTAATATGCTTTGAATTACATTTCTGATAAAGAATACAGTGCCCAAGTTTTAACTGAAATGATAAAAAAAATGCCATGTCAAATCAGCTACATTTATATAAAGTTTTTATAGTACATAGAAATGGATGAATTAGAGCAATATAATTAGCTACGCCAAACTGAGATTAATATGTATATGTATATTATATGAAGTTCTTATCTTACATCTTCATAATTTCTACACTGTTTTACTACAGAAAATATAGAAAATACTCATGCAAGGCCAGGCGCGATGGCTCACACCTGTAATCCCAACATTTTGTGAGGCCGAGGCAGGTGGATCACAAGGTCAGGAGTTCAAGACCAGCCTGGCCCAAATGGTGAAACCCCGCCTCTACTAAATATACAAAAATTAGCCGGGTGTGGTGGCAGGCACCTGTAATCCCAGCTACTTGGGAGGCTGAGGCAGGAGAATCGCTTGAACCCGGGAGGTGGAGGTTGTGGTGAGCTGATATCGTGCCACTGCACTCCAGCCTGGGTGACAGAGTAAGACTCTGTCTCAGAAAAAAAAAAAAAAAAAAGAAAAGAAAATACTCATGCAAGTCACTGAATCCATCAGGATTTTTTGGGGGACATTTTCACAAGACTCTTTAAGGAGACTTTTTTTTTTTTTTTTGAGATGGAATCTTGCTCTGTCTTCTAGGCTGGAGTGCAGTGGCGGGATCGCGGCTCACTGCAACCCCCACTTCCTGGGTTCAAGTGATTCTCCTGCCTCAGCCTCCTGAGTAGCTGGGACTACAGGTGCATGCCACCAAGCCTGGTTAATTTTTGTATTTTTAGTAGAGACGAGGTTTCACCATGTTGGCCAGGCTGGTCTCGAACTCCTGACCTTGTGATCCACCCATTTCGGCCTCCCAAAGTGCTGGGATTACAGGCATAAGCCACTGCACCTGGCCTTTAAGGAGACTTTTAAGGAGATTTGGGTTCACATGATAAGTTGTGGAGACATCATTCAGTCCCCCTCCCACTTTTTAATGAAGACACTTCCAGGTATATTTATTTGTTCATTTTTTTAAAACTACAAAAATCACAAAGGATCAAATGATACAGAAATATAAGATAATGGTTTCCCTTTTGTGTCCCTGAGGATGCTAATATTCATTTATTTTCTTTATGATGACCCTGCTTCCAACATAAGCATTAAGTTTCAGAGGGTCTATAAGGTCAAAACCATTTTTGTAATAATACTAAGACATTATGTATTTGCCTTTTTCATTTGGTTGATGTTTGCATTGATGGTGCAAAAGCAATGCTGGTTAAAACTGCTGGCACTTTAGCATGAAACAAGGCAATGACACCTAACTCTACTAATAGTCATTGCATTCTTTGGTGCCATGCACTCACGGGGGGAAAAAGCCAATTTTAATGAAGAATGGTCTTGAAAGAATCAATAAAATTATTACTATTATTAAATCTCAACCTTAAATATATATATGTTTTGGCTTTGGAGGAGGAGTTGGGGGTAGGATTTGAAGCCAGAAGGTTTCTCAGTTAGGCAAGTTACCTCACTCAGTTTCCATACCCATAAACATTAGAAAAGGAAAGCAAAATATAGAACTCTGCACAAATTTGCATGTCACCTTTGTGCAGGGGGCCTGCTTGTCTGCGTCATTCCAATTTTAGTATAAGTGCTTCTGAAGCGAGCACAGTGTACATGTTTTTAATATTCTGTGACACAAAATGAGAAGCACATATAAAGTACTTCTGCTGTGTACCAAAGCAAGACAGTTGTTAGATGGATAAGAACTTTTGTACTTATTTGTGTTATGAGCTTAACAAGCCTCATTTTTTTCATAGACTGCCATCTTTACTTGAAAGAATGACTGATGGACTATGGTTAATTTGGATTGAATTTTGGCAGATATTTTCTCTAAAATGAACCATGTGAGACAGTCACTTCAAGG
Organism: Pongo abelii; assembly: GCF_028885655.2. NCBI lineage: Eukaryota > Metazoa > Chordata > Mammalia > Primates > Hominidae > Pongo > Pongo abelii. Next base: position 195,716,881 of record NC_071988.2, read on the forward strand.
AATGTTGCCAGTGATAAAATCTTGAGTTTACAAGTGAAAATATGAATTTTAGAAAATTTTTATCTGCCACTGTGAGCTTCATAGCTTCTGTCTTAGGCAGTTCAGGCCGCCAAAACAAATTGCCATAGGTCAGGTGGCTTAACAACAAACATTTATTTCTCACAGTGCTGGAGGCTGGAAGTCCGTGATCAGGGTGTTAGCATGGCAGGGTTTTTGATGAGAGCTCTCTTCCTGATTTATAGACAGCCATCTTCTTGCTGTGTCCTCACATGGTGAAAAGAGGGCTAGCTAGCTTTCTGGTCTCTTCCTATAATGCCACTAATCCCATTTATGAGAGTTCCACCTCATATCCTAACTATCTCCCAAAGACCCCACCTCCAAATACCATCACACTGGGATTAGGATTTGAACATGTAAATTTCAGGAAGACACAAACATTCAGTCCATCGCAGCTTCCCAATACTTAGAGACATTTTGGATGAGATCAGTGGTATTGTTATTAATGATTGTGATTGTAATATGTCAACATTTGTGCAAGATGGATCCATGGATTTTAATGAAACAGGAACGTAAAATTCACTGATTAGTTTTCAGATATCCCATTGTAAATAAGGCTTAACAAACTACCACATTTCAAGTTGTGGTGCATATCAAAGAAGAATAGCTTCAATTATCTGAACAAGACAATCAGGATCTGGCTGGGCGCGGTGGCTCACTTTTAATTTCCAATTTTAGTATAAGTGCTGCTGAAGTGAGTACAGTGTATATGTTTTTAATATTCTGTGACACAAAATGAGAAGCACAAATAAAGTACTTCTGCTGTGTACCAAAGCATGACACTAGTCAGGAGGATAAGAACTTTTGTAGTTATTTGTGTTAATCTCTGTAATCCTAGCACTTTGGGAGGCCGAGGCAGGCGAATCACCTGAGGTCAGGAGTTAGAGACCAGCCTGGCCAATATGGTAAAACTCTGTCTCTACTAAAAATACAAAATTAGCTGGGCGTGGTGGCATGCACCTCTAATCCCATCTACTCGGGAGGCTGAGGCAGGAGAATCACTTGAACCAGGGAGGCAGAGGTTCCTGTGAGCCAAGATCGTGCCACTGCACTCCAGCCTGGGCAACAAGAGGGAAACTGTGTCTCAAAAAACAAACAGACAAACAAACCAAAAAAACCCATCAGGATGGTGGGTCACCTTATCCTACAGTGACCCAACTTATAATAATGCAACTTCTTTTCATTTTAGTTTGCTGTGGCTTCTCTAGCCAAGTCTATAAACTCAAGGCCAACTGGAGTTGGAATGAGGCATCTGCTGGCCTGGCCGTCTGCCATGCTCTTGAGCATCTTTGTGGTACAGACAAACCAGAACAAAGGGATTCGCTGCAGAGAGACAGTGCTCCAATCCTATGACATGGCTATCATTGCCCCACGAAAGCCTTAGGATCCTGGCTTACACATCCTCTCTTGTTGAAGAAGGATTACTTTTCAGTTTAAGTCATTACTTCTGTTTTGCTCTAGTACTTACAGAAAGAGAACCGACAAGCCTGAAATGACCCTTCTGTGAACAAGGTTTTACGCCAGGATTTGAAATACCGGAAAAGTTGTGTCCCTAGAAAAGTAACTGTAGCCTTAACATCAGCAAAATGAGGATTTATTTTTATTTTTATTTATTTTTGCATTCAGAGAGGAATGATGATGTTATCCATGTCCTTACACACATCTTAATTTGTGGATTTTTTCTTACTTAACTCTCTTAATTGGATGAAAGTATGCAGCTGATGATTTATGGATCTCTAGTTGTGCCAGGCATCTTTTTAAATATGCACAGCTGCTCTGCAGTAGTTTAACTTGGCAGATAGTATTAAACCATTGAGTTGTGTCATTTATTTGTATATGCATACAATAACCTCCTTGTACAGGTTCTTCCAAAATCTCTACAGAAATGGTTTAGGACCATGCATTTAAGGAGTCTCAGAAAGTATTCTTTTGGAAGATTTTCAGTTTCCAGATAGTATTTTGCGATGTTGCTAAGTTCCCAAGGGAATCACAGAGACAGGCTGAAGTGGAGAGGCTAACAGAGTGAGAGGTCTCCAGCGTACATTTGGGAACTCCAATTTCAATGGTCGTTTAGGCAATGTAGGACATGTTACTGCTGACAACACTCTCACTTTCACTATAACACATCTCAGGGAAGCAGCTGAAAGAGGTGGGTGATCTAATACAAGTTGTTGCAGGCATAAATAACTTGAGAAGCTCTGTTGACAATAAAAGTCTGGCATTCACAGTAGTGAACAATGTTATCTTCAAATTCAAAGGACCCTGAGATTTGTCACTGTCATCCTTTGTAGTCAAGGATGATACTGTTGACACTGTGGCTATCCCTGTATGCAAGTGTGGCTGAAAATACCCGAATGTGACAGATGATAAGGCCTTTCTGCAGAGCATACATGATAAATCTTTTCTTTTCTTTTTTTTTTTTTTTGGTTTGTATCTCTTGGTCTCCCAGGGCATAGCTGGCCTTGTCACAAAGTCATCATGTCTCTGTCTGCAGCAGAACCTGCTGCTCTGGCACTGGCCTCTTGGCTCTTGCATTCCAAAAATGTGGCTTGAATAGCTAGAATGTCTCTCTCCTGAACTTTTATGAAGATCACACCTCCTACCTGATCTGCTTACTATCTCCCATGCCAAAGCAAGCCAGGCACATGCCGCAGCCCCTTCCGATGCTGTGATTTCTGTGAGAATTATGTTGAGGTGGGCAGTATTTCTCAATAACTTCATTCACTGGTGATTTTATTCTGCCATTTGACATTTTTGAGTGTTCTCAACTGGAAAGATCTTAGGTGCTGAGATAATTCCTCCTGCATGCCCCTTCTCAGTTTTGCCTGACCCAGGAATAGGAATAGGAAAAGCAGAGGAGCTGAGATATGCCTTTCCTGTAGGTGGAATAGTCTGACATTATACAGTTTGTCGAGGAAAAACAACCGTTTAAACTGATTAAAAAATTGTTTCCATATCAGCCTGGTATTAGACTGTTTTCACACTGCTATAAAGACATACCTAAGACTGGGTGATTTATAAAGGAAAGAGTTTTAATTGACTCACAGTTCTGCATAGCTGGGGAGGCCTCAGGAAACTTACAGTCATGGTGAAAACTGAAGGGGAAGCAGGCAGCTCTTCACCAGGTGGCAGGGAAGAAAGCAAGCACAGGGGAAACTGCCACTTATAAAACCATCAGATCTCATGAGAACTTGCTCACTATCATGAGTAAACCATGAGGGAAACCTCCCCCATGATCCAACCACCTCCCACCAGGTCTTTCCTTTGACATTACAATTCCAGATGAGATTTGGGTGGGGACACAGAGCCAAATCATATCAAGCCTGTACTCCAGATATTTTTTTTAAAGATGAAAGTCCCCAAAAGCTCATCTCTGGAGCCTGATCCTGGGTATTCCTGAGCCATTGCAAATATCTTAGAGAGCGTTTCTGTGCTAGTGGCTCAGATGACTCGTATTGGGCAATGATTAGATGAGAGCATGGGCAGCACTGGGATCTCATGCTGATAGCAAGCACTGCTAGCAGTTGGTTACTTTGCCTTTTCGGCTTTTTACACGTGGGTTCAGGATGAGGATTATGAAGGCTATTAAAAGGGCTCCTTGACTGTCCCTTAGTCTTAAAACCTCCTGCAGGAGGAACTGCAGATTCTCTCAGACTCTCAGATAGGGAAACCCAAAAAGCCTTACTAGCGATTTAACCTTTGAGTAAATTGCCTTGTCAGCTCTTCTTTGAGAAGACCCTCAACCAAGAGTAGTTCCACGCATAACAAAGCTGTGATGAGGTTAGCTGAGACATAAGAGGGATGAGAAGCGAGACCCAGTCACTGGGCCCCCCAGAGGGGAAAGGCCTGACCCAGGGCATCCAAGAGCAGCAAAGGGATACTCGGTGTCCAAGAAAGAACACCCAACCAGGAGAGAGAAGGGGGACCTGAAAGTAGGAAGGGGGAGGAGCTAAAGACATACTTTGTCCACATCACAATTTTTCCCCTCTTTGGTTTGAGGTTATCCAATATAGTCCGATCTGACATAATCTTTGAAGCTGTTTCTCCAAGGAATGTCTCTGAATCAGCTTTAAACTCTCTTTGGTCCTCCAAGGACACTAGAGGTCAGGCGCAGATTCCTTAAGATCCATTGTATGTATCAATAGCCTCTGATCTCCTAGTTATCCTGTTTTTTTGAGAAGAGCTGAGAGGAAAGGCAATAAGAGTAAGCCAGCATCTAGCATGAGGAATGCTTTGTTATTCCCATAATATAGATAAGGAAACTGAAGTTTAGTTATTGAACCAGGAGCACCTAAGAACTAAGAAGCAAAGTTGAAATTGAAACTGAGACCAATCGGCTGAGGTGAGCAGCTCCGCAAGTTAGCTCCATTCAGAAAGTTGCCTGAATTTTATTCCTCCTATTCTGTCACAGAGCTTTAGGGTTATTCTCAAAAGTTCTGACTATATCAAGAAGATAGCACATTCTCCTCATGAAGTTCAAGAGACCATTAACTAAAGTATGGGCCTCAACTCTATCTCTAATGGCCTACTAAAATAATAAAGAGTAGTATTGCTACAGTGGTACCATTTTATTTTATTTATTTATTTATTTATTTTGAGACAGAGTCTCTCTTTGTCACCCAAGCTGGAGTGCAGTGGCACAATCTCAGCTCACTGTAATCTCCGCCTTCCAGGTTCAAGCGATTCTTGTGCTTTTAAATACTACCTCTGTCCATTGGCTTTTTTTGAAGGTATCATGCAAAATTTGCTTGTTTGGTTTGTTGAGTCAAAGTAATACCCTTAACCTCCACTATGTGTGTTGAACAAGAGGTCAGAAGGAAATAGTCTCTGAGGTAGCTCTTGCAAGAAGATCCTAATAAGTCTGGGTTGATAGGCATCCAAGAGTTTACTGATTTTAAGGATGCCATCCCTCTAAAATTAACGTATGCCCAATAGGTTATCCCATATAGTTTCCTTCCTTTTCCATTGAATTTCTAAGTGTTGATTGTCACCATCTTCATGACATGAGACATAATGGGGCCCTTTCCACTTTACAAAGCTCTTCCTCATTAACTGTGTCATGAAATCTCAAGGAAGCCCAGGGAGAGAGTCAAAGCCTGAGTTATTCCATGTCTATCAGGTGAAGAAACAGAGACAAAAAAAGCACATGCTCTCCTGAAGGTACCCAAATTAGTAAATGAGAGAGCTAGGACTAGAATCCAGAACTCTAGTGCTATTAGCATTCTCCTGCCTTGATCTCTTCTCCATAGTACACAAAGGCATTTATTAAGAATTGCACTTGGCCCAGTCCAGCGGCTCACGCCTGTAATCCCAGCACTTTGGGAGGCCGAGGCAGGTGGATCACCTGAAGTCAAGAGTTGAAGACCATGGTGAAACCCCATCTTTATGAAAAATACAAAAAATTAGCTGGGCATGGTGGCGCATGTCTGTAATCCCAGCTACTCAGGAGGCTGAGGCGGGAGAATTGCTTGAACCTGGAAGGCGGAGGTTGCAGTGAGCTGAGATTGTGCCATTGCACTGCGGCCTGGGTGACAAAAGCAAGACTTCATCTCAAGGAAAAAAA